>NC_134870.1:73473310-74073310 GCF_049852395.1 Peromyscus maniculatus bairdii | reverse complement strand
TTCCTATCTCCCTGCAGTCCTCAGGAAGTGAATCCCTGGGCTGGTTTGCCCCAGCCTACAGCCACTTCTGGGGCCCTTGTCCATCATGATGATAGCCCTGCTGGGCCGCCCTGGAGACCCTCCTGTTCATTCCCATCTTAGCTGGTGCTGGGTCAACTCTGGGTGACGTGTCACAGCCACAGCACCTACGGGCAGGGAAACTCCTGCAGCCGAGAGAACAGGCTGGCACCCTTTCCAGAGCCAGCATCACCGGACCCCTGTGTGCTTGTCTGCCTGCCCCCAAGGCACAGCCCTTGTGCTCCCAGCTCAGCCCCTCCAGTCCTAAGGGCCTTCAGGCTATGTCAGATACACAGCCTCTCTCTCTCTCTCTCTCTCTCTCTCTCTCTCTCTCTCTCTCTCTCTCTCTCTCTCTCTCTCGTTCTTTCCTCAAAGGGGGTGGGGACCAGGGGGTAGGCAGCGACTGAGATAACAAGCCCTAGGGTCAGATGCTAGGTGTCTACTGACTTGTGTATTAGCCATGTTACCTTGAGCATATACTTGACCTCTCTGTGCCTCAGTGTCCTTTTCTATAAAAGAAAGGAAATGCTAATATTGCTTGGCCTGGTGTTCAGAAGCAAGCATTAGCGGAATTCATTTACACAAAGCGCTTAGAATTTGCCTGGTACAAAGAAACTGTTGCTCTAACAAATGAGATGGTCTAGAGGTGGACGTCTCCCGGGCACGCCAGCCCCTGGTGCCTGCGGCTCTTATTAGCTTGGCTCTGTGTTTTTATCTTTTGGTGGGGGTGGGGTAGGGATGGGGATGGTGTGGCCTGGCTCCCCTTTCTTGGTCTTCTGTTCCCTTGCTCCAGCATTGCTCAGTGAGGGTGAGCTACATCTGCGAGGCCAGAGAGCAAGTCCAAGAACTTCCACCACCCAACAAGTCACCCACGCACCCCATCTTCAGGATGCATGGGATGCTGCTGTCTAGAGAGGCAAACTGGATGCAGAAGCAGAGGTGGAGCTCCAGGGTCCTTGGCTGTGACCACCAATGCTGCCTGAGTGACTGATGGGAAATCACCTGATATTTCCTGTCCCTGGAACTCCCCGACCCCACCCACACGGGGACTCTCTTGGTAGGTGGTGGGAACCGAGTTTGATGCACGCCATGAAGATGAGCTCGACTGATGTGTGAGCCTGAAGTCAGGTTTAGACCTGCAGTGCTGCATTGGTGGTGACAGGGATGTACACGTACGTGCTCTGGGTGGGTGGTGATACAGGGGCAGGGTGGCAGGGTGCTAACATCCCACAGCAGCCAGGTGGTTCATCTCTGGAGGAACCAGCTGCAGCATCTGTCCGACGGGCCGTGGATGAGATGGGTGAGAGCCATGGCCAAGGCTGTGGATGCTCACAGTCTGTGTTACCGAGGGTAAGGCACACCTGCAAGCCTCCCCACGGCCACTATCCCACAAGCTGATGTTGTCTATGCGGTTAACCTACAGACTAGCTGCCAACGTTCACACGTGACTGTTGAGGCCGGCGCTAGCAGACACACGAAGCTTCCTACCGGATAGTCACATCCATTACACTTCCTGCTTCACTTGGTAACGAGTCTTACCTCTTTTTTTGTTTTCCAACAAACTTTATTCCTAGGGTCTTTGGCATCTGTCACCTTCCCCAAATTCGCTCCAACTCTGTTAACTGCTACACTCTGCTCCCTTCTGAGCGTTCCACGTCCCTTAAAATACATGTCTCTGTTCTAACTTCCGGCGTCTGGGTGAGGTTGCACGGAAATCAGGCCTTTCACAGAGGTAGGAAAGTTAGGGGATCACGGTAGTCTAGTGTGGCCTGATCTGGCGATTGGCATCCTTGTCACCGGGGAAGCACATGCAGAAGAAACGGTGGTGACAGAGACACAAGCCAGGACACTTGAAAGACAATGGGCCACCTGGAGCCAGGGAAGGCAGGGAGACATCCCTCTGGCCTTTCAGAACAGCCAGCAGGTGCCTAACCCTTCGGTAAGAGCAAAGTCTGGTGCGTCCATTTCTGATTTATGTGACTGCTGTTGAAGCCACAAGAAGCTAAGCCAGGCTCAGACCAGGGCTGGCACCCAGCCAGAGACGGCGGAGAAAGGAGGAGCGAGTTTGGGTACTAAGGAGTTTCTAGACTCCTAACACATCACCAGCCCGTAAGCAGTCTCATTTTTCTCTGCGAGAAAAACATGAAATGGAAACTTCAGTGAACTTTGACCTTCAAATGTCAGGCAGCCGCTTCCCATGGGCTCTGAGGGGGCCTCGCGTGAGGTCTGGGAGGTGGGACCGGTGCTCCAAGCCTCATGTCCATCTTCGTCCTTCCCAGAACCTGCTGCTCACTGTGGCTCTTCATGAGACCCCCGGCAAGGAACAAAGGAGAAGGAGCTGGAGCCGGCAAACACGGTGGAGGAGCCTGGTGTGACTCAGGACCAGTCACCCGGTCACACGCTCCTTGGTAATCAGGGTCCAGACACCTGGGTGATACGCCCACCGCAGAGGAGCGTCACTTGCTATCCAAAGGCATCTAGGGGGTACAGCCACTAGCATACCATGTGGGTGCACACATAGGCACCCACGCCTGCGCACGTACACTCATGCATACGCTCACCAACAGCGTATCTAGGGATATTCACTCACCAGTAGCAGGTTGTCCTCTTTGCATTTTTGGAGGATTAATGGCTTGGTGGTGACAAATTTGGGGGGAATGGTCAGATGACTTGTTTCTACATCCTGTATAAAGTTCTGGAAGGTAGCTGAAGAGGCTCTGGGAGGGGAGGATGCTACAGCGTTCTGACTCAGACTGGAGAACACTCAGGGGAGCCGTGATGTCAAGACATGTCCCAGAGCAGCGCACTGAAGAACCGGTTGTGTGTTGAACTCTGAGCCACGGCCAACACAGACTCTCCGACTTAGAAAACACACGCAAGCTTGGATTTTGAGAGTTTTGAATCCCTTTAGAACCCAGTGGGCCAATAAGGATCAGGCTCTGGACAGAAGTGAAGCTCTCACCTTCCACCTGGGATGCCAAGACTTTGGCTACCCTGAGGCATCTGTGTCTAATACCTAGAGCCCCAAAGCAGCAGCTAGCATTCGGGGTAGGGGTGTTCACTTAGCGCCCCGGGAGGCTGGACAGGGGACCACACAGCTGCAGCCAGCAGGGCAGACAAGCCTAGCCTGTGTATGTGCTCTGACAACGTCACTTCATGTAGAAACAAATGTCAGGGGGCTGGAGATGGGCCTCAGTCGGCAGAGTGCTTGCCCGGCATACATGAAGCCCTGGGTTCGATCCCCTGCAGTACACAAACGGGGTGTGGTGGTGCACACATGTAATCTCAGACCGAGGAGGTACAGGCAGGAGGGGCCAAGATTCAAGGTTGTCCTTGGCCACATACACAGTGAGCTCAGGGCCACATGAGATCCTGTCTGCAAACAAACAATGTCTAAACAAACATGAGTGCCTGAAAAAAAAATTTTTCCCCCAGGGGATCAGGGGAGAATAAACATTAAACTATATGAAGACTATTCATCAGAGCTTATGAGATTTGTACCCTTCCTTCTCTACATCTGGGATAAAGAGGATGAGGGGGCAGGGGCTGGTCTTCTCACAAGTCTCCACAAGCAGTGACCCATCTACTAGCCGTGGGGTAAAGAGGGTGTGGGACCCTTCTTTTCAGAAGGGTGACAAAGCTTCCAGTGGGTTCTGGCTGGCAGATCCTGTTATCCCCCTCCCAGTGGTCACTGGGTGCCTTGGCTGGAGCCATAGCTCGCAAGCACACACTCAACTCAGACCTCTTGGCTCCTGGCCTTGCCTGTGGCTGAGAGCTGGGGACTCTGACATGTGCGCAGTCACAGGGCTGTGGAACCCGGACCGTGCCAAGGCACCCCTACCATGGCCTTCCCCGAGAGGCAGCCCTGTGAGTCGACAGGTGAGTCAGAGACCTGCATCACGGAAACCGGCAGAGCTCCAGATTCGGAACCCCATGCCCAAGAGGGTGCACACTCCCCAGCCCTGGAGGAAGCTGGCCATTCCTGACTTCCAGGCTCAGCTTCAGGGGAGGGGCCAAAGAGAGGTCCCAAAGTGACCAGGCAAGCCAATACAGGGTCTCCCAGACAAACGGCAAAGGCCTAGGGCTGCTTCGCTGAGAACAGATGTCAACAAAGAGCTGCCACCCTGGGGCCCTGAGGTGGCAGGGCTGCTGAGCCGCTGTGGGTAAGCCTACGACAATTCCGGGAAGTGAGGTATCAGTCATCAGGGCAGAGTGGGGCGGGGCGGCCCGAGGCCACATTCATACCCACTGTGGGGGACGTAATTTCGTGTCCACTATGGGGAACATAGTTCAGTGTCCACTGTCAGCACCTGGAATCAGAGGCAGGGAAGCTGAGCCACCCCTCCCTTCCAGGACACACGGAAGTCCAGGGGAGTGTGTCTCTTTCCTGTCTCTGCCTTCCTCCTCCACACAGTCCAAATTCCCACTCAGGTCTCCCTGGGGACACCTCTGGGCCTCGGCTGCTCTAGATTCCACGAGGAAGTAGCTCCTTGAGCCCCATATGACGCAGAGCCCTCCCATAGCTTATGCGTGCAGCCCATGCATGCCTGCTGGGGTATTATGGGATGGAAAGACTCCATACACTTTAAAATTGAAATCTGATGACAAATTGAAATCATTAAAGTACTGAAGTGTCAGCACAAGAAAAAGTCCTGTGCGTGCTAGCCAAACGCTCTAAAAAGGAAAGGTTGGATTTATTGTTCCACCTCCCCTCTCTTCTTTCTCTCTCGAATAGAGGGCTGGCCTCAAATGCCTATACAGGTGAGGATGACCCGGAACTGTCCATGCTCCTACCTCCACAAAATGCCAGGATTACAAGCTTGGGCCACCACACCAGACTTTTCTTTCTCTAAAGCAGATTCTGTTCTTATTCTGGCTCTCCACTGAGTTAAGATAAATAACAAAGGTACCAGCAAGTGGGCTCACACAGCAGGAGTTTGATTCCCAGATCCCAGGATTGAAGGAGAGACCCGGATCCTGAAAATGGCTCTCTGACTTCTACTTCTGAGTCATGGTGCGCGTGCGTGCATGTGTGTGTGTGTCCAATAATAAAGGTAAATAAATAAATAATGTTTAAAAAAGACACTGAGCTAACATCAACAGCTTGGCCAGGGGCTAGGCCCCTCCCCGTCAGGCCGAAGTTGGATAGAGAAGGTCACCCTCACGTATGGTCCTCCCGGGGCCAGGGTGCCCACATCAGGCACAGGTGACATTTTGGGGATGGAGAGGCTCAGCATCTGTTTCTGTCCTCTGCCCTCCCCGCCCCCAGCATCTCCAGCTGTCACAATAAGGGGCAAATACTTCTCAGGGGTGAACCCACCTCTGGCAAGGAGCTCAGTCTAGAAAAAGAAGACTAGGCAATGAAACTCTGTTCATTTCCTAGCACACTCGGGGGTTGTTAGTTTTCTTGAAGTGACCAAAATTCTACTCTTGAAAGACTGAGAGCAGAGTCAGATGAGAACATCAGAGCCAGGCTGGGGGTGAGAGGGGACTTTAGTTACTAAAACCAAGGCCACCTGGGCGAGGTTCTTCATCTGAAAAACAAGAGCGGAGTTAGAGATCGTGGGTAGGTGGGACTCTATGGAAACTAAAAATAAAGTAAAGTAAATACTGTGCAAGATGAAAGACCGAGGAAGAACAAACAGGCTGTGGACTGGGCACACCCGTGGTCCTAGCGCTGGGGAGTGGAGCCAAGACGATCCCTGGGGCTCGCTGGTCCCTCAGCCTGGCCTACCCGGTGAGGGTGAGTTCCAGGCGAGTCAGAGGCTCTATCCCCCAAAATAGGTGGGCCTGAGGTTGTCCCTGGACCTTCACATGTACATGCACCCAAGTACACATGCAACCACTCATGTGTACACACACACACACACACACAGAGAGAGAGAGAGGGAGAGGGGGGGGGAGGGAGAGGGAGAGGGAGGGAGGGAGGGAGGGAGGGAGAGAGAGAGAGAGAGAGAGAGAGAGAGAGAGAGAGAGAGAGAGAGAGAGAGAGAGAATGTATATAGTGGGGAGAATATTTGGAAATCTCTTATCTAATGCAGATCAAGCATTCAGATTGTAACAAACTCCCACAAATCAACAACACAAAGAAGTCTAATGTAAAAAGGTGGTGATTTTCTCAAAGAAGGTAATGTGTCTGGCCTGTAGACTATGAAAAGGTGCCCAATACCATTACCCCTGCAGGATTCACATCAAAGCCACAGTGAGGCTCTGTCTTACACACCAGGTTGGCTGTGGTTATGTGGTGAAACTGTACTCCCAGACCCAGCTGGTAGACGTGTCAGATGGGACCTCAGACCCAGCTGTGGGGGGTATGATAGGACCTCAGACCCAGCTGTGTGTGTGGGGTAGGATGGGACCTCAGACCCAGCTGTGTGTGTGGGGGGTATGATGGGACCTCAGACCCAGCTGTGTGTGTGTGGGGTATGATGGGACCTCAGACCCAGCTGTGTGTGTGTGGGTATGATGGGACCTCAGACCCAGCTGTGTGTGTGTGGGGTATGATGGGACCTCAGACCCAGCTGTGTGTGTGTGGGGTATGATGGGACCTCAGACCCAGCTGTGTGTGTGGGGTATGATGGGACCTCAGACCCAGCTGTGTGTGTGTGGGTATGATGGGACCTCAGACCCAGCTGTGTGTGTGTGGGGTATGGTGGGACCCTCAGACCCAGCTGTGTGTGTGGGGGGTATGATGGGACCTCAGACCCAGCTGTGTGAGGTATGATGGGACCTCAGACCCAGCTGTGTGTGTGTGGGGTATGGTGGGACCCTCAGACCCAGCTGTGTGTGTGTGGGGTATGATGGGACCTCAGACCCAGCTGTGTGAGGTATGATGGGACCTCAGACCCAGCTGTGTGTGTGTGGGGTATGGTGGGACCCTCAGACCCAGCTGTGTGTGTGGGGGGTATGATGGGACCTCAGACCCAGCTGTGTGTGTGTGGGTATGATGGGACCTCAGACCCAGCTGTGTGTGTGTGGGTATGATGGGACCTCAGACCCAGCTGTGTGTGTGGGGGTATGGTGGGACCCTCAGACCCAGCTGTGGGGGGTATGATGGGATGTCATACCCAGATGTGGGGGGTATGGTGGGACCTCAGACCCAGCTGTGGGGGGTATGATAGGACCTCAGACCCATCTGGTGTGCATGTCCGATGGTACAGCTGCTGTGGAAAAGGTTTTACAGTTTCTCAAAAAGTTAAACACAGATGAACAATAAATTAGCAACTGTATTCCTAGGTGCATTCTTGACAGAAATGAAACACGAGTCTATCTAAACATGTAAATATCCACAGAAGCATTATCTATAATAACTTGATGGAGGAAGCATCCCATATACTCAGCAGCCTATGAGCAGGTAATCAAAACATAAGATATCTCAACAACGGAACTGCAGTCAAGAGAGAGGGGTGGGGGATTGCATGGACCAAGCCTTCAAAATGCAATGCTTTGGGAAAGAAGCCACGCACAGAAGGCCGCCCAGATACTTCCGTCCTTGTGATCTACTATAATGAGGAATATAGAGACAGAGGACCAGTGGCTTCTGAGGGATGGGGTGGTGTGACATGCACGTGCACGTACACACACAGACACACAGACACAGACACAGACACAGACACACACACACACACACACACACAGACACACACACACACCCATAGGGCTGGGCTACAGCTCAGTGGTGAGCATTTGTCTAGCATTAGAGGACGCAGATTCCACCCCCAGTACTGAAAAGGAAAAAGAAAAGACTAGAGGAAAAATGGCCAACACTTGTAAAGGGTCTGTTTGCAGGTTTGTGCCAAGTGAGAGCTTTAGTGTACTGTGTACCGTGCAGAGCACTCTGGCTTCATGCGGCTCTAAAGCCACTTTCCTGTGGAAACACCTTAGCTGAGCCCTGTGACATCTTACCTTAAAGCACAGTGATCGGGAGATCACTTTGGGGGTGTGGTTAAAAGTGCAGAGGTCTTTAAATAATGAATGCAAAGAAATGTGCTGGGGATTTTGTTTAAGCCTGGCTTTGAGAAGTCACAGCGGGATAAACATTACTCAGTGTGGCTCTGAAACTGCTTATTGAGGTCTGTTACGCAACTGGACGGACAGGCTTCTATTTTAGGAGTACAGATACCTGGCTGTTTATTCCTGGATGCTACGGCTGCCTAGCTGGCCAAGTGTGTGGGAAGGATGGTCCCTTCAGGAGGGGAGAAGAGAGAGGGATGGATCCGCTCAGCCTGGTGCTGTCACTGCAGTGTGAAGCTCAGTGAGTTTCAGGACTGACATGAGCTTTAAAAGAACTCATCACTAAGTGATTTAAGTCAGTCTCAGAAAGACAAACACCACGTGCTTTCTCTCTTTGTGGGTCCTAGATTTTATGCAGAGACACAGAATCATACAGACGACATGAGACAGAAGCAAGACTGTCTAGGGCATTAAGGGGGTGAACAGAAACGGGGGTGTGAGATACCAGAGGACAGAGGGGTATGGCAGGGATTTGCTCAAAGTACTTTATATATTTGCATGAAAAATGCCTTATGTAACCCAGAATGGTAATTAAAAAAATAACTCGTGGAAGGATATTTATTCAGTTAAAAAGTAGTCCACATTTTAGGAATAGGATAAAGTGATCGAAACCCCCAATCTCTTTCTGAAGGCAAATGCTTTAGTTTTGTGCAACACAAAACTGTCTTGGCTCCCTTCCTTTACATAGCTCTCTATGCTTCTGAGTGGTCTCTTATTTAAAGGCTTTAAGTCAAGGCCCGTCTTTGAGGTACAGGCCATCTCTGCTTAAAACAATAACACCAATATACCAAGAGTGCAGATGTCTTTCTGAATATACATTGATTTCCAATATGTGGGATCTCCCAGCATCCCCTCCCACTTGCAAGATGGGCAAGCTTGTGTGGGTAAACCCAGTACACTCAACAGGGGCATCATCGCCAGGTATCCGTGGTTATTGCCTCCGCACTGATTTTGAACTTCCAAATCCTTGGAAAGGTGGAAATAAAAGGTGTGTAGGCAAAAGCAGGTTTGAACATATCAATGAAGCAAGAATAAGGACACACACACACTCACACAGAGCATGTGCACACGTGCGAGCCAGAGAGAGAGAGAGAGAGAGAGAGAGAGAGAGAGAGAGAGAGAGAGAGAGAGAGAGAGAGAGAGAGAGAGTCAGTCCTGGGACTTTGTCACTGCGGCTGCACTCTGCTCATTTGCCTCAAAGAACCACACCCGGGTTGTGAAATGGACTTTCCATTTTATCTTGGCAGCAGTGCATCCTTCAGAGCTGCCTCTGTGGTCCTGTGGCCTCAGGGTGAGTTGTGGGAATGGCAAGCTGACTTTAGCTTGCTGGGAGGGCTGGGGAAATACACCAGGCTGGCGCCGATGTCCACACAATCCACGGCAGAGCAAATCGCTTGAGCTTTGGAAAGGAATGGACTATGGGTCGAGAATTTCCTGCACACGGCGAGGAACTGCCAATCACCAAGATCTACTGAGGCCAGCTCCTCACTCACCAGCCATCTGAGCATGGTGTTCTTTGCAAACAGAGGAAGCTGTCGGTGCCCTAGATGTCTCTTGGTTCACAGGTGGAAATAAAAAATCAAACCACAATGTGGTTAGCAGAAGATCCAAGTTGTGTGGAAAATCTTCTAGAGCTTTCTACTCATCCACACAGGTCACATGACAACCCAGGAAGCCTGTGCACAGGTTTTCCTGAACTAGTTGTGAAGTGGGACTTTCAGGCACTGAGCGCATCGTGACTTTAAAAACATTAGTCAGTCTCCTCCATTTGGTTTAACCCTGCATGCTCAGGAGCAAAACAGAGAAGTCTGGTTTTCTTGTTTAAAAAAACAAAACAAAACAAAACAAACAAACAACAACAACAAAAAAAAACCAGGCTGGGCTGTCCCTGCTCAGGGTGGTGAGGTGTGGTGGATTCCAGCAGTGAATCAGAAAGAGTCCACTTATAGAGGGGCTTGTGTCAAAAGCGTCTCCAAACTCTATGTCATATTTCCTCTTAAAATATCCCAAATAACCTACTTTAAAAAAGCCAAAATCAACCTCCAATTGTTTTAATTTATGTTATTTGAAAAGCTTAAATGTAAATGCTACCTCAATCACTATGGCCTTTTGTTAATTAAAAAAAAATGGAGTCATGGTTGGTGCAGGTCAGTGGGAAGGGGCTAAAAGTGCACTGTAGAACCGTGACACTGAGCCTTCTCCAAGGCCAGGAGGAAGCGATGACGACCCCCACACCTTTCTATACCACTGAGTGTGTGGGAGGGGCTCCGCCATCCTGGGATGAACCCAGAGTGAAGCCGCTGAATTCCATGTGCTGGGAGCCACTACTCAGTGAAGCAAGAGGGCCTCCAGCACGGGCCAAAAGCCCAGGCAGCAACAATAAGCTTTTGGGACCAGAGCCCCACTCCAGGGGACGAGGGAGCGGGAGCTCAGAGGCCGGACTGCACTGTTCCCCCTCCTCGTGGGGATTGCCAGAGAGGAAAAGTCGGTTCAGCACTTCGCAGTATTGCTTAGCCTCCCACCCCATCCACCTGTATGGTTTTCCTGTCACGTGCCCTAGTACAGTTATGAGCTGGTACAGGGTGACTAATCTACATGGCAAGGATCCTAAATCACCACGGGCTCTCTGCACGGCTGGAGCCTGCCTTGTTTATTTACTAAGGTGTGTTTGGTTGCTTAGGGCTTATGGAGTCTAATTAGGAGACGTTAAAAAATGAGGACTCTGTTCCAAGCACCGGAGGCAGAAGCACAAAACTGAACTTTCTCCCTAATTACCCAGTGGTTACATTTTGAAAGCATGATCCTTAGATTAATACAGGCATCAAATTACAAGGGAAGTGTGTTTGAACCGTCCAGATGCAGAACGGTGAAGTGCGTCTAAGAAGCCGTTCCTGCAGTGGATGGCAGAGGTTCAGGGCTGGCGTCTGTGAGGAAGAGTCCTGCCAGGCCACATCTATATATGATCATATCCTCATACACACACACACACACACACACACACACACACACGCACGCACGCACGCACGCACGCACGCACACACACACACACACACACTGCAACACAGCACACACACATACACATAGCATCCATGCTTGCACACACATGCATGTGCATATACATACAGCACATATATATCATACACCACAAATACACACATATACATACAGTACAGAGATACACACACACAGGCAGACACATGCTCCACATACATACATAGACATTCACACCATCACACACACACCACACACATACACACACACACACACACACACACACACATATATATAATATACATACATACATACACAACACCTGCCATCCCTCACTCACCCCCTCCAGCACATTACATATTTATAAACAAGAGACGCTTTTTTCACATGGGCATATCCTGTCGTATTAAAATTCTTGCTCCTGAGCCTGGAGAGAGAGTGACTAGGGGTTGAGACTGCACACCTCTCTACAGAGGACCGAAGTTCAGTTCCCAGCACCCACGTCAGGCGGCTCATAACTGCCTGTAATTCCAGCTCCAGTGGATCCGAGACCTTTACCCTCTGTGGCACCTCTACTCATGTGTACATGTACATGTGCACGTGCACACACATGCATGCACACTCTCGAAATAATAAAAAAAAATCATCTTTAAAAAGCCCCTCTTGTTTCCAAATGTAAAGCTTTACAAACCAGGTGGCTGAGGAGAGACAAGGGCGTCTGAAGGACACGTTCTGCCCTTTCAGAGTCTGAAGTAAGCCTGTCCTGACAGATACAGTGACCAGAGGCATTCCTGGACTTTCCTGGCATGGGATAGTAACGGTGGCCCAGTGAGGTCCACAAGCAAGGGGACAGGTGAGCAGGACAGTTGGCATGGAAACAGCTTGTATTCAGTCACATCCCTCTCATCCTGTGGCATCTGAAGCAGGCAATGAATGTTTCCATGGTCAGCAGGCCAAGCCCTACCCTCCTGAACTGGCATGGTGGCACTTTTGGGGAAGTCACCAGGACTTTGAACGCCTGCTCTACCTTGTCTCCTTCCTGCTGTTAGTCAAGTGTGAACCCAAGTTTGAATTAAAAAAAAATTATATAAGTCCCTCACCAATGTAATTACCTGCTTCAGAAGGCACCGTTCACCCTGCTCTGGGTGGGGCATCCCATCTCTGATGACAGTTGTATCTCTGACATCTGTTCCTGCCTCTAATCAGGGCTCCTGCAGGTGAGCATAGGGGACCCTCAGAGCTTTGGGCTCTGGGTTCTTGGAGGATACCAGCCCCTTTTCTTTGTACCCCAAGGTTCCCAGTGTCCAAACCTGGCATGGCACAGAGGAGGACACCATGCTGTTCGTGCTTTATGCTGCTTGCATGTCTGTGACATTCACATTTAACAGCCAGCGCTAAACAGACCATTTATATTTAACAACTGTTGTGTCCTGAAAATGTTGTGACAGATGCTTACAGTGACACAGTTTCTAATAAAAACAAACTATAAAGTCAACTAGCCAATCAACTAACACAAACCAACCGCAAATCAACCAATTGACTAACCAATAGGTCAAACTAACCAGTTAACCAAAACCAGTCAGCTAATTAACAAAATAACCAACCAACGAACAAAACCATCAACTAACTAACCAAAACCAGCCAGTTAATCAACCATAATCAACCACATAGCCAACCAACCAACCAACCAAACAAACCAAGCTAACCAAACAAACAACTAACTAAACAATCAGTC
Organism: Peromyscus maniculatus bairdii; assembly: GCF_049852395.1. NCBI lineage: Eukaryota > Metazoa > Chordata > Mammalia > Rodentia > Cricetidae > Peromyscus > Peromyscus maniculatus. The sequence goes on along the minus strand of NC_134870.1, from coordinate 74,060,514 downwards.
AAACAAAACCAACCAGCTTATCAACTGAACCAAAAGAACCAACCAGCCAACTAAAATCCTACAATGTAGGTGAAAGGACAGATGTTATCTCCTCTGGGCTCTGAGTGGCCTAGGGTTTTCTCGGCCTTCATCTCTCTAATGTCCCTAGCCCAAGCTGGAGCCCAGAGCTCTTCTGGACATTGATGTCACCCCAAGACTCACAGACTTGGCTCTACTGAGCATTGAGTGCACAGGGTGAACTCAGAGAGAAAGTGTGCAAAGGGTCAGAGGTCCCTAACGGCCAGCTGGAGACAACGGGTGCAGCTGGGTCCAGAATCCGAGAGGAGTAAAGCCTGGGGCCGTGTACAGACCACATGATTGGGTTGCGGCTTTAGTTCTACTGTGCTCCGGGCCGGTTCATAACCAGCGGCATCATTCTCAACAGGGGTGCGGAGGCCTTGGCTATGCTTGCTAATTACACAGCATGTTGTTAATAATTACGTTCCCTTTGGTGAGACCTGTGGCCAGCCTTGGTTTACAAAGGCATCTGTGTTCTCCAGTTCTCAGATAAGCGCAGCATCTGCCATGGACCTGAATGCTGGAGTCAACCCGTGGTCGTTCTTTGAACATGGAGCTGTGAGAAAAGCCTTTTGCTCTGAATTCACCCCAGAGGGAAAGCATTCGTGACTCAACACACCCAGGAACTTTTCCACTGAGAATCTTCTGGGCACTCCCACATGTGTGTCATGCTAGTCCATGCCTACCAGTGCCTTAAGAGCTCAATCAGACACCCTGCAATAACTGGAGACCTGCCTGAGTTCCCAAAACACAGTGTCTATGTGACTTGCCTAAAAGATGGAAATTACACACGGATGGACACCTAACCCTGTCCACACACCCCACCCACACACTGCAGTCAAATCCGAAGGGTAAAATCCCCCAGTGGATTTGGTGTCCACCAGTGCATCCTTCTCAACACGATGTGGGTGTGAGTCTGGGAGGGGGTGGGAGTGACTTGGCCCTTCCTGCTCCTCTTCTTTGATTGGGGTATGGAAGAGTGAAACCTGAAGCAAGAAAAAAAAAACAAAAAACAAAACAAAACAAAACAAAAAAAACAGCATGGCCTGGCAGTTCTGGAGTGTCAGGCTTCTGTCCCCTTTCCCAGTATCCTCTGGGCACTGAGGATGGAGGGTCCCTGCCCTTGTCACACTGTCTTTGGGTGTCACTCATTGCCACCTGCCTGTGTGTGGCATGGCACAGCATCTCCTGGAACACTCCAGACAGCTTGGCTAAGTGAATGTTTGGGCAGCCATTCAGCAAGCCATGCCTGGACACCAGCAGGACTGATGAGCAGGGCTGCTCTTCCCGGACTGAACTTCTGTGAGGAGGAGAGAAGACTTTGCGGCGCAGTGGTGAGCCAAGCTGATTTGAATCTAGCCACTTCGTATTCCTGAGGCAGGTGTGAGGGAAGGAGCAGAACTCACTGGAAGCCATCGATCCGACAACACATGACCCGGGCGATGCACACTGCATCGCGTGAAGCTCCACGTAGAGAGAGAGGCCTGGAGGAGCAGCCCGCACACCCCTCGCAGCTGTGGTACCAGTGTTCTCGTGGAAACAGATTTTCCCTGTCAGAGTGAAAGATGCTGTTTTCATCCCAGTGGAAAGCTCGGTGTTGCTTTGACAACTCTGCCTATATTTGCAAACAAGTGTCTCATTTCTCAGAATGTCACTTTAATATCAGTCTCAGTGAGAGAGAGTGGGGTTGGAACAATGATTAAGTATGCAAATTATTTGCCACAGATGGGGTTATCCCAGGGTAAGGACCAAACCCCTCTTTGTCCAAAAGTCAATGTTAGAGAATTCTAATGTCCAACAAAAGTTCCAGAGCAGTCTTTCCTGTGGGTGGGAAAGGAGGCCACAGAGAAAGCTAGGGGAGGACCCAAAGGACTCCGAAGGCCAGGACTTTCCAGAAACTTCCCATCACCAATAGAGCAAAGCTGGTAAGCTCTGTTGAGGTGGACAGATACTCTAAGCTCTGGTGGTGGCAGCTCTCTGAGGGCTATGCTCAGTGCGTTCACATGTCAGGCTCTTCTCTTGAAGGCAGAGGTGCCCTAAGGGCATGCATGGCCCACAGCCTCCTCCTCCTCCCCTCCTTCATCTCTGGGTTGTCTCTAGTGATGAATCTGCTCTCTGCACTGCGCAGGGTGGCAACTCTTCTCTGTAGGATGCTCATCTGGGCAACGCTGTAAGAAACAACGGTACCTATGTCTCTGTGCCCCTGATCTTTGGGATGTCACTCAGGCTGTGTTCTCAGCAGCAAAGTCACCCTCACCCCCATGTGCTGAGGAATGGTGGCTCACCCTAGCACTCTGAAAAAAAAAAAAAAAAAAAGGAGATTCCAGGGGGTATGAAGAAGCTGGCTTCCCTCTCAATAACAGCAGTTCTTAAAATGGACCCATGTTCCCAGCAGCCTCTGTGACAAGTATCACAATAACCAAATAGAGCCTGGATCTTTAAGAACACAGGCTCTCCCTGTCTAGGAAGCTGGCATACAGTTGACTCACAGAACCCATGGCCTCCAGCATTCTGAAGAGGTTTGTGGGAAAGGATGCTATCGTGAGTAGCAAAGCCTCTTCTTTCTTTTGATGATATTTTAACATGCTTGGACCGATTCTCAGATCTGCAAAGGTGCCACATTTCTTCTCTAAGGTCTGAGGCCCTTTCAGGCTTGCTCTGGTGTCCCGTTCTGCGGCACCCGTCCAGTTTGCTTCCTGTTGATGTGATAAAACATTCCGACCATGATGCAAGTTCATGTTGACTTCCAGGTGACCATCCATCGTTGCCGGAAGTCAGGGAAGGAACTCAAGAAGAAACTGAAGCAGAAGCCACGGAGGAGTGCTACTTGCTGGATTGCTCACCAGTTCGTGCTCAGCTAGCTTTCTTATACAGCGCAGGATCGCCTGCCTAGGGAAGGTGCTGCCCACAGTGGGCTGGGTCCTCCCACGTCCATCATTAGTCAAGATGCTCTCTCACAAACATGACCACAGCCTATCTGATCAAGGCAATTCCTCCACTGAGGTTCTCCGTCCCATGTGATTTTATGGTCTGTCAACTCGACACTAACCGTTAACCACCACCACAGCCCTTTTGCATCCCTTTTCTGTCTTCAAATGCAGTGAATGTCAAAATCTCACTGGACCTCCTTAGGCAGTGAGGCGTTTTGAGGATGGGGCAGGCATACTTTGTGTCCTTGCTCTGCTCTTCAGTGTATAACTTCCTTCATGGTCCTGAGGTGGGCTGTAGCCCAAGGTCATCTAAGCAGCTGGTGGCATGTGCTGGGATTCTCCTCAGAGTCCAGCAGTGTTGAGCATACACTGGGTGTTTAAAAAGACACTCATGGATGCATGAGAGAATGTATGAATGAACTAATCCAATCCACCCCTCTCCCCAAGTAGATATCTGGACTTTGAAGGAGTGTAGCCACTTAGGAATTACAAGCTCCATGTCAGGTCAGAGGATGTAAGGAAGATAAAACTTAGGAGCCTGCCCTGCCGGTTAGGCCAGTTCCTGAGGTTTCTTGAATGGTAGCACCTGTACTCTGATAGGGTCTTTCTGGAGAGAGACAGGATGATGCATTGGCCTGTGCTGTGGTATCTGTCCAACAGGAGGTATTAGTAACTTCTCAGATCCTGAAGCCAAGTGCCAAGCTAGGCCTAGAGAGTTCTCTTCCCTAATCGTCCATCTGCCCAGTCATTACCAGTACTTATCAAATAGTACTCAAATTCAGCTGAGAACTGAATTGTCTACCCCCAAATATATCCGCAGAAATATTAACCCCCAGCACCTCAGAAAATAACTGTTTAAAGATGGGCCTGTCAAAGAGGAAACCCAGTTAAGCCTCAGCTCTTAGCTTGGGCCCTGCTCCAACATGAGAAGGGGAAGTGTAGCCTTACAGGGAGGGGACCATGGGAGATACACGGAGAAGGTGGCGCTTACAAGGCCTGGCAAGAGACCCACCCTATGGATTGCTGGACCCCAGACATCTGCCCTGTGACCTGTGAGAAAGAAAATGATCGAGGGGTTAGCCTTCTCTAATGCCCATGACAGCTGAGCCAGGACATCCTGGGCAGGTTTTAGCTCCTGAGACCAGTCCACCCCCCACCAGAAGCTTCCAGGAGTGTGGTTCCCCCAACTGCTTCCTGAGTGGATCCCCTAGACTACCCAGGGCGGTTGGAGTAATCTCCTTTCCTGGTTTTCCAAATTACTATAGCATAGATGGAAACTGGACATAGAATGGACAGATGGGCAAAAATTTGGCAAATGAATGAGGAGCAGTTGTTTATGACTGAAGACTCAGAAGACGGGGACTTCCCCATTTCTGGAAGCAGGAATGGCACTTGGAGGAAGTGACATCCAGTCTGTGGGACTGCATCATGACTCAGGAGCCCAGTCCCCAGCCTCCCTAAGCAGTGGCCTTTGTTCCCCAATGGGACTCCGGAACTGTCCTCTCCAGCTGGATGGCAGGACCTGGGTTCCCTTGCAGAGCCTCAGCGAGGGCATTGCCAATATCACAGCGTGGCACACTTGACCTTCCCCTAACTTCCTAGAGGTCTTTCTCAGCAGGAGAGCAATGGAAAGGCCAGGAACCCTTCTTAGTCTCTTCCCTATGACCAACGATGCCTGGAGTGTCTAAGAGAAGAGACTCAGTGTAACCAGAGTACTAAACAGGGGGTATCTGCCAGACACCTGAGGGCTCGCTGTCCTGGGGCGTTCAAGCCTTGGAGACACAGGGAACCCTCATAGTGGAGACACCAAGGGAGTCTCTACTGTTGTGTGGCCAGTCAGAGACAGATTGACATGACTGTTGGCATCTGGCTGTGTGGCTGAACGTATAAGGAGGGGCAGGGAAGAGCTGTTAGGTCGCCCCTGTATCTCAGTGTGGGAGGAGGAGAATTCTTCAAGGTACAGAGGGGCCTGGAGCGCCCTGGGCCAGTCCCAGTTCATGGCTCCAGATCAGAGGGTGGATGATGAATGGGGGTGAGTTTTCCCTGCAGGGCCCTCCCGACACTGGAGCACAGCTCAGGATCTGGAAGAAGAGGGCCTTTTCCTCGGACTCTGAAGAGCAGCAAAAAGCCTCAGCTGTCTTCCTTTGACAGGCTGAAGCAACGTCAAAGCGTTCCGTGTTGTTTTACAGTGTCGGGCAGCAGGAAGGAGACAGAGTCTTCTTGGAGCTGGGCTTTCAAATCGGTCGCTCTGAGAGGGGAGCTATCTTCGGTGAGAGAGATTCTAATCAAGCCGGCTCGGCCAAAGTGTGTTCCTTACGCCTGCCAGTGTCCAGCATTACAGACAACCACAGCCACAGAACCTGTCAGCAGGACTGAACTGTGTTATCGTAATGAGTCACCTTGACTCGACTCATGATTGGCTAGCCACTTACATATCTATAAAGCCGTAGTGGAGAAGCTAGAGAATCCTGTTTCGAACTCTCAGGAGAAGTACCAGCATGGAGAGCATAGACCTTCTCACTCCCTTTCTGGGGGTGACCTCAGAAAGTCCTGCGTGATTGCCCACTTGGCTGATGTGGAAGTGGACTTGGAACTGGAGTCAGACAGAGAGGCCTTACTGTTGGTTGCTATTAAAGAAACGCCACTCAGGCTACAGGAAAGGGGCAGTGGACATCTGAAAAGTGCTTCTCTGTGAGGGCCGTACCATATTTTGTCCCAAGTGGCAGGGCACATTGTTTTCTGTTGGACATGAGATTGATGAAAAAGAATTCGAGCGGTTTTTCTTCTGCTATGAATTAGGTGGGGGTGGGGGGAGTGGGGCTCAGAAAGCTGAGGCAGATGGACATTTGTGGTGGCTTTGATGAGAATGGCCCCCCAGGCACAGGTGTTTGCCCTGGTGGTGCTGTTTGGGGAGGGTTAGGAGGCGAGGCCTTGCTGGGGGAGGGAACCTTCTGGAACTGTAAGCCGAATAAACCCTTCCTTCTGTAGGTTGCCTTGGTCATGAGGTCTTATCAGAACAATAAAACGATAACTAAGAGCATATTTCCTCGGAATCAGAAGGATTCTTCAGTGATGAAGAATGAACAAAAATTTAGGCAATAGTATTCTGTGGCCACTTGGGGTCCACGTGACGATATTGAGTCGGGAGGGATTCAGAAAGTACCAGTGGCGTCACTGGTCAATCACTAGGAAAGTCCGTGAAGGGAACTTCACCAGGGAGAGGAAGTTGGGGCGCCTAACTCTGCCTGGCTGGAGGGAGGGGAGCCTAACTCTGCCTGGCTGGAGGGAGGGGATGGTTTCTATTATTCTCCCCGCCCTTGCTTATCTGTGCTTTCCAAACATTCTGTGACAAGCTGTAGAAGGCGTGGGGAAGGGACATAAAAGAACTGGAAACCACCAGTGCCCACCAGCCTGTGGCTGGGCTGCCGTCGGCTGGTATGTCATGGACGGTGTGAGCTTCTGAAGGCAGAGGGGACAACCCCAATTCTGGGGAAAACCTGGGTCATAAGTGTGGGATATGGGGAGCAATCAGAAGCCCTGCCTCACAGCTGAGCATCTGCGTGTGGGCTGCTAGGAGACTCAGAGACGTACAGCTAGGGCAGAGCAAGACCCTGGGTAGGAACTGGGAGAGGCATTGCTGATTCCACGGGGGAAGGCCCTGGATCTACTCACATTTCTGACAGCTGGACTCAGAAGGCAGATGTCTGAATTAGTACCAGGCTGAGGAAACGGCCCAACAACTTCCTCTTTGCCCACACCTAAGACGCAGGTCTAGCTTCCCAATCCAACATCAGGGCCTTCCTCTACAGAAGAGGCAGGCGCTGTAAGTACACTACCACAGGGAAGGAAAGTTCGTCACCGGTCACGAACGGGACTCAGTGTTCATGATTTCAACATGGAGGTTCAGGAGATAGCGGAATGTGGGAAAACTACTGACAAATAAGGGACGTTGGATGACGGGGACATTTATTCAAGAAAGCCAGCACGCTACAATCTCTGTTCTGCGAGCATCTGAGCCTAGGGTGCGCCCAGTGGCTCACAGGCGGGGCCCCTCCCACCCTCTGTACGACTCCGCCCCTTTCCTCCTTCGTTTTCTTTCCAGGCCACGATGTGATGCACCCACTGACAGGCAAGCCTCCCGAATGAATGAATAACAACACACACAACAAAGCAAAGAACAAGCCTCCATGCGGCCATTCAGGAACTGTCCTTGTGAAAACTCCGCTTTGCCTTTGGCTGGACTAAAGCCACACAGGACGGGAGGGTCGGCCGCAGCCGGGTCTTACCTTACTGGCTTTTTCTGCAGTTAGCTCTCGCTTTCCAGAGTGGTTTCCCATAGTGACTCAGCGGTATCCTCAAGAACTGGAAGAAAAGAGCAGGAGTCAGCTGGGAAGTTAACACTTCTGGATGTTTCATATTGTTCTTTGACCAGAGAAAAATCCCACGATTCACAGCAGTCACTCAGAACTCAAGAGACACACCAGAGTTGTCAACAAACGCTGTTCTTGGGCTCTCGTGGAAAGATCTAGAAAACAAAACGACACCAATGGTCCAGTTCTGCCCAGTGACCAACATTTGAGTATGAGATCATCTGCTATGATGTCTGTCCACTCAAGAAACCCTGCTGAGTATTCAAACACAAATGCACATACCCAGAGCTCCAACTCATATTTGAGTGTAACTCATGTTTGAGTGGAATGGGAGCGGAGATGGGGATGGGGAGGTGGATGGGTGGGGGAGATGAGCTGAGATGTCAGAAAATGATCTGCATAATTTTTCAAATGGAAAGTGATGAACAGATGTTCATGCTTCCTCCTGGAGAGCCGGGATGATCGTGGATGGCGAGGCCAGAGCGAGGCTGTTTCTTGTAAGTATCCAAAGAATGTGCAGAATTTGGAGGGAAGATCAAGTTGGATAAAGACAAGCACGTCCTCCTCATTGTCATTTTCTAGCCTTGGCCTTAGCAGCAAACATGTACTTCTTTTCCAAAGGATGCACAGAGCTAAAGAGTTTGGTCAGACCCCTTCCCAACAAAACAATTTCCAGCCATGAGCAGTCCCTAAGCAGAGTGCCACTTGTCCAATCTGTGACCCGATTCTTCCAGGAAATCAGTTAAGGGTCATTTAAAGATACGAGCGCTCAAGTGCCCGCTCGCCTGTCAAACCCAGGCAAGGTCAGGAAAGGATCAAAGTGACGCTGACTTTCAAAGTCGGAATGAAACATTACACAGCACAGCCGGAGTGAACGGCACATTCTGCTCTTTAAAACTCTTTTCATGGAAGTGAGGTGCCCCGCACCCGACTTCCCATCTCCCCCACACCTGGAGTGCTTCGGTAACTAAAGAAGGTTAAACCATGAGTGGTAGCACACAGATGTAATCTCAGCACTTGGGATGTGGAGCAGGTCCAGGCCAGCCTCATCTATACAGCTATTTCAAAGCCAGGCTGGGTTTACACTAGCTGGATAGTTCATATGGGTCATAAAACTCCTTTTGCAATTGTATATATAAAAAAAAGAAAATCAAGAATCCCAAAAAACAAACAAACAAACAAAGGAATGAAGAGGAAAGGGGAAGAGGAAGGGGAAGAGAAGAGGAAGAAGAAAGGAAGCCGGAAAAGAGAAAAGCTGACGCTGACATCATCACAGACTGGGGACAGGTCTCTCCTCAGCGGTCCCACAGCCCGGATGAATGCTGAGACGGAGTCACTGGGCTGGAGTTCAGTGTCTGACCTTTGCAGAGGGAGATAACAGGGCAGAGTCCCAAGCTCAGCAGCTTTCACTTGGTTAAGCAGTCAGGCGCCCCCAGTACTTTAATCCTTGTAAAAACACAGCACAAGCCACCTGGTGTAGATTGTCCGGCTCCCTGACTGGGTTTCAGGGACTGTAACTAAAACATGGCTGTTCTCTGTCTCTGCTCCTCACCTGGATTACCGATCTCTGTGGGTCCCTTGGAGCATACACTCTAATTTATGGAATAAAGCATTGCTCAACTGTACAACTAAATACAGCACCAAGAACTCACGCCACTATTATGTCTCCAGGGCAGCAATCACCTCTGGGCACCGGCCCCACAGGTGTGGGGTGGGAACAGCCAGGTGTAAAAGAGAAGCCACTCCTGCTTTCCGATGTGGGGCAGGAAAGGGTGCAGATCAGTGGTTCTCAATCTGTGGGTCACGACCCTTGGGAGGGGTCACATATCAGATATCATGTATATCAGACATTTACACTACGATTCGTAACAGTAGCAAAATTGCAGGTATGAAGTAGCAACAGAACAATGTTACGGTTTCTGGGTCACCACAACACGAGGAACTGTATTAAAGGGTTGCAGCATTAGACGGTTGAGAACCACGGGTGTCCATGGAAGTTAGCAGCTCCAGACGGCTCTGAGGGGGCTTTTAGAGGGTTCACTTGAGGCCCCTTGAGTGGAGGCAATCACTGTGCTGGTGAAATGGAAGACATGGCCATGATTAGCAACTAGGAAGAATCAGGGGACTTCTGTATTTGGTGTGTGTGTGGTCTGCCCTCCCTAGCAGGTAATTTTAGCATTCTAGTCTAGTCTGTCAATACGCTTGACTTAAAGTGGAAAAACTATCTGAAGCAGTCCTCTCAGTGGGAAATGGAGGTTTGAGGGTTGGGGCACTTAAAATGGATGGAGAGGAAGAATAGGAAAGAACGAATCTTCCATTTCCTGGGGTCTGACCCAAGCATGTGTGCTATTTGTCCACTGTCGACCTTAAGTCTAGGAATACATGCTGTCATTATGAACTTTGACCTCTAATTCCGAGCAATTAAAAAAAAAGCAATGTCAAACATATAATAAATAGAATAACAGTCAACAGCCATGTCTGGATCTACTTTCCTACTTAGGAACTAGGATGGGTCTATTCAGAACGAAACAGCAGCCTTCCCTAGCTCCGCCAGGCTCTGCTCCGCCCAGACCCAGGCACGGAGAAGCTTACGTGACTGTCTGCCTAACCCACATGACCATCCAGCCGGCCTCATCTTAAACCACCCTGGGATCTTCCTCACCTGGTCTCTGTCCACCAGCTCTCCCCATTTTCTCACTCCATCATCCCCACCACTGGGGTCGGCTAAACCTAACTGTGACACTTCCTTTTTCCAAAAGCAGGCCTCTGAGATTTGTCCCAAACTGGAACTGTGTGGCCACCTACATATTCTGGAGCAAGGAGAACTGCTTTGGCACAGGCCCTTCAAGCTCAGCTGTTGTCCCACCAAGCCAACACTCCATCATAGTGAGATTCCACCTGATGCCCGGGATGATGATGGGACCAGTATGTCCAGATCCCAAGGCTGCCAGACACAAACACCACGGAAATACCAAAATCACAAAACAGGCTTTTAAATAAACTTAGTTGTTGCTACGAGTAGTGGCGTACTTGGGAGACTGAGGGAGACCTAAGAGCCTGAGGCCAGCCTAGGCTACACGGTAAGTTCCAGGATAGCCAGGGTTACATTGTAAGAGCCTGTCTTTAAAACAACAGCAGCAGCAGCAGCAGTAACAAGTCTGGTTAACTTAGACTAGCCTTCCATGGATAACATATGAAATGGTAGAAGAAAGGTAAGTGACATGAAGTGACCACAGGTGTCTGATGGCCTCCTGAGGCTGGGCCTCCAGGGTTGCGTCCTTGCTTAGAGTGTGGTAATATGAAGCCTGCAGGTCCTTTGTTTTCTGGTCCTAGATGACAGATGGCCTTGTTAACTCCCATGACTGGTTTTAGGCCCTGCTTAGTTATTAAAGGCTGCAGCGTGGGCTCCTCATGACTGGGAACTTGAACCAACAGCCGCTGCCACAGAGCTGTTGGGAAGAGCCCACCACATTTGCAGTCAGCCTTGGGGTAGGCTCAGTTTTGCAGTGAACGTAACTGTTGGAGCCAGAGGAAAAATGTTGGAAGCGTAGACTGCAGGAAGCCTGATGGATGCTCAGGCTGCCCTTGGATAGCTAAGGACATTCTCCATACAGTAGAGACAGGGATCAAGGGGACATCCAGAGGCCATGGAGACTGTGACGTTCTTCTACACGGGTCAGCTTTGCAGCCTCAGGAGGACTTTGGGCCGTCTTGGATAGTGCTTACACTAAGATTGTCTCCTGTGCCAAGTGGAGGCTGAAACAAAGCCTTGGGGACATCAGTCCCCCCTGTGTGGTAGGAGACAGTCCAGTCTCAGCTGTGGTTTCTCTTTCTAATTATGTGCTCCCCAAACAGCTACGCATCTGAGCTTACCCAGGAGGAGAAAGCAGGAGGGGAGTCACTGGCCAGTCCACAGGAGACATTAGTGACTCATTCACCTGGCTCCTCAGTATTTTTCCACCTGTATTTTGCAAGGGGCTCAGATTTTCTAAAGGACAAACAGGACAAGTGAGATCTCATCTTGACTGAGCCTTTGGGTGGGTGTCCTTGGGTGAGGCTCCACTCCTTGGAGCCTCAGTTTCTTACGTAGTTGAAGTGATCCAAGCTCCCTTCCTGCCCTGGAAACCCTGGGAGCTGTAGGCTAGGGTTAGGGTAAGGATGTATGAGGGGGAGATTGTTCCTGTCTGTCCCCAGTGCTCAGGCCTAGCCTCGTGGGTACAGTGGTGACCAGCTGAGGGGTCCCTATCTCTTTTTTACTTCTGGCATATTGCTGAGTGCCTCCTCCACGCAAACTGCCATGGCCAGGGGAAGGGCAAAGGGCAGAAATGCTGCTGCACTGAGAAGCCCTGACATGACACAATGCCATTAGACAAGAGGCAAACCCCACTGCCACGGTGAAGGAACGAGCAGCGGGGTGGCACTGAGTGCTGTGGATGGGGAGGAGAGGACAGGAAGATGGGAAGACCAACCGCCTAACTTCCACGGGACCTTTGGGTATTAGAGGTGAGTAAGGCTGTTTCTGAGATAACTCTGAGTGCAGCTGATCAACCAGCCTGCCTCCATTTGGGGTTTGAAACCCATCTTATAGTAAAGACAACCTAGGTTCATTCCTGTTTATGATTAAATCTGTTTCTCAAGGATTGGGCTGTGTCCCACCTGTAACCTTAACTACAAACGGTTCTGTACTGCTGATTCCAGGAAATGGGAACAGTGACTTTGTTTCAAAAGAACATTATGACCCCCTTGCTATGACCACCTTGCTATGACCTCCTTGTCATAACCACCTTGTTATGACCACCTTGAAACCATGTCTTTGTTTCAGGTGTTTGTAATGATCAACGTGTTATGCTCATATTCAGCTTCTGTAACCCCGTCCATCAACCTGCCAAATCCCCTATTTGGAAGCCTCCTACCCCTGAACTATAAAAACCCTTATTTCACCCATGTCCAGTGCTGATCTCTTGAACCCCTCCTTTACATGGGGGGCAGCCTGTGTACATGAATAAAAATGCTTGCTTAATTAATTGCTTGCTTTAATTACTTTGGTCACGATTTGGGTCAGTGGTTTTTCTCCTCACACCTGTGGGACTAACACAGGCACACTGGCAAGGGGGACTCTATGATACCCTCACGGACACAGATTTGTTATAAGAGACGACCTCACTGGGATCAGTTCTAGACAGGTGGTCAGCAGACTGGCCATCCACCCCATCTTGTCCTTCCTCCAATGTAAGGAGTGGGCATTGCTGCTGTCCAGATAGCAAATATACAATGGCCAGGAGCTCCTTGTGTGTACTGCACAGTGTCCACTGCATGTCAGGGCTGGCTAAGATTCTGTAGAGCACACTTGTACATGCTGCAGGAGATAGGTGTCCCGTGCATTGCTGGACACAAACAGCTGTATTATTTCACAGATTTCAAGTGTTTTTTTTTAAGCTCTTTTTTTAAAGTGACATGCTGTTGATTGCACAACATGTTTTTCTTCTTTCTTTCTGAGTTCATGTTCAAGAAAGCAGTCCTAAAATAGGTGTTTCCATGGCGCTATTGGGATTATTTTTGCCACGATATGCTTTATCCTTCATATTTCTGTAAACCTTTGAAATTGGGAAGTCTTGCAGCGCTAGCCCTGCCAGCTCTGTTCCCGGGGCTGAGGAAGTCACACTCAAGGAGAGCAAGTGTGCGCACAGCTTTCTAGTCAGGCTCCACACTTGAAGTGCCTTTTGAGAGTTTCGCATATCACTGCTGATGGCAGAGTTGGAAGTGTGTCTCACTGAAGGTGGAGGCCAGTCTGAGTTTGAGCAGGCCTCATTCATCACATCATTTCATTTCACAAGCTAAACTCCTGAGGAATCCTGTCTTTCTTCCTGTAGATAATCCCAGTAGATAAAGGGTCCACCAATCATGACTCATGCATCTGAAATGTCTAAATCTTCCAGGCTCAAGTCTTTGCTTGGCTTGCCTTCCATACTTTCTCACTGCTGTGGCCCAGCTGAGAAGTTGCAAGGGAGACCTCTGGCCTCAAATACTTCAGTCTGTTTCTAGAGAAAGGAGTTTCCCCATCTGTGAGGCACTCTTAGGTTTTCCCAGGAAGCTAGCTGCTTTTGTGGATGTTTTTAAAGAACAGAACCTGGGGCCATCCGGATAGCTCAGTGGGTAAAAGGCACTGGCCACCAAGCTGGGGGATCTGAATTCCATCCCTGGGATCCACAGTGTGGAAGAAGAAAACAAGTTCCTCATAGCTGCCCTCTGATTCTCTAATGTGCACATGCACGCACTCACAACGCATACATGTACACACGGTAAATAAACAAGAAATAAATATGTATTATCTCTTGCTGTGCATGCATGGAAGAGACCTTCTCCCAGCCCTACCCTTTTCTTACAATTTGGGACAAAGAACCTGTGGTTATCTGCCAACAGAGCAGCCCAAGTGGAGACCATTTCCCAGCATCCCTTGCAGTTGCATGTGGCCATGTCCAGGCAAGGGGCTTTCTGCTTTTACCAAGTCCTGTTCCGTGTCTCAACTAGTCACCAAACAAGCAAAATTTCTCTCCGTGTCTATAGACTATAACATGCACAGGATGCTCCCGCACAAAGCATGCTAATTGAGATGGATTTTTATTAAACCCTCTCACATTTCCTGAGAAACGGAGAGAGTCAACATTAGCAAAGGCTTAAAGTCTCTCTACAGGGTTCCTTTCTCTGCCTTTTCAAGTTCCTTCTCTCCTTTCCAGTCCTTGAAGCTTTGTTTTCAACAGTGTGTGCATGTTATCACTAGCCACTGGCGCTTTGTAGATGAACCTCCTGTACTGCCCAGGAGCTCTGCTTTGTATCCCTGGGCCACATGTTCCTAGAGACTGTTCTGCTGGGTGTGGAAGGAATCCATGCTTGATGAGAGGACTAATGTGTGGATCCTCTGGATTAAAAGGGCCCAGCGCCGATAGTGGAACCGTGGCACGCTCCTGTGGTCATGTGGTATTTGGGAGGTGACAGATACCCAATCTAGAAGAATTCCATTGAAGGAAAGGCTACGGTAGACTGCATGGGTCAGAAGGCTTCTCTGGAGGAAATCCTGGGTAGAGTTTAGTTGGAAAGAGAGACCAACGTCCCAGAAATAGGAAGATCTGACTAAAGGAAATATAAATGGGGAGAGGGAGCATTTCGGAAGGTCAGCATCATGTCCCTTTGCAGGAAGGCTGGATGCAGGACAAGAGGGAGGTTTCCTCCCAGAGTCTGCAGCCGGAAGTCTCCCTCCCCTGTGTGACCAGGCTAAGCAGGTCCATGCTCTGGAGACTCCTATCTCCTCTGCAGAACCCCCAGAACCATAGACCGACCTTGTGCCTGGACCAATGGGGGCAGCTTCTCAGCTGATACCTCTCTTGGCATGCCTGTCCTCCTGCAGATAAAGTAAGCCCCGCCCAGAATGTGGACACAGATAGCCACACATGGAGGGTGCAAGTGGCCCTGTTTTAAAGAAAAACAGGGAAGAAACCTAACAGAGCAGGGGACACACATACAATAAAAGGTCCCAAAGGGAACAAATGCTGAGTGACCGGGCTTGTTCCTTAGTGTCTGTGTCCTCTCTGAGTCTGTCCCGCTCTGTCTGTGTCTCTTTCTTTCTCTGTGTCTCATCCCTTTCCTCTTCTCCACTTTCTTTATCAGCACTTATGAAATCATTGCTCTACCATCTACATTCTCCTAACACCCTGTGCTTAGAATACAGCAAAGAGCTAACAGCATCACCAAAATGACAGCTAAACACCACTGTATGCATGTGCGCACACAGAGGTATACACAAACACAGGACACATTCACAGACACACATATACATAGACATACATTCATACATACATGTACACACAGATATACACTCACATACACACATACAGACATACAGTCACACATATACTATACTCATACATACATAGACACATACAGATACAGACACACACA
Organism: Peromyscus maniculatus bairdii; assembly: GCF_049852395.1. Taxonomy (NCBI): domain Eukaryota; kingdom Metazoa; phylum Chordata; class Mammalia; order Rodentia; family Cricetidae; genus Peromyscus; species Peromyscus maniculatus. Next base: position 74,045,204 of record NC_134870.1, on the reverse strand, counting down.
CACACACACACACACACACACACACACACACACACACACACACTGCACCTCAGGCTATGTGAGGGTCAGAAACCTGCATCCATTAAGGGCTAAGTGGCTCTGTGTTCTGTCCCAGCACTTCCCTTTTTTAGGCTCCCTAGAGAGAGGAGGTTGGGAAGAGTTGGCTTTTCTCTCCCTGCATTTCCTCTTTGCAACCCTGGCTCTGGCTCTGTGGACTGGAGACGGCTTCCACCAGGTAGCAGCAGACAGGGCAGGTCCCATCCTTGCTTCTTTGGCTCGTTTTAGCTTTCCCCTACCATTCTGTACAAGGAAGGGCTTAATCTCTCTCTCTCTCTCTCTCTCTCTCTCTCTCTCTCTCTCTCTCTCTCTCTCTCTCTCTCTCTCTCTCTCCCCCTCTCTCTTGCTCTCTCCCTCTCTCGCTCTCTGCACACACATGGAGCCAAGGTGCTTCCTATGTGGCTCCCTCCCATCCTTGGTCAACCCCCTCCTTCCTGAGAGTTGTCTCAGTGATGGCCTCTCTTCCACGTTCCAGACCCAGGGACGTCAGCTTTGGAGCGTCAGGGTCTTGACGCCTCCATCTGCTCATTGCTTGCCTGTCTTTGAGACTTGTCAGGTTTAAATATATCAACAGCACAGAACACTGTCTGAACGTCATCAAAATTCACTGTAGAGGGAAGTTCCAGAACTGCAGAAAAGCGGAAGCTCTCGGGAATCGGATTTCATTTCATTCCTTGAGTTTACCACTTCAGAGTATCAGCTGACTCTGGTGAGTCGTCCCCAGAGTGAATCAGCAGGCTTCTGGTCCTGAGGCTGCCGGCTTGCTCTCAGGTACATCCTCTGTACAGCAGCTCCCTCCTGCTCAGGCTGCATCAGCTCCAGGGCTATTCGTGTAAATGTGCAAGTGTTTGTGCATCTGTGTGTGTAGGTCAGAGGCCAACTCCAGACATCATTCTGCAGGCACTATCTGCCTTGTTTATGGAGACTGGTTCTCTCACTAGGATCTGGGGCTCACTGATTAGGCTAGTCTGACTCTTCAGTGAGCCCGAGGGATCTGCCTGTCTCCACCTCCCCAGTGCCGGGATCACTCGTGCACACCCTCATACCCATGAGTTCTGGAGATGGAATTCAGGTCTTCAGGATTGTATGGCAAACACTTCACTTCCTGAGCCACCTCCACAGACTCCGGCTTGAGATTTCTGTACTTATCTATTCACAAGCCTGTGATTAGAGAGGATGCTCAGCTTTGGCAGCTTTTACGGGAACATATGGAGCTCTCCAGGAGAAAATAACAGGGCCACCAGGAAGCTGCTAGGTCTGTAAGACCAGACAAGCCAGGACAGCACACCCCTGGGGCCCTGCTTATCTGGACTTGGACGGGCGACTCACTCAGGTAGCCGCAGTTTGCTCCCCTCCTCTTTGGCCTCTCTGGTGGCTCCTAAGTCATGTCTCTCTGAACTGGTCATAAGGAAGAGCTGTCTCTCCCTGCCAGCTTCCGTGAGGCGGGGTCACAGGTATGCTTTGCATCCCAGGCATGTGCCGCACAGCCGCGCCCACCCGGGTTGGGAAGGGACTGGAGAGGAAGCACCCGAGGCTCTAGGAGCGGACGTGCCAGGACAGCACCCTCTGGTCCCACCTTCCCTGACTTGCTCTGGGGACTTGGCACCAGTTTCTCCTTATCTGTAGAGGCCTAGGTGGCACACTCCACTTCCTGGTGGTGCCCTGGAGGGCGGGTAATGTTTGCAGGTACAGGGACACAGGGCACCGGCTTGGGCTCTCCCCTCCATGTCAGTCGCGACTTCATCTTCAGGCACCTCTCTCCCCAAATGGTGGGTAGTCACAGCATTGCTATGACCATGGTCACACGTCCAGCGTGACTGAGGCACAGCATGGCAATTACAGAAGCCACACACACCCTCGGCATGGTGAGCCAGTGACAACCAATAGAACTGTTTGTCTGTGGTCTCAGCCTTCCTCTAGCCTAGCCTCTTCAACATCAGCACCAAGGCATGCTTTACGGAGGGAGTCATATGCTGGCCCATGCACCGGTCACAGTTTGCTGGTGACCTCAGGGGAGCTATAATCCGAGTCACGATGAACACTAACTTGCCTTTTCTGAAACAAGACAACTGCATCCCAGAGTTGTTGATCTCAATCTCCCGATTCTAATCAGAGGAAGGAATGCCATGCCGTGACGTCACCAGAGTCTCATGGGAGATCTGGCCTGGAGCCCATCTCCTAATGGGTGCCACATCTTTACAAGTGCATGTGGCATTTTACTGAGTGACTTCCCTCCAGAACTCTCTGGAAGTTTCCAGAGCCTATCAGATCATAATCAGGGAAAAGAATGCAATAAGAAGCCAGCCAACCCCACCGTGACCTTGGAGAAGAAATGGCTTAGCCTGTCTCCTAAGAGTCACAAAGGCAGGCAACTTACTTCTGAACTTGTCCTCCTAAGCCATGACGGGATGATAAAGAATGCTGTGAGTGGGCTGGGGCGCCAGCTCAGGGGGTGAAGGGCTGACAGCACGGCGAGCATGAGGGTCTGAGTTTGGAGCCCCAGAACCCATTAAGAAAGCTGGGTGTGATGCCGCAGACCTATAATCCCAGTGCTGGGAAGTCGAAGAGGAGAGTGTTCACCGGTTCAGCTGAATCAGTGAGCTTCATGTTCCCTGAGGGACTCCGTCTCCAAGCAGGCGGCAGACAGAGATTGGGGAAGGCACTCAATGATGGGCTCTGGTCTCTGCACATGTACACACACAGACACGTATGCATGCATGCATACATACATACATGCATGTTACATACATACATACATGCATACACAGACAAAGAATGCAGCAAGTGACAATGGCATTGACAGGAAAGGAAGGGGCAGTAAGATAGGAAACAGGGAACTCTGGGTGGACCTCACCTTGGCCTCACTTACCATGTGCCAGGCTGGCTGAACTCCCAGAAAGGCACTTTCTTATGCAACCTACTTTTTGGCATGGAAACGTGTGAAGTTTAGAGACAGTGAGCGGCAGAAGTCCACCTATCAGTCGCAGGCAGAGCTGGGTAGAAGTGTTGCGTGGCCCCGTTGGGTCCCCTCTCCTGACTCTTGCGCAGCGTGCTGCCTTTGGAGTTTTTGTTCAAGTTCACGGACTGACCAGATGATTTGGTGTTACAAAGAGAGGGATCTGGCTGGGTTGGAGTCTTGGACTGACGGAGGAAAGATGCTCTGACAAATTGAGGGGCTGCTTCTCCTGCATTTCACCCCAACTCATAACATGCTTCTCTTCACATGAAAATTCACCACAAGATGTCAACAGAGAGGGAGACATTTTATTTTTTAAAAATTGATTTTATGAGTATGAGCATTTGCTTATGTGTATGTTTGTGCCTGGTGCCATGAATCTGAGCTTCTTGAGTGTTTTCTGTGTGCCACGTGAGGTTTAAACAATGTCTTTGGGCCTAAGAAAGTGAAGATACTTTGGAAGGCTGGACAGGATACCAGAAGACTGAGGTTTTATGATCTTGCTGCTCTAATGGAATCAGGATGATAAAGAAATGCTTTTCATGGCAATGGAAGTGGTCTGAGAATTGCAAGCACTTGGCAGGGTGAACTGTCAGTCCTGTGGCTTTCCTAAACTGTCAACATGTGTTTCTCCAAATTACAAAATCTGCACACGCTCTTTGATCCCAGTCGTAGACTCCAAGTGAGGAGTGTGTGTGTGTGTGTGTGTGTGTGTGTGTGTGTGTGTGTGTGTGTGTGTGTGTGTGTTCTAAAGACAACAGAATCCCCTTAAAGGGGTATGTGATGGAGCAGGAGGAAATGGTCTAGAGATAAAGGCCTGAATTCTACCTATCCTCATCCCTGGTAGGCACCTGGTCTCTCTGAGTGTGGTCCAATTTTCTTCCCAGAACATGGACACTGGGCTTGGGAGGCTCAGCCGGAAGTGCCTACACAGTGCTCTGATTTCTGCAGGGATAGGTGTGAGCTTGTTGAGAATGCTCAGGGACAGGGGTATCTTTAGAAACACAGCATTTCCTGAGGAGGTGTCAGCAAAGCCGTCTGCATGGAGTCAGCTGCTGACACTGGATTCACGAGGCTGGAGGCCAAGTGCAAGGTGAGAGACAAAACACTCAGTGTCACAGTGTCCACCAAGTGATCAGTGACAGAGACAGCAGTGGAAGTCGAGAGGTGAGGGGAGTTCCGACACACACACTCACACACACATATAGACACACATATACATACTCACACATACACACTCACACACATATACACACATTCAATACACACACACAGACTCACACACACATACATACATTCAATACACACATATACATACATACTCACACACACATACATACTCACACACATACACACATTCACACACATATATACACACACATATATACACATTCACACACATACACACCTAGACACATATACACACTCTCACACACATATACACACTCACACACATATACACACACTCAGTATACACACTCAATACACACACTCACACACCTATACACTCACACACATATACACACACCCACACACATACACACTCACACACATATACACATACTCAATACACACAGTCACACACATACACAGTCACACACATACACACTCACACACATGTATACATTCACACACACATACACACTCACACACATACACACACATATACACTCACACACATATACACACTTACACATATAAATAAACACACACATATACACACTCATACCCTCACACATACACTCATGCAAGCATGATACAGGGCACTAGAAGAGAGAAACAACATGTGCTTGCTTCCCCCTGTCACTACGAGGATCGCCTGCCACCTTGTCAGGTTGCCCTGAGCAACGGCCATCCCAGAATGGAGAGCAGAGAAGACCCAGGAACAGAGGGAGCAGCTGTGCTCACTCCACTCAACCTTGAGTCTCCTGAGAGACCCAGTGGGTGCTCCCAGTGAGTGCTCCTAGTGAGTGCTCCAGGCCCGGTTCTGCCACCACAGGTCCCACACTCAAATGTCTCTCAGCCAGATCCTGGGTGCTATGCACTCTGTGACAACACCCAGGGCCCTTGCATGCTGCTCACTTCATTGGGAGCATGACAAGGTGGGTCCTAGTTTTTTTCACTGAGGGCAGTGATAGCACATAGTAGGTGCTCAGTCCAGTGAATGAAAAGATGGGGAAATGGAGCTCTAAAGCCATTTTATCTTACCCCAGACCAGGAACATGCACATGTACACACACACACACACACATACACACACACACACACACACACACACACACACACACACACACACACACGGGGCAGGGGGAAGTCTACATGCTTTGTGGGTCTTAGACTATTCCTTGGGTCGTGACGTTAGGTCTAAACAATGTGTAGGCAAGAGGAGTTGGGTGTGAAGACCAGAGTCTAGGTACTGTGAGGACCAGGGGTTTGGTTCTGTGAGGACCAGGTCTGGGTACTGTGAGGACCAGGGTCTGGGTACTGTGAGGACCAGGGGTTTGGTTTTGTGAGGACCAGGTCTGGGTACTGTGAGGACCAGGGTCTGGGTACTGTGAGGACCAGGGGTTTGGTTCTGTGAGGACCAGGTCTGGGTACTGTGAGGACCAGGGGTTTGGTTCTGTGAGGACCAGGTCTGGGTACTGTGAGGACCAGGGTCTGGGTACTGTGAGGACCAGGGGTTTGGTTCTGTGAGGACCAGGTCTGGGTACTGTGAGGACCAGGGGTTTGGTTTTGTGAGGACCAGGTCTGGGTACTGTCACAACCAGGGGCAGCTGTGATCCATGCAACCTCACACAGCAGGGAGAGAGCAGGAGCTGAGGATTGGAGACCCATGTGTGGCAGGGACCTCTGTTTAAGCAGGTGCACCTCAGTGCACACCCTGTTCCTAGGGGCGCTCCCTCTGTTGCAGAAGTGTCAGTACAAAGGGGATGTGTTCCAGGTGTCTTCCAGACAGACAAACTTGCCTTCCCTCACATTGGGCTGACAACCTTAAATGCCAGAACCCAGTGAGGCGGAGGAAGAGGAGGCGGGGAGGAGCAGGAGGCTGGCACCTCAGATGTGCTAACTGCTGGCCACTGTCGGGATTAGGCTTAGACCCCTGCATACAGGGTTGCACAGAGATTCCTGTCTCCATAGATGTGACTGTGCCTTCCCAAAAGGATCGCTTGTGATTTAAAATGCCTGCACTCTGCAAAGTCACGATCCTAGCGTCTCAGTCAACCTATGTTAATTCACTCACAGCCCTGGGGGAAGAACGTATCGATGAATGAATTACTTTTTCCCTCCTGGTGTAGGGAACACACTCCCCTGAGACTTCAGCCAGTCTTTGCTAAAGCAGAAGCATACAAAACTGGGTCAATCCATAGAGCATCTGGCGCAGCTGTGACCAGTGACAGCAGGAAGACACGTGACCACTTTCATAAAGGGGCAGGCTGTGATGTGGGACAAGGTGCAGGGACCTCAGGGGGGGTCTTGTTTTTATTTCTTCCCTGAAGCCTACTGACTCTGCTGGTCTACGGCTCATTTTCCATCCCTTCTCTGTCCGCCTTCGTATTCCGAGTCTCTGGATCTGCCTTGTACAGGCAGCCGTCCGTCCCAATGATTCAGTGTGCAGTCTGTCTATAGGGTGGTGGGAACTCACACCTGCCCAGCTGGTCTGTTTTTCACCCTCAGTAAGTTCTGCAAGCTATCCGCCACCTTATCATAGAGTAAGTAGTTGGTAGATTTCCCATGTCCCAGCCTATCGGCACTCGGGACAAATCTCTCCCACTCGCGTCCCCCAAGTAAACACACAGAGACTTATGTTAATTATAACTGCATGGCCATGGCTCAAGCTCTTGCTAGCTAGCTCTATATCTTAAATTAGCCCATAACTATTAATCTATGTATCACCACATGTTCTGTGGCTTTACCTGCATCCCATTACATGTTGCTCCTTGGGCTGCTTGCTGGCATCTCCTGACTCTGCCTTCCTCTTCCCAGAATTCTCCTAGTTGCTTGCCCCACCTATACTTCCTGCCTGGCTATTGGCCAGTCAGTGTTTTATTAAATCAATTTATAAGAGCGTTATCCCACAGCATTTCCCCTTTTCTGTCTAATCAAAAAGGAAGGTTTTAACTCTAACATAGTAAAACTACATATAATAGAACCCCGCTGTCCTGGAGGCCTGGGTATACTGTGTGAGTTACAGCTTGAGGGATTTCCAGTTTTCATTGGGTTTGTTTGGAGGTAACCCCACACGAGTAAAGGAGCTCTGTGTTAGGAAATGGGATAGTTAATCACTGAATGCCTTGCATTAGCAGCATCCAGATGACTTCGGAAGCAGTGCCTGGGAAGAAACTCCCCAGAGAAGGTTGGGCAGACGCCAGGGCCCCTCCCTGCATCTAGACACCCAATACAAAGTTAGTTCGATAGAAAGAGGTCAGATATAAACCTCTGCAGGTTACGTCTTGCAAATTCTACCCGTGTGGGGAGGATCATTCAATGAAGTCCTGGAGACTGGGGCTCAGTGAGGTACCAGTGTATGTATGTATGTATGTATGCATGTATGTATGTATGTATGCATGTATGTATGTATCATTCATCATTCTCTCTTTATATTACCTATCTATCATCTATTTCTATTTACTTATCCATCTCTCTGTTCTGCTATGTACGTACGTACGTACATACGTACGTACGTATGTATGTATGTATGTATCTATCATCTATCTATCTATCTATCTATCTATCTATCTATCTATCTATCTATCTATCTATCTCTTATCCATCTCCTGTCATCAATCTATTCTATCTTTGTTTTTCTCTTCCTTCCTTTCTTTTTACCTACCTTCTTATGAATCTTTCTATTATCTATCCATCCTTTCCTCCATCTATGTAGCTATCATCTGTCATCTGTCTGTCTGTCTATTTGAATCTACCTATCATCTATCTATCCACCTAATCCAATTACTTGCTATCAGGCCTTATACTGATCTCTGCCTCTCTGTGTACTACCTCCCCTTCTATGATGATTCCCAACAAGCAGTTGGAAGTCAACAGGGCTGGCTTTCAGCGTCTGCTTTAAATCTTTCTCTCTGCGGTGATAAGTCTGGACACATGAAGACAGTAATGTGATTAAGAACCATCATCTCCCCTTATCAAACATGACAATGCACAGTGACATATGGTGTGGCCTGTTTCTGAATATGGTGTGTATTCTTGCTATTTCTAGGACAACAACTTCAGTTAGTGTTCACACCACACTTCAGGATACTCCAAGGCTATTACGTCACCAGACATCTGAAGGAACCAGAATAAAAATAGCCAACACATGTTGCCTGCCCCCGAAAACATGCACCCCACTCACCCCCCCCACAAATGCATGCATTCACACTCCCTCTTTCCTCTCCCACACCCATGCACACCTCTTGCACACCATGCTGTCCCCACCCACCACACACATGCACATGTACAGACACACACAAATGCAAATGTGCACACAAGAGAAGCCTAGTGGTAACACAAGCCTATAATACCAGCATTTGAAAGTTGGAGGCAGGAGAATCAGGAGGTCAAGATCATCCTCACCTGGGTTTGAGGCCAGCCTGGGCTACATGAGAGCCAAACTCACAAACACACAGACACACAGACACAGACACACAGACACACACACACAGACACACAGACACACACACACACACACACACAGACACAAACACACACACACACACACACACACACATACACACACACACACACACACACCATCACCACAAAAACCCCAAGATAACAACAACAGAAAGGAAGTCTAGCTCCTAAAATATGTGAAAATCACTTTTGTTTGTTTCCCTACGCTACTGGCTTCCTTAATGATTGATTTAATTTGCCCGGTCTTTTAAGACAACACTTTAAATGGAATAAGCCATTCCCTAACCCTTCATCTGGCTTCTAGAGGCAGAGAGCAGGTTCGGATGCCTGGTTTCTGCACAGTGCAGGCTTTTGCTGGCCATCCACTGTGGGGTGAGATCAGCTGTAGCAAAGCCCACTTGCTTATGGAGCAGACACCAGGACACTGCTGTGGTAGCTGTTACAGTGATTAAACATGTTGACTACTCCAGAATGGATGCACAGACTGGAGTGCTCGTGTCCTTTATAACAAAAAGGCGTGTATGTGGTAGACAGCCACAGTTCCCGTTTCCTTTGGGGGGACAGTGTCTCACGTATCCCAGGTGGGCCTTGAAGTTGCCATATAGCAGAGTATGACCTTGAACTTGTGATCCTCCTGCCTCCTTCTGCTTAGTGCTGGGATACAGACCTGTGGCACCGTACAGTATATGTGGTCACGAGGAAAGAAACCTCGCATGTGTAAGGTGAGCACTGTCCCAAATGAGCTGCATTCCCAGCCCTTGAGAGCTACTACTTTAGTGCAGCCTAGAAACAGGGAAAGGATGCCAGCACATCTGGGCTAGGGATGAACCAGGAGTCCCAGCCTGGGTGGTGAGGGTGTCCACACGGGGACTCTGGGAGGACGTGAGAGCTGCCGGGAGAGCAGAGGTTCACAGAACTGGAAAGCAAATGGAGTGGAGCAGAAGACGCCTACAGTCTATCATCAGCGAATGTCTGCTGAGAGCTGGGCCCGTGGCTGAGGCCTGCCACGGGGTTCCCGGCACCTGAGCAGCCATGCACAGTCCCTCTGCTTCAGAAACTCTGACTGAACACAATGCAGGGCACTTAGCAAATACTTTCCCTTAGGAAACTTGCTCATGTGCTTTTAAAATCCCTAAGAAAATCACAGTCACTTGAAGACTCCATCTACTTTCTCTTGATGCAGCCGGAGACGCAGCCAGGTGTCTCGTGCCGAGAAGCTGGCTGAATTTCCATAAAGGAACTGTGTCCTTGCTGTGCGGGAGAAACCCACAGCATAGCTCTGTAGTTTCTAGCTAGCAAGTTTACTTGGGTCTCAGGCGTATGAAGAATCAAAGGATGTGATGATGCTCCATGAGTGACAGCAGCACACGGGTAGAAAGGAAATAAGACTAAGTATGGAGAATTAGAAATAAATGGCTAAAATGCAAATACATTGTTAACATAGAATTTTGTCAACAACTCCTTGAGTTCTTTCTACAAAAACTCAGCTTGATAGGAATAGGCGCAGGGTGCCTTGATGACAATGACGCGCGTGTCTGTGTGTATTTGCAAATGCATTCAGATGAGCTGAGTAGAGCTGGATGTTTGGGTCGTCGTCACGGTGCACTTCCTTCTTTTAGTTAGACCCAAAGTCCAGAGACTGCATTCCTGGCCCAGTCTCCAGGACTGTGCAAGGGTGTGCCAGGGACAAGGCTGAGGATGATGCATTCAATAAGAATTTTCAGCAAAAGGTTGCAGGTGGTTACAGACAATCCAAGGACAGAAACACACGCCAGCAGCTTGGTTGGCCCCTCCTCTTGAGACGACGGGACTGGATGACCAGAGTGAGGCCTTTCCTGGAGTTGAGAAAGACAATAGCACCCCTGATAGGAAGGTAAGCTGACCCAGGCCTTGTGAGTGTGTGTGTGTGTGTGTGTGTGTGTGTGTGTGTGTGTGTGTATGTGTGTGTGTGTGTGAGTGTGTGTGTATGTGTGTGTGTGAGTGTGTGTATGTGTGTGTATGTGTGTGTGTGTGTGTGAGAGTGTGAGTGTGTGTGTGTGTGTGTGTGTGTGTGTGTGTTGCCCATGGGGATCAGAGGCATCACGTGGGCCAGTGTCTCAGCCCTCTCTCCATCAACATGCTTTTTTTTTTATAAAGAAGGAGAACAGGGAGGAAAAGGAGGTGATGGGGCAAGAAGAGGAAGAGAAAGAGGAGGAACAGAAGGAGGAGACAGAGACAGGGAGGAGGACCTGAAAGAACTGTCTCTGCCAGATTCAAACTCACATATCGAGACACGGACGGAGCCACAGCCACACTGCTCTGTGGAACAGAGCAGAGTCCAGAGCTAAACCCCCAAAAGACACGTGGAAATGATCTTTGACAGCGGCAAAAGCCAGTTGATGAGCTACATTCCCAATAGTCTTTCATCAAACCCAAAAGGTACTATAACAAAAAGCCTCAGTCTAAACTTTGTACTTTATATAAAAGTTACTAAAAATGGGTCACAGGCTGAAGTGTGAAATGAAAAACTAAAACTGGTCAACGAAACCAAAATGAAAAACAAAACAGCAGAAGGAATCTTCAGAATTTTAGACTAGGGGAAGAATTCTCAGTTTTTCTTTTTCTTTTATCCTTTGTTTGTTTTTTGGAGACAGGGTCCACTATGTAGCTCTGGCTGGCCTGGAATTCATTTTGTAGACCAGGTTGACCTCGATCCATTTGCTTCTGCATCCCAAGTGCTGGGATTAAAGGCATACAATACCGTGCCCTGCTAGATGAAGAATTCTTAAGACTCTACACCAAAACAAAAAAACAAAACCAAAAACCAAAACCCAACCAACCAACCAAACAAACAAATAAGCAAAATACCCAAACCCATGATCCTTTAAAGGGAAAATGAACACCCTGAAATGCACCAAAATAATAATTAAAACCAAGTTTTTATCTGAACAATACCATGGAGAAGACAAAAACATGGGCTACACTGTCAGGAAGGAGCCAAAAGATGGAGGTCTAGAGAGCAGAAGAATGAGAAAAGGTAAATGTTAATAAAAACAACTGACCCAATTCAAAACTGAAAGAAACAAGCAACCTTTTGGCTGGGGAGGACTTGTGGGTGGCAAATGTGTACACTCAATCTTTTACACCATCAAAACCACTGTGAACTATCTCCATGCACATGTCAGAAAAATAAACCAAAACCCAAACCAATGACGGTCCTGAAAGTGTGTGCCATCCAGGTCTCCCAGGCAGTGCTGGGTGGAATGTGGAGTGTCTCGGCACCCTCGGAATGAGATGCCAATTCCTTATAAAATTAAACAGGTGCTCAGCATGAGCAGCAGCTGCACTCTTGGGTGTTTATCCCGGAGATATGAAAACCATGCTCACACAAGCGACGGTGGATGTTCATGGCAGCTTTGTGTACAATAACTCCATCCTGAAAGGGCCCACGCGCTCCTTCAAGGAGGCTGGGAGAGCAAACAGTGGAGCTTCTGCACTAGGCAAGGCCACAGCAACAGCACAGAATACACCACGGTGTGTGCACTTAGCCACCTGTGTGGTGGCGGAACTCGAACTGGGGGAAAAGGCCGAGCACGGGAGGTGCCGCATCTGATGCATTTGTACATAGACGACAGCAACCGAGAGACCAAGGACCAGAATGCTGGTGGCCTGCACCCAGGGAGGGGAATGGGGGAAGTTGGCTACAGCTATGAAGGGCAGCGTGAGGCATGCTGAGGTGGCAATAAGGCTCATCCTTGATCGTGTTAGCAATCAGGTGATTCTACATGGTGACATCACATAGAGCTAGACAGACAGACACGGACACAAAGCACACAGACACACAGACATAGGCATTACACTCCCAGAGACACACACAGACACAAACTTAAGGACACAGCTAAATGCACAGAGATAGGCATAGGGATGTTGGCGTGGAAGCTGGTCAAGTGTGCAATCTGAGCAAGGTTAATGGTTGGTATCACGGTTCAGTTCCGGGTTACAGTGCTGTGCTGTAGTTTGGAAGATGTTTGTGGGGAGACTAGGTGAAGGGCACATGTGTGAGTGAGCTCTGTGCTATTATTTTTCTTCTTCTCTTCTTCCCTCCCTTCCTTTCTCCCCCTCCCTCCCCCCTCCCTCCCCCCTCCCTCCCTCCCTCTCCTTCCCCTTTTCCTGACAGACTTTCACTATATATGTAGCCCAGGTTGGCCACACACTCACCACTTCCTAAGTGCTGGAATCACACCTACACATTCCAGCCCCAATTCTCTACATAATATTTTGTACTTGCAATAATCCCCAAACAGAAACTTATCTCCAAACAGAAACTTATCTCCAAACGGAAAACTGTAGCAGATTGTTTCAGTCAACATCCCTGGTCAGAGGCATCACCCCAGAGGTTCTCCTGAATGTTCGGGCAGGGGTTAGAGTTGGTGTTGGGGGTTAAGATTGGGTTTGGGGATAGGGTTAGGGATCTATTATGAATATCCTTCAGGTAAAATGTTTGTTTCTTGCTAATGGAGTTCTCCTTCCTCCCCTTCTGCCTTCATCCTTGGCACAGTCGGGATTTGAGAATTCTTGCTAACAGAAGGAATGTCAAACAGTATCTTATCACTGCTTTAGTGTTTTTTCACTGATTAGCTGTGGGTTAAAATTCTTTTAATATCTTACAAGCCCGTTTGGGGTTCATTTCCTAGACAGTGTTCAGGTTCACTCACACACTGAACTCCACATGTCCCAGACGCCGAGCTGATGCCGTTCTTCCCACATATTTGTTTGTTTGTTTTGTTTTTGACACAGGGTTTCGTGTCTCATGTTGTTCAGCTGGCCTGAAACTCTCCATGTGGCAGAGGCTGACCTTGAATTTTTTACCTTCCTGCCTTCATCTCCAAAATGGGGGGGTGTGTGTGAAAGTACCAGATGCCAGATTTCATGTGATGCTGGAGATTGAACCCAGGGCCTTGTGTATGCTAAGCAAGTGCTCAACCAACTGAGCTACATCCCAGCCATCCACTCCCCCACCCCCCCTCTCTCTTCCTGTCCCTAGAGTTTCTCAGTATTGCTTACAAAGCCCAGAACACAAGAACTTTCAGAATCACAGCACTACGTCTTTACACCCCCTGAGTGGGAGACTCTTGGTGGCTTCAGGATATGCAACTTGTTCTCAGGAGCCAGCATAAGGGGTCAGAGAAGAAAGCCCCATGCTAGCAGCCCAGGATGCCTCTGAGAGTCTAGCCACCTCCTTGCCAGCCTGTTGTAACTGGGTCAGGCTCCCACCTCTGTTGGAGCGGCGGCCTCCAAACGGATCAAGTCAGATTGCTCACAAACATCTCCTACTGACTAGGTTTTCTGACTAAAGTCTGCCTACCACAGATTTCAACAGAGTTAAGGACTTCCTGGGAGAATGTTCTAGCAGTTCTTCCTTTCTGCTCGGGAGGCACAGGGCTGCTGATGTGTTGCCTCTTCCTTGTAGCAGAGGACCTCCCAGACTCCTTTAGTGTGCTCTGGGGGACTGGTAAGAGCCTCTCTCTGCAGAGTGGTGGCTTTTAATGTGATGCTGGGTCACAGGGGCACTCCCTTTTCTTCTTCATCCACAGCAAAGGAAGCTAAGGAAGGGAGATCAACTAAGATGGGTGTCTCTAAGGTCAGGTCACCTGGGGGGTGGAAAACGGATGTTTTAATAGACATGGTCACTCACTAGTGAGGGACTTAAAAAGTTTTATTTTTGGTCGTATGTTTATCTGGGTGGGCGGTATACGCATGTTGTAAGTGCTGGTTCCCTCAGAGTTCAGAAGATAATGTTGGATTCCCAAAAGCTGGAGTGACAAGCAGTTGTGAGCCAATTGATGTGTGAGCTGGGAACTGAACGAGGGCCCTCTACAAGGACAGTAGAGCATTTTAAACCACTGAGCCATCTCTCCAGCCCCTAGTGGTGGACATTTAAGAAGAATGCGCCCTGAGAGGCGCAACTAATAGGGTGGTGATGGGGAATGAAGCTCCCCCAGGGCAGTCAAGACTTAAATGCAGTAGTTCACAGTTTTCAGTGGGGAGCCTGGTGTTTGGTGAGTGCTCAGCCACCACCACCTGCTACTGGAAAGGCATGGGCAGCTGCTGACATCGGACAGAACTTGGAGAGGGGCTGGTGAGATGACTCAGTGGGGAAAAGCACTGGTCACCAGGGCTGACGACCTGAGTTTGATCCCTGGAACCCACCTGGGGGAAGGCAAGAGCTGACCCCTGCCTGACTGCCGCACATGCTCACCCACATAGACACACAAATAAATAAATAAAATCTAAACATTAAAAAACGTAAAGGACCCGAAGAGGAAACCAAGAGCTGGCAAACAAAATAAGCTTTGGCACTCCAAAATCCAGGCTAAATTGGAACATCCTGGAAAGATGGGGCTGTGT
This sequence comes from Peromyscus maniculatus bairdii, assembly GCF_049852395.1. Lineage (NCBI taxonomy): Eukaryota > Metazoa > Chordata > Mammalia > Rodentia > Cricetidae > Peromyscus > Peromyscus maniculatus. The sequence goes on along the minus strand of NC_134870.1, from coordinate 74,030,173 downwards.
TCTTTTCCCGTGTTCACACATCTTTTTTTAATCACACACACCATTTCCAACCAAGAACCAACACTCCATATCTAGACAGGCATTAAAAGTGGATTTGAACACACTTTAAAAAAAAAACTCAAGTTGATAAAAGTAGGCATTTCAGAACAATTAAATCCTTAGGAGTTGCACCTCACATTCATGATTATTTTAAACTGTATTTTCTCTCTCAAGTTTCTGTTTATTCCACTGAGAATCTAAGGGCGTCTACACAAGCCGGGCTGTGGTTCACCTGAGCTACTGGCTGAGCACATACTGGTCTCTGGTTATCGGTCACTCTGGCCTGGAATCGCCTCTCCCCATCCTCTAAAACAGATGCCCACCCCCACCCCAGCGGCAGGTGCCGGCAGGGTAAGCTCTATTTGGGAGAGCCATGGGTAGTGAGTGAGTGGGTGGTCCTTTGAGCTTGTCTACGGATGGACCCTCCAAAGCCACGGGTCTTAAATGAGACCTCCCTAAGGTTTCCTTCCTCTGAAAAAGTCGTTCCAGTTGCGTGTCCCGTGTCCAGCGCGGGCAGAAGCGATGCCTGCCTGATATCTGTCTCCCACCCCTGCAGGTTCTCAGCCCCAGCTCCAAAGCTTTCCTCAACGCACAGATCCACGCTTGTGTGCTGTGGGGATCAGCAGCTAGCTGTCCTGCTGGCAGGCGGCGGGCGAGGAGTCAGAAGCACAAACGCGTGTCCAAGCCTCGTTCCACCTCCCAAACCAGGGGGCTAGAGTAGCACTCCAAAATCCCAAGCAGGGTACGCACATCCCCTAAAAACCAGAGTGTACAACACACCAAAAGCAGAGCACAAGGACTACTACCCACTCCGGGGGGGGGGGGGCGGGGGGGCGCAGGGAGGGGTACCGGGACCTGGAGCTTCAGCAGGACCAAGTTACCGCGGGAAGACTGGGCCAGGCTGGACACAGCGCCAGGGCCAGCAGGTGGCTGCACGTGGGCAGGGTGGGTGAGGGTCTGCGTGCGGCGCCCCAAGAGCCTAGGAGCCTGAGACAGGCCCCGAGAAGGCGGAAGCCTGGTCAAGTGCCTGTCGCCGCCCTCTGCTCAAAGAGAAACTGCTGCTCCTTGTGGGGAAGGGCAGGGCAGGGACCGCGCGAGGGGCAGCAGGTGTGCGGTTAGCAGGCACTGCAGGCTTCGATGGACCCCTGGTGCGCTCAGAGCCCATCAGAACCCCTCTCCGCACGCTGAAGGCGGTCTCCCTAGACCGAGGTCACCTCCCACCCCTAAACTCCTCCCCCCACCATTTCTAGGCCGCTCGAGTTTCAGCGACCCCGGGGTCCCCAGGCCTGGCTGGAGACCACTCTGGGATATCCCTCGGGCTTCCAATCCCCACCGCTGTGGACCTGAGTCTACACCCGCGCGTCCACCACTTCCCAAAGAAAGATCGGGGTTGCCGACGTGGTATCGGTCCGAGAGGTCGCCTAGTTGCCACCTGCGGGGCCACCTGCTCCGCTGGTCAGGTGTGACCCAGGCGCTCCTGGCCTGGGAGAGGGACCAAAGTTCTGCTGCTGGCACCGAGCACCCTCTCTCTCGCCTTTCTGGGAGTCAGGCTCGGCGCTGGGGTCTCCCGCTCTTAGGGGCGCCGAGACAAAGGCTCCAGGGCCGCCCCGCGCGTCCCTGATCATGATCACTTACCGGTGCTGGCTGCGGCTCGGAGGTCAAGGGGCACCAGGGAGCCCGGCAGGAGGGACCCGACGCTGGGCTCCGGGTCACTAGGCCGCGGGTACTGCGTTTCGGGGTCGCGAGACTCGGGCCGCTTGGGCCGGAGGCTCGTTCTCGCTGGCGCGCAGCGGCGGTGACTGACAGCGGCTGCTCCGGGGACGGGCGCGCACCCCGCTCCAGCCCCGCCCCCCTCTGCCTGCCAGCAGGTAAACGCGCGCCACTGGGAGGGCGGGAGACACGCGGGGACCCAGGGGCAGGGCAGATTCTCGGAGCGGCAGGGCGGGGCTTTGCTTGTCACCGCCCTACGCTCTGCACCGCCTGCGCTCTCTGAACTTTCCAGCTTCGGAAACCTGGAGAGCGGGAGCTCTCAAGAGAGGTCTAGATGGCATCGCCCGCCCTGCACCACAGGTTACCTTGATGCACCTGTCCCGGATGAGGAGGTCAGCCGGACCCGAAGTGGATGTCTGTGTTCTAGGCCTGAAACTGGGGCTGAGACCACAGGTGCTGGCTGGAGGACCCAGGACGCCCTAGTGGCTAGTGAGTCCAGCAAGGAAACTTCCCCTTTCTGCCACTCAGGAACCCGCTGGGTTTACTTGAACACTGGTTCCTGCTGTCACAGGGGTCTTTTGACTCCATCAGCCTGGCTCTGGGTATGTGGGAGGAAGCAGTGGATGGGGACCACAGTGAGTAAGTCTCTGGTTCTTCAGTGAGATAAACCCTGCTAGGGAATCAATCAGCTAACCTAGGGACACACACCATGCATGCCAAAAACAGAGAGCAGGAAGTCTCAGAGCTGGCTCCTAGGGAGTTTCACATCCTCCTGAAAGGTGGAGGATCTAGTGACTATGTCCAAATGCCAGTCTTCCTAAAACAAATATTTTCACAGCAGTCTAGAGACAACTAGGTCCTTACCTAGGAGCTTATGGCACACATGGAGGTGCAGGTGGGGGGTGAGGATGTAGGTCCTGGGATTTGGAGTTAAGGATAGAAAAGCAGGGAAAGGTCCTGGTCCAACCGAAGATGAAGTGACTTTAAGCCTATTTGAAGCAAGAGGGCCACCCAGGACAGAGATGTCCAGTGCTCACCGAGAATGTTGGAACTTTGGGTCCCATTCCAGACACCAGAACTCAATGTCAGCAGCTAGAAGACAGATGTGTCCTGGAGTCCCTGCCATGAGGTGTCAGTGAATCTGGGCACTGCCTAGCCCCAGTGGGGACAACAGTCTCATGCCCTCCAAAGCTTCTCTTGATTCCCAGGGACATCAGGCTTCCTTTCCTATGGCAGGCATGGCTGATCCTATTAGACCCTGTGAAAAGGACTTGTGATATGTTACCTGCATTGTTTGTGGGGATACAATGCTTGTGTAGATAGGTGTTGCAGAATATTACTTTAACTTAACTGAGCAAAGATGTGTTACATTTGTTTATGCTGCATTTGTTTAACTATGTGAAGCTGTGTTGCTTTGCCTGCCTAAGGCACCTGATTGGTCTAATAAAAAAGCTGAACAGCCAATAGTTAGTAGAGGGATAGGTGGGGCTGGCAGGCAGAGAGAATAAGTAGTAGGAGGAAGAATCTAGGCTCAAGAGAGGAGAAAATGAGGAAGAAAGATAGGGACAGCCAGAGCCGTCCACCCAGGCATCTGCCAGCCAGCCACACCCAGGGTAGGACATACAAAATGAAAGAAAGGTAAAAAGCCCCGAGGCAAAATGTAGATGAGGAGAAACAGGTTAAATTAAGTTCTAAGAGCTAGTGGGACAAGCATAAGATAAGACCAAGCATTCATAATTAATAATAAGTCTCCATGTCATGATTTGGGAGCTGGTTAGTGGCCCCAAAGCAAGCCTGCTACAGACCAGCAGCCAGACCCTCGAACTGCATGAAGACTTTTCGAGAAAGAGTGTGAAGTAGGCTGTTTAATTAGGCCTGTAGTAGGACAGTCCCATAAGGTCAAGGAAATTGGCTCAAACCAGTTACCAAGGCATGCACATAACATACTTCCTAATGAGCCAAGCTGGAGTCTGCCCAAGAGCCTAGCAACAGGCGCTGTCCAGAGTTCCTGATTGTGCCCAGCCAATGAGGGACGACCATGAAGTGCCACCAGATTGGGACACAGCTTGGGTGCTAGGAGCCTTCCCATTATTGAGTAAACGAGTCTACTGTTTGCCTTCAACTGACTCCCGGTGTCGGCGCCATTGACACTGCGCTTTCTCCCTCCCTGCCCCGAGGGAGCTGCTAGGATCCAGCAACAAAGGCCACTGGTCAGTATTTGAAGGGCATGTTTAGCAGCTTCCTCTCTGGCTGGCCATGGAAAGGACAAAAGATCCAGGGAGCAGGGGACATGAAGCAAGTCTTGCTATGGAGTCAACTCTTAGCCAAAGACTACAGCCCTTAGCAAGATGGCTGAGATTCAGGGCTTTGGGTGACACGGGAAGTCACTTCTTGACACATGGTGACAATGCCTGGTTGTCTTTGGCGTTTTTAAAGAGGCCATGGTGTGGTTGCCTCCTTCTCTCACTAAAGCCCAGGCCACCAGAGGGTAGAGTGCAGAGTCCTGTCAGCATCTCACACCTCAGTGGGCAGCAAAGGCTTCTGTGTGCGACCTGCACTTAGGACGCGCTTGCTGAGTCAGACTCCAAGGCACCAAGGTAAGTTAAGATGCAAATTAGGACCCGGGAGAGTCTGCTGGGTTAGAGTTTGCTGTGAAAGTGTGACGGCCTGGGTTTGGGGCCTCCCTACTCACGAGAAAGCTAGGTGTGACCTCAGGGGCCTGTAATCCCAGCAGAGCGGAAGGAGGAGACAGGTGGGTCTTCAGGGTTCTCTGGTCAGCCAGCTTAGTCAGAACATCGAGTTTCTGGTTCCGTGAGAGACCCAGTCTCAAGGAAGCAAGTGGAGGGCGATGGAGGAAGACATCTGATGTCCTCTTCAGGCCTCCATGTGCACATGTCAATATGTGCACAGAAATGTACACACCACACATGGACACAGAAGCCTGATCTAAGCATTTCTCCGGATGCTGGTGTTGTGAATTTTCTGTTTTTTCTTTTCAGAATTACATTTATAATTCTGTTTCGATTATGAAATGACGAGACTTCATTCTCCCCTCTGGTCTGGGATTTGCAGTTTGCAGAGAATGGACCTGGGTCTGGGTGATTGTCTCATCTACTGGTCTAGGGAACAACTGAGTATGACTGGCCATGCTCATAGACTGCAAGAACATTAGGGGAGTGACTGGCAGGAAGTTCAGCCTAAGAAAAACCCGCCATGATTACAAGGAGAGCGCTGTGGCTGTAGACCCAAGCTACATGCTCACCAGAACCCTTGTTGCTGTGCTTCTTGTAAAAGTAGGGCAGGGGCATCTGGCTGAGAGAAAACAGTTCCTACCACCGATTTGTTATTATTTTATAAACTTCCACAAAGTGTAAACCACATGATATTTTTGCTTAACTATAGCTTCACATTTTTGTTGATAAAATAAGAAGCATCTAGTTACCTATGGGACTTGAAGGCTCTCGAGGACCGATAGGGATCTATGGACGCGTCTATGTGTTTAGGCTTCCCACAGGTGCTGTGCTGTGGTTGGTAAGTATTAGTCCAATTTTTCCCCTGGATTTTCCAGTGTGATACCTAACTGTGTTTGGTGATTTTCAGGATGCCTTTGTAATCCCCTGGGCCTCTTTGTACTCACAAGTGGTCACTTTAAGTTGAAATTGGTGTGGTAATTTGTTTCCCCAACACCATCTCCAGCCTCACTCCCTCTTCTTCCTGTGTGACTTTGGCACTAATGCCGTGTGTGTGTGGGGGTGGGGGGGGTAGGGTGGGGTGGTGGGTGGTGGTGGTACAGAGTCTCTCTGCTCCCCGTGAATCTCTGAGAAGCTTGGTAATTTCTTCCACCAACAGGCAATTCTCTGCACTTGAGACAAAAGCTCTCCCGCTGAGCCACATCCTCAGTGGAAGGCTCCGCACTCCGGAGGCTGGATCACAGCAACGCCAACCAAGGCTGCCCTTTCCCAGTTGACTGTCCCACTTGGAACCTGGCCACCAGGCTTTGAGGCAGCCCGGACAGAGTCGTGGGGCAGCCACGTGCACACCCTCTGCTTGACAGCTGCATGAGATCCTACCAGCTGTGAGAGGGGACAAGCCTTCCAGGAAGTCTGCCTTGGGGTCACCCTCTTCTGATTCCTCCGAGCTGGGCTTGGACAGCACAGAGCAGAAGGAGGCCATCTGCCCCTTGCACTCCCAACTCCGGGCCCACAGGAGTCGTGAGGTGAGCACAAGTCAATGGTCGTGACTTTGGCCCATGAAGCTTGGGTGTGCTGCTGTACACTGGGGTGGCAGGAAGAGATACTGGAAGGATTAAGCCAGACAGTGGGGGATGACAGAACGCTGAGGTGTGCCCACTGTTTCTCACCCCCACTCTATTTGTGTGTGTGTGTGTGTGTGTGTGTGTGTGCTCTATATAGATAACCACAAGTTCCACATACAGAGAAGAAAGCCCTGTATTAAATGCCAATCTTGATTATCTGGCATTTCATTCTCCCAGTCACTCATTTACTTACTCAGTAAGCAAAACAAAACAAAAAACCAACAAAACAACTTTCATTAAGCATGAAGACAAGGTGTTTCTCTTGAGAAACACCAAGCGCTCTGGTTTAGGCAAACAGTGAAGAGGAGCACATGCCCAGGGAACAGTGCCTGCACACAGGGAGAGCCCCAGAACCCCAGGAGCCTGTCCAGGAGTGGTGAGCAGCGTGGGAATTGGCCAGATGGAGGAAAGAGGACATGTGCACACGGGGAGCTTGTTAGAAACAGGTAGGTCAAAGGGAGGAGCCTGCCATAAGCCCCGGGGGAACCACAGCCGAGCAAGTCACTTCATAGCTGAAGTTTGGCCAACACCTGCCAGAGAGCCAGCACCTTGTGGGATTAACTCATGCCGTTCCTGCAGTAAACTGTCGTCAGTCAGAGGAGGAGCCTGGGCTTTAGGAGCCAGCAAAGCTCTTAGGATCAACCAGTGGGTTCAGAGCAGAGCCTGGGTGCCACGCAAAGGCCCTGTGCAGGCCGACTCGATGGCCCTGGGAAAGTCTCCCAAGATCTCCCGACTCCCACATAGGTGGGGGCAGCTCTGAACTCAGGACAGCTCTCACTATGGCTCCTGGTCACCTCGTACCTAGCAGAAGGCCTCCTGTGCAGGTGTGTGACCATCCCTATCTTTGATTCAGCACAAAGAACAGCAGGGAAGGTAATCCCAGTGACCGACCCAGCATTGTCTGGGGGCCGTGAAGGAGCTCTTGTCTCCTTTTGGAGGAACCTGGGGAAGGGCAGCTGACCCACCCAGTAAGTCTCCTAAGCCCATTTGGAGTTCATAGCAACCTGCTTACACAAGGGCCCCTGCACCTCTGGCCTGATGTTCTGTGTCCTCTCGTCTCTGCATCGGGGACCGCCATGTCAGGGTAGGTGAACTGTGTGGCTGGGTGATTGCACAGGAAGGTCTGTGTCTCTCCCAGCCACAGGCTCACCCTCTGCAATGTGGAGACAACTGCTCCCTTACCAAGTGGCCGGGCTCTTCCCACAGCTCTTTCCACAGATTCCGAGGTGGCAACGAAGCTTGTTCATTCTCCTGGCGGTTTTCTACACCATTTACAAACAGATCTAACATCAGAAGAACTCTGGGCTGGCCGTGGAAACTTCACCTAAGTTCACCTTGTTAGAGACATGGAACCCAGTCTGTGGGGCTCGTGCGCCCTCTGGAGGACAGGTGTGTCAATTCAGGCTACTTAAATCTCTGAAAGACTTAGCAGGTTGAAGGACAGTCCAAGTTTGGGGATAGGATCCAGGGCAGAGAGGACGCTCAGGAAAATCTGATGACCAGCCAGCATCGGATGGGACTTCAGTGTTTTCCTTCATTTTCTTCTGTATGTCTTGTGTGTCTCTGGGGTCTTGGAAGCACGAATTAGAAAAGAAAACCCATCAACGAACCAATCGAACAAAAAATCAACTTGAGGATGAGGTTGGTTTCTCCCTGTCCACACATTCGCAAGCATCTTCTTGGGTCAAGCATTCAATCTTATTTCTCCATACTCCAAGGGAAAAAGAATGAGGTTATATGACAACCAGAAAACACCATTAGTCTTCAGGGCACATGTTTGAGTGCCCTTTATAAAACACATCGGCACACAACTAGATTATTGAAGTCAAATGGTAGCCAGTAGTGTGTGTGGGTGTGCACACACCACACACACACAGTGCCGGAAGTTGTCTAGGAGTCTAGGCCTACACGTGCTAGGTAAGAGTTCTACCACTGAACTACATCCCAAGCCAAGGACCTGAAGGTTTGTTTTGTTTGTTTGTTTGTTTGTTTTTGGCTTCTATCTGTGTCACCCTGAAAGGATCCGGTGGAAATAAAGGACACCGGATGTTGTTCATTCTTGTTTCTGGGGGTGAAGGTTCATATATAAAGCTGTCCGTATGACAAAGAAAAGATTCAACTTGGGTTAAGAAAATAGGCTCTGTCTCTCTGTCCACAAAGTTACTAAAATAAGTGAGAAGTAACAACAGCCACACACTGTGTAACTGACCTCGCCTCTGTGGTAACAATGTGGCTGGGTTTGTGCCAGAGCAGTCTTCCCTTCCCCAGATTGTTTTTATTCTTCTCTCATACAATACATCCTGACCGCAGTTTCCCCTCCCTCCTCTCCTCCCAGTCCCCCACCCCGTTCCCCAGATCCACTCCTCCATCTCCCTTCAGAAAAGAGCAGGTCTCCCAGGGATATCGGCCCAACACCGTGTAACAAGTTGCAATAAGACTAGCCATACATCTTCATATCAGGGCTGGGTGAGGCAACACACTAGGAGGAAAAGGGTCTCCAAGAGCAGGCAAAAGAGTTAGAGACACACCCCACTCCCACTGTTAGGAGTCCCACAAGAACACCAAGCTACATAACCATAACGTATATGCAGAGGGCCTAGCATAGACCCACACAGGCTCCCCGGCTGTCACTTCTGTCTCTGCGAGCCCCTGTGAGCCCTGCTTAGCTGATTCTGTGGGCTGTGTTCTCCTGCTGCCCTCAACTCTTCTTGCCCGTGCAATTCTTCCTCCCCCTCTTCCATGGGGTTCTCCAAGTTCCGAGGGGAGGAACCCGATGGAGATCTCCAATTTGGATTCTCCAAATTGTAGGCCAGAGGACCCCTACATACATAGTGTCAGTCCTTAGTAGTGTCATCCACTGTTTTTTGTTTTTCTGGACAGGTCTTCTCACTTCTCCAGGACTCCCTGGCGTGCAAGGCTGGCCAGCGAGCCCAGGAACGCAGCTGTCTCCTCCTCCCTAGCTGGACTACAAGCGTGTGCCACCATGCCTGGCCCCTTTACCTAGATCCCGGGAACTGAATGTGGGTCTTTGTGCTTTTAAGCAAGCGCTTTACTGAAGGAGCCATCCTCCCTAGCCCCTCTACCCACACCTTTTGCTTTTCACTTTGAGATTGTCTCATTCTGTAGCCCAGACTGCTCATGATCTTGTGGCAATCCTCCTGCCTCAGTCTCTGTACATGGGGATTATAGCCCAAGTCACCATATATGGCTCTGGATTACAGAGTGGAGTGTGTGTGTGTGTGTGTGTGTGTGTGTGTGTGTGTGTGTGTGTGTCTTTCCTGAGGCCTTTGGGTAGTGAGCTAACTGTGGCTATCAGATGTATGAGAATACAATGGGTCCAGGACAGGAGCCCCCAGGAATCATAGACCATGTCTGGAATTGCAGGGACCATAGCTCTAAGAAGCCTGATAGTCAAGAAAGGAAAAGAAATTTAGAAAGGTCTTCTGTTACAGGATATATGATCACACTGTGAACCCCGAGATTGTGTTATTTACTGGAAAAACCTGTTTCTAGTTATGGTGTGGCTCAGCCCTAGCACACACCTTAATCCAAGAGCTTTCTGCTTGAATATTGTAAACAGGATTAAATAAAGTCAGCCAAAATCAAGAGGCAGAACAAGCAACCAGTTGACAAGAAAAAAAAAAAAACATAGAGAGTAAGAGGGCGTCAGGAGGATAGAGAGACACAGAAACAGAAGGGAGGGACATTGATTTTGAGGAGTTTTGATTGAGATGGCGTAGGAGAAAGCTCTCTTTCTGGGATGTCAGCGGAAGAGGATGGTCAGCCGGTGCTTTCTTGGCCTCTCTGAGCTATCAGGTTTTCACCCCAACATCTGGCTCCCGAGTCTTTATTAGCAAAACTGAACGATTGAGATTTTGTTAAAAACAACAGTCTTTTCTCTGCCTGCCGTATGAGTCACTTTATAATTTCTTATAAACCAATATTTGGCAAGTATATCTGTTTTATTTGCTTATAAATCTGGGATTGTGTCAAAATTTCTCAGGAGAAAAGGAGTCATGAATGAAAAGAGTTTAAGAGAGTAAGATGGTTCATTAACCCCCTTTCGGAATACATCTTCAGCCTGTCAGTTCTCCTCCATCTCTAGAGAACCCCAAAGCAGGCAGTTGTGCAGTTATCTGCCTGTGTATCTATGTATGCATCCAAAAATCTGTTTCAAGGATTGCGATCATGTGACTTGGGACCCTCATCGGTGCAGAGCCTACAGGCCATGCGTCAGGCTGGAACTTTGGGTGCTAACATAAGCTGGTCTGAAGGGGAACCCCTTCTTCTCCGGGAACCTCTGTCGGCACTTAACAACTCAGCCGGAGGGATAAGGCCTACCCACCTCACCCATGGCTGTCCCTTCCCTCAAAGTCACCCGACTGTAGGTGTCAATCTTAATCAGGTCTACAGACAGTTTCACATGGACTAGCACTAGATGACCTCAGAGGCAGGTCAGATGCACTGGCTTGTAAAACTCGTCTGTTGTGGGGCAAATCAGTGATGCTACCTAAGGTGATCTAGCTGCATAGACTTCCTTGACTAACAGGATGTTTAGTACAAACAGCTAAAGTTAATCACAGAGCGTTCTTCCCCCAGCCCTTAAGCCATAGTGCAATTGGACTTCTAACATTTTTGCAGGGGGGATGCGTATGCAAATGTTAAGATGTATTTTTCATTTGTTTCCTACACTTTATGAACATTAAGGAAATACTTGCCCTCTGGGTAGAAATTGGGATGCTCTTAAAAAATAATATTTGCTGGCTCCCAGAGATGAAGCCCTAGCTGGGGCCTCTGAGCCCCAGCCACCTGATCCCCAGGGCCTAATGAGCTCCCTGAGCTAATGCGTGTGCCGGGCTTCTTCAAATGCCAAGTTATTCCTTTCCGGCAGGGTTGTAATCCATTTTCTGCTGACTATTATGAAAAATATGGACAAGAGCAAAATTTCAAATGCTGTTTTACAAAAATTATTTAATCATCTCTGGCCTGTGGTGGGAATTCATCTGGAATGGCCCATGGATATGTGTCTCTGCACAGTTACCCTGGCATTTGCAATCTGAGCCCATTTCATGAAAACCTCACCCTGCTCATCTGAGTGATGGATGGTTTCATGCTGAGCAGAGTGCGGCTAGAGTCAGCCTCAAAGGACAGCAGAAGATGGCAGAATAGTGTTTGGACGGGTTTGAGACGGCTTCCCCCACCTTCAGGATGGTGGCAATTTACCACCAGCTGGGGTTGGACATTCTATCACTGTAACATTATTACTTTATTTGAAATCCTAGATCCATGATAAATGATCTTGCCACCAGGGCAGGGTAGAGGAGGCAGGCTCCATTAGCCATTTCCATTTTGGAGAAATCGCTTTGGATTGTCCCTGAAGCCCTTTGATGAGATGCAGGGAGGAGAGTCAAGGCAGCAGCAAGCTCTGGTGTGGTGCTGGCCCGGAGTCAGACTCCACGTGGGGACCAGGACCTCTGCACATCTCTTTCCAACCTTCTGTGTTTTAGAGTGGCCCTGTCCTCCGATGTCCTCCATAATGGAAAAGCTAAAGGTTTCATATCCTTGATAGACACTTGAGGGCCGATCAATCTGTTAACAATGAATGGAGGCCCAGAGCAAGACTGAGCTGGGGAGAGGGTTGTAGGAAAGGCCAGTGGACTTGGAGAAGGGGACACTGGGGTTCAGGTCACTGAGGTTTGTACTGAAGGCACTGGATAAACTTTCCAGAGTTGTAGAGAGGTGTTGAAAAGCAGGGTCCTCTGAGCCAAATGGCCCCCATTATTATCAGATTACCTGTGCCTGAGCTGGAGGCCATCCTGATTGGGTCTGTGGACTGTTGGTATTTGAATGGATGGAATGAAGTCTGGACCCTCACCTGAAATTCCAGCCACTTCTCCAGTCCATTTGTGTCCAGTTCTGCCCTAATTTCAGATGGCCTCATGGCCTTGGGGGCTGAGGGGTGCTAGGGTATATAAGCTGGGGGAAGTTAATTGAGAGAAGGAGGTTCTATCTCTGTGGCTATGAGGAAGACGTCACCCATGCTGGGTGAAGACTTTCCATTGTGGCTGATTTGAGATCACCCCTGTTCCTGCTGGTGACCCCTCCCCTGTGCTCTAAGTAAACCCAACAAACGTGTTTGTTCCCCGGAGGGCGCTTTGGCGGGTTCATTCTTTGTTTGTCCTTGGGACCTTATAAGGAGGAGTGTCGTTGTTCACATTTCTCCAAAGGCAGAATTCTCAAGTCAGGTGGGAATGTGGGTTCACATTTGCCAGGGCCCTGCAACACATAACGACTCATGGAAAAGACCCAAAGCATAAGCCTGTTTCTGGATGCCCCAGGGCTGCTGAATACTGTGGTGCAGCTCATCTCAGGTGTGGGTGGAGCTGGTTCTTCCCCTACAGCCCCCTGATTTCTGGCACAACATAAATGGCTTTGGTGAAGAAAAGGCCTTGCAAAGACACAACCACACCCAGGCCACAGCAGAGGAAAATGGAGATCTAGAGTTGGAGAGAAAACCAGCACCAGGGACGGAGAAGCATCTGGCCTGAGGCCTCTTGGAGCTGAGGGAGCTGCCTCATCCTTTCCAGGGTGAGAGACAGCAGACTGCTGTCTGTGATGTCTGCTCCCCAGGAGACAGATGCATATTTGTCAGGGCCAGGTTCAGAACTGGACACAGTGGATGACTCTGAAATGGAAGGGGTGGGAGCTGGGAGGTTGGGAGGTGGCTCAGTGATGACAAGCACTTTCTGCTCTTCTAAAGGACCCAAGTTCCGTTCCCAGCACACACATCTGGCTACTCACTGTGGTGGTATTGTGTTCCCCAAAATACTGTGCACGCTAATAAACTTATCTGGGGTCAGAGAAGAGAACAGCCACAATATTAAACATAGAGGATAGGCAGTGGTAGCACACACCTTTAATCCCAGCACTTGGGAGGCAGGGCTAGGCCTATCTCTGTGAGTTCAAGGATACAGCCAGCATTAGAGACACACACCTTTAATCTCAATACCAACCATAGAAGACCTGGAGGTCTGTACAGACAGGCAGTGACGAGGAGGTCATGTGGTTGGGTTTACAACCAATGAGAAGGCAGAACAGAAAGTCAATAAAGTACAGACAGACAGGAAGCAGGCCTCTTTCTGAGGGGAAGGACGATAGCGGGAGCGAAGGGTAAGAAAGGATTTTTAGTATCAGCTTTTAACTACTGCTCTGACTTCTTGGTCTTTTAACTCTGCATTTGGTTCTGTGTTTCTTATTTAACAAGACTCTTTAAGGTTCATGCTACATCTCACTACCACTTAGAGCTCCAGCTCTGGGGAACGGAAGCCTTTTTTGGCCTCTACAAGTGCTTGCACATATGTGGCACATATTCTCTCTCTCTCTCCCTCCCTCCCCCCCATCTCATATACTCACATTCTCTCTCTCTCTCTCTCTCTCTCTCTCTCTCTCTCTCTCTCTCTCTCTCTCTCTGACTCATACATACATTCTCTCTCTTACTTTCTCTCTCATATACTCACATTCTCTTTCTCTGTCTCTGTCTGTCTGTCTGTTTCTCTCTCTCTCTCTCTCTCTCTCTCTCTCTCTCTCTCACACACACACACACACACACACACACACACACACACACACCTTCATGTTTTCCCCCATTTGTCCTCTTGTGAAATAGTTTAAGGAGAGACACTTGTGCCCCTCCAGTTGGCTGTAGACTTTTGAGACCATAGTCTCCAAGGAATAGGGATTTCCCCATAATCTCCTGCTGGGAGAAGGAAAGGCCTGAACCCAGAGTCAGCCTGAGGAGGGCTTTGCCATCAGCAGGGATTTCATGAAGTTCTGACTCCTGTTTAACTAGCAGGAGAGACAGGAGCCAAGACAATGAAGGGCTGGTGAGGCGGGACCACTCCTTGGCCAGGACTGCTTGGCCACACAGCCTCTTGTCCTCTGTTTAAACCCAAACCTCTTGTCAGGACCCTGAAGATGGACTTGGGGAGCGGGTGTGAGGGGGGAGTCCCCGTGTCTCCCTGTCCCCTTTTCTAATGTGGCGATATGGAGTACAACTTTCTTCTCTGCTTTTCATGGTTGTGTTGTCTTGTCCTAGCAAGCTTCTGGATCGCTGCAAGTCTGTGAATCCCGAGGTCACACATCTTGCATTCCCTGCATCTCCTGCTTTAAAACAGCCTTCGGCTGTGACTGTTCTCCTCTGTGTTTTGCTCTGGGGTTTCTCTGCCTGTGTCTTCTGTTGGCAGCAGCCAGGTGTGGAAGCCCTGCTGGACTTCTGTGTTGCTGAGAGCACAGCCCCCTTTAGGGAGGGAGTTGGATGCTGTGTGCAACGGATGCTGCCTTCTTTGTACTTTTCTTACTGTGCATGCAGCATCCTTTCTGGTTTGTTGCCCTCCCACGCCCAGATCTTCCTCCAAGGCCTGTCAGAGGTCCTTTATTTCAGGAACTCTCAGCCTTTGCCAGTTGTAGAAGTCTCTTGATTTTGGTGTGCAACAGTTTCCCACAGTTGAAGTCAGATAGACTGCCAATCTCCACTTATATTCTCTTGGGTAATTCCAGCTCTGTGAGGAGGACCCTCCTCCTCCAGGTGGGCCCCTTTCAGACACAGATTTAAATGCAGACCGAGCCTTCTCTTCAGACTCCTCCTGAAATAATACTAACTGAAGTTCCCAGAGAAAAAGAAAAGCTGTTCCTGCATTAAACTTTTTACCAAGCTGACTGACTAATTAGAACATTGATTGTGAAGAGTTGGAATGTTACAAGTCTAGAGCCGAATTATCTTGAGCTATCTTTCTTTTCCTAAATAGCCATTCATTGCTCACCTCTGGGTCACATCTGGTTCCCGTGACTATTTGGTAAGTCTTTTGGGAGGGACAAAGAAATGTCTAGCTTCCAGCAACCCAAAAGCTAAAATTGTATCAGGTAGCATTGGAGGCCTATAGTGAAATTTCTCCTGTTTGCTTTATTCCACCTACATATGATGTCCCTTCCCCAGTAATGTATTTGAAAAATGCCATAATTTATGATTTTCTCTGCTCTGTTTCTTTACTATGTTGGAACATGGAATTTGGGGTGACCTGACTCTGAGCTGTCAGGCTGTGGTTATTCATACTTACCTCCAGAACCAACCATTTCTTATATCCTGAGGTGAGCACTGTGTGTTTTTGCATTCACAATAAGAGTCAAGCCAGCTGGATGTGCTCTGAGACCTTCCCGGAACAAGAGTCCAGGATCCTAACACCAGAAGCCCGCTCAGGTGCTGGGAGTCTAGGCGGCACTGCCTGGTGATGAGCACTGCAGCTCACTGCTGCTCACCACTGCTCTTCACTGCTGCTCACCACTGCCCACTGCTGCTCACCACTGCCCACTGCAGCTCACTGCTGCCCACTGCTCTTCACTGCTGCCCACTGCTGCTCACCACTGCTCTTCACTGCTGCTCACCACTGCCTACTGCAGCTCACTGCTGCCTACTGCTGTTCTTCACTGCTGCCCACTGCTCTTCACTGCTGTCCACTGCTCTTCACTGCTGCCTACTGCTCTTCACTGCTGCCTACTGCTGTTCTTCACTGCTGCCCACTGCTCTTCACTGCTGCCTACTGCTCTTCACTGCTGCCTACTGCTGTTCTTCACTGCTGCCCACTGCTCTTCACTGCTGCCCACTGCTCTTCACTGCTGCCTACTGCTCTTCACTGCTGCCCACTGCTCTTCACTGCTGCCCACTGCTCTTAACTGCTGCCTACTGCTCTTCACTGCTGCCCACTGCTCTTAACTGCTGCCCACTGCTGCCCACTGTTCTTCACTGCTGCCCACTGCTGCCCACTGCTCTTCACTGCTGCCCACTGCTCTCTACTGCTGCCCACTGCTCTTTACTGCTGCCCACTGCTGCCCACTGTTCTTCACTGCTGCCCACTGCTCTTCACTGCTGCCCAGTGTTCTTCACTGCTGCCCACTGCTCTTCACTGCTGCCCACTGCTCTTCACTGCTGCCCACTGCTCTTCACTGCTGCCCATTGCTCTTCACTGCTGCCCACTGCTGCCCACTGCTCTTCACTGCTTCCCACTGCTCTTCACTGCTTCCCACTGCTCTTCACTGCTGCCCACTGCTCTTCACTGCTGCTCACTGCTCTTCACTGCTGCTCACTGCTCTTCACTGCTGCCCACTGCTCTTCACTGCTGCCCACTGCTCTTCACTGCTGCCCACTGCTCTTCACTGCTCTTCACTGCTGCCCACTGCTCTTCACTGCTGCCCACTGCTCTTCACTGCTGCCCACTGCTGCCCACTGCTCTTCACTGCTGCCCACTGCTCTTCACTGCTGCCCACTGCTGCCCACTGCTCTTCACTGCTGCCCACTGCTGTCCACTGCTCTTCACTGCTTCCCACTGCTCTTCACTGCTGCTCACTGCTCTTCACTGCTGCTCACTGCTCTTCACTGCTGCCCACTGCTCTTCACTGCTCTTCACTGCTGCCCACTGCTCTTCACTGCTGCCCACTGCTCTTCACTGCTGCTCACTGCTGCCCACTGCTCTTCACTGCTGCCCACTGCTCTTCACTGTTGATCCCTGCTGAACTAATACTGAAAGCCCAGGATTACAATAGCTGCTGCATGACTAGTGTCAGGTCCCAAAGAAACTAGGGACAAATGGCTATCTGTGTGTGGTGTCTGTTAGCATACCAGAGCGTATGCTGGACTCCAGGCTCTCTTGAATCACATGCACCATTACAGAGTCCAGGCAGGCATCCTGGCTCTTCTCACCCCCGACCCTAATCTTCTCCAGCTCATGGGCTTCCCTCTCCCAGGCTTTCCATTCCCCTATAGCCCTGCTATTTTGGCTGTGCACTCTCTTTTGCCCCCCTCTCTTGGTCTCCTTGCCTGCACTCTCTCTGTCTTCCTTTCTCACACCCCAGCCCCTTCTCGTGTCCAGTCTGCTGGCCACGTTCAGTGTACGACTTTTTCTCTCTGCTCTGGATTCTTCCAGATGCCTCTGGCCGTACTTTCTCCCATGTCTACAATAAAAGCCATCCTCCAACCACACCTTGGAGTGCTTGTGTTAGTTTACACACCTAGGACTCGGGTGGTTAAAGCTCAGAGCAACGTGCATCCACTCTGAGTGCTCAGAGCCCTAAAACTCTGCCTTACAAAGCCTGGGGCCGCAGGCCTCCAGTCTCAGGGCTTGGATGTGTGCTTATCCACCCACCAAGCCTCAGCACCAAGGGCCCAGGGCTGCCAGCTCTGAAGAGCATCTCTGCCTGCTCACATTCACCATCTAGGGACTGCCCAGGTCCTCAGCAGCAGCATGGTGACAACAGGAAGGGACTGTGCTTGGGTTCCACATTTCCTCTACCCAGGAAGGGTGGGCACACTTCTGACCCACGTTTTGGGGACCCCAGAAAGTGTGACTTTCATCCTGTGCACCAGCCAGCCTGAGGCTTCTGGAGAGCCCTGTTTGGAACTGAGTCGGCGCTCAATGCTGTGTTCCTGGGGCTTCTGGCCTGACCACTGAGCAGCCTCTGAGGATGGATGGGTACTTTGTGCAGCCTCACACGAAGTGTTCCAGTTGGTCTTGCTGAGTTCTCTTCTTTGCTTACCCATGCCCAGTCCTGTGTTTCATGACCACTAGATTAGAATAGTTACAGGTTGTAACTTGGAAGGGCCTCATGTCTTATCATGTGAGCACATTTGCCCTATGGATGGTGTTGCCGAATTAGTTACAAAGCTTTTTATTGATGGTCTGGGCTGTGCTCTTTGCTTCCCCAGAGGGGAACCAGTGGATTAGAGGGTCTGTGATTGGGGCAGAAGCTTGAGGCTGTACCCTTACATGTCAGGAAGCAGAGAGAGCTCAGGCTGGAAGCAGAGCTGGCATCTAACCCTCTGGCCCCATCCCTACAGCCTCACACCTGCCAGCCAAGCCCTCCCCAAAGGTTCCAAAGCCTGTCCAAACACACCACCATCTGTAGATCAAGGGTAAAAATACAGGATACCACAAAGGACACCACACAACCACAACACAGGATGAGGTAAAATTTTCACACAGGGAGTGAGTGACCCGTGTTCCGCCAGAGGACAGGAATAGGATTTGGCTTCCAGGGAGTTTTGTGTCTACAGATGAACATCAAACATTTATATATTCTAGTATTTGAATATAATTTTGTATTTCTAAAGTGAAAATAAGATTGTATATTTCCTAGGAGTTTCATTTTCTGTAATCTAATAGCTAGAGCCAGTCTGTATTTTTCCCAGATAAAATACAGGTTGCTCCCCATTAAATGTTTAGTAGAGAACGCTTTCAGGATGTGCTGACATTATTGCTGTTCTACAGTCTCCCCTGTTCACATCCCACAGTGAACAGGGAGGCACCGAGGGGTGTTTGCTTTGAGTGCTGATTATGGCTTCTCCTCCGCACATAATAACCCAGAATGCCATCTTTTTTTTTTCCTGAATCAAGCAATACTTTAATCAAATGAGTACTTCAAAGTACAGGTCTTCCCAGTCAATATTTTTGCTTAGTTGCCACCAAGCACAACAATATTAAAAATGATGCAAATCAGGATTCTCTTGTGTGGTGAGGAGACACTCTCTAGAAATATAAAGTCCTGATGATGTTTGACTTGGAACTTATCCTGGGATGCTCACAATCCAGCCCTCTCCAAAACTGATAATTCAGGTTTTGTAGGATCATGAGTATAAACAGAAATCTTAAATGTAGAAGAAATTTGAGGGGGAAAAAGACATAACTGTTAACTTGTATTGCTAAGAGATCAGTTAATGAAAAAATTATAATTTCCCAAAGAAAAGAGTATAGTTTTTTATTTTAACATTATGTGTATGAGTATGTCTGTATATCTGTGTATGTACAAGTGTGTGTGTGTATGTGTGTGTGTGTCTGTCTGTCTGTGTGTCTGTGCGTGAAGGAGGGGGATTCTTTGTGAAAGCATATGGCTCTCTAGCAGGTAGAGGTGACGCAGAGCCCTTGTCCCTGTGTCCTCTGTGAGACTCCAGGGGCTCTGTTTCACTAACACTGTCTCCTTGTGCGCTGTCCCTGAGGGGCCAACCACAGCTCAGGACAGGAGCTGAGCCGTTGGCTCTGAATTAAAACAGACTCTTGAAATTTGTAATGGAGATAATAGTCTGTGGAGCTAAAGAGCTTGGATGTGTCCTGGAGAGGGCAGTGACTGTTCAGAACCACAAAGGCAGGGATTCAGAGAATATTACTCTAGCATCAGCAGCCCTGTCTGGGGATGAAGTCTGGTGACAGCTAGGTTTTGTCCTTGACCCAGGAAGAGAGGACCATGGCGGAGGCAGCAGACAGAAGCAGGGGTGGGAGTTCAGATGTTACCCTGTGACCAGTGAGGGTCCGATGCCTTGATAACTTCTGCAGAGTCCTCAGCAATGACCTGACACTTTGAGGGATGACCGGTGCACAGTGACTTCTGCCTGGCTCCCCAGGAAAGCCTGGGAGAGGTTAGGGCTTCTGTTGAGGTCAGAACAATCCATGCTGGGGTCAGGTTAAGAGAAGTGGAGGTGTATTGAGGAAGTGTGTGTTGTTACCTTCTCTGTGTCCCCTGCCAGTCTGGTGACAAAGGTGATGTGCCGCCTGTGCTTTCAATGGTGGAACCAGATCAGCTGATAGCCAAGACTCCAGCTGTCCTGAAAAGATAACTCCCAAACCCATGTGACACTGACTTCGGTACTTCATAAAGAAATAAGGCCGGGGAGCTAACTAATGGGTGAGGTGCCTGCCGTACAAGCGTGAATCTGAATTCCACTCCCAGAACCAATGTAAAAAAGCTGGGGTGGTGGTGCACGCTTGTAAGCCCAAAGGAGAGGAAAAGGAGACAGGTCGGTCTCTGGAGCTTTCGGCCAGCTGCTAGGTTACTTGGTGAGTCCCAGGGAAGTGGGAAGCCTTGTGCAAATGAAAAGAGTATAGGTGGGTCACATCTGAGGAACGACACCCAAGGGTATCCTCTGGTCTCCATACACACCCGTGTATGTACACACACACACACACACACACGCACACACACACACACACGCACACACACACACACACACACACACGCACACACACACACATACATGGCCACTGTACAAATATGTGACATATACATGTCAGGTCCAAAGGGAACCCCAATTCCCCCAAAGGCAGTGCATAATCCCAAGATGATAGTCTTTGCTCAGTTCAAGCTGGTCTACAGGAGCAGCGTTCCTCAGGAACCTGTGAAAGGGTGTCTGTCTGCCCAAAGGCTGGTCCCCTTGGCTACACCTGGGCTGCAAACTAAAGCCCGTGCTGGCCTCCAGACTCTTGGTCCCTATTCACGTGTACGTGTTTGCATTTCAAAGTCCACACTAGCATCCTGGCCCTTCTTACTTCCTCCTCTACCTTAAAACTCCCAGGTGGGTCCAGTTCAAGGCTTCCCTCTCCTCAGCTCCTCCTCCTCCTTATGATCTGCATGATTTTTCCACACACCGCTTCTCTAGCCTCAGCCATGGCCAGTCTGCTGCTTTCCTGTAGAAACTGAAGGACAAAGTCCCTAGCTTCCCAGGAGCCATGTCAGGTTATCTGAGCATAGAAGAACTGCTTCAGGAAGAGCCTGCTTGCCAAGGGTGACTCGGGGGGAGGGGGGGGGCGCAAACCAGGACTCTCAAAGTCAACTCCATGAGCAAGCCCCTTGCCAAGATTCCTGGTTCCATCCCAGCAGGACTTACTCCTGTTAGCTTTGACAGCTAGGAAGTCCGTTTCTCTTTCACAAGTGAGGAAGCCCCAGGCTTTGTGACACCTTTCTCCCTTAGTAATGGTAACCGTGGCCAGGATGGCGAGAAGGCTTCAGGCATAGCTTGTCTTTGTGCGGGTCTTCAGGTGCCAGCCAGCATGCTTGGTGACGCGCACATGTGGTCCCTCTTCCTCTGTACAGCAAGCTCTGTAGGGAGCACATAGGTCAGAGAAGCTGCCAGAGGCTGTGGACACAACCAGCTGCAGCTTCAGAGCCACCTAGCTGCTGAGCCAATGCGTTTGAAACGCCCTGACCTGTCTGTCCTGTGTTCTGTAAAGGACTGGCCTTGTCATTCAATTTCTGCTTCACTTACCACCTTCTTTCCGGGTCACCTCAGCCCCCGTGACCTTGAAAACAATACCTTCTGGTAGACTTTTCCTGCTTGTGAGATATTAATAACAACCACTGTGGGACCCTGTATCTTTCATAGGTGGTCCCGGGTTTATGTGGTTCTGATGGGAGAACAGAGAAAGTGCGAAGTCAAGTAGTGGCCAGCAGGTGGCAGCAGTCTGAACCCGCCTGGGATGTAGAAAGCCAGAACAGAATTCTCTCCAGTGTTACACTGTGCTCTTAGTTGTCAGGAGAGTCAAGCAGGGTCAGTGCTCTGGTCCCTCCTCACTGCAAGGGCACAGAGGTGCGGGGTGTTTCTGCATCTGGCTCACATGCCCTGCTCTTACCACCCACTTGCCCTTCACACTGCCTTGGGAGGAATCCCCCACAACACGGTACAGAACCCGGGTAGGCCTGTGACGACTGAACATTCAAACAGACCCCTACCCTGAGTGCTTCTCATCGGTGATGCTACTGTCTTCTTCCTGCTTTCCCCTGACACACGCTTTGCCTTGACACCCCCTCTCCTACCACCACCACAATGGGAAAGAAATGAAGTCAGGCCTCCTTGCTCAGGGCTTGGACAACACAGCTTTTCCTCTCATTGGTATGTTTCTTATCTACCTGAAAAGATACTGGTTGTCTTACATTTCGCATTCCTACCCTGGTTCTCCAAGAGCAGGCACTATTTCAAATCTTTACCCTCAGTTTCTAGCACCTTCTGGGGGCTACTGTAAGAGGAGCTGAACAGTGTGAGTGATTCATGGGAAAGATAACTGTGAAGGCACACGGAGTGGCCAGGGAGGACCAGAGCCACACTGTCTGAAGGGCTGCTGTCCTCATCTTACATTCGGCCAGTGAGGCTCTTGATGCTGTTCAACTCTTAGTGTAGCAACGATAGACAACCTGTTAGGCTGCTGTCTTAGTTGGGGTTTTTATGCTGTGAAGAGACACCTTGACCACGGCAGCTCTTACAAAGGAAACACTTCACTGGAGCTGGCTTTTGGTTCAGAGGTTCAGTCCATTATCATCATGTGATGAGTGTGACGGCATGCAGGCAGACATGGTGCTGGAGAGATAGAGGAGAGTTCTGCATCTGGATCAGCAGGCAGCAGGCAGAGGGAGAGATCTCCTGGGCCTGGCTTGAGCGTTTGAAACCTTAAAGCTCATCCCTGGTGACTCACTTCCTCCAACAAGGCCACACCTACTCCAGTAAGGCCACACATAATCTTTTCCAATAATGCTGTTCCCCAAGAGACTGTGGATGACCACAGCTGGTTTGAGTTGTTTTTAATTCATAAAAGTTGTGTTACTAGCTCAAGCTCCTATTTTTGGGGGGTGGGTGGGTAGAAATATTGGCAGTTTTATTTTAGCATTACTTGAGATTTTTATCCCCGAAACTGACCTGTCACTTTATCATTGGACCCAGGTCCTTACAATGTCATCGTCACCAGAGGTACACATGCTGTTATGCCGCTCATTCAGAAACCATATGAATATGTGCTTGGCAATATTACCTGGGGAATCACCTGGGATCTATTATATTCTTGCCTCTTTTTACTGGTATATATTTGCCATTTCGTAATGACATCTCATTCAAGAGTGTCAGATGCTTTCACAGTTCAGCCTCTGGCCCTCCCTGTCTTCATTTGTTCCTTTATTAGATGGCCTCATTTCTGCTCTTATGTTCAATGGCTTTGATGATTTATAAATATATGTCGTATGTATGATTTCATATATGACCATATAAATATGTGTCATAAATATAACTAGAATCTGTATGTGAGGTAAAACATGTGATATTTGCCTTTCTGGGTGTGGCTTGATTTTAGTTAATCTGATATTCCTCAGTTTCATCTGTATAAGGATCAAATACCTCTGCTGCAAGGGGAATTGGGCTCTGGGGTACATTACTGCAGACTAACAGAATACAGGGTTCCAAATCCTGAAGGGATGCTCTGAGGGCCCCTCCCAGAAGCCAGTGAGTGGATGTCTTACGTCAGTGGTTCTCGACCTTCCTAATGCTGTGACTCTTTAATAGAGTTCCTCATGTTGTGCTGACACCCCCCCCCCACCTCCCAACCATACAATTATTTTTGCTGCCACTTCATACCTGTAAGTTTGCTATGGTCATTAATCTTAATGTAAACATCTGTGTTTTCCAATGGTCTTAGGTGACTTCTGTGAAAGGGCCATTTAATCCCCAAAGGGGTAGAGACCCACAGGTTGAGAAACGCGGACGTAGATGGTACTTCAGAGACAGGGGCTCTGGAGGGCGGGCCTCCTGAAACAGAGCTGTTCCTGGATTGCCCTGGGTGGAGGGGGTTGTCCTAGACGATGTAGGACAGAGGCAGCACCTTGGCCCCCATCTGTAAGATGCCAGTGTCTCCCTCACCTATCCATTGCCGAAGCCGTGGGTCTGAAGACTTCACACTGTGTCTCTCAGGGGATGCTGCTGCCCCAGGCTCAGTCACTGCTGGACATGTTATGGCTACCTTGTCACTCCCTGCAGAGTCCCAGGCTTTGTCCTCAGCCTTGTAGTCTGAGGGGGATTATGTAGTGTGACAAAGGGATGACCAGGCCCTGAAGGACCAGTGACAGTTCAGCGGGAAATGGTCTGTGCTCCAGCAAGTCAATTAACCACTTCACTGAGCACCAGGCCCCAGGACTTCTGGGCACAAAGGTCTCATCTGCAGTATTAGGATGGGATGTTTCCGAGGCTGGTTCTCCAAGAGTGAAGCTAGTTGTTGTCATAGCGACTCCATTTGCACATAGAATATTTAACCAGAGCCAAAGTGAGTAGTGGGCACAGAGGGACTCTGTCTACACAGGCATGTCTTGAAAATCAACATATTCCACCCCAGTGATATACTTATTCCAATTAAATTAAAAATAGGCCTACTTGGAGAGATGGCTCAGTGGTTAAGAGCACTGGCTGCTCCTCCAGAGGACATGGGCTTGTTTCCCAGAATCCTCAGAGTGACATGTCTGTAACTTCAGTCCCCGGGAATCTAACACCCTCTTTTGGTTTTTGTGGGCACTGCATGCACATGGTACACAGACATACATGTAGGCAAAATACCCATATACATAAAAAGTAAAAGGCCCACTTAACATCTTTTAACCTATAAATAAGAGAACATAAAAGTGTTCAGACCACAGGGTTTTGTGGTAGTTTAATGAGACAATGAAAATATTAAGTTCTTAGTGTGTATTAACTGCACTGTAATTATAAATCATATCCACAATGGAAAATGAGTATAATTAATGGAAATAATGACCATATTAACAATAACAGGACAGCAATGATCTATCTCTGTAATTAGGCAGGCATGCAATGGTGATTGTTTACAATGGGAAAGCCAGGGTTCAGAGAGCCAACTGTTACACTCAAGTTCATCTGACTAGTTACAGTCTGAAGTCAAATGTATTTTACACTTAAGCTAAGGCTCTCCCTGCAGCTGCATCCTGAACATAGAGACCCATGAGCATTTGTGAGCAAATGGGGCCAGCATCCCCTCACAGGATGTCATTCTGCTTTTAATTTTTTCCCCAACATACTATTTTTATTCATTATTTGGGAATTTCATACAACACACCTTGATCACACTTGCTTCCCATTTCTCCCAGGTTCACCCTTCCACCCTTGCCTCAACCCCCTAAAAAACCCCAACAAATCCAATTTGGGTTACCCATATACTCACTGGAGCCTGGGCAAACTCCCAGTGGCCAGCTAGCCCTTAACGAAAGCTGAGTTCTTCCCTGCCTCCCCGCCAGAAGCCATAACTGTAAAGAGCTACACTTATCATCTTTATTACAATTTTAAGGGCTCTCTTCAATGGCTTCCTGCCTGAACTGTTTCTTTCTTGGGGAGGGGGGGGGAGATTGGCACAGAAGCCTTCCATATCTCTCATTGTCAGTTAGGAGTCGCCAGTCATCAATACCACTGCAAAAAGAACCTTCCTTACCCATATCAGCTGGCGGCAGCTCGGATCATGGACTTCCACATGGTTTCCAGTGACAGCATGGACCATGGACATTAACACAGTCTCTGTGGACCATGGACACCAACCTGGTCTCTGGCAGCAACAAGGGCCATGGTCATTAACACAGCCTCCAGTAGCAGCAAGGACCACAAAAGTCTTTGGAGGACACTTAATCCAGAAAATGAACCATTCCTTATCTCAGACATCTTCTTGTTTGTTCAGACTCAGGGGCAGGACCTGTGAAAGCGCTGGGCTTCTGTACACCACCCTGCCCTGGGCTCCAGCAGCCCCGTTGGTGCCCTGGGCTCCAGCAGACCTGTTGGCCATCGTGTTCGCGGCCAGTGGGCAGTCCCTGAGGCTCCATACCCCTCCCAGTAGGACAAGCCACGTGAGCAGCAGTGGCTCAGGCCACTGGTCAGGCCTGTGGACCAAGCAGCATCGCCCGGCGGTCCAAGAACGAGCTCTACTCAGCGGCATCATGCTCCTTTTCTGCTCTTTCCCAGTCATTTAAAACGAAATTAGGGGGTGGGCGGTAGCCAGATTTGACCCCTGGGTCACAGTTTGCCCATGCCTGCATCGATGATAGTTGAACACTCTGCACAAGCACACATGTGCTTGTATGTTTCTGTGTGCCTGTGTCTCTGTTCATGTGTACATACATAGCTGTGTGTTTGTATGCATGCATCTGTGTGTATGTCTTTAGGTATGTTCATGAATATATCTGTGCATACATGTGTATTGGCTTGCACACCCATGCTTCTCCAACCCCGGTATGTATTTTTGCTGTTAAGGAAGTCAGGCTGATTTCTGTTCACATCACGTAGCACCTGTGGAAATACAGAACTTGGAGAAGTAGACACAGGATGCACACTTGTTGTTGTTATACTTTGATTCTGGAATTGTCTCACTCTGTAGCATCGGCTGGTCTTGAACTCACTCTGTAGACTAGGAAGGCTTTGAACTTGTAGCAATCTTCCTGCTGTGGCTTCCGGAGTCCTGGTATGACAGACAGGAGTGATCACCACGTAGCTGTTTGATTGCTCTCCATAGAGTTGATTCTGATTTATATCCAACAATGCCTGGCAATGCCAATTTCTCCATAGCCATCCAATGCTTTATCAAACGCTTTCATCTTTGTAGACCTAAAAGGGAAACAGTATTTTATTTATTTTAACCTTTCCTGTATGAGTTTGAACTCATTTTCACATTTAAGAGCTGTTGGCACTACAGACACCTGGTCTTGGGACACTTTTTCTCTGGCTGGGTTGCCTCGTCCAGCCTTGACAGGAGGAGGGCTTGTGTCTAGTCTTATTGCATCTTGTTATGCCATGTTTGGTTGAGATCCCTGGGTGACATGCTCTTTTCTGAAGGGAAGCAGAGGAAGAGTGAATCTGGGAGAGGCAGAGGTAGAGGTGGAGGGAGGGGAGGCTGTGTTGTATGAGAGAAGAATAAATTAAAAAAAGAAGGAAAGTGGAAAGAAAATAAAGAACAATATTTTGAACAATAAAAAGAGCTGTTTGCATTTCAGTTTTTTTTTTTTTCGAGACAGGGTTTCTCTGTGTAGCTTTGCACCTTTCCTGGGACTCACTTGGTAGCCCAGGCTAGCCTCGAACTCACAGAGATCCACCTGGCTCTGCCTCCCGAGTACTGGGATTAAAGGCGTGTGCCACCACCACCCGGCTGCATTTCAGTTTTGAATTCTTTGTAGCTTTTTAGATATGATCATTGCTGTTTACATTGGTTTGTTATTAGCTCTTCTTATCAATATGTTGTTCACACAAACACGTCTCTGTAACATATGATTCCTTTTTGTCCATATCAATACTGTTTTCTGTCCAGACACATGTTCACTTGTAAGTAGTAAAATTAATATTTCTTACTTTACAGTTCTACATTTTGCAGAAAAGGTCTTCTCTCTCTGATATTCCTCCCCTCCCCTCCCCTTCCCTCCCCTCCCCTCCCCTCTCCTCCCCTCCCCTCCCCTCCCCTCTGCTCTCCTCCTCTCTTTCCATTGCCTTCTTTCCCCTCCCCTTCCTTTCCAGTCCCTCCTCCTATGCATACTTCCTTTTGACAAGGCCCTACTAGTCCAGGCCAGCTTCAAGCTCCTGATCCTCCTGCTTCAGCTTCTCAAGGACTTGAGTAACAGGCACATGTCACCACGCCCTGCTTACATGTAGCTTCTTTATTAGGTTCCCTCTTGTTCTTTACAATGAATCATTTAAGTGATGAGAAATTTATCAATGGTGACTTTTTATTTTTATTCAAATATTATTGTATTTTATTCAAATAAAACTTTAAATGTATGTACCGATCCGACATTTTTCTTCTAGTACAGTGGTCCTCGACCTTCCTAACTCTGCGACCCTTTAATACAGTTCCTCATGTGGTGGTGGTTCCCAACCAGAAAAGTATTTTCATTGCCACTTCATAGCTGTAATTTCGCTACTGTTATGAATTGTAATGAAAATATCTGTGTTTTCGATGGTCTTAGGTGACCCTTGTGAAAAAATCTTTCAACCCCTGAGAGGGTTGAGGCCCACAGGCTGAGAACCACTGATCTAGCCATTTTTGTGCACGTCTTTGAACATTTCCTCCTCCTTGTGTGTGGATTCGGCAGCCCACATGCAGCACTGCCGGATGACGGCCGTGCCCTTCTGTAAAGCCAAGCCTTCTCTCCTGTCCCATTTGCCAGTCTCTTCTCGCACGCGGGGACGCCGGCTTTTATGGTGTAACAGCTCCCTAATGCATTCTGCGATGGCCATTACCCTCCTTATTTTTGTCTTCAGGGCTTGTCTAGGCGTTCTAGCTTGTACATTTCTCATATGAATGCTAGGTTAGATTTATGTTGTTCTCTCTAAAAATGACGCTGGGATTTTGTTTACCATGCGTATTAAATTTGGGAACACAGTGACTTTATTATGTTGATTGGGCACCTGTCCAGCATCATAAGATGTTTTTCATTTATTTGTACATATGTGTGTGTGTGTATGTATGTATGTGTGTGTACGTGTGTGTGTGTGTGTGTGTGTGTGTGTGTTTCTTGATAGAGTTTTTAATAGGCTCTTTCTACAGAGAGTGCAGCACTATAGATTTTGTGATTGCTCACAGCCTCTTACTGATATTTTATTATTTTAGTTGTGTGTGTTTGTATGTACGTGTAGGTGCATGTATGTATGCAGATGTATATGGGTGTATGTGTGTGTGCATATGTGTATCTGACCAGATGAAACCTTGGGTGTCATTCCTCAGCTACTATTCATCTTTTTTAGACAGAGCCTCTCACTAGCCTGGAATTCACCAAGTAGGCTGGGCTTCTGGGAGGTCATCACATCTCCTCAGCTGAGATTAAAAGTGTGTTTTATATTTTTGGTTGTGAGCCTGGTGGTGCATGCCTTTAATCCCATCACTCGGGAGGCAGAGCCAGGTGGATCTCTGAGTTCGAGGCCAGCCTGGTCTACAAAGCAAGATCCAGGAAAGGCGCAAAACTACACAGAGAAACCCTGTCTCAAAAAACCAGAAAAAAAAAGTGTGTCTTAGTTAGGGTTTCTATTGCTTTGAAGAGATGCCATGACCATGACAACCCTTTTAAAGGAAAGCATTTAATTGGGACTGACTTGTAGTTTAGAGAGGTTTAGTCAAGACAGGAAGCATGGTGGCAAGCCGGCAGACACGGTGCTGGAGAGGAAGCTGAGAGTTGAACATCATGATCTGCAGGCAGTAGGGAGAGAGAGAGCCCCTGGGCCTGGCTTGGGCATCTGAAACCTCAAAGCCCAACCCCAGTGACTCACTTCCTCCAACAAGGTCACACCTTCTGATGCCACTTCTTAAGCAGTCAAATATGAGTCTATGAGGGCCATTCTCGTTCAAAGTGTGTGTTGTGTTTTTTCCTTTTATTTAAAATAGGTTCTTTTCTCATACAACATATCATGATTATAGTTTCCCCTTCTTCTACTCCTCCCAGTTCTTCCCCACTTCCCCTCCCCTCCAGATCCACTCCATTTTTTCTATCATTAGAAAAGAACAGGATTCTAAGAGATACCAACTAACTCAACAAAATTATTTATATATGTGTGTGTGTGTGTGTGTGTGTGTGTGTGTATACACACATACACACACACACACACACATCAAGATGAAGCAAAAACTGTCATATAGAAGTTGGACATGGCAACCCAACAGGAGGAAAAGAGTCCCAAGAGCAGGCACAAGAGTCAGAGACCCACTTGTTCTCACGCTCAGGAGTCCCACAAAGTACTGAGCTAATAGCTATAATATATATGCAGGGACCAAGTGTAGACCCATGTAGGCCCTGTGCTTGCTGCTTCAGTCCCTGAGAGATCATATGTGCCTTGCTTAGTTGATTCAGAGGGCCTTGTTCTCCTGGTGTTCTCCATCCCCTCCGTTCTTACACTCTGGTTCTTACACTCCCGCCTCCTCTTCCTCAGGAATCCTCAGCTCTGAGGGGAGGGGTTTGATGGAGACATTACAGTTTGACTCTCTCCACTTAATGTCTGGCTGTTGGTTTCTGCATCTGTTCCCAGATGCTGTTGGAGGAAGCCTCTCTATGATGCCTGGATAAGGCACTGATCTATAAGTACATTAAAATATCATTAGGAGTAATATTATTGATACTTTTTTTTTAGACCAGTAGTGTTTGATTTTACCCTTGTTCTCTGGGCCATCTAGTCTCTGGTTCTTAGTTACCCAAGCAGTGTCAGGTGTGGGTTTGTTCTCATGGAGTGGGCCTTAAGTCAAACTGGACATTGCTTGGCTACTTCCATAAACTCTGTGCCACCATTGCCCTAGCATCATCTTCAGGCAGGGCAGATTGTAGGTCAATGGCTTTGTGGCTGGGTTGGTGTCCATGTTTCTCTTTCCATAGCCTGCAGAGAACCTTCTAGCACCAAAGAGACTACAGCAGAGGAGCAAAGGCTCTATGTAGGCACTAGCCTGACTTCTCTGTGTTCAGTGAGTTGTGTGGGTGTCGGTGTTGTCCTTGGCAACGGGGCCCCACTGTCAGTTTGCAGAGAACAATCCTGTTGTCTCAGCCACAGCCAAGATTGGGAATTTCCGTGGGACCCCGTTGGCTAACAACTAAATTGAATGCAGCTCAGTTTAGTCAATGGCAACCTTGCCTGGTGACAAGAGATGGCCAGTTGAGTCTCTGTGTCCTCCATTACTAGGAACCCTCATTAGGATCACCTTCATACATTCCAGGAAGTTTCCATTGCACTGGGTTTCCACACTAACCCCTAATCCCCAACCCACCCCCCAATTCCAGCTGTCTCTCCCTGTACTCTCTCCCTCCATTCCATCTTCCCCAATACCTGATCTCCTAACTCCGGTTCCTACTTGCCCCCATTCTGCCCATAAAACCTGTTCTATTTTCCTCTTACAGTGAGATCCACACATCCCTCCTGTGCTCCTCCTCTTTACACAACCTCTCTGGGGCTACAGATTATAGCTAGTATCAACATATAAGCAGCTAATATATACTCATAAGCAAATAATACCATATTTACCTTTCTGGGTCTGGGCTACCTCACTCAGGATGATTATTTTCTGGTTCCATCTATTTGCCAGCAAATTTCATGATGTCATTTTTTTTAAACAGTGGAATAATACTCCATTGTGTAAATGTACCCCATTTTATTTATCCATTCTTCAGTTGAGGGACATCTAAGTTGTTTCCTGTTTCTGGCTATTATGAATAAAGCTGCAATGAACATGTTTGGGTAAGTGTCTTTGTGGTAAGATGGAGCCTCCTTTGGTATAGCTGGATCTTGATGTAGATCAATATCCAACTTTCTGAGGAACTGTCCTATTGATTTCCATAAAGGCTGTACAAATTTGCACTCCCACCATCAGTGGAGGAGTGTTCCCTTTGCTCCATATCCTTGCCAGCATGAGCTGTCATTTGGGTTATTGATCTTAGCCACTCTGAAAGGTGTAAGATGGAATCTCAAAGTAGGCTTGATTTGCATTTCCCTGATGGCTAAAGACGTTGAACATTTCTTAAAGTGTTCCTTAGCTACTTGAGTTTCCTCTATTGAGAATTCTCTGTTTAGATCTGTATCCCATTTTTAAATTGATTTTTTTTTATATCTAGTTTATTGAGTTCTTCATATAGTTTGGATATCAGTTCTCTATTGGATGTGACATTGGTAAAACTCTTTCTACATTCTGGAGGCTGTGACTTTGTGCTATTGACAGCGTCCTTTGCCTTACAGAATCCTTTCAGTTTCATGTGGGTGAAAACCAGCTAGCTCAGAGAGGCAGAGAAAGCAGCTGGCTGACCTTCCTCCTCCACGGTCATCTCAGAAAGAGGGCTCTTTCCTAAGCTGTCTGAAACAAAATTCCTCCAGCAACATGTTCCTCCCTTCTACTTCCTGTGCCTCTGTCTCTCTGACCTCCCGACTTCCCCTCACTCTCTATGGTTATTTCCAGTCACCTGGTCACTTGCTCCACCTTTTGACCTATGGTTGATTTTATTTAAATAATGCAAATCTCTGGCTTCACAGTGTGATCAAATATCCTGCAACATTCTAGAAAGTCATTAATATCTTTCTTTATTTCTGTCTTAACCCATCTTTCTTTTTTCTTTCTTTCTTTCTTTTTTTTTTTTTTGATTTTTCGAGACAGGGTTTCTCTGTGTAGCTTTGCACCTTTCCTGGAACTTACTCTGTAGCCTAGGCTGGCCTCGAACTCTCAGAGATCTGCCTAGTTCTGCCTCCCGAGTGCTGGGATGCCGCTGCCGCCACCACCGCCGCCGCCACCGCCGCCGCTGCTGCCATCGCCAACACCTGGCTTAACCCATTTTTCATTCAGTAGAGAGTTGTTCAGTTTCCATGAGTTTATGAGCTTTCTCTTTTTTCTCTTGTTGTTGATATCCAGCTTCCTTCCCAAGCACAGTGTTTCATGGGAACTTCCTGTATGACCCAGAACCTTGAGACAGAATGTGCCCTAAAGAGTTGTGGCTTAGTAAATCAAGGTGGGCTGTCTCACCCACCTGTCACTTTATGGAGGTGAGAGATAGCAAATGCTATGGTTGTGAATTATGCTGACACACAGGCAACTTTACGTACTGTACCCATTGGCTCTTCGATACTGTTGAAGCTAATTTCTATCTCCTAATCTTTTTAAATTTATTTACATTCTTAGTTCTTGGATTATCCCATACAATATATTTTGATCCTATTTATTCCCTCCTCTCCTCTGAGTTCTACCCACCTTCCTAACCATCCAACTTTGTGTCTTTTTGTTGTTGTTTGTTTTGTTTTTTGAGACAGGGTTTCTCTGTGTAATTTTGCTGCCTGTCCTGGATCTCACTCTGTAGACTAGGCTGGCCCTGAACTCAAGGAGATCCACCTGGCTCTGCCTCCCAAATGCTGGGATTAAAGGCATGTGCCACCACTGCCTGGCATCTTTTTTTTTTTAAAGACCCAAGTCCCATTTGCACTGCCCATAAGTCCTTACATGTGTGGCCTTTCACTGGAGTGTTGTCCACTTGTCAGGATCACACCCTCAAAGGAAACTGACTCCTTCATCTCCCAGCAGCTATTCAATGCCAGCAGCTTCTCAGCTAGTGGTGAGACTTCTTGCCCACCTCCCTTTTCCATGCTGGGGATTTGTCTGTCTGGCGTGAGCTTGCACAGGTCTTGTGCATGCCGTCACAGTGGCCATGAGTTCACACATGTAACTGCCCCGCCGTGTTTGGAAAACACAGTATCCTTATAGCCACCTGCCACCTCTTGCAGCCCTGCCCCCAGAATGTCCCAGAATTTGGAGACTGTGGGATGAGGGGATGAGGGTGGTGATGGAAGAGACAGAAGAGTTCTGGACATTTGGGAATGTGGGGCTTGTGGATGGCTATAGTTTGGGGAGAGATACATGTACTAATGCCCATGTTCTGTCTACATAGGAAAGCATGCTACCAGAATGCTCCCCAAGGCTCATACATGCTTCTAATGAGAAGTGCGTTCTTTCTGGAACACGCCTCTTCAGCTGTGGATGCTCACTGTAAGCCCTCCCTAAGGAGCCTGAAGATTTAGCTGATATTTTCTCATCTTCCATTTAAGCCATCTGCAAAGTTCTTTGTCTCTGAGCATCATAATCAGATGCTCGAACACCATCTCTTCGTCTCTTCCCTTGACAGTTGCTTTCTGTGAAACCATGACAACAGCCTGGGTCACGGTACTTTTTACAAGGCCACAGCCAAGTGCTTATGCTCTTGATTGCTGAAGTGCTTCCTCTCACCGAGGTCTCTGCAGCTCTTATTTATAGTGTAGATTGGCGAGGAAATTGACACTAACTCTATGGAGCCTGTCATTTATTAGCCTATTCATTTTTAACTAACGTGTTATAATTTCAAAATAGTCTTTACTCGCTGTGGACTGAAAGAAGCCACAGGACTATATGCTTCAGCTGGCAGTACCCAGTAGTCACCACCAGTTCCTTCTGTGATTCTCAGCCTTGGCATGCTTTTTGTTGTTGTTGTTGTTTGTTTTGAGACAGGGTCTTTCACTTGCTGGGAAGTTACCAAGTAGGTTAGGTTGGCTGGATAAAGGACCCACAGGGATCTGCCTACCTCGCTTCCCTGGCACTGAGTTATACCACATGCCATCATGCTTAACTTTTTATATGTATCCTGGAGGTTGAACCCAGGTCCTCAGGCCAGTTTTTCCAGTAGAGCTCTCCTGAGCCTCAAATAGCAATTTTAAAAACAATCAAACATTCTAACCCAATACAATTCAAAAATACTGATTGGATATGTGCTGAGATGTGATGGTAGGAAAAACATTAAAAGGTCTTTCTCTGTATTTGTAACACTATGTTTTTGTAAGAGCAGAAAGGTCTATGTGATGCTAAGAACCATGGAGATTCATGATCAACAACAGTCTCGCACTGGAGTGGAAGGATTCCAGACAGGGTTCTTTGGCATTGCTTGTTGTGAGCATGTGTTCAGGGCAAAGAACTCATGCTGCGTGTTCAGAGGCCTCAGTAAAGTCCCAGGATGCATCACGGGTGAGCCCTCTTAGAAACACCGTGGGCTCATTTCTCTTCCGACTTTTAATTAACTTTGGATAGTGTGCAAACAGAAACCTTCTACTACTACCCCATTTTTATCGACCCCTATGTTCAGTTATGACTCCCAATGGGCTTGTGACCCACAGTGTAAGAATCTGAGCGCTAGGACATCCTTCCAAAGACCAGAGGACATGGTCCCCGACATCACCCGAAGGTGCTCTGCCTCTGAGCTATGCCACCAGCCTGAAGTGTACATTTAATAATCGCATTTATGGCTCCTTTATTTTCTATCTTAAAGGGTACACATCTGGGCAACCTTGAACGATGTGCAATATTTCCTTAGCCATACCTCGTATCACAACATAAGAAGAAAAATGCTAAGAGCAAGCAGAATGTCGTTGCTCATGGGCCTCCCCTCATGCAGGCTGGCCAGGCATGGTACTTGCTCTGTCATGGTTCACCTTTCCAGTTTCCCCGGAGCCTTCACGTGAAGCCAAGGTGCAGAGCCACGTGTCATGGACCACAGCTCCAAATGAGCATCGGAGGGGAGGAGAGGAGTTAATAACTGGATGACCCCAAATCTCATTACTGTCAGGCCAGGGGAATATTACAAATTACAAACGAAATTCACAAATGACATTTCAAAGATATCTTCTTAACCCAATTTGAGTGCATGCCATTGTGATTAGCTACATACGCCCATGAATAAAGATCTAATTACTGTAGCTAGACAAATTAAATGTTTCTGGAGGCAGCAATCTTTTCTTCCTTCCTTCCTGGGACACACAAGAAGGTTGGTCCTGTAGGAAGCAGGGGCTGACACAGCCATCAGGCGGAAGGGCCTTGACAAACCTTTCTGTTCTTGTCATTTCTGATGAACCCTGTCTTGATTCATTGACTGGTCATCTCTTAAACAGCAATGAAAAAGTTTAGTATCAGGCCCAAGCGATTCCCTTTCAGGAAGTGTTGTAATCACATTGTCTTTACGGTGTTCTAACTATGATGTCATCACACGGCAGGAAAAGACTTAAGAGATCTGAACGGTTCTGCTGAGGTGCATACTAGAAATCATCACACATTTCCAAGGCCGTAGCTGGGTAATTAATATGTTTATTTAAAAATTTATGAAGTAACTGGGTTGGCTGCATCTTTGAAGTATCAGAACTCAAGTAGCAGTCTGTTGTAAAGATTCAAATCTGCAATTCTAGCCATCAGGGGGCTGAGGCAGGAGGATCATGAGTGTGAGGCCAGTTTGAGTACCATGGTGAAACTCTCCCACAGGAAAGCCTGCCTCTTCAGGCATTAAGAAGATGAGCTGGGGCTGATGAGATGATTCAGTAGTAAATGTGCTCCCGATGGCCTGAGTTTAATCCCTGGATGTGCATGGTGGAAGGAAAGACCCAGTTTTCTCAAGTTGTACTCTGGCCACACTTGTGCCATGGCATGAGAATCCCCCCTGCCCCAAATCCTCAATGCATGCACACAAAATACAGATAAATAGAAGCAGGCCGATCTCTGTGAGTTTTGGGCCAGCAGGGTTACATAAGGAGATGCCTTTCCAAACAAATCAATGCTCACAAATACATCCAATGTGATCAGATTTGAAGAGCTGTATAGAAACATGTCAGGAGTCCCCACCACCCCAAATTTACTTTAAACTCAGTCCTGTGGTCTGTGTTTCTTTCCCTTGTGTATTTTCACCCATGCTTTATCCAAGTGTGTTGCCTTTTATAGTGGCTGATGTTGTATGTGAACTTGACACAAGCTAGAGTCATCAGAGAGGAAGGAGCTTCAGTTGAGGAAATGCCTCCATGAGATCCAGCTGTAAAGCATTTTCTTAATCAGTGATTGATGGGGGAGGGCCCAGCTCATGGTGGGTGGTGCCATCCCCGGGCTGGTGGTTCTGGGTTCTATAAGAAAGCAGGCTGAGCAAGTGAGGGGGAGCAAGCCAGGAAGCAGCACCCCTCCATGGCCTCTGCATCAGCGCCTGCCTCCAGGTTCCTGCCCTGTTTGAGTGCCTGTCCTGACTTCCTTCAGTGATGAACAGCAATGCGGAAGTTGGAAAAGCCAAACAAACCCTTTCATCCTGAACTTGCTTTTTGGTCATGGTGTTTTATCACAGCAATAGAAACCCTGACTAAGATGCCTTTCTTGTCCCATTCCTCAGCATTTGTTTTATTTTAATAAAGCAATAAATAAATAAATAAATAAATAAATAAATAAAATAAAACAATCTTGGGACAACCACGAGGGGCAACCATGAGAAAGGCACACAAGCCAAAGTAATAATTTAAAGACTTTATTATCTAAAAAGTATGTGTATGTTTACAAGTCAGTGTGGGTATGTGCATGTGAGTGCAGGTGCCCATAGAGGCTGGAGGTGTTGGATCCTCCTGGAGCTGGAGTTAAGAGGTGGTGATGAGCCACCTGACATGGGTTCGAGAAGCAAAACTCTGGTCTTCCATAGGAAAAGCCAGTGCTCTTGGCCACTGAGCCATCTCGACAGCCATGATGAGTTTTAACTGTCAGTTAGACGCAGTGTAGACTCACCCAGGAAGGCTTCTCAGTGAGGGGTTGTTTAGATGAGGTTGGCCAGTGGGCACATCTGTGAGGGGATTGTTTTGATTATGTTGGTAGATGCAGGATGAGCCAGTCCATTGTGGGCAGCACCATTCCCTGGGTCTGGGTCGTGGATTGTAGAAGACTGGAGGAACTGAGCTGATTAGTAGGCACACACACCCTCATGTGCTTTCTGCTCTTGATTGTGTATATGATTTAATTGCATCAAGCTCGGATGGCCTCAACTTCCCTGCTATGATGGGCTGTAACTTGGAGTTGTAAGATAAAAAAAAAACCCTCCCCTACAGCTAACAGTCCAGAGAGAAGATATTTAGGGAATTTATGTGGTGATATAGTGTGTACCCTAATAAAGCTTGTCTGAGGATCAGAGGACAGAGCCAATCACTAGATTAGACATAGAGGCCAGGCAGTGGTGGCATACACCTTAATCCTAGCACTCAGGAGGCAGAGATCCATTTGGATCTCTGTGAGTTCAAGGCCATCCTGGACTACATGACATTGATTCAGTCTAGGAGAGAAACAGAGCCAGGCAGTATTGGCACACACCTTTAATCCCAGCATTTGAGATCTCATGCTTTTGCTTGGGAGGCACACATGCTTTTAATCCCAGGAAGTAATATGGCAGGGCAGAGAAAGTTATATAAGATGTGAGGAGATAGGAACTAAAGGCTCTTTTTGGCTGATATCTTTCGGGTGAAGACTCAGATCCTTTCAGGATCGGCTGAGGAGTTGGTGAGGTGAGGTTGGCTGTGGCTTGCTCTGCTTCTCTGATGCTCAGGGAAACTTTATTAGTGTATACAATACATCACCACAGATTTATGCTCTCTTTAGGGACTTTGGTCTTCATCTAGGACAAGAAGGTTAGAGGGTTCAATGTGAAAGAAGGTTTGATGTTTTTAGGATGATCCTATTGCCTGTGTTCCTGGCATAGCAAGAAAGATAAACTAGGAACAAGAAAAGAACTTTAGGATATGTTTAGAAATAATGAAGTTGCCTAAAATGATTTTCACAACATAGTTTTTCCACCCCCCAATTAAAACATTATCCACTAACTGTAGACCATGTGTAATTTCAGTCTAGGGAGTTGAGAGGTTGGATCCTCACTCAGTCTCTGTGAAATGGCGGGTGCTGAGATCTGCCCGGGGCTGGGCATCCTGTGTTATTGTGTGATTCTTTGCAGATGTGGCTGGTGGCAGAGTTTCTTGGTTTTAGGTCATGAGCAAAGACTGAAGAGACGTGCCTTAATTGGCCAGAGGGAGAAACAGCTTCAGATTACTTGCAGGCTCACCCTCGAATAGGCTGAAGGTCTCCTTTGAGGATAGCTTTGCTCAGCACCTGTGAAGCATCGGCTGCTCTAATGGAAGGCCTGCTGCAGGCAGGGTGGGTGGGTGGGCACTCTTCCTGTCTCAGCCTAACCTCAGCAATCAGCTCAGTGATGTGAAGGAGCTGGAGTGGAGTTAAGGACTGGTGTGTTTGATGCTCTGAAGGTCAAGGGGAAAGCACTTAAAAATAAAAAATAATAATAATTACACTAGAACTCTTGACTTTGGTCCCAGAATAACAACATGAATTCTGTCTTAAACATTAGAGTTGGTGGACCTCAGAGTCCTACAGAGAACTCCTATGCTTACCCTTCACTGTGTGTTAGAATACATTAGATGTTCACTTAGGTCCTAGTTCATCTTGGAATTAACTTTATTGTCAGAGGGCTTGTCTCTTTCTTAAGCATTTTGTGGTGGTATCTATTAGACTTAACAAACTCAGTTACCTACATAAGCTTGGCCAGACCATCAAATAGAAAGGGATGGACAAGGAATAAACCCTCCTGAAATTCGGAAACTGATTAGACCATTTGGGTGTGGTCCTGGAACCAGCAGCATCCTATCATTGCAAGCAGCAGAATCATGAGGGCTGAGTCTGCTAACTGGGTCCCCACAGCCTGGGGTTAGCACCGGGCATGTCCTGATCTTGCTAACTCATCATTGAGGTCCAGATATGTGCTGTTCTTGTGGTCCCCTGGCTGGCAAGTATTGACCTGCTAGATGTTTTTCCTGACTAAGTTCTTCTGGCTGCAGTGTGAAGGGAGAGCTGACCCGACACTGAGTGTGCTTCCTCCTCGGTTGTCTTCATAAGAGTGAGGCTGCTGGGGTACTGCAAGCCCATCACAGACAGGAACTGGCCATGCATTGCTCTGATGGGAGCTGGTGATTGGCAATGGCCTGGGAAGAGCTGCATGTGGTGCGTGACAAGCTAGCAGATTGGATGGTTATGAATATGACTAGATGGCACCACAGTCAGGTGGTGGCTCCTGGTTTTACTGTTTCTGCTAGTAGGGGTGACATTTCAAAATCACATATCTAAAAATGTTGGGCTACATTCATAGCTGTTCTGGGCTGCATATGGCCCATTATCTGTAGGTCTGAGGTATCTGCAAGTGAGCCTCGGAAGAATAAAGAGGAAGAACTAAAAGCTACGAATGCACAATTGAAAATGTGGGAAAACAGTTCCAACAGAGGTCAGAAAGTCCTGGTGTAGCTCAGGCAGTGGCCTCATCTCTGAGTGTGTGGGGAACAGGAGCTGTGGCTGCAGCCAGATGGCTCTTGGGCCTGTTTAGCACGAAAGCCAGTGACACAATCCTTACACTCGTGTAA
Source organism: Peromyscus maniculatus bairdii (assembly GCF_049852395.1). Classification (NCBI taxonomy): domain Eukaryota; kingdom Metazoa; phylum Chordata; class Mammalia; order Rodentia; family Cricetidae; genus Peromyscus; species Peromyscus maniculatus. The sequence goes on along the minus strand of NC_134870.1, from coordinate 73,990,769 downwards.
GGGTGCCAGAGCATGCAGTGGAGTTGGGCAAGGGAGAGGTGCACTTTCCTCACTCAAGGTGTTCCGTTGGAAGGGTGCCTAAGTATACCTTCCTAAATAACCCCTGTTGAGGGCTAGCTCTAAGGTAGCTTCCTCCCACTGACTCTAACTCACAGGCTGACACCCCCAAACCAGTATTTTTTTCTAGATACACAGCCATGGGTTCCAAGGGGAAGGGCAGCCGAAGGAGCAGGTGACTGACCACCCTGCCCTCAGCTGTGCTGAGAGGATCAACGTACATATGTGGATGTAGACACTAGCAAGGTTTGTTCAGAAAGAAGTGATGATGCCCTGGGCCTGCTTCCGCCCCATGGGACTTGGGGTGCAGCATCCTGGCTCCCAAATGTGTTCTCCTTGTCCAGCGGCCACGCCATCATGTGTTCAGGAGAGGCAGGGCTAGCTGGAGAGGGTGAAGGGAACTGCTCCCCCTGAACATTGCAGACACGCTCCTCTGGACTCATCCCCAAACTTCGCTGAATCATAGCTCTTTGGAGTACCAAGGCTTGAAAGCCAGGGGTCATATGCAGCTGATACTGGCTAGGGACACTACTTTGGGAGCCATGGCTAAGAGAGGGACAGTCTGAGGGGTCATGGATGTGAGGGTGGCCAAGACTTCATGTGGAAGATGCTCCGCTGCCCCTTTTCTTATTCCTGGAGCCCCAAAGAGTGAGGCCATCAGCTTCCAGGAAACGGTGCCCGCAGTCCTCACAGGCTGAAGAAGACAGAGAGCTTCCAAGAATGCAAGGAAGACACAGGGTCACATGTGGCCAACGGCAGTGTCATCACACACAGATGCAGGAGTCGCTGCTGTGCCCCAGGACCTAACAGTGGCCAACAGTGACTCTAGAAATGCAAATCATGAAACACTAAGATGCACAGCTAGGAACTTCTGGCATCCACTGGGTGGAAGGTGACACAGTACTGTGGGGTTGGTTGTGATCAAGAGGACCTGAGGGTATGGAGTGGCCTCCCTGGGTCATGACAGGTCCATGCGACTATTGTTTAGGCAGTTGGCTTTAGGCATCACGAAAGTCTTCTTTTGAAAATGTTCATAACTCGATGAGGAATATTTTACTGAAGTAACTGACTGCTGTCCAGTTTATTTAATATTTCTCATCTTTCCCTGGTGTCCTGAAAGCAAACTGAGAGGGTTTTTAAAAATTCGACACTAAGGTGACATGTGAGAGTCAGAATTGCTCTACTGTTGTGTTTATTCTCCAACTGTTCTGCCTCAGGAGACAACAGTGTGCACTAGCTGCCTCATTCTCATGCAGAAGCCAGAGGAGACCCCCAGAGAGCTCTGTGGGAAGACTTGATGGAGGCGATATAGAACTGTGATCTGAGGAAGGTGATGGCTGCTTGTGAATGTGTGTGCATGCATGTGTGCGTATGTGTGTGCATGTGTGTGTGCATGCATGTGTGTGTGCATGCGCACATGTGTGTGTGCATGTGTGTGTGTGTGCATGTGTGGGGGTGTGTGCATGCACGTTTGTGTGCACACGTGTGTGTGTGTGTGTGTGTGTGTGTGTGTGTGTGTGTGTTCACTCACAGTGTTGGGACACTGAAGCTGCCTTCTACTCTCCATGAGACTGGAGGGGGGCCTCACCTGCTTACCAGCCCCTCAGAGTTGCCAAGTGCTCTGGTGAGTTCTATATTCTTTAAATTACTGAGCGGTAAAAGCTTTTCTTATTTTTTATTTAAATATTATATATAGTCTTTCTACTCAAAACCCAAACAACATATGAGCATGAAAGAGCCCTCCTCCTCCTGACTCCCCTCTGTGGTTTGAACTGGGCTCTACATTTTTCTCTACTCTGGAAAACATGCTACATATGTGTAAATATCTGTGTTCATATGCAGAATGTGAGTAGGTCACATAGTATTCCCTAGCTTGATTCTCTTCCACTCTCGAATGTGTCCCTTGATACTTCTCCCAGCGGGCACAGACCTAGTGACAAGTCCCTTGCTATTTTCCAGGGCTCTCCACCACACAGAAGGGGTAGACGCTCCTAGACTAGATGGATCACAGCTAATTTCTTATTGTCATAAAACATGGCAGGCAACATCTTTCCTGTGGCCCCGCTGGAATGTATTTATTTCTACAGAATACACCCCAAAGCAGGTCTTCCGCTTGTAACTGCACCCACCCCTGGGCTACTCAGGTGGTTTGTGCCAGAAGTTTCCAACACCCTTTTTATTTCCCCAATGTGTCCCTCCAGATGAAGGTGGCAGCCCTTTGTCCATCCCCCCCAGCCTCTTCCAAATGTGATGCTTGAGCTCGGGAGTGTGAGATCACTGCCCTCTTTTTACTGTTTTCACTGTGCCCTCTTCTCTGTGTGGCTCCATGGTGGACCGATTCATTTCCAACATCAATCTTTTATCAATCTTTTTTGTTTTTTGTTTTGTTTTTCGAGACAGGGTTTCTCTGTGTAGCTTTGCGCCTTTCCTGGAACTCACTTGGTAACCCAGGCTGGCCTCGAATTCACAGAGATCCACCTGCCTCTGCCTCCCCAGTGCTGGGATTAAAGACATGCGCCACCACCGCCTGGCTCCAACGTCAATCTTACATTGTCCCCTGAGCTCTTTCATTTGTTACATTTTTTAAAACGTTTCCTCTACATGTTTAAATCATCGTCCAAAATAAGTTTGTTCTCCTGTCCATTGTTTTCACTTTATACTTCTGCTCAGCCCCACATATTCCGTTAACACAGAGACTCTGCTTTCTTGACTCTTTTCTGTCTAGACGCTCGCCAGCCCTTGCTCCGCAGAAGTATTGGGGGAAGAATCTAAAGAAATTTGTGCTGGAGAGGAAGTGGTGAGCTCCTCAAGTGATTGACAGACACTGCCTGTGCTGAGCAGGGCAGGGCACCGCTGGGTGTGGTCCACCCCCTTTCTCTTCTTACCCAAGGCTTTCGCTTTCTCATCCCAAGGGAGCACACACTGGGCAAGTGTGATTTCCAACAGCATTAACATTTTAAACACAATGGCTAGAAATTAGTCAATTGTATTCGCTCACCCTTTTCAAAAGCATGTTTAGTTTTTCACTTTAAAATTCCCATGGCCAGCCGGGCGGTGGTGGCGCACGCCTTTAATCCCAGCACTCGGGAGGCAGAGCCAGGCGAATCTCTGTGAGTTCGAGGCCAACCTGGGCTACCAAGTGAGTTCCAGGAAAGGCGCAAAGCTACACAGAGAAACCCTGTCTCGAAAAACCAAAAAAAAAAAAAAAAAAAAAAAAAAAAAAAAAAAAAAATTCCCATGGCCTTTTATTTGTTAATTAGCCATCCACACAATCTATGGAGATTAATTTGGATCATTAATTTATTGGATTGCAAGACACCTGGGGTACCAGTGTGGTGCAGCTGTGCGCATGTCTATGAAGGTGTTTCCAGAGAGAAGGGACGTCCTGCTCTGAAAGTGCAGACTGAGTCAAAAGGGAAAAAAATCCACCCGATTCCTAGAGTTCCCTATTGTCGTTTTCTGGTCAATGCCATGGACCAACCGGCTCCCACTGTGATGCCTTCCCCTCCCAGATGGGCAGGGTTATTCTGAACGATGAGTCAAATGAGCCTCTCCTCCCTTAAGTTTGCTTGTCTATTCATTTATTTGTTATTTATTTATTTTCAACTTCAAGTAACATTCACAGCAATAAGTAACCAATAAACTTTTGTTTCCCATTTTTTTTTCCCAGCACAATATTAAGAATTTCAGATTCTGAAAAGCAAAACCACCTTCTATCATGCAAAGCTATGGTTGAAAAATTCTCAAGCCAAGTACACTAATTTGCAGATTTCACCATAACAAACAGACGTTTGCTAGATATCCTTAATGGTCCATCTTTATGCACACCGTTGACATTCCTCTTAGGATTAACTGTTGACTGTGATGACATAAGATCGGACTAATCATGGGGCCTTGGGGATGTCTTGGATTTTGACTTGCAGAAATACTAATTCATTTTTTTCCTCTCCCACTGGTTTATGGGCTTCTGCATCCTTATTTTCTTGACAAATGCAGCTCTTTTCTTCTTGGCTGGTCTGTTAAGGGACAGTGTGTTATGCTATTTTTCTTTGTGAGCAGTGTTCTGTGGTAACGCTTGTGGGAGGTGTCTTTGTTTCCTCCCCAGTACCTACGGGAGCATCTTCAGTGGGGTCTGCTCTCACTCTATGGTGTTGTTTCTTGGTCTTACATATGAGTTTTAAAAAACACATTAAGGAAAATATTTGGGAACTACATCAGAAATCAGAAGTGGGAACTTCTGGCCAGATTATTTTGTTACAATCATAAGTGGGAATTTATTCTTAATATATATTTTAATATTGCCCATTATATCATCTTTATTGACATAACAAATTAGATTCAGCAATTTCTTTTCCTTAAACTGTTATTGGATTATTATGATCAGCCCAAGTTATTATAGTTGCCACTATGCGCTTGTCAAAATTGTTGAGTGAATCATTATTTTATGCAATGCTGGGTTTATTTCCCGGTTATGTCTGTGTAGTGGGGGGGGCACTGTTCACTTCAACGCTGCTTCTGTTGGGCTGTGGCAGCAGGATCAACGCTATAATTTAGAGGCGGCTGTTGCTAGACCTCTCAACAGTGAAGAGGGAGAGCATAAAACAAGTGTAGTGGACTTGATCCAGGTTTAGGAGTTGGAGACAGCCAAGAGGCACAGGCATCACACCCACAGGATGACGGCCCCAGGGGACGAGGAAGTGAATAGGCTCCTCACTGCTGGGGTCAGGGCAGTGTTCTATAGACACCCGATGCGTTTCTTCCCTTAATAATATTTCCCACCACAGTCTTGAAATTCTGTCAAATTAATGCATTCCTGTGAGTTCCTGCTTGTCTTTTCCTTGCAGGAGAACTATGAGTCTCCAGTGTCTTGTGGAATGTACCAATATCCTCGGTGCACTGTGGGCTCCACAGTATCTTTTATAGGAGGAATGCCCTTCTGTAACCCTCACAGCTAGCTTTGGAGGAAAGGAAACAAATTGCCAGTTCCCAGTTTTGGAGTCTTGACTGCAGCCTTCCCTCTGACTGATAATCCCCTAAGGGAGCAAGTACTAACTAATCTTGGTGGCCGACCTTGGGGCAGTCCTGGTGTTTCTTAGAAACTTTACTCTAGGCATGGAGCGGCTTCCTTCAATCTGGGCATGTACGCTCTTCTTGGCAGGCACTTGTGCGCCCTTCCTGTTTCTTTGGAAATTTCACTGGTCTCTTTTGAGGGCTACTTTTAGTCAGACATAGAATGATGAGGCTCTGTTTGGTCATGTGACAGCTTTTACCTCTGTTGCTCTTGCTCGTCACCAATGCATTGCCTGACTTTTGATGACCTCTTTACACTGGGCTGATTATTCTAAACTGACACTGCGTAGGGGTGTCGGTTTCTTACATTGGATACATAGTTGTTTTCTCTTTACCCACTGGAGGTCCTCAGTGTCTGGATGCTCTGATGCCTGATCTCTGGCCCCACAGGCGTCAAGGTCTGCCTTTGAGCAGATCTCATGACCATCGGCAGTAGGCCACCTCTTTCTGGTCCACTTTATTTTCCAGGTGTGTGATGTCACCTGTGAGTGGCCATGAGAGATGGAGTTTAACGGGTGCAAGTGATGTGCAGGGCACAGGGGTCATTTGCAGTTCCGCTCTTAGGCAATGGGGAACGTCACCGTCACCCCGATTTCTAGTTTGTTCTGCCCACTTTCCATGAGGAAGTGCTGGGATGCGTGAAGACAGCCAACTCCATTTCTTTGTTTCCTCCCCTAGCTGCTTCCATGTTTTGAGGCGATTTAATGAAGTATTTGTGATCACCGTTGTCCATTTTCCTTCCTTTGAGGTTTGGGTATTTGGACTGCCAATTTTCCTCCTTGTTTTGATATTTGCAACAATTTGGGAGAGAAACATGTCTTCTTTACCACCAAGAGTACTAGCCCTTCACTGAAAGCAGCATCAAATGTCAAAATTAATCAGGTTTATTCATCTCAGCTATTACAGCAGGCTCTCTTCTCTAGTAATGGTGCTCCCGTGGCCCATGCTATCTACAGCTTTTTAAGACCCAGGAAAAAGACACAAAGGGAGAGGAGAGAGATGAAGACAAATAGAGAAGAGAGAAGATGAGACAATGTGGCTCAAAGCCGCTTAGGGTCACTGGGGCAAGGCTTTGATGAGAGAGATGTTTCAGGATTACTAACAAGCCACGTCTGTTTAGCTTGAAAGCATCATGCCAACATCCTGGGCTAACCTGGGCTAACATATTTCTTAACATAGATTGCTTTCTCTTTGTGTGCCCAGACTGCTTCTTGTATCAAGATGGCATGTGTCTAAGGAAAAGAAACCTACTTTAACATAAATGTAAAGAAATACATTTGTAGTACAGCATCAGCAGGGCCTGAGGGCGCACGCCTTCAATCTCAGTACTTGGGAGACAGAGGCAGGCAGATCTCTGAATTCAAGCCAGCCTGGTCTATAGAGAGAGTCCAGGACAGCCAGGGCCATATGAATAAATGTTACCTTCCACTTTTCATCAGGGGCTCTGAGAAAGTCTGGGGTCATTCTGAGTCTCAACATTCACCTGCTCTCTGTGCTTCACTTCTGTAAGAAAAAAAATATGTTCTGTTTTCAAGACAAAAGTGCTTTGAGTGAGCTTAGGTCCAACTACAGATGAATGGAAAACACTCCACCCCTGTTGGCTTCTGCTAGCCTGCTCCCTCACTCAAGCTAGAAGTGTGGAGTAGAAGATTACTAACGGCCAAGCTTGCCCAACACCCCGAGGAGGACCTGACAAACTCCAGGCATCTGAAAAAGCTTTAAAGTAAACAGGGTGTAAAACGTAAAGATCAATCCGCACATGGTCTTTGTTGAGAAATAAGACAAATATAAGTGGTACATGACCCCACAGGGTTGGTTTTACCTCCTTCCCCAGTACTCAGCCAGTGAGGAAGAGGAGGAGGCACCAATGTTCAGGGCCATCAGCTTCCCTGTGTTCCATTGTACTTGTCATTTTGTCTGGGTTGGTGCCTATGGCTTTGTGAGATCATAAACTGGCGTGTGTTTCATGCTCAAGTCTCAGTACCTGTTGTTATGAAACGGGGTTCTCCAATCCTTGTACCTCCCTTTCACTTCAGGAAGTATCACAGCCTCCAAATACTTTTTGTGGGGGCAGTAACTGGATATGAGCTCAATATGTAATTATCGTAAGTCAAGTCCACACAGCAAAACAACAGGACTGAATTTCCTTAACCGGACAGACAGACAGCCGTCCATGAAGTTCTCAGCCCAAACCCCTTGCTGTCATGCATTCTATGGCTCCACACACACTTTGTGATTTACTTACAAGTTAAGTCACAACTAGTTGATCCCACCTGGGAGGTCTGAAAACAAACAGATGAAAACAAAGAGTCACCTAGATGAAATGTTACATGGTTGTCTGATAAAAGGGAATATGAAGTCCTTGGACCCTCTTCTGGCAACAACTGTGAAAACAATTATTCTTGACCATTTGGCAGGAGAACCTAAGCTTGTGCCTTCCAGGGCATGCCACCTGCATTGCCTCTGAGAAGCAGCATGTTTTCTGGGGAGGCTACATTCAAAAGTGCTTCTTGACCCTGATCTTCATAGAGGTGTGTATATATGTCTACATGTGTTTACAGATGTGTGTTTACATGGGTCTCTATGTGTCTAGGGCCAGGAGGGTAGACTGGAGAAAGAATAGGAAAAAATGGTTGAATTCTTCTCCAGCTCTGTAATTCTATAGTGTTTTATTAAAATTTTATTTATTTGTCTCTTTTTTATTAGTTCTTAGAGAATTTCATAAAATGCATTTTGATTATAGTCATGCTTCCCTAAACTCCAAGATCTGCTCTTCTCTGCCAACCCAACTTTATGCCCCCCCTTTTTCCTTTAAACCCATAAAATACAATCTGTGATGCTCATATACATGCTTGAACATGTGGCGCTCCCTACAGCATGGTCAGTCTACCAAGGACCACACCCTTAAAGAAAACTGACTCTTCCTGTCCCAGTAGCTATCAATTGTCAATAGCTCCTTCGCTAAGAGTGAGACTTCATGCCCACCTCCCGTCTCCATGCTGGGATTTTGTCTGTCTTCAGTTTACTTGGGTCTTGTGCATGCTGTCATAGCTGCTGTGAGATCATCTATGCACCTGCATCATTGTATCTGGAGAACACTGCTTCCCTGCAGTCATCTGCTGCCTGTGACTCTTATAATCCTGCTCCTCCCTCTTTTGTAAAGATTCCTGAGCCTTGAGAGGAGGAGGCACGATGTGGTTGTCTCAGTTAGGGCTGAGCATCCTCTAGTCTCTTACTGTCTGCACCTTGACCTGTTGTGTGTCTTGTGTGAATCACCATCTACTACAAGGAGAGCTTTTCTGATGAGGGCAGTGAGATGTACTAGTCTCTGGGTATAAGTCATAGGAGTTGATTTAATGGTAGGACCACTCAGCAGAAACACTAGCAAGTTTTCTCCTATGACCTATGACTTGTCTAGCCGACAAGTATGGCTTTCAGTTTGTGGAGTGGGACTTAAATACGATCAGAAAATCGTTGGTTACTCCCATGACATTCGCGCTACTATGGCATCATCAGGCATGTGGTCCTAAGTCAGTCATTATTGGAGCTCACAGGGTTCAAAGCTGGGAAAGACTGGTGATTGCTTTTCTCCTCTGGGAACGGGCTCAGCACCTCCCAACACTATGAAAGCTAGCCAGTGGAGATGAAGCTTCCAGGGGAATACCAGCTTGATTTCTCTATGTTCTGTGACTCAAGTATGTGTCATCAAGCTCTCCCTGAACATTTTAAACACCTCTGCTGAGAGAAGAAAGGGACTTTAACAAAAAAGGAAGAAAAACTCAAACGCTAACCCAACCACAGATATGCAAATTCCATGCAGAAATACACACACACACACACACACACACACACACACACACACACACACAAATATGTCTCCTCCCCAAAATACAAACCCCATAGTAGTGGCTCCTAATGCAAATGACTGGAAAACCTTCCAGTCGGAATTCAGAATAATTATAACTGTGGTCAAACAACTCAAAGAAGATAAAGACAAACAGATGAGTGAAATAAAGAAGTCAATCTTAGATACGAACATACAGTTTGGATTTTTAAAGCACATTTTTGTGTTCCTTATTGAAGTAAAATTCTGTATATATACAATGATATATTTACTAAACAATGTCCTGTAAAGAAATTCCATACTATCCATCTAGACAGATTTTTGGCTACATTTTGCCTATTGATCAAACAGTTCCATTTATAAAGTTCTATACCTCAAAATGCTTTGAATTTGTCCAGACTGTCATCCCTGAAAAGGTGGCATTTAACTTTAGCTGGTATTTTACAGCACTAAAGAACTTACGCATCTGGTAGCTTCCCAAAATAGTATTCTTTGCACAGGGCATTGAACAGACTGAGCTCTTCATCCACCCAGGTTCGCAGAGCCAGCCACATCTGAGAGTTTGCACTACACACCTGACACTTAGGAGACAGAACATTCCTGACCATCAGCACCAGCTTCTTGCTGAAGGGGCCAATTTCTTGGCCATTTCGCTGCCACTGAAGACATGCCACCAACTTCCCCATGTGCAGCTGGCATTAGAGCAAGAGGTCTGTGCCGTGGTGGGTGCTCTCACTATATCCAGGTAGCTAAAGTCCTATTAAAAATGCCAAATTGAGATTAAAATCAGGGTATAGGTCCATGACAGTGATTTTGAGGCTATTGTGAAAGGTGTAGTTTCCCTGATTTCTTTCTCAGTCCATTTGTCATTTCTATATAGGAGGGTTACTGATTCTTGTCAATTAATTTGGTATTTAGCTACTTTGCTGCAAGTGTTTATCATCTGTTGGAGTTTCTGGTGGAATTTTTTAGGTCACTTATGTATACTATCATACCGTCTTCAAATAAAGATAATTTAATGTTTTCCTTTCCAATTTGTATCTCCTTCATTTGTCTTACTGCTTTAGCTAAGACTTTAAGTCCTATGTTGAATAGGCATGGAGAGAGTAGACAGCCTTGTCTTGTCCCTCCCTCATTCTAGTGGAGTCGCTTTGAGTTTCACTCCATGTAAGTGGATGTTGGCTGTTGGCTTTCTGTAAATTGCCTTTATTGTGTGAAGGTGTGTTCCTTGTATCCCTAATCTCTCCAGGACTTTTATTGTGAATGGGTGTTGGATTTTGTCAAAGGCCTTTTCTGCATCTAATGAGATGATCTTGTGGTTTTTTTTCTTCCAGTTTGTTTATATAGTGGATTTCATTTACTGTTTTTTTTTTTTTCTTTTTTTTTTTTTTTTTTTTTTTTTTTTTTTTTTTGTATGTTGAGCCATCCCTACATCTCTGGGATGAAGCCTAGTTGATCATGGTGGATGATCTTTCTAATGTGTTCTTAGATTGGGTTTGCAAGTATTTTGTTGAGAAGTTTTGCATCTGTTTATAAGGGAAATTAGTCTGCAATTCTCTTTATTTGTTGGGCACTTATGTGGTTTGAGTATCAGGGTAACTGTGGCCTCATAATAAAAATTGGGAAATGTTCCCGTTTGTATTTTGTGAAATAATTTGAGGAGTATTGGAATTAACTCTTCTTTGATGGTCTGGTAGAATTCTGTGCTAAACCCATCTGGCCCTGGGCATTTTTTTGGTGAGACTTTAATGATTGCTTCTATTTAACTAAGTATGTCTGCTTAAATTACTATTTGATCATGATTTAACTGTGGTATGTGGTTTGTATCAAGAAAATTACCCATTTCTTTAGATTTTCCAATTTGGTGGTTTTAAAATTATATCCTTACAAGTCTCTGGATTTCAGTGGTATCTGTTGTTATGACCAACTTTTCTTTTCTAATTTTGTTAATTGGGATATTCTCTCTCCACCTTTTAGTTAATTTGACTGAGAGTTTGTCAATCTTACTGATTTTCTGAAAGAATCAGCTGCTAGTTTTATTGATTCTTTTTTTAATTTTTTTCTATTTTATTGATATCAGCCCTGAGTTTGATTATTTATTGACAGCTACTCCTTCTAGGTGTGATTTATTCTTTTGGTTCTAGACCTTCCAGGTGGACTGTTAAGTCCCTAGTATGAGATTTCTCTGATGTTTTAATGTAGGTGCTTAGATAACTTACTGCTTAGATATGCTTTCATTGTGTCTGATACATTTGAGTGTGTTGAGCATTAATTTTCATTAAATTCTAGAAAGTCTTTCATTCTTTTGTAATATCTGTATCGACCCATTTCTCATGTAGTAGTGAGTTGTTTGGCTCCCACAAGTTTGTAAACTTCCTGTTGTTGTTGGTATCCTGCTTTAGCCTGTGGTGGTCAGATAGGATGTGGAGTGTCACGCCAGTTTTCTTGTGTCTATTGAGACTTGCTTTGTGACTGAGTATGTGGTCAATTTTGGAGAAAGTCACATGAAGTACTGAGAACAAGATATATTCTTTTGTGTTTGGATGAAATGTTCTGTGAATATCTGTCAGGTCCATTTGTTTTATGATGTCAGGTAGCTCCAGCATTTTTCTGTTTAGCTATTGTCTGAATGACCTGTCTATTGAGGGCATGGGGGTATTGAAATCTCCCATAATCAACATGTGAGAGTCAATGTGTGACTTAAGGTAGAAGCAGAATTTCTTTTATGAACTTGGATTCCCTTGTGTTTGGTGCCTGGATGTTAGGAATACCAGTGTCTCCTTGGTGAACTTTTGATAAGTTTGTAATGTCCTTTCCTATCTCTTCTGATTAGTTTTTATTTGAAGTCTATTTTGTCAGATATTAAAATGGCTATCCAGCTTGTTTCTCACGTTCAATTTCTTGGAATATCTTTTCCCATCTTTTTACCCTGAGGTGATATCTATCCTTGATGTTGAAGTGTGTCTTTTGGAAAGCAGCAGAAGGATGAATCCTGTTTTTGCATCCACTCTGTTACTCTGTATCTTTCTATCGGGGAATTGAGATCACTGATATTGAGAGTTATCGATGAGTGGTGTTTGTTGATTCCTGTTATTTGTGTGTGTGTGTGTGTGTGTGTGTGTGTGTGTGTGTGTGTGTGTGTGTGTGTGTGTGTTGGTGTTTGTGTGTGTGTGTGTGTCTGTTTGTGTGTCTGTTGTGTGTGTGTGTGTGTGTGTGTGTGTGTGTGTGTGTGTGTGTGTGTTTCCCCTCTCTTGATATGTTGGCCTGGGATTATTTACTCCTTGTGTTCTCTTGGGTGTACCTAACCTCTTGAGGTTGGAGTTTTCCTTCTAGTGCTTGCTATAGGGCTGGATTTGTAGATAGATATTGTTTAAATTTTTTTTTTTACTATGGAGTGTCTTATTTTCCCCATTTATTGTGATTGAAATTTTTGCTGGGTATAGTAGTCTGGTCCAGGCCCTTTCTGCCTTTTAGAGTCTCCACTGAGAAGTCAGGTGTTATTCTGGTAGGTTTGCTTTAATATGTTAATTGGTCTCTTTCCCTTGCAGCTTTTAATATTCTTCTTTTAATCTGTGTGTTTAGTGTTTTAATTATTATGTGGTGAGGGGACTTTCTTTTCTGGTCCAGTCTATTTGGTATTCTGTATACTTCTTGTACATGGATAGGCATCTCCTTATTCAGGTTAGAGACATTTTCTTCCATGATTTTGTTGAAAGTATCTTCTGTGCCTTTGACCTGGATTTCTTCTCCTTTACTACTATTATTCTAGATTTGGTCTTTTCATAGTGTCCCAGATTTTTTGGATGGTTTGTGACAGGAGTTTTTCTTTTGTTTTTTAGATTTATTGTTTTCTTTGACCAGGATAACCATTTCTTGGATCATGTCTTCAGTGCCTAAATTCACTCTTCTATCTGTTGGTGAAGCTTGCCTCTGAGTATAGACAGACACTTTTCTCCGTTTTACTTGGGTCCTGCAGCCCTTCAGCCATTTTTAAAATAATCATTCAGAGGCCTAATATTAATTACAAACTGGTCTATGGCTCAGGCTTCTTGCTAGCTATCTCTTTCATCTTAAATTAATCCATTTCTATTCATCTATGTTTTGCCATGCGACCATGGCTTTACCTGTGTTCCATTACATCTTGCTCCCCTGGCAATGCTCAGCATCTCCCCTGACTTTGCCTTCTTCTCCTTGTCTCTCTGCTTAGATCCCTGCCTGGCTGTGTTCTGTCTTGCCATAGGCCACAGCAGCTTCTTTATTAACCAATGGTAGCAACACATATTCACAGCATGCAGAAAGACCATCCTACAGTATCTGAGATTCCTTTTTGAGTTCCTCGTTTTTTCATTTCCAGAATTCCTTCAATTTGGCTTTTCTTTATTGATTCTATCCCCTCTTTCATGTCTTGAATTGTTTTATTCATTTCTTTCTATTTGTTTGTGTTTACTTGGAGTTCTTTAAGGGGTTTACTCATTTCCTTTTTAAAGACCTCGATTGTCTTCATAAAGTCTATTTGAAGGTCTTTTTCCTTGTGCTTCAATTATGTCACAGTCCCCAGGACCTGCTGTGGCAGGGTTGCTGGACTCTAGTGGAGACATATCATCCTGGCTGTCATTGATGGTGTTTTTAAGCTGACATTTATGTATCTGAGTTTGGGATGATTGTAATTCTCAGTGCTGATATCTTGTCTTGTCTCTGTTGGGTGTTCCTTGGTTTTTGTTGCTTTTTCCGGTTCTTAGGAGACTATAGTGACTGTATGTTGCCTGGTAGGAAATTCTTTTGGGATTCTGATAGGTGTGGCAGTGGGTTCCAGGTAAAATGTGTTCCTAGGCATTGGGAGACGACAGTTATCAATGGAGATGGGGTTGGGAGGGAGGGGATTCGCAGGAGGCAGGGAAGCAGGGTGTTCCACTAGGATCTGCCTATATCCCTGGGAATGGTGGCCAAGAGTGAGGAGAGTCCACAGCAGGTGGTGTTCGAGAGAGCAGGGGTGAGACCTGGGGACTGGGTGTGGAGGAGAGGAGGCAGAGTGGAGACCTGAACCCCTGCCAGCCTTGCTTCCCCACTTAGGCTCTCTGTCAGATTTGGCTGGAGGATTCCAGAGAAAACCTGCTGGAGATGGAGGCAGAGAGAAATGGAGGCCACAGGTGGTCTGCGACAGGGCTGGGGTGAGACTGGGCGGTGAGTTTGGAGGAGAGGAGGGAGAGGTGAGGATCTACAGCGCCTGGTTCTCTGGCTGAGTCCTCAACCCCCTTTCACCAGGACCTTCCAGTCCTCTTCCTCCTCTTCCTCTCTCTTCCTCCTTCCTTCTTCCCCCCTCCTCTCCTCCTCCTCCTGTACCAGGAACCAAATAGTACCACAAGGGATTTGATCAGAATCACCTTTGATGACTTCTAGATCGCCTGCCCCTTCGTAGGTCAGTACACCAGCTGAAGACTCTCGCTGGCCCCTGGTGCTGCCTCTTCCTTCTGGCTTGATTGAGTGTTTTGTCATATCCTTTGCAGATTTCCATTTGATTTCAGGGGACTCTGAGGATAGGTCACCACTCTCATTCTGGTGAAATTCTTTGCAGAGAACTTTATTTTCAAAGTAAGGATTTTTCATCAAAATAAAAATCTAGTCTGTAACTTGATTTTCTGTCTTCAAATTCTGTCATTTCAGCTCTGGCCAAATAACGTAGAACCCCTTCACTGTCCTCCCCAAGCAGTACAGACACGTGTGGATGGTTGACAAATGTTGCTACCCAAAGTTTGGGATGTTGGCAATCAATTCTGACCTCTTCTGAAGAAATCGTTGATGGAGGAGTTTGTGTTTCTGTTCTACTTTCAAATTTTCCTTGCCGGCTTGTTTATTAGGCCCGTCTGTTTCATTCTGAACATTATATTCAACTACTTCTGGCTGTTCTTCTTCCCTCTTCAGCAGGCAGGAATGGCTGACTTGTCCACCAGCCTTGGGGCAGGAGCCAGTCTGGGTTTCTCGGGCAGAGACAGGAGCACAGGTTGTCATTTCTGGGTTATGGGTGTGTGGGGGTGGGGGGAGGGAGAGTGTCCAGAAGCCAGAGGCCAGAGCTCAGATGCTCACAGCAGGAGAAAACCCAAACAGAAAAAAGCCAATTAAGAACCTCAGTAGAAAACGTCATCAACAGAAGGAATCATTTTAAAAACAGAGTTTTCAGGGTTGGAAGACAAAGTAAAGGAATTGGATCACTCAGTAAAGGTCAATGGGAAATTTAAAAACAAATGAACACAGTTCATGAGCGCGTTGGGACCCCATAAGAGACCAAATTGCTAAATTACAGGCAGAGAAGGAGAATACCATGGTGAAAGCATAGAGAAAATAATTAGTAAAATTGTAGAAGAAAATTCCCCAAACCTAGGGAAAGAGATGCCCACGAAGGTGCAAAAAGCTTACAGAACACCACATCAACAAGACCAGAAAAGAGATTCTGTAATGTTTTAAAACTTCAGAAATAACAGAGGTGTTAATTTTAGGGTTTCACATTCTGTGTTACTTTGTATAAATAACTTAACACTTTTTATTACCTTTAAAATTAAATTTTGTGTTTGTGTGTATGTGTGTATGTATGTGTATGTGTGTCTGTGTATGTGCATGTATGTGTGTCTGTGTGTGTGTCTGTGTGTGTGCATGATGTGTGTGTGTGTCTTGCACATGCATGCCCCAGTGTGGGTATTAAGTTCAAAGGACGACTTTAAAAGTCGGTTCTCTCCTTTCACCACATGGGTCCTGGGGGTTGAACTCATGTTCTCAGGCTTGCCAGCATCAGCCATTTCCTATGATCCATCAGGCCAGCCCCTATACATAATTTTACTCATTAAAAACAAACTTGATAATGGAGAGACTACTCCCATGGAATACGGGCGTTTCATTATTTCTGTTTTCCAAACCATCATAACTTGGTGTAATGAGAGGCGGGGAACAATTTCAAGGAAACTCAACCCCAAGATGGTCCCTCGTGGTTTTCTGTTGAGGAGACCGAGGCTCAGCTTGGTGGCACAGTAGAGCTAAACATGAACCCTAGCATGAAGGTGTGGCCTCTCCCTGTACTGCTCTGCTGTTCACAGTATCAGCCAAAGCCTAGCTGCTAAAGTCACCACGGCTACCATAGCTCCAAGCAGACAGGGCACACATCCTTCATCTCTTGTACCTCCTGATGACTCAGTGGCCATGCTTGAGTGTGGAGGAGGGGGCTGAGCCCCGCGAGGCAGGACTGGCAGCTCAGGGCCCCCCAAACACAAGAAGAGGGATTTGTTCCACTCTGGTGCTTTTCCTGGGGTCAAAGATTACACCCCACCCCACCAATTACCGTAGTGCAAAGCTGGAGACGGAACAGAGGAGACAGGGAGTACGTTCATGGAGATAATTGGACAGATGAGAGCTGCCGTTCTCTTTAAACCCTGGAACTCACATTGGCTTTAAAGGAAGAAGATACAAAAGTCAAAGAAAAAAAAAGTTGTTTCAAAAGACCATCGAAGATAAAAATATCGCTTATGTAAGTGGAAGATAGCTGTTTCTTCATCTTAATTAGCTGGAAGTCAGTGCCGTGCTGCAGGGGGCATCGTACCGTGTGGGTGAAGCCACACTGTGCTGGAAAGACTACGCAACACCTGCCGGTCCCCTGTATTCATCTCAGTGGAGAGGAGTCAGGGCCTGGCTTGCTGGTGTTGCGGAGGGACGATGCTTGTTATGAGGACGGTGGGCAGTTGCTTGCCCACCTGCGAAGAGGACTGTGCTGCTGGCATGCCTGCCTTTCCTAACTCAGAAGACCTCGTCCTTTTCATCCACTTCTTTCGGATACTAGTTAAAGCCAGGGCATGCTTTCTCCGATGCTCTGGGTCTTCTCACTTATTCTCTCTGAAGCTGTACCCTCCACCCTTTCCTGCCCTGCAGCTGCTCACCAAGCTCCATTGCGGAGTCCAGCAGACTCTCTTGGACCCTGGCTTAAAAGGCGCGATTTTCTTCCTGTCTTTCAGGCCACTGCCATGCTTTACAGCCTGACTGTCCTGCTTTTTTTTCTCTCAAATTTTAATAAAATTGTCCTCAAGCTTTAAAAAAATATTTTCTTTTGCCTGATGAGAGAGTGTGAAGGGTGCTACGGAGGAGACCACATTGTTGGGAGGTGTCTTGCTTTCTGCTTTGTAGATGTTTGTGTCACTACGTGCTTGAATTTCAAGTCCCCACTGTGAAGCACCTGGCATTTTTTTTTGGGGGGGGTGATGTGCAAGTACAGCTCTCAGTGACCTTTACAGGACACTCGGACAGTTGTTGACTTGTAGCATTATGATTTGTGTGCTTTCTTGGGTGTGTTCATCACACATTTGAGGTAAGACATGCTACTTCAGAAAAGCTATGCAGTGCATTCCTCCCTCCTTCTGAGTTTCCTGCATTTCACTCCGAAAGAAGGGAGCCTCACAATGACTAACTAATTAATTAAGGCGTTAGAGGCATATGACAAGGTTGCCCTGAGGTCACGTGAGCTTATGAATGGTGTGAGATGCTATGGCTGGCATTCTATGGTTGGAGGATAGCACATTCACGTAGAACGGGTGCTACAGAATGAACAGAATTTTAGCCAGCCCAAGGCTAAATGTTGCATGAACAAGAAGCAAGCCTTTGTGGCTGTACTTGACTTGACCTGTTACTGAGGTAAAATGTCACCACGTGCAGGAAAATTGTTCATGGTGGCGGACCCTTTATGAGACTGAAAAATGATCCTTCCACGTTAAGCTTGGGAGTTGCTCCTTGAGTGGAGCAAAGCCTGCTGGGAGTGGGTGTGACTAATTTCTGCCCCCGATGGAGCTCATGGACCCTCAGAGAATGAGGGTAGAGAACCTCAAAAAGTGGGGGAGAGACAGCAAGAGAAGCAAACTATCACAGGAAACCGTGGGAGCTGCGCTGGCCTTCCGAGACAGGAGGAAGGGACGGGCTCTCCTCTGGGGTCTGGGCTCTTGTGCTCCTCTAGAGTAGAATTCTCCTTGTGTGTCCTGAGGCAGCCATGTTAAGTCATCCTATGTCCTGAGTTGAGCACAGTTTTATGGAAATGTGTACTCAGAGTTCAGAGTTCTTAAAGTCCCCACAGATATGATCTAGCAGGATAAAAACCCAATGACAAATTAAAAATCAAACAAACTGCAAACAGGATCCACAAATACAACCTATGGAGAAACGACAGGCACATATCAGGCCTCAAAGTGTTCAGATATTGTGATACAAAGAATATAAAATTATTGCATCAAAAGTACCCGAATAAATAAGAAGGGCACTTAGAAACATAGATAATGAGAAAAAATATTATAAAAAAGACGAGTCCTGGTATATTTGTTGAAAACATCTACTGGAATTCAAGAGCAGCAGTGACATGGATTGCTGGTGGCCTGAGAGCCAGCAGCAAAGTGGCGCAGAGGAGAGATGAGAGGTGAGATCAAGTGACTAAGAGACAGAGGAGAGAGGCACGGGTCTTGCAGAAATCCAGGACAGAAGAGCAAGAATTGGGAAACTCAACATCCAAAGAGATAATGGCCAAAAATTTTCTAGAACTGATGAAAAAATGTTACTCCTTAGTTCCAGAAACTTGGGGGGGGGGGGTGAAAAATAAATACCATCACAAGCACTGAAGCAAGTCCTAAAACACCCGTGGTGAAAAGAGGGCAACAGAATGGAGAGAAAAGGGGGCTGGAGAGGTGGCTCAGAGGTTAAGAGCACTGGCTGTTTCTTTCAGAGGTCCTGAGTTCAATTCCCAGCAACCACATGGTGGCTCACAGCCATCTGTAATAAGATCTGGTGCCCTCTTCTGGCCTGCAGACATACATGCAGGCAGAACACTGCATACATCATAAATAAATCTTTTAAAAAAAAAATGGAGAGAAAAGGAAAATCACCCACAAAGCATGACGGAGGGCAGAGAGCCAACTTCTTGGGGCCGAGGAAAGAACTGTTGGGTGGAGTGTGCCTGGATAATAAGGGCCAAGCGCTTCCCACCAGTGCCTTCCTCTAAAAGAAGAATTGAAGTCTGTTCTCTGACCGAGGGAGGGAGAAGGGCTTCCCATGGGCCGATGATGGGTTGGGGAGGCAAAGGCAGCCAGCTACAAGTTCTGGGAAAAGACAATGGGCTTTGGCTGTGCAGTGGTGATCTCCAGCAGAGCGGAGTTCACAAAGCAGCTGGGCTACAGAGCCAGGCGAGCTAGAGGAGTCTTCACTGCTCTGAGCCGAGCTGTGGGAGTGAGTCCTAACAACCATGGACTGTGATTTCCATTAACGAATGGACAGATGGCAGCTCCACACTCAGGTATCCAGCGCTGAGCTGTTGCATTGTTCAAGACTAACCCATCCAGCTTCATGATTGTCAACCCCATCTCTATTATGGATAAGGCATATAAAGAATTCTAACACGATAATATGACATGGGACAAAGACTGTGGAGGGGAAGGAAGCAAGGCCGGAAACACAGTAACCTGGGAGTGAAATGACGTTAGGATGGTCAGGAGAACCCCCTCTCCCCCCATGAGAAGCTGACCTTGGAGCAGAATCTTGCAGAAGTCAGGAGAAAGGTCTCTGGAGGGGGTTCTAGAACATTCCAGTGAAAGAACAGCAGAGGGAGCAGCTTGTAGGAAACAGAACAGAGATGCCAAGTGTCCAGGGAATGTCAACAAACTAACTCACTTGGATCCATGACAGCAGCAAACAGAGATGGACCAAACTCACCAGTTAGGAAACAGATGGGCACATTGGATTTGAGTCTCTCATTTATGTCCTGCTCTGAAGATATCACAGCGTGGGGCAGGAGAGCAAAAGGACAGAGGACAGATGCAATCCACTAAGACATGGCTCATCTAAACAAGGGCAGATGAAACCTGCCAAAGGCAAGCCAAGACAACATGTAGATCACCATGCAAACCGTATCTCACACTAAAGCCAAAATGAAACCCCAAGTCCCCACCACAGGATACCCTTTAAGGACATAGGCATGTATCACGTGTACATTTGGAAATAAGCCATGGACCACACAGTAAGGGGGCTGTGGTGGAGCTTGTGATTAGACAGTATATGAAGTGACTTCAAGGATATTGGTAAGTTTTTAAGCATTTTAAGCTGGGAGGTGCACTTGTGGGTATGATGTGATCTCATTATCTACCCCTCACGTCAAAAACAATCCATAGAGGGCTGAGGAGACGGCTCAGTGGGTAAAAGCATGTCCCAGGCAGAGCTGTTGACCCGGGTTCTATTCCCAGAGCCCGTGGTGGAAGGTAGGAAGCAACTCTTGAAAGTTTTCCTCTGGCCACCATGAATGCCAGCACCCCCCCCCCCCCACATCACTAGTAATTAATTAATGAAAAGTCTACATTACAAGAAAACAAAACCCAAATCCCTATAATCCCTGTAAGTTCTTTCTGGGGATATTGATCACTGGTAGAGTGATTACACACACACACACACACACACACACACACACACACACACACACACACCAGAACAGAACAAAATAGAAACCCCAAGGCTAAACCACTCCCCCAAATCCTATGACATATGACCTTTAAAGCAGAGCTAAGGCCAGAACAGAGCACCATGAAGCTGCAGACTGCAGAGCATGCTGGGGAGAAAGGCCAGACCACCGATCACGTCGCTCCATCCTCCGAGTGCGGGCAAGGATGGTTTTGGGAAGCCTAGATGAATGCCAGTAACAACTGACAATTCCGGTCGGTCCTCCACAAAACGGGGACAAAAGTCTTCCTGTAAGGGAGGGAGCGCCATGCAGTAAGCAGAGGAGCAAAGAACTAGCAGGTATGCAATGCATGGCAAAAGAGCATCCCAAGCCGCATGGAAGAAGAGAGCTGGCGAGGGCGAGAAATGAGGTCGCACTTGTCTGCAGACTCCCCGAGGTAAAGCAGCTCCGGCCTCACCATTGTGCCCACTTTCCTGAAGCCCTGGACTGTGCCACTTGCCAATCTCCTGGGCACAGAGCTTCTCCAGGAACACGCTGCCTTCTGTGCTTACTCTTCCTTGGGCCTTGGGTCCAGCGGTCATGGTCACTCACACACTGGAGGACGCTGGCATATTTGAAAGTGATGTAGTTACTCCCTACCTACACCGAGTACATGCAAAAGGCAGGTTTTTCTTTAGATGCGTACTACCAGATAATCAGCTGTTTCTCGTTGGTGTGCCCTGGTTTCAGCAGTGGTGGACGTTCCACGCACTCACATGACTCTTTACAAACCCAGCATTGTCAAGGCTTCCGTTTGTGTCACTCAGATGAGTAATGTCTGGTGGAAATGATTGATCCCCGAGGTGAGCGCAGGACAGGCTCTTAATGAAAACTCAGGCAGGCGGTGCTTCTTTCATCCCTGCCTCTTCCCTCCCTAGCTTGTTACTGGATGAGGGAGGGGCGCGGGGAGCCAGCGGATGTCACAGAACCTCCGTAGCAGGGCCAGCCTTTGATTTTCGTAAGGTTTATTTCTGCTCTTGCTGGGAGCGGGAAAGACCGAAGGTACCAATTGGCAGAAAGGCTGCGCAGCCTGTCGCCTCAGCCAGTTGCGCACAGGAGCGCGCACTCAGCTTAGCTCTCGGTGCCAACAGTCGCCCTGCGGGACCAGGAGGACTGCACTGAGAACGGCGCTCCAGTTCCAGCAAGGAGGTGGGCTGCCACCCATCCGGTTGAGGGCGCCCAGGCTCGGAGAGCAAGCTGTGATTTTTCGGCCAGACCCGATAGGCACAGAGGGGGACGCAGTTGAGTCCTCACTGTCCCTCCCGTACTGCAGAAACTCTGCCCGCCAGTGGGAACCCCGAGGGAGGCTCGCCCTGCAGAGGACCTGGGAGAAGGCAGTCTCAGCGCCAGCGCGGCAGGGAGGTGTGGGAAGCTCTGCGACTCTCTCCGCTCTCCAAGGTGTGTACCACAGGGCTCTGGGAGCTCGGCTGGAAGAGACTCAGAGCAACAGGTGCGACCCCAAAGCCCTGCTGGAGCGAGGGGACACGGCCGGCAAGGGATTAAAACCAGCAAGGCGCAGAAGATTCTCCACCTGCGGGTCGCCTGGACGAGTCCCACCCGCCCAGCTCGCGGACTGCTAGCAACCCGAGTCGAGTCGCCCAGACCGGTACCTCCGGTGTTCTGGAGCCTGCCGCCCACGCATGGGAAGGCTCAACTCCGTACTTGCAGCACCGCCCCCTCTTTAGCCAGGCCGGGCACAGAGGACATTTCTACCACGCACGGCCTGGGGCGCTGCCCCCTGTTCTCTTGTCGGGTGCCGGAGATTTCTAGCTGGAGACATCCACTCTCGCTGCTCTGTTCTGGATCACTCAGTGATCCTCGGCTACCCCTCCAGCCAGCTTTCTCTGCCTGGCGCTCCTTCCCAGCACGATCCGTTGCGTAGACACCCAAGGGGTGTTCCAGTAAGTGATGGAGCTGGCTGCATTGAACCTCAGCGAGGGGAACGGGAGCGATCCAGAGCCTCCCACCGCGGAGTCCAGGCTGCTGTTAGGTATCGGCGTGGAGAACTTCATCACGCTGGTGGTGTTTGGCCTGATTTTCGCGATGGGCGTGCTGGGCAACAGCCTGGTGATCACTGTGCTGGCGCGCAGCAAACCGGGTAAGCCGCGCAGCACCACCAACCTGTTCATCCTCAACCTGAGCATCGCAGACCTGGCCTACCTGCTCTTTTGCATCCCCTTCCAGGCCACCGTGTACGCACTGCCCACCTGGGTGCTGGGCGCCTTCATCTGCAAGTTTACACACTACTTCTTCACTGTGTCCATGCTCGTGAGCATCTTCACCTTGGCCGCGATGTCTGTGGACCGCTACGTGGCCATTGTGCACTCGCGGCGCTCCTCCTCCCTCAGGGTGTCCCGCAATGCGCTGCTGGGCGTGGGCTTCATCTGGGCGCTGTCCATTGCCATGGCCTCGCCAGTGGCCTACCACCAGCGCCTCTTCTATCGGGACAACAACCAGACCTTCTGCTGGGAGCACTGGCCCAACCAGCTCCACAAGAAGGCTTACACGGTGTGCACTTTCATCTTTGGCTACCTGCTGCCCTTACTTCTCATCTGCTTTTGCTATGCTAAGGTGAGTGGGGAGCGCCCTCGGGCGGGCTCTGAGGCAGCTCTGCCTGTCCCCCGACTGAGCCTTGCATCCTGCTCCTCTGTTCTCTTTCCCTCTCTACTCCACTTTGTCTCAGCTTGCTCCAACATCATTTGTGGCTCAAGAAAGTTAACTCAAGAGTTTGGGAGGTGCTGGGGAGAGTTTGCGGTTCCTGTCTAGAAGTTGGGTAGAGGGACTTCCCTTCAAGGGCGCTGCAGCTCGGCCTCCGATCAATCGCCTCGCAGGCAGCAGTGTGTCCCAGATCTGCTGCCCAAAAGGTTTGAGCCTCCTCAGTTTCAGCAGCTTTTAAACAAGATCGTGGACTCCAAGAAACTGATACAACGGGACAAAGCGGGCTGCAGAGAGCCTGCAGGGGGGGTCTAGTTGCCCCTCTTAGCTCTTTGCTAAGACCTGCTGGTGTGGCCCCTGGAGCAGTGCTCTTCCCACGTTGGCGTCTGCACCTCAGCAGGTTTTCAGAGTCCAGGCTCTGTAAGCCTCTGCTCAGGCCAGGGCTTTGGATTTTAGTTTAGCGTTCTAAAATCCAAGTGGGATGCCCTACTTCTCCAGAGACTTGACTGAAGTTCCCAGGGAACCATGGGTGGAAGGACAGGTGTTTCTTCCAGCGAGGTTGTGTGAACAGTGTTAGGGACTCGTGTGGTGAGCTCACCCAGGAGAGGGATAGCAAGAGCACGCAGCTATATATAGGTACTGTGCAGGAACAAGCTGACTCCTGGTTTCTGAGGAGCTGCGTACTCATCCTGTCTTCATGTGTTCTGAAGGACCCGTGGCTCACAAATTAAAGAATTACAGAGCCTTGGGCATTTATGTTAATCAAAAGCCTTAAACCTCTTAGGCACTACTCAATTTCTAGTAATCCAGAGCGAGCCTATTTTTAGTGGCTACTTGATGTGACTCTAGGGGTTACTTCAGTGTCATATTTCCTTTCAGGGTACTATCAGAACCAGCAGGGGGAAAAAATCCCCTGCAGGGCAAATTCTAAAGTTTCCATGCAACTTATCCTTCCCCGACTCCCGATCTTTTGGGCTGTGACAGTAGGACCATACATAACCTCCTGTCTAGAAAAGCAATGGTTTCTTACATTCCACCCATAAGGCACATCTCCCCCAGAAAAATCCATCTTCCCCGCGTCTAGATGACCAGTGTGTCTTTTGAATGGCTGTATTTCCTGAATGAGTGCTCTGGTTTCAAAGCTGCAAGAGCAGCCCAGCTGTTTGGAGGTAGCCGGTTCATTCATTCATTCCGTCTTTTCAAATGCAGAGCAAAGGCTGCTCTGCACAGGGAGTTGTGGGGTATGGGGCACACACCCATGAGCTTGTTCTGTGAGTCTCTGGGTGGGAACTGCCATCTCTAGTTTATCAATGAGAAAGAGACTTTCAGAGGGATGCAGCCACGGACCAGATGGTCAGACTGGCAAAGGATTGAGGAAGGGTTTCCTTTCTGGAGGTGACAATTAATTGGTTCCTGGAGGACAAGGAGCTGGGAACTAGAGCCATATTTAAAAATATTGGTCTCTTAAATTCTAATTGCCGCTTTGAAAAGGAGACATACGCTTTCTTCATTTCATCCCAAAGACCCTAGGGGGAAAAATCATTTCAGTCTTTGTGGAAATGAAAAGGTAAAGTTTTAGGACTAAATAGGCTGTCAACAGAGTCTACAAAAGTCCCACAGAAGACAAAGTTTAAGAATTAATGAATAGATGATCATTTGAATATTTTTCATGCAGAAAAAGTTGGCTTCTCAGCGGTATTCTAGTCGGAAACACCTTCTGAGTCAGTGTTAATACCTGGAAATTTATCCCAGGGCCTAGGAAGCTGGAGATAAGTTACCTGGACTGTTTTCTGGCAGGCATTAAGTAGGTGTGATTAGTTAGTGATTCTGAAACTTCAGTGGTAGGTTCAGAACTGACTGTGTATGTCCAAGAACTGGGCTGATGGTCAGTGTGAGCAACCACAGATGGCCAAAATAGCACTTGAGATTACCATGTCTTTTAGATTTTTTTCTTTTTAAAATCAATGAATGAACTGCATTCTAGAGGTGATCTTTTCATCCATGTTTAGCAAGACAGTTTTTTGCACCCGAAAGACCCTGGAGAGCACAGTGAGTTGGAACAGCCCTGTGCTCCTGCAGATGCTTCCTCTCTGCACTGTAGGGCTCTTGCCCACCACTCTCTTCCTTCAGCATGCATTCTGCTTAGAGCCCTCCTAGGTCTAAAGTGAGGACACATCCCTGTTATGCTCACTGTCTCAAGAGATGGTAGCATAACTGACTCCAATGGCTATATTCTCTTCCTTGATGTCAGGACTTTAAAGTCTGTCACAGTATGCCACTGTGTGTTCATAGCCTGAGCTGTAGAAGGGAAACAGCTAAGAAAAACACATCTAGACTCATCTCTGTGGACTAGGACCCAGCTTAGTTGGTCTGATTGTGTGAACTTGAGTAACATCAATAAGCAGTCCACCGATGCTCCTGTAGTGAATTTGTTTTTGCATCTCCTGTATCCTTTTCCCTCTCTGGTCTTTAGACAACTTCCTTTAGGAGTTCAGCATCACTGGTGATTTATGACTATCTTGCAGGTTTTCTACTTTGCATATCTGTCAGAGAGATAAGCTAGCTTTAATAAGTTTGCAGATATTAACATCTATGCAAAAGATGCTTCCAGTTAGAAGAGCTGCTTAGAAGCCATTCTGTTCTCTTGCCACTGTTCTGTCTGGAGAAACGACATGAATGTTGCTGTTATATGTGGGAATTTACAAACACGCCAGCCATTGTCGGCTAGCCTGTCAGTCATCCGCAGGCTCCTGGCTCCAGCCCTCGCCTTCCTCTTACAAATTTTCCTCATTGCTGCTGTTGAAAACTTCTCAGTTCCTGCCTTCCACGTACTTTCTGTAGGCAGAACAGAGCTACTTCTCTGTGTATCATCGAGCTATCCACTTGCTCCCACAACAGCAAAGACTTGTGTGGCCGAGAGACACGGAAGTGTTTTCAGCAGTGAGAAACGTCTCAGTAGGGCACGAAATCTGAGGACAGATTTGCACCCGAAGACGGCTGCCAGGTTGGCTGCTCTGGCTGTGAGGGCAGGGAGGGCGGGTAAATGAATCCTGAGGTTTCTCAATTAGGACGTGACTGATGGTGCTGCCTCCAGCAGAGTGGAGCAGGCTTCGGCAGTGAGGCAAATTCAATTCAATTATTTCCATTCTGCGGTGTTGGAGGGAAGCATCCAAGTGGCTGGAACATGCCTCCATGTCCTGAGAGCCTCTTCAGAAACCCACAGACCACTTCAAGCCCTTTGCCATTTATTCAATTTATTCCATCAGATTAGAAAACAAACCTGGGACCAGCTCTGCAGGGTAGCCAGCGGTGGAGCAAGTTCAGATTGTGAATTCCTGTGTGTAACAGCAACAACCACATTCACATCCTTTCTCCCAAATAGGACAGTGGCAAGAGCACAGAATGGCTTCTCAATTTATTAAAGTTAGCTCATCTCCCTGACAGGTATGGTAAGGGTAAAACCTGCAATCACCAGTGATGCCAAATTCCTAAAAGGGACTGTCTGAGGACCACACAGTGTTTGAACTATATGAAAAAGGATGAGCTTTGCTGGCTTGCGCTTTGCTCTAGGAGATTTGTAATGGGTGGGGTTCGTAGCAAGCCCCAGAAACCGGTGCAGATCTGGGGAGCCACACAGAGTAACTGTCAGGCTGTGGTCTCTTCCTTGTTCACTTGGTTTTCTCTACTGCATCATGAACTCCCACAGCCCGGGACTCTAGTTTTCAACGCGTCTCTGAGCTCTCCTTGTGCCCCATTTAGAGTAGGGCCTGGTGCCTGTAGGCATGTAGACTCTTGGGCAGAAAGAACTAAGGCAGGTAGAGCAGTGGACTGCAGTAGTAAGCCCCACCCCCACCCCAGGTGAGGCTCTTTCTCCAAGAAACTCTGAGCATGCTAGCATTCTCTGTGACTCTATCCATGTCTGGGTATGGTCCGTCATCCAGGGATACCTCTGAACATATTTAGCGGCTTCATTCAGGGCTGTTTTTTTGTTTTTTTTTTTTAATCTAAGATGCCCTTCTATTTTTATTGTTTTATAAACAGCAGTATTATCATACCAGAATGTTCAGTGGTTGCCACTGGAAAAGAGACAAAGTGTAAGTAAGCATGAGGTGAATTTGTTCTATCTGTCTTCCTTTTGCAGGTCCTTAATCATCTGCATAAGAAGTTGAAGAACATGTCAAAAAAGTCAGAAGCATCCAAGAAAAAGGTAAGATTCACAAACAGATGCCACGTCTGTCGAGTTTTGAGAGCTTAGCTTGTTTTTGCTTTAAATTATCTTCACATCCACTCACAGGTTGAAAACCAGTTGTCCGAGATGGACACTTTTGTGAACTGTGACTGTTAAGGGGGTCGGGTGGAGAAGAAGTCAGGCCAGGGAGAGGTGTGGCAGGCAACCACCGTTCAGCTGTGTTGGACAAAGTGTGGAGGCCAGGAAAGACAGACTTCCAGAGGTCGGACCTACGTCCTGGGAGAGCACAGAGGGCCTTGTGATGTAATTTGCATGTTCAGCAAACAACATCTTAAGCATGATGCGAAGCTATCAGTTGGATTCTCGTCTGTGAAAGCGTCCGTGTGTTGCTCTCTTCAGCCCCAAGAGCAGAGTCAGTAGCCTTAGCTCTTCCCTGGACTTAAGCTGATTTGGCACAGAGGGGCCAGAAGGAAAACTTGCTGGGGTCCTACCCCTCTTTAACTGTTTTCTTCATGCAGGGACTCCCGTTTAATGCCTTCTGCTGAGTCAAGTTAAAGCTTCCACCCTCTGGGATTCACTGCACTTTCATTCATTGAGGAAAAGCTGTTTTACATGCCAGGATTAATTTATCTTTTCCTCAGATGAAATCCATGTGATTTCTAGGTTTAGACAGTGGAATGAAATTATTAGGTAAATTTGATTAGAGGGAGGATAACCAGACATTTTAACCCACACACATTACCAATAATATCTTAAAATACCTTGTTTTTCTTTCTAAATAATTACTCTGATCAATTATATATATAGTAAATTATCATTCAGATAATCATATTTACTCTAAAAGTTTTGACTTAAGTAAAGAAGAACCTGCTCTGACTTCCCTGTTTATCCACGTCAACGTGGAGGAGTCCCACTCCCCTAACACAGCCCCAAGAGTTTGTAGACAGTCTTGCCATGCAACTCTAGCTGTCCTGGAGCCTGTGATGAAGAACAGACTATCCTTGAACTTGCAGTGATCCTCCTGCTTCTGCCTCCCAAAGAGATGCCTTTCTTCTCAGCAGCTCAAAATAACTCCCATTTGGGATACCATAATACACACACACACACACACACACACACACTTACGTTACCAGCTCCCTAAGAATAAATGACTGCCTCAGCCTTCTGCCCCAGCCCTTCCTTCCATCCCAGCAGTCATTAGTTGGGTTTAGTGTTAATCTTGCAGATTTTTCTTTATAACAATTGATAAAGTATGAATTCTACGGCAAGAATCAGCCCTGAATCCTCTGCTGCTACCAATTCTGTATTTTAACGCAGCTTCCACATTCTCTTAATCTATTAGTTTTTTTCTTGAAGCACCGCTTCTCACCTCTAAGAAAATGAGTCCTTAAGAACAATTAAGGACCTGGTGGAATTTTTCCTTGGGAGGTTCTTCATAGAGTGTAGGTACTGTGCAGGAACAAGCTGAGCCCTGGTTTCTGGAAGGAATTGGCTTCCTTTGGGAGCCAGCATCAAGAGAAAAGCATGGATGTCCAAAGATGTTCAGTAGGGTAAGTGTTTGGAGAGTAACGTCCTTCAGGGAGCTGGGGCGATAACTCATTTAATAAAATGCTTGTCATGCAAGCAGGAGAAACCGAGTTTGATCTCCAGAATCCATGTTTAAAGGAAAAGAAGAGGGCTGGAGAGATGGCCCAGGGGTTAAGAGCACTCAGCTGCTCTTCCAGAGGTCCTGAGTTCAGTTATCAGCAATCACATGGTGGCTCACAACCATTTTTCCTAGAATCTGATGGCCTCTTCTGACATAAAGCCGTACATGCAGATAGAACATTCATATTCATTAAGCAAACAAACATATCTAAAAGAGAAAAGAAAAGAAAAGTTGGACCTGGTGGTGTGCCCTTGTGATCTCAGAACTGGTAAGGCAGAGACAGGCAGATCCTTAGGGCTCCCTGGCCAGCATTCCAGCCTAGTCAGTAAGTTACAGGCCGGTGAAAGACCCTGCTTAAGAAAAAAACAAGGTGAACTGTTCCTGAGGAAAGATACCTGATGTTGTCCTCTGGCTTCCACAAGCATGTGCTCACAACTGTGACCTATGCTTGTGTGCGTGTGGGCATGCATGCACAGGTACACACACACACACACACAGAGAGAGAGAGAGAGAGAGAGAGAGAGAGAGAGAGAGAGAGAGAGAGAGAGAGAGACTAGAGAAGAAGGGCTTATTGGGATTTAACAGTGAGGGAGATACCTTCCAAATATGCTAAATTTTTAGTATTAATTCAAAAGATTTAAGCCAGGTGGTGAAATCCTCTAATCTCAGCTACTTGGAGAGCTGAGATAGGAGGATACCAAATCTGGAGTTCAAGGCAAATCTGAGTCACTTAGCAAGACACAATTTGTCAAAAAAATACAAAGTAAATTGAAAAGGGCCGGGATGCAATTTCATGGTAGAGCCTATCCCTGACACGCATGAGGCCTGAGGTTTAATTCCTATGACTATAAAACAAGAACAAGTTTATTCTGATTGAGAAGATGCAACTACTCTTCTTAGAGAAACATTCACTTATTCGCATCCTTGTCTTTGAAGAGATGTTGATGGGAAGCTAAAAAGGTCCCAGAAAGAAGAATGTGTTTAAAGGGATGATGCAAGCAATCCCTTGTAAGAGAAGACGAGGAAAACCTCACTTTTATTTCATAACGTAGAATAAATGGCCATTTTGTAAGCATGTGCACATGTAAAATGAATACCCATTTATATAAAATCTTCTTTTGCTCATTCCCACTCCATGAGGAAGAAAGTTTGAGCAATGAGAAGGGAGATGTTTCTCCTCCCTTCTCAGACTCTAACCCCTCATGGCTGCTGAACAGATGTCGGAGCTCATCTGGCAGATTTAATTGCCTTTTTGTTTGCATAGAACAAACACACAGGACTGTGGGGTGTGTGTGTATATGAAAGAGGTAGGAAAGAGCTGCTTGGGAGGGGGAGCAACAGAGAGGGCAAGAGAAGCAAGGTGACGAGGAGAAGGAAGACAGAGGAGCAGTAAGAGGCTGAGGTAGAAAAGAGCCATCCTGGCAGAGAGCAGCGCAGCCTGTGACATTCCACCACGGACCCTTCTGCATCTCAGCACAGGTCATCAGGGCACCCATGCTCAATGCTGACTATATGAGGGACGGTGTGGGACTCTGATGGAGGCTGATGTAAGACACATCTTGATGGTCAATGGCTGTACGGCTTACCTTGTTATTGTCATCAAATATCCAAAAGGAAGTGATTCAAGGGAGGAAGGATTGTTTGGGCTGAGAGTTCAGGCATGGTGGCAGAAGCGTGAGGTGACTGGTCACATTGTGTCATCATTCAGAAGTCAGAGAGGGGCAGGAAGTGGTGCTGAGCTGGGACACCTCAGTGTCTGCCCCCCAGTGACTGACTTCTTGCAGTTGGGCCCTACCTCAAGGCCCATCCTCAGCTGGGGACCAAGGCTTCAAACCCGTGAGCCTTGCTTAGAGGACATTGCACATCCAAACCACAGTCATGGATTGATGGGAAATGGGTTCCCATGGAGAATGGGTCAGTGGAGTAGAGATTTTAGTAATATGCTCATTTTGATAATATTTATTTCCAGGCCTACTCAGTGGCTTAGCAGTTTTCTGTCCATGTGCTGTACTCATTTGTTAATGTGACAAGGACAAAATATCCCACAGTGTGTAGCTTATAAACAGTAGGAATCTATTTCCTACAGTTCTGGAGGCTGGAAGACCAAGGTCAAGCTCTGGTAGATTTTTGGCCCCAGCCTTCTCTTTGCATCCACCAATGCTGGATGGAGTGGGTGGCACTCTGGGCTCTTTTATAAGGACAATGACCCCACTATGAAGGGCCTTTCCTTCATAGCCTCATCCTCTCTCAATGGGCTGACCTCTAGATACCATCATCTTGGTGATCAAATTTCAACCCATGAGTCCGGGAGATGTACCCAGTCACATCATCAGACAGAGCTTTCTCTGTGAGTTCTATCACTGTTATGAAGGGCAACCCTTTGTGATGGGCACATTGGACAACTATTTACGTATGGTGGAAAATGCAGGAAGAAGATAAGATTTCTTTTCAGTCAGGAACAATTGACTTCTTTTTTTTTTTTTTTAAATGTGTATGTATTCTGCACAGGCATTTTCCTGTGTGTATACCTGTGCAGCATACGTGTGCAGTGCCTTTCAAGGCCGGAAGAGGGTTTTGGCTCTCCTGGGACTGTACTGAGAGTTGTGGGCTGCCATATGGGTATTAGAATTGATCATCGGTCCTCTGGAAGAGCAGCTGGTGCTCTTAACCACGGAGCCATTTCTCCAGCCCTGCAGTAATAATTAAAAGCTTAATAACCTATTAAGGATTTTGCTTAAGCACTACTAGGCAGGAAGAGATGCTTCTGGCTTGAAGCTGGCTGGCCTGAGAGAAGAGCCTTAGGTACCACAGGGAGGATGAGCTAGGCACCATATCGGGTAGGTGCTCAGGGGAAACCTTGTCGAAGGTCCACTGACGTCCTATGAACTTCGGGGCTCTTTCAACAGAAGCATTTTTGTCGTTATTTTCTGATTCCTGGCTTGCCCAGTGAGCTTTCTGGCTGTCGCTGACACCGCTTTCATGGGGCTTTTCATGTCCTCACCTTGTGTGTTCATTCTTTCGGCCCCAGCCCAGTTCTGTGAGACACATTGTGAGTGAGACTTTGAAGAAAAGGCAGGCGTCTCAGACTCCTTGAAGAGATCAACTTACTACTCAAGGGAGACTATTTTTTTTTAAGATGGGTCCAGTGTAAGGAAGAAAGAGAAACCATGCTAATAAAGGGTCATATCTCAAGTGTGTATACCGCTCCTCTGTCAAAGGTAGTCAGGGTTCTGTGCTCCAAATGAGTGAATGATGTCAGTAATGTATATGCTGACTATCACACCATCCCTGGTAAAGACAAACGGTTTTGTAAGAAACAGGGACACAGTGTTGGAAATGAAGATGAAAACCCTCCTTTTTTCATGCAGAGCAGTGTCTCTGTTGCAGCCTCGCGCTTCCCATGCAGGGGAGTCCATGTTACATTCTGATACTCAGAGGGATACAACAGAGGCAGCTGTCCTTGCCTTGTCTATGAGCAGACACGCTTCTGCCGTGGGAGCTGTCAGGATCAAGTGAAACCTCTTTAATTGCTTTCACTTAAGGTCCACAGGATAACACCAGTTTTATTGTGGCTTTTATGCAGTTCATCAGGGATTCACAAAAGCTTCTGGGCTTTGCAAAGAGGCAGATTCCAAGGTAACTATCTGATAACTATTATCCACTGAGTCAGTCATAGTGACAGGGCCCAGAGTGCTCTTGGGTAATGATGGGCACACTGACCTACCACAGTCCAGGGGCTGGGATTAGAACACATCCATTATTCTGAATAGATCTTTAACTTTGAGCTGATGTATTCTAGATGTTGCTTTTTGAGTTATATACTCGAGGAGCTGTCATCCATCAAGAAGGATAGTTTCTAATCAGGGCAGAGTTTCTACCTGCTCAATTCTGCTCTTTCCAGCTCCACTAGCGTTTCTTGAATGAACAATAAATAAATAAATAAAAATAATGGAGAAGGAGGAGGTAGAGGAGGAGGAGGAGGATAGGAAAGTAACACCCACTCTTGGGGAACATCTGGCTTTTCATACTACTGTGGCTGAAGTGGAGTGAACTCAAAGACTGGAACCAGGGCCCAGGGCTTGTATGAAGGACACAGACACGTGAGACAGCTAAGAACATCAACTCAGGTGGACTTTGGTGCTTAAAGAGACACACAGGAGAGAGTGTAGCTTCTCTGAGATTCCCAGCTGGACTGTTGTGGTGCTCAGAAGCATTCTAGCTCTCACAGGAGCAGCCTTGGGTAGATGATAGTTCATATGGATATGAATCTAGTATTTGTTCCTAATATCTGTATCATAAAGTATTAGGTACTTGCATTCAAAGCTGCCAGTTGACCACGAAAAAAGAACCTGGCTCATAGGCACATTTCTGAGAAAAGCCGAGGGATTGCAAACATTTAGAGGTCACGTTTGGGTAAATCACAGATGCTCAGAGAAACAGCTGCCATAAAAACTACTGCATACTCAGGGCACACAGCCATTTGCATTTCAGATCTTGATAAGATATGAATCTTACCTGTAGGCTGCCAAGGTGTAGATCTGCTCTTAGCTTTGCACTTAGCCCGTGTTTCCTAAAAGAAGCAATGACGTGCATTGTTGACAGGGTGGTACTTTTGTAGAGAGATGGACTGATCATCTTTGATGGAGGAAGCTATCTTCTCCTGTGTTGTGGATATAATCATTTCTAGATTGTTTGACAAAATCACCAGAGAGTGGCAGTTCTCACACACTAATGGGCAAATGGATTGATAGCAAACACTTCCTTAATATATGTGAGCTAATTACGTTTGCTCTGTAGCCCAGGCTGTAAGTGGACTTAATAGGCAAGCTTTCACTTTGTAACACCTGCCTGTGAGTTTTTAATAGATGAGCTGGTTTAGTGCTCACATGATCCAGGCAAAATCTGAGAATCATTTCGTTCATTGATTTTCTTCATTAACGAAGAAATCAAGTCTTGTGGGGTGGTTTTGTCATCTCCAAAGATGATCAACAGACCTACTATCTGGCCAGTATGTCTTGCAAAACCCATGACATCTCTTGATAGTGAGTTTAGCTTTCCTCTCCTGTCCCTCATGCCTCCTAGTATTTGCTGTTCTTGACCTGAAATCCAGCTAGTCCCTTCCCTACCTTCTAGATCAGAAGTCTGGTCATTCCTACTTGTTTTTAACCCTCCTCAGTGATGAACCTTCTGCTGCTCTCTTAGCTCATTGCCAAGAATCAGTCCTGGAGGTGTTGACACCATGTACTATATTTCAGACTTAATATAATTCTATATTACATAGAACAATAGGATCCCCTTTTATGAGAAGCAGTAGAGGAAGTCCTGCCATGAACTACATTCCTATCAGCAGAGTCTTCTACAAAAGGTCTTCTGAGGTTTGCCCTGCTTTCTAGATGGGTGGCCAGTTGGGAGGCCTTGCCCATGCACAGTACATGGTTCCGTCAGTATGTGTTCCCTTGTGTTGAGATCACAAAATGACAGTTTTGTTGTAGAATATTATTTTAAGATGTGTTGCTTGTGTTTATGTTGCCTTTGTTTGACTATGAAGCTGTGATACTTTGCCTGTCTAAAACATCTGATGATCTGATAAAGAACTGAATCGGTCAATAGCAAGGCAGGAGAAAGGATAGGAAGGGCTAGCAGGCAGAAAGAATATATAGAAGGAGAAATCTGGGGTGAGAGGGACAGGAAGAAGTAGCCAGAGAAGGAGGAGGATTCCAGGGGCCAGACACCTGGCCACACAGCCAACATGGAGTAAGAGTAAGATTTATAGATGTAAGAGAGCGGGAAAATCTCAGAGGCCAAAGGTAGACAGGATAACTTAAGGGAAGCTGGCTAGAAACAAGCCAAGCAAAGGCCGAGCATTTATAATTAAGAATAAGCCTCCATATATGATTTATTTGGGAGCTGAGTGGCGGGCCCCCCAAAAGAGCAAAAACAAACAACAACACAGTTTTCTCCTGTTGTCTGTTCAGTAGGAATCATTAAGAAACATGGAGACCCTGCCCAGAATTTCTGAGTGTTGTTGACTTAGGAGCAACAGGAGTGTGGTCAAAGTTAAGCTAGCAAGCAATAGTTCCGACTGGTCTACAGGCTGCACTTGGAATGACTCTGTGAGACTGTTAGTTTCCCAGTCTCCATCCTGTCTTCAGTAAATACCTAATGAGGAGAAACCAACATCTTCCACTCGTTTGTGTCAGTGTTCGTCTGAGCTCCAGGCTCTTAATGAAACTTGGCGTGTGCCCACTGGAAGAGACTTGCTGTTCTGTTGTTTTGTTCTGTGAGTCAGGGTCTTGTATTTAGGGGACACTGGTTCAGAACTCTGGTTCAGATCCTGCTCCGGATCTCTTGGCTGCTGGAAGAATTTTGCTAGTTGGAATGACAGTCCTTAATCTTATTCCTAACCTTTCTAATTTCATACCTTACCACATTTCACATGTACTGAATACACGCCTAGGAGGCAGGACCCTGTAAGGTCTTGAGATGATGAACAGAGGTGTTACATGAGGTCAAATTTAACCCTTTATTTGATCCCATTGAAGTACATAGGACTGCCATTGGGGTGTATTGTATGGTGCTGTGTTCTTCTGATGTAACTGGTGTATTCATGCAGCACCTGTCTCTTCTTCAACCCTCTACCATTACTCTTCTCTTCCAGACCGCACAGACAGTCCTGGTGGTGGTTGTGGTTTTTGGCATATCCTGGTTGCCCCATCACGTCGTCCACCTCTGGGCTGAGTTCGGAGCGTTCCCGCTGACCCAAGCTTCCTTCTTCTTCAGGATCACTGCCCACTGCCTGGCATACAGCAACTCCTCCGTGAACCCCATCATATATGCCTTTCTCTCGGAAAACTTCCGGAAGGCATACAAGCAAGTGTTCAAGTGCCATATTCGCAAGGAATCACTCCCCAGTGATACCAAAGAAAACAGGAGCCGAGCAGACACCCCGCCATCCACCAACTGCACCCACGTGTGAAGGTTCACTGGGGCCTCCTGTCCCCCAGCTCCCATGGGGGTTAGAGAGAAGAGGATACAGTGAACTACCATGAAACATGGCAGCTTGTTCTCCTGACAACAATCCATATCATTCTAACTACATTCCACGGCTGTTAAAGTACTGTGTTTAGGAACTCCTGGGTCCACCAAAGATTGTTTTCCAATTTTGCTTCATTTTATAATTGTATTTCTGAAACAAAAGAAAATTCTGTACAGTTTGTGTCTTTCAAGGAGTGAGAGTCCAATAGCATTCTACAAATATGTTCAGATTTCCATGGAATAAGGCCAGTTCTGTAAAACAGTGAAGAAAAATCTACATTTTGAAGGCAGTTAATTTAGGGGAAAAGTTCTTTTTTTTTCCCTTTAGTTTTGAGAGGAGAGCCAATATTCTAGGCTGTGTGTTTTGAAATACACTTGTGGTGCAGAATAGTGGATTTTGTTCCATTGAACCTTCATGGACAGGCACCTCTTCTAAGTGGGGTGGAGGGGGGTGGCTTTTCAAGTCTGTTCTTATGGGTAGCCAGAGGTCTGTCTGGGAACATGAGACCCATCAAGTTCATCTCAGGAGATCAGCAGTGCCTCTACTTTGAAACAGTCCTGTGAACTGAGAAGTTTAGGGTGAATTAAGCAATGCCGAGGGACTCTGCTGAGGACCACCGATCTGGAAGAGGCACCAGAGGGTGAGTCCTGACAAAGGAAACTCTGTGTTGTGAGTGAAAACAAAGAATCATTTGGGAGAATATGTACGCCTAGAGAAATGCTGTCTTGCACAGACATACTTTTTTCATTAAACTTGTCCCAACAAATATTTAATGCTCATTTTCCCCAAGCATTATTCCCTGGGGTAATGTTAATTTAGAGTCAGAATCCTTACCACTTGTCTTACAAGTGTATTTTTTCATGACAATTTCATATTTATTTATACTTGCCATAGGAAAATGCTGTGAAAATATTACATTGTCATATCTCAGAAAAATAGTGATTAGATTTAAGACTCTGATATATTTTAGGAGGTAGGAAACAAAAGCAAGACACTTTTTTTTTAATCCAGAAAGAACATTGTATGTGTGCCAGATCAGAGCTTCCTATGAAGCGTGTAATTTAGGTTAAAAAACAAACGTAATGTAAGCTTTTGGCTTGTTAACTTTTCCAGCTCATCTATTTATTTTCATGACTTTCTGCCTGTAAACGATGTTTACATTTGCAAAGGCCTAAGTCATTCTCTGGACGGAAAAAGGAAAACTCTTAAAATCATGGGAAATGATGACTTTTCAATGGTTGCCAGGGAAGGGCGTGCATACTGCAGTAGGTGGGTATTTTAAAGAGAATTGTAAGCCCTTTGCATGGATTTTTTTTGTTGTTGTTTGTTTGGAGTAGAAGTATTTTTTGTC
This sequence comes from Peromyscus maniculatus bairdii, assembly GCF_049852395.1. NCBI lineage: Eukaryota > Metazoa > Chordata > Mammalia > Rodentia > Cricetidae > Peromyscus > Peromyscus maniculatus. Next base: position 73,953,422 of record NC_134870.1, on the reverse strand, counting down.
TTGAGAAAGATACCTCGTGATTTGTGGAACCCAAAGCTGCCGTTGTAGATATTGTCATACCTTCTTCATTCACACTGTCCACAGAGGGGCGTGGTCAAACCTGTGTGTGAGATTTTCTGTGCTGTGATGATTCCCTTGTTCTCTCATGGTCAGAGGCATCTTAGATGCACGTGTTTAACAATATCGTGGCTAAGGCAGAGCTTGTCCAGAAGGCATGTTGGTGTGAGTGTTGGTGGCATGTATTCACACACCTGTGGCTGTGTCCTTCCCAGATAGTACATCTAAAGGTTAGAGCTACTGCAAGAAAGCGATAACTTGTACCCCGAACCTCAAATTTGCTAAATATTGGTTCAAACTGCTCCTGCAACTGGAAGATGCTTCCTGGGAATTGTCGTTCTAATAATTTTCTCTTAGCCTAGAGCTTGTGTGTATTTCTAAAATAGCTTAGGATTCTGATTGTAGCCTATTTCCTGCAAAGACTCCTACTAAATGGAGTGTTTGGGAAAATGTCCCTAAGACCTGGGCCAGATAAGTCACCCAGATGTGTACAGGGAGAGTCCATTAATGTGCCAAACTTCTATTGTGGCTCTTCCTGGTAAGTGATTATCAAGGTCAGTGTGGAGGTACCTTCTATCCCATACTGGATGCTGGTGACCTTCCCTCCATCCCACACTGGATGCTGGTGACCTCCCTTCCATACCACACAGGATGCTGGTGACCCCCTTCCATACCACACTGGATGCTGGTGACCTTCCCTCCATCCCACACTGGATGCTGGTGACCTCCCTTCCATCCCACACTGGATGCTGGTGACTTTCCTTCCATCCCCCACTGGATGCTGATGACCTCCCTTCCATCCTACACTGGATGCTGGTGACCTCCCTTCCATCCTACACTGGATGCTGGTGACCTCCCTTCCATCCTACACTGGATGCTGGTGACCTTTCCATCCCACACTGGATGCTGGTGACCTCCCTTCCATCCCCCACTGGATGCTGGTGACCTTTCCATACCACACTGGATGCTGGTGACCTTTCCATACCATACTGGATGCTGGTGACCTCCCTTCCATACCACACTGGATGCTGGTGACCTCCCTTCCATCCTACACTGGATGCTGGTGACCTTTCCATACCACACTGGATGCTGGTGACCTCCCTTCCATACCACACTGGATGCTGGTGACCTCCCTTCCATACCACACTGGATGCTGGTGACCTTTCCATACCACACTGGATGCTGGTGACCTTTCCATACCACACTGGATGCTGGTGACCCCCTTCCATACCACACTGGATGCTGGTGACCCCCTTCCATACCACACTGGATGCTGGTGACCTCCCTTCCGTCCTACAATGGACGATGGCGACCTCCCTGATACAGCAAGCATGTTTCCTGCAGCCAGGAGGAAGAGGAAATGTGTGGGTCTTTGAAGTCAGGTGGCTGCAAAGCTCTGCTTTTTAGGCTGTTTCACAGAAAATTGATGTTTCCTCTACAAGCTTTTCAGCTTCAGTGCTCTGAAGTAGCTGTTATTTTGTGGGACCTTTCCTGGAGAAATGGACTTGGGAATATTTAAATAGTGGGAAGGCTCTCTCTCTCTCTCTCTCTCTCTCTCTCTCTCTCTCTCTCTCTCTCTCTCTCTCTCTCTCTCTCACACACACACACACACACACACACACACACACACACCAATTCCAGCTTCCCACAGAGTTCAGTCAGCAACATTCCCAAGAGGTACTGTAATAGACTTGTTCCATGCTATTCTGATCACATATGTATTCAGCAGTGGAAGAGACTAAGGCTCCTTTTTGAATATTTTAGGCAAGTTATTGTTGCTTTTGACTAAAGTGTGTTCTATTTACACATTGAGAATAGAATAGTTTCTGGTCCCCCTTTGTCCGTCTTTTGTACTTTTATCCTCTTGTCTCAACTTCCTACCTCTCCAGAAATCCTTGCTTGATGGTTTTCACAGTTATCCAGCCTCCCCTGGATGTGAGAGGTCAGAAGAGAGAGCTGGCTGCTAGGTTCATGAGTCGTGCAGGGCCTGGAGCTGCTTATGATTCAGCTTCAAATCGAGATGGGGTGAATCGCCACTCTCCCGCCCCCCTCAGGTGCACAGAGGTCCAGCTGTGATAGTTCCTTTCTGCTGACTAAAACTCTAAAACTCCAGGTCAGGATGCTTCAGACAGGAGAGGACCACCTGCCTAAGTACCTACTTTCTTCCATACTGGGCTACAGAGTCCTTGAGCACCATCATGGTTTTGATAAGACCTCATTGTGTAGTAAGAACAACGGGTGCGGGGCTGCATCATGCTCTTGGCTTTGAGGGTTTGTTACATACATGTGCACTTATCATGAAGTGTGGGAACTAGAGAAATTCATGAATGGGATATTTCCTGGGGAAACTCAGCTGTCCAGCGCGTACGTGCCAGTTCTCATCTGTGCTGGTTGCAAATGTTTCTCATGTGTTTAATCTGTAAGTGGCTGTGTAGGAAAGTGAGTCAGATCCTTGGCCATTAAAGAGTTGCATGCTGGGTTTCTTCTAGATGACGTGTTGATAATCTGTCTAGTTAATGCCTTGTTTCTTATATGACCATGCACAGCAGGTGGCCAACGAGCCTCATCATTGCTGATTGGCTTGCAAGTGGTAATTGTACGTAGCTTAAATTGACACCATATTTGAATATTTTGAATATTTTCCCTCTTAAGTGGAAAAGTTGAGGATAAAGAACTGTTTAGAAGGCTTCACATGTTGTGGATATAGGCTCCTTCTGTGTGAGGCTAGCATGTGTCAAGTCACACAGTTGTCAAGGTGTTCTGTTGTTTTCTTGTGCACATGTAGTGCCTCTGATACTGCCTGGTGGCTTTTCTTCTCAGTGTGACAGCTCAGAGGCTGGTCTGCAGGTCTGAGATGATCCTGTCTATGCGCTGATGACAAACATTAGCAGGCCTGGACATTTACTCCTTGATGATCTTGGTGGCTGGCTGTGTCCTGTCAATCCTCTTGCTGGCCCCATGAGCGTCTTGGGCTCTTAAGTGCTCTTCTGGGTGCAGTGACAGTAGTATGGCCACACGAATGAGTGAGGAGAGGGGAAGGGAATGAGCTTTCCACCTCTACATGCCCTGTAGAAATGACTCACCAGAGTCTATTGCTCAGGCTTATGACATCACCTTGGATCTTTCTGCTGGAGAACAGACTTCTGGACATCGTAGGCTATACTATGTAGCTTCAGATTCTCAGAAATTAGAGATGTCAAAGTATTGAAAAGACTTTGAGTCTGGGCTCCACCATGCTAGGCTTCTAGCAATTTGGAGTGTGGGAGTCAGTGTGATAACCCCTGTTGGCTGAGCTTTGAGTGCTCTAGGTCTCTTTGAGGAGCTGTCTACCACAGTACTGCATTTCAAAAGCTTAGACGCCGACTATTAAGGCTGGCTTATTTATGTGGCATCCGATGTCCGTGGCTCTGCAAAGCTCTTTCTCCATTAGCTTGTTTTGGGTATTGAAGCTGCTCAGGCGTGTGGTGACAGATGAGGAAAGACTCCTGACTCAGGTTGTGGTCAACTCTTCCCTGTAGTAGAGTCTCAGGATGGGCCAGCTTTTCCAGGCACAGTTGACCCTGTGGTCACCTGTCCTTGTGTCCTCAGAAGGAAGAGATCTGCTAGTGACTGGAGTCAGTGTTGGTCCTGGACCTTCAGGGGGACTCAAGGAATCGGGCTCCTGGAATTGCTCAGGATCTGTGGACAAACCCTTGCTGAACTGTTCGGGAAACCCCAGGTGGGTCCCAGGGCTTGCTTCTGGGGGTTTCTGCACTTCTGGGGAGTTCTCCAGGGGAGGACAGTGAGGATGAGATTGTCGGCCAAGCAGCTTCCCCTTCCTCTTTCTATATAGGTGACTTCAGGTTCAGCTGACCACAGACAGCTGTGAACTACTTCCTCGAAAAGCGAACAGTGAACACAGAGCATGCACTGCTGCTGGCCTATGTGAATTTTTCTCATCCTTCCTCACTCGCTGCCTCTCAAACGCCCCTTTTATCCCCCTCTCCTGCTCTTTCCTTAGCTTCAGCCATAGTGGCACACTTGGGGAGATTCTGTCGGTGAGGAGGGATAGCCAGAGCTGGGCCATGCTTCCTATACTCTCATTGTTTGCTTTGGACTTAGGATTCCTCTTGGCTCTCCCAACAATAATGACTCTTTAAACAGCTAGGTGTGAGAGGTGCAGGCTTCAGCGGCAAACTGTTTCCATAACGGATCAAAGGTGGCTAATCAGTTCTTACCACAGTCAGACTGCACAAGATCAGGCCAGACGCGACGGACATGACACCCCTCTGGTGGCGATCTAGGCCTCGAGAGTGCCACACCTCTGAGAACTTACTTCTGATGTGTTAGGTGTGTGTTGTTACTTCTGAAAGGCCCTGACTCAGTGGCAGAGGTGTGCAAGCAGAAGGGGAGCCATCTCAGCTCCGGAGCTGGCCTCCCAGATCAGTATCATTAGGGTCTCTTGGGTAAGTTCCACCACACTGTGCTCTGGAGACCCCTGAACTCCCTGCCCTTCACCAGATCCTCCTCTATGAGAACACCCTAGCTGGTGACTGAGTTTCCACAGCCGCAGTCATATCCTTCCTGGCATGCTGCAAGACAAGATGAGCTGTAGGTGCCTCAGACCCAGGGGACAGCTGGCGACCTTGAGGAACCAGGGCGATCTTGTTACGGAACTTGTCACCTTGGGTGTTTCTGATGAAGGAAGGATGCCGATTACAAACAGCCGAGGTTCAAGAAGGTAGAGCTGGGAGGGGCTTCACCTAACTAGACCGGAAGGAATCACCGTGAACAAAAGGTGATTGGACAGCACTGTGAAAGCCACCCAGCGCTGCCTATGAGAAAGTCTGTGTGACTGAAAGCCAGCAGGGTTTTTTTTAATCTTTTTTTTTTGCTCCCAAAGGATGCAATGGTTATATGGATGTAGCCAAGAAACCAGCTTCCACGAGCAAACTCAAGGGCAGGCAGCAGCATACAAGCTTCTCGGGTGTCTGTGCTCTGGGTCTCTCAGCTTCTCAGCCAGCGAGGAACCGGTTCTTTACGTGTGTGAGGGGAGTAAACAGTCCAGGTTTCAGATATTTTTTACACAGAGCTAGCGTGGATAAAAGATTAAAGGCAATAGCTCCAGAAATGAAGGCTAACTATAACACAGATGTATTCAGAAGCTGTACATGGGGGTTTGCAAGTGCTATTTTCCATGTTTTAACTTTCTGGTGACTAACTTTCTTAAGTTCTCACATCATGGGGAGACTGGGAAGCTGACAGAGAGAGCAGGCATCCAGTTCTGTGTCTGTTGCTTACCATCGCTGCATTTCTCAAGTTCTGTCTGCCTGAGCCCCAGGGCCATGAGCACTGCAGGGAGGAGCATGGCTGGGAGGACTTTCTTAGGGTCTAAATTCTTTTGGCAAGTTATTCTTGGGGATACCGAGTTAGAGATCCTCATCTGTAGTGGAAGGTTCTGGAAAAGAGTCTCAAACTTGGAATGATGTGGGAAGTTCAGAGAGCCCTGTTCTTCCTTCTCTGGGAGCAGAGGGCCTGAGGTTTAATGGAGGAGCCGAGGGACTCAGGATGTGGTCATCCCTCCAGCCTTAGCCTGTGGGTTGGTGGTAGCCAGGATGAGTGCATCTACAGCATTGGCTGCGGTGTCGTCCATGCTGGTGATCCCAAGTCACAGGTCAAGAGCTGCCACCCAGCTTCTAGATCAGAGGGTAAAGAACCCAGGCACTGGGGTGTCTGATATAAGGCTTCCATGTGTCCAGGGTTTAGAAAACTACTCACAATGATTGATGGGCCTGGAAGGCCCAACTTAATGCCTCTAGGGGAAAATAAAGTTGACATGGAATTTAAATCGCTTCAAATTTCTACTGTTCAACTACTGGTATTGAGGTAATCCCAGAAACACAGGTTTTCAGAGCCTTGGGGGCTGTAGAGATTTTGACAGTTCTTCTCAAAAGAAGGATTTCATGGCAAGGGCATGTCAATTCCCTCCCCCGCGGGGCCCCCCCCCCCCCCGCATCCTAACACAAAAGTTTAAAACAATATTCACAATTGTTACATAAGAAGTTTTGAAGTCAGTGTTTCAACTCACTGTTAATTAAATATGTGCATGTCTTTGCCTATATTATTATCTCCAAGAGATAAACATAATATTGCCTGTGGTTCTCTGTAGTTAAAGCTTTTGGTTAAATGGGGAAAGTAAAGAAAAAAATCTATGTATGCTATAATTTGACTTTTACTAATGATATTGCTTAAATGCTGCTATTAAACACTGGTGTGAGTTGCCTGGTGCCTGATGCTGTTGTCCTTGTTCCTTAAGGAGCTGTCAATCAAATGTATCTCATAATGACAACTCTAGCATGAATGCCATTAAACTTACAAAGCAAAACCACCAAAAATTCAGAGTCTGTATCCCTGCACTTAAGCCAAATAAGCCCTTCTGAGGTCTCCCCACCCTCATGTTCTGCATGGAATCTACACTTTGTGATTTGAACTGATTTTCTTAAGTGAAAATAAAATTTGTTCTTTGAAATGTCCTGACTGGAGTGTACTTCCCCACTGCAACTGGATCGAAATTGTGTCATTTTTTAAAGTTTGAGAACACAATGCGAAGTTGTTGAAGTGTGTCGGTTTCATTGGAACTGAATGCTCTATGTGGGACAGACTGAGTCATGATGATGGCAGAGTGACACCTGCATTTGCAAATATTTTCTTACTTTCCTCTTTTTCTTTATTATTTAGTCTTCTTTATGTTTACTTTTGGTCTTGTTCTTTTAAAAGCTATTTTGATTACTTTTAATGCTTAATTACTCTTTGTGTGTGCTTGTGCATGGAGGTGTTCATGGAGCTCCCTAGTTAGAAATAACTGCAGAAATATCCAGCAGTCACCCCTGAAATCATATGCGTACAAGTAGTACTAAATGGGATGAGCAGGTTATATGCAGTAGCAATACACATTAAAGAAAAAGAGGTTATGATCTCAAGAGGGTGCAAGGGGGTTTACATGGAAGGAGTTGTAGGGAAGAAAGAGATGAGGGAAATAATGTTATTATATTTAAATTTAAAAATTACCACACAAAAAAACAGTGCTCTTTCCAACCCTCCTTCTCCTGCCTTCATTTTTTATTTAGATCATTGTTTTTCTACTTTATGAAAAATTACTTTTCATTTTAACCTTAGTTACGTACATCGATACAAACTGATAGATTGCTTACCAGTGGATTTTTTCTTTTACATTGGATGTGTTATCTTTTAGCCTTTTAAAAAAATTTTTTTTGTATGTTGAATTCTGCTTTTTGATTGACTTATGTGTCAGGATGCTGGTCCTATGTGGATGTTTTTATTGATAATGATTGAACACATTTATGAAGTTCACTGTGATGTTTTCATGAGTGAACACATCGTAATGATTCAGTCAGGACACAAAGCACATTTACCTTTTCTGTGATAAAATATCCTGACAAAAACAACGTGTCTTAGTTACTTTTCAATATCTGTGACAAAGCACCATTACCAAGGCAACTTTATTAGGGACTTCAGCAGATGAGTCCATGGCCATCATGGTGGAGAGCTAGGTGGCAGGCAGGCATGATGCTGGAGCAGTAGCTGAGAGCTCACATATGATCCATAAGCATGAGGCAGAGAACACCTCCTGGGAATGGTGTGAGCCACACCCTAGTGACATACCTCCAAAAGGCCTCATTTTCTAATCATTCCTAAACAGTCCATCAACTAGGGACCAGGTATTCAACCATGTGAGCCTAGGGAGCCATTCTCATTCAAACTACCACACACCTTAAGGAAGAAAAGGTTTATTTTGGTTTACAGTTGCAAAGGGCTAGAGTCACTTGTGATGGGGAAGGCATGGGGACAGGCAGGCAAGGTATCCTTGTGGAAGCAGGAAGCTGGCTGATTATTCTGCATCTTTACTTAGGAATGGGAATGAGGATGGGGCCAGGCTATCAGCCCTTAAAGCCTGGCCCCAATGACATACTTCTTCCACATAGGACCTACCTCCTGAAGGTTCTATAACCTTCCCAAATAGTGATGCTGAGGATTAAGTATTCCTACATATGAGCCTATAGAGGACATTTCATGTTGAAACCACATCACTCAGGTATGGTATAGCTGGGTAATATGGTAGTTCTGCTTAAAATTTTTATGAGGAACTCCATATTTCATGCTCCATAAAAGTGAAACGGGTGTTTGTGATCATTGAGCCTAGCTATTTCCAAACTTTTGGAAATAAATAAGGATTTTTTTTTTTACATAAATAACCCCAGAGTTATATCGAGGACTAACTGTGCTTTTCATATGTACTGATGGATAAAAGTGAAAAATGGGACTGTTGACCAATATCTCTCATGAAAATCAATAAAACATCATGGTTTGTATCCAGCAATATTTACTTATCAATATCCAAGAGTATGCACATTTTAGGCATTTTTAAAAATCACTTAAACAAGGCAACTCTGTGAAATGATGGATACGTCAATTTGCTTAACTACTATCATTTACCAAGTGTATGTGTGTCAAGACACCACCTTTCAACCCTTAAATATATACTATAACAGAAAGATTTATGCTTCATGACTGAGTAAGGTTCATTCCAAGATACAAGACTGATAAACATTTAATGCCATTCTAGTTATCTACTGTAACATTAGTCTACTAAAACATGATATAAATATAGATGATATATGGATCTATTCCAACAGCCAATCACGTTGACACACTCAGCAAATTAACAGTAAAGGAAATGCCTGGACTCGACAACATCAAACAACAACAACAACAACAACAGCACCCCAACCTCCTACAGCTCTCATCGTAGTCATTGACAAAATATTGGATGTTTTCCCCTCTATCCAGGGAAAGAGGCAAGGATACAATAAAAAAGGCTTAGCCATTGCAACAAGGAAAGAAAAAACTAAGTCACAAAATAGATCAAAGGGGTAGGACTGAAATGTCTCTACTTGCAACTGACAGTATTACCTGTGGAGAAATTCTTTGAAACCCACAAAGAAAACTCCTTAAATGGTTAAATGATTTTAGCAAAATCATTGCACAATGGGTCAATGCATAGAATATACACAAACTATAGAACAAAACAAAAGCCACTACAGTGAATCAATTACCTTTGTACAGTTTGTGATTTATCAAACCACAACCTGCAGGCATTTATAAACACTGAGGTATATTCTTTATTTTAGAGTGTTATTTCAAATGTGCATGGAAACATCAGACCTCTTCCCTCAATTAAAGACTCATTTGCAGCCTTGAAGCAGGATGATTGGCCATGAGATGCCAGAGCAGAGACCTCGTGTCTACTGTCTCCACCACAATCATTGTTTGAAGGTTACTGACCTGAAAGCTATCTTGAGCACAATGATGCTTTTTAACACTTCCTGCTCCACTGGAAGTCCTTGATCCCAGATTTGTGATGTTGAAACAGGGTTGCACACTATCAAACATTTCACTGTCATGTTTATTGTCTTTAGTGAGATTTTCTCTTTAGTTATATAAGAAAACATTGTGCTACATAGAAGTTGTTATCTACAGTGAAAACAATTTCAAAACAATAAAAATAAACTAAATGCTGTCATGTTTGGAATAAGTAGCATTAGTGGATAGTTTATGGTTACTTTAAGTGAAAAATACTTACCTAAAAATTTAATAGACTTGGAAGTTAGAACAAAAGTCATCTCTTCAGCAAGCCATTTAAATATGTGTTTTCTACAGGGACTGGAGAGATGGCTCAGTGGCTAAGATCATTTGCTGGTCTTCCAGAGGTCCTGAGTTTGGTTCCTGGCACCCATGTCCTGTGGCTTACAACCACCTGTACCTCTAACTCCAGAGGATGAGAAGCACCTGCACCCACATGCACATATTAATATGTGCTTGCGCGCGTGCGCACGCGCATACACACACACACACACACACACACACACACACACACACACACACACACACACCAATAAAAATAAATCCCAAAAGGTGTTTTCTAAAGCCATCTTCCTTTAGTACTGGAGGAAAAACGATCTATCCCTAGTATTAGTGGAGCCGGCAGCCCCTTGAGCCACCCATTCCCAGGAGGTGAACTAAACAGATGAATGATAGTTACACCATAGTACACAAGTGCCATTCACAGTGTGAAGAGGGACAAGAAGGTCCAGTGACTCCCAAGTCCATCTTTGGGATCCTGGCTCTGGTTCAGTCTTAGAGAGCGAGAGGCATGATGGCCAAGCAGTCCTGGTAAAGGTGTGGTCCTTCCCATCACAACCCATCCTTGCCTGGATCCTAGTTTCTTCTGAAAGGTGGTCTGACAAGATGTCAGAACTGTGTGAAACCACTACTGGGAGACAAGTTCCTCCTCTGGCTGGCCCCAAGCATTCCCTTCTCCCAGTATGAGATTCCTGTGGCAATCCCAGTTCCCTGGAGATCTCCTTCTTCAGTAGTTGGGGAGTCAAAGGGAGGGGCCCAAGTGTTGCCGAATAGTTCCATTCCTTTCAGGAAGGTTACAACAATGGCATCTTGAAGCCTTTAACCATGGGGACAGAAGGGTGGAAGTTCCACATGTAGGGCACCCATCAGCTGCCGGCAGGGAGGCATGTCTCCTCTGTCCCACACCCCTGGTGACACACTCTTGCTGCAATGGCTCCTACTGCTCTCTCTGCCTCACATGCCTGTGTCAGCTGTGTCCTCGAGGGTGTCGCCAGGTTTTTAAAGGGTTGTATTCCTGTACAACCAGGGCTGCAACCCCATGCTGTGGTCTCAGGTCAGAGAGGCTATCTTTAGTAAAAAATATCTGTGACTATTTTTATATGAATAGAGCTCTTCTGAGGAGTACTTACTCTTTCTTGGGAACATTCTCATTTTGCAAGCTTAAATGGTCATACTTAGAGGTAAGCGTGGTTTTTATGCTATTATGTGAAATGTGACTTGAACATGTTTGACTGACGGAACTAACTTTGAGAGGAGAAAATTCTAGTAAAGCATAAAATAGAAGCCTTAATATATGCATGTAAGTGGTTTGCTAAACTTTGAAATCTAACTTAACCAGGAGATGTGTCGTATTGCTTCTTAGCCGGAAGCAATTTGTGACGCATTTCTCCTAAGAAGTGAGGAGAGAATGAATGAAATTCTTGGAGTTTGTTTATGAATGTTCCTACGTTTGTTACACGGTATAGCTGGAATATAGTACATTGATATCTGTGTATCTTAAGATAATCTCAATGATCTCAGACTAACATATAGGATTTGGGACAAAATATTTTCCTATAGTTTCTTTTCTTTTATTAGATAGTTTTCAATAGATACAACTTGGCAAAGCTGACCTTGCCTGGTGACTTATGGTACAAAGATAGTAGCTTCTGGAAGTGAATCCTTGATCCATTTAGTCAATTAGGAAACATTTAAAATTATTTGCATGCACCATGTCAAGCACTAGCAGAGCTAATGTGAATATGATACATGATTCTTGTCCCCAGTGAATGCAACTATGTAGTTCCAAGGAAGCTGACTGTGATGCATTTAGCTAGGGACATCCTCAGCATATTTGACTTTTAGAAAGCTAGGGGATATTCTTTCTACATCAGCTAAAAGGATACTTGTTACTCAGCTCGTCTAAGTCATAGGTAAGGAGCAGGGGGGCGAAGGCCATCGTTTGGTCTCTCATTTCAAAGTATACAAATCCAATACACAAAACTGTGGCTAAGCCCAGTGAATGGGAAGGTCTCAGACACAACTTCTCAAATGCGTTCTATCACCTCTACTCACACAGCTTGGGAAAACAGAAACTGAGGCTGTGGACTCAGATGTGTTAATGTAGACTGGCTGGGGCTAGGCCTGTTTCCAGGAGGGGCCCAGGTCTCGGAGGCTTCTGAGGATTCTGGAAGGTTTTTGGTATGTACCCATCAAGATTAAAGGCATCAGTTAAGAAAAGTAGAAGATAAAATGAGCCATTAGACCTGAATTCTAAAACCTTCTGCCTCCTTGGCAAGACGGATTGGAATCCAGCTTTCTGTTTTGTTTTCTACTTGTGAAAATTCACCAAAGATTTGCAGAAATCAAGAGAGAGTTAAATAAGACAAAAACAAACAAACAAACAAACAAAATCAAACCTGAATTTTAAGAAGCAAAACAGAGAGACTGTGGAATTTAGTTACATGGGTCCTTCTGCTTCCTTACCTGCTGCGGGATGGTCTGTATGCCAAATTACTCTGATTGGTCAATAAATAAAACACTGATTGGCCAGTGGCTAGGCAGGAAGTATAGGCGGGACTAACAGAGAGGAGAAAAGAAAGAACAGGAAGGCAGGAGTCACTGCCAGCCGCCACCATGACAAGCAACATGTAAAGACGCTGGTAAGCCACGAGCCACGTGGCAAGGTATAGATTTATGGAAATGGATTAATTTAAGCTATAAGAACAGTTAGCAAGAAGCCTGCCACGGCCATACGGTTTGTAAGCATTATAAGTCTCTGTGTTTACTTGGTTGGGTCTAAGTGGCTGTGGGACTGGCTGGTGACAGAGATTTGTCCTGACTGTGGGCAAGGCAGGAAAACTCTAGCTACACTTACCTGGTCACCTCATTTGAGAAATGACAGTTCATTTTCTGGGGACCAGAGGGAACAGGGCAGGGATGGAGCTGTCTCACCGCCTGTCCTTTTCTTTCCCTGTTGTGACAAAGCACTGAAGGAAAGGAGGATTTATTCTGTCTCACAGTTCAAGATACATCCCACCATGATGGGTGTGGCAGTTTGAATGAGAATGAGCCCCATAGGCACATATATTTGAATGTTTGGTCCCCAGGTGGTGGACTGTTTAGGAAGGGTTAGGAGGCGTGGCCTTGTTGGAGGACCTGTGTCACTGGGCATAGGCTTTGAGCCCAGTGAGCGCTTTCTGCCTGCAACTTATGGATCAGATGTGAACTCTCACCTACTACTCCAGTGCCATGCCTGCCTGCTGCCATGCTCCATGTCATGATGGTCATGGGCTAATCCTCTGCAACTATAAGAAAACCCCCAATTCAATGACTTCTTCTATAAGCTGCCATGGTCATGGTGTCTCTTCACAGCAATAGAACAGTAAGCAAGACAGTGGGCAAGGAACTTCAAGCAGGGGCTTGCACTGAATCAACAACCAAGAGGCATGAGCTATGAATGTTTTCACTGGAGCGCCTGCAAGCCCCAGTCCTAAATGCTGCTCCCTGGGAGAGTAGCTGTGAAATGCATTCATGTTGTGTCTGCAAAAGGCAACGCAGGAGAAGCTGAGGAGTAAGATGCAGCCATGGTTTGCTTGGTTTGTTTTGGAAGAGTGACGGGATTTTTAAGAGGTGGAGCCTGGTGCAAGGTGAATGGATCCGTGGGGACATTGCCTGCAGAAAGGATGCGGCAGTTCTGGTGGGAGCCTGGTTGGTTCTAGGAGTGAAGCGTTATGGAACTGTCATGAACTGTTACGAGAGTGAGCTTGACATCCCCTGTTCTCCGGCTTCCTGTCTCACTATGTTACGGCTCTTGCTGTGCCTGCCTGCTATTGTGACATCATGATACAGAGCTGCTACTACTTTGATCGGACAAACTAAATAAATATATTTGCTTCATTAGTTATCCAGACTCGGGTATTTTTGTTGTACTAACAATGGAAAATTAACTAGTACAAATGCTTATATGCGTTTTGAAAAGCTCAGATACCTGGGATTTAGGAGGCCATGCCCATTTGTAGTGCTGTGCCCAGAAACAGGGCTCTGTATGAGCTTAGAGCTTAAAAGTCAAAGAAAGCCGGAGACACTCTCCCTTATCGCTAACCTCACGGCCTGGCATGACAGGAGGTGGTGGCTGAGGCAGAATTGCAAACTGCCTGGCTGAGTACTGAAAGTGTGACCTGACATTCTCCAAATCCCTGGCAAAGAAAACGGGAGATTTGTTAGTCTTGGGTGTCTGAAGCCTCTATAAAATTTATTTATAAAATTAACTTAGAAAACTCAATGAAAAAAGAGTTATAACAGTTAACAACTTCCATGACCAGCTTTTGGAGGGAAGATTGATCTCCAGAGTTGCCACATCTTATTATTAAGATGTTTACTTTTCCATAAAAATGAGATAAGAGAAGCAATAACAACGAAGAGCCATATATTGGAAAATATTCAGCCAAAAGCATCTATGACGAAGGCCAGGAATATTGGCTCCCTGGAAGGAAGCTATTTTTAATATAAATCTATTAATTTGTTGAAAATTTCATAATGCATGCAATGTATTATAAACAGGTGAGTTATGGATAGCAAGTGGGGGGAATAAGGGCACTGAATTCTCAGATGGTTTCCTGCTGACAAGGGGCCAAGTGGGAGGGGGAAGTTGGGAGTCAGGGTTAAGCATGGCCACAGGTGTATGTGAAGAGGCATTCCGTTGAATGTCATTGTGAAGTCCTCAGGCGTCTGTTCCTTGAGGGAGCTGAGAAGACAAGTTGCTAAGGAGAAAAAAATAGATTGCTATCATGGGCCATTAGGGCTAGCCATGGGAAGAATGATAACTGCCAGAGAGAGTGGAACAGGGAAGTGCCCTGGTTGTACAGAAGAGGCAAGGGTGAATGAGTGAGACACCAGAGCAGGTATGTCCTTCACTGGGACATCTTGTGAAACCAGGTTCCAGTGGCTGGGTAGATGCCTGCTTGAGCCTGGAGAGGTGGTACCAGCAGTGAATTGAGGGATGATGTGTTCTTCAGGACTACATTAGCTATTACATCTGCTGTTTCTCTGGAGGTGGTATTGCATCCATTCTGTAAGAGTTAAGAGATATGGAGCCTTTTTATAAGTGGGGATGTGTGTGGGTGAAATCAACCTGTCAGTATTCTCCTGGTTGGCATCCTCGGAGCTGGTGCAGGGGCTGGTGTATCTGGAGGATCCCCTGTGAACTGGCCTTGGCAGGAGTCTGGCAGGAGGGGTGGATCTGTGCAGGGACCTGTAAGTGTCTGTAAAGCAAGTGGAACAGATTTACATCTTGGTGTCATAGCAAAGGCTATGGCTTTGGGTTAAAAGGTATAAACATTTCCTAGCTTCGGCTCAATGAAACATATCTTTAAATCTATAACCAAGGAAATTTACTGAATGGAGGTGGTTGAGTGAGTGAAGGAGGAGGGAGGCTGCCCTACACACCATCAGATCTGCGAAGGATATGAAAGTGAACAGAAGTGAGACAGCTTTCCTTCTTCATATAAACAGACCTTAATGCTGTTTCTTTTATCTAATTCTCCAGGAGATACTAAGAGGAGTCAATAGTAAAAAGTTACATTGAAATCTGTTCTGTGAGTTTATCTGATCTGTTAAGAAGGTAAGAAGGTAAATTGTTTGTAGACCAAGTAGTAGCCCTAGGAGAGGGAGACTTGTGAATATATAGAGAACTGAGAAGGCAGCTGCAGCAAAGCCTGGTTGTCAAATGGAATCAGAGATCTGAGATGGAAAAATTATACCTGAGTGAAGACCAAGCAGCTTTTGAATCTATTAAAAATGACAAGGACCAGTCCATACCCAGTTAGCCATACCCATGTCTCCACATCGTTGGAGGCAGAAGTACCAGAACAGCATCAATCTTCAGCTACCAGGTCCATGAAGTCAAAGTTTTTCCTATGGAAGAGGGACATAGGGAAAGCAGATCTTACTTTGTCTAGGCAAAAGGAGTGCAATCAGTTCTTCTATGTCCTAGTGGCAGTTGTCACATTGGGGCATCTTGCCCAGAGATCAGCATTGCCATCATCCAGGTGGAGACATTGTGGTGCCTTATAATCTTCTTTGGAAACCTTGGGTCACTGCTAGGATCTGGGAGTTTCTGCCTGATATAATAAGCTTTTTGATCAACATTTTTAATGCCATATTCTGCAGATCTCTGAGCATTTGAGGACTGCTTGTCTATTAGGTAGGAATGGCTGACTATCAGTTTATGTTCCCTAGCCTCCAATGTGTTAGCAGCTTTCATAAAACTGGGACTTACTGTCTCCCGAGAAGACAAAGAGGAGAGACAGAGAAAAGATCCCAGGGCCAAATGGGAACAGGAGAAAAGGGGCTTGTGAGTTGGGCTGTGGCCCAACTCTGAGAAAAGGACCCTCTGAGAAAAGGACCCTCTTGGGGGACCAGAAATTCCATTATAGAATATATATCTTGTTTATTAGATACCCCATTCATCAAACATATGACATCATTTATTTATATTTTCTAGAAGTAATAGGTGTAAATAGGAAAAGAGTGAAAGACCCCTTTGGAGTGGGGGCAGGCCCTGATTGCTCGCAGAAGTCATAAATGTCCTGAAAAATCATGGTTCTCATGGATGAGAGGGGGATAAAAGGAGTCACTACTACAGCCTGTAGCTGTGGACATTCCCAAGGCTACAGGGGGACAGAATGAGGACCAAGCCATCAAAGAGGACCATGGCCACATTCAATGGGGCCTAGTCTAAGCCAGAGGAGTCTCAGCACCTAATACTAGGATGTTTGAGGTGGCCAGAGGGAATCTCATCCATAGGAAAAGGTCAAGGATCATGTTGCAAAAGCCAGAAGGATCTAAGGAAGCTTTGAGCAGCTCCGGAGGGGGAATTGAAACTTACGCTGTTGCTGGTGGTGGATAAGGTAGTGAGCAATCAGGTGAGTCAGAGCCTGTTGTGGGTAGACTGGGTCCAGGATCCTGGCATGGGAGGGGCTTCCCGGAGGGCCTATCCAAGTCACAAAACCAATGTTGTAATACAGCCAGAGAGAGAGGCCTTGGTGGATGGAGCCAAGGTGCCCCACCGTGGGTGACAGAGACACCATGCAGACAGTGCTCAGTGGGGAGTTTTATTTGGTGTAGGGAAGAGAGAGGGGAGAGGGAAAGATAGAAGAGAGAGACAGGGAGGGAGGGAGGGAGAAAAGGAGGGAGAGAGAGAGAGAGAGAGAGAGAGAGAGAGAGAGAGAGAGAGAGAGAGAGAGAGAGAGAACAAAAGGAAAGAGTCCCTTCTTAAAGGGGACAGGAACATAGGATGATGTCAGGATGCTGAGTGTGCCAGGGTATTAGCTTCTCATCAGGCAGGATTCCAAGAAGTGGGTCGGAATGCTAACACAATGTACTTTGACTATGCTCACTCCCACTCCTCTACCTAACTCCTCTCAGTTCGATCCCTGGTCTTCCTATCTTCCTCTGGACTTCATGTCCTTTTGGTATAACCCGCTGTACCCAAATACTCATGGGTGTGATGCTATTCCCTGGAGCATGGTCAACCTTCCCGGGGCCACACAGTTATAAAAAATACCCTTTGCCTCCTCCACAGCCACCACTTGGCAGTAGCTTCTCAGGTAAAGTTGGGGTCTTTTGAGACCCCCCCTCCACACTGGAATGTTGATTTGTGAGTGACTCTTTGCTGGCAGCTGCAGCTGTGGAGAGTTCACATCTAAAGCTGTATTTATTTATTTGGGAAAAGCTATTTTTTTTTCTCACTATATTGCCTATGTTGGTCTCAGGCTCCTCAGCTCAAGTGAAACTCGTGACTCAGTGTTCTGAGCAGCTAGGACGACAAGCTCACACCACCAGAGCCTAGACTAAGCCTTGAAATTTGTCGTTTTGAGTATATTCAAAGATTTGGAAAAGGTGATTTTCAAAGAACCAAATGCATGGATAAAATCTCAGGAAGTAGAGAATGTTGGGGAAATGACAGAGATGATAAAGGAAGCAAACAGAAATTATGAGGTAGAAAAGCACACTATATAAAACAGAACTCCTGCAAGGTGGGCGAAGCAGCAGGCCAGAGCCTCCAAGCAAAGGTCAGTCAGCCTGCGTCAAGGTTAGTTTGGACGATCCAGTCGAAGAAACAGGAAGAGCAGAATGAATGAAATAAATAATAAAATCTCTGAGCTACAATGTACCATGACATGAGGTGCATGACTGGGCTGTGGGATTGGCTGGTTTGTGGGGAAGTGTCTGAGGATGTGGAGACATTGGCAGAAAAATCCTGTAGGATTTGAAGGGACCAGACAGTATTTCTTTTTCCTTCTTCTCATGGTGTGTGTGTGTGTGTGTGTGTGTGTGTGTGTGTGTGTGTGTGTGTGTTCAGACCCATAGGTGTGTGGGTGTGCATATACCCTGTGTGTGCATGCAAGTGGAGGTCCGAGGTCAATGTTGGGAATTATCCTAGATCACTCTTCCATGGGAGGGCAGAGTTTTCCCATTTCCCCATTATTTCCCCCATCTGAGGCTGGACTCTCAGGTGGATTGCCACATTTCCCTCCACATTTATGTGGGTTTTTAGGCTCTGAATTCTAGTCCTCATACTTGTAAGGCCCAGGCTTTAACCATTGGGCCATCTCCCTAGTTCTGGCTGACATCTTAAAGGATGCAAAAACACATTGGATTAAAAGCTATAGAGAAAGATTCAGGATAAAACCAGGTTGCTGTTAGAATTGGCGGCTGAATCTGCACCCTATCTTGGTTTATCAAACCACTGGCCAGCCACCCCAGAGGGCTCTCTATTCTCCACCTCTCTCCCTTTGTCGCGGAGGGCTGGCTAGGAAGGCAGCCCTTTGATATTGATTTCGAAAGAGGTATGTGTAGGAGGTTGATTACTTTTGCCTTGTAGACATGAGCAAACTACCCCAGCCCAAACTCCTTCACGGGAGACCTTTGTCCTTGAATGAACACTTGCAAATTGTTTTCTACCACACAAAGCCTGTGTTTGGCCAAGGACACTTCTCTGAAAAGATCTTTAAATCCTCATATGCCATTTCCTTCAGCAAGGAAGAGCCAGGGGTGTTTGTTGCTTTGTTTAGTTTATGTTTGTTTATTTTGCTCAGGACTGCCTAGTCTGGATTTTTAAAAAAGCTGTTTTTGCCAAGAATGATTCCAGAAACCTGGCATGTGTTTGGGCCATAACAAAACTTAAAATTTCTAAGTATGAATATGGCAGGTGCAGCTTTATGACAACTAACAGAGAGTCAGCTCTCATATCTGTGGAGTTACAGAGGGCCCAGTGACAAGGGTCAGCACCCTTCAACTTAGAAACTGCAACGGGAATACAACGGCTATGAAGCTTGCCCTGGCTGTGAGGGGGTAAAAATGTCCCCGTGCAAAATGCACCATTAAGTCCCTTTTAGGTTTTGGGATGACTGGGAAAGGTCATGGTAACTCAAGGATACTCAAGCGTGCGGTCGAGTGTGAAGCATGACTCAGATGTGAACTACTGTCTCCGCTCTCGCCACTGGCATGCGAGAGAGGGTCACACGCCTTGTCAGTTTCTGTTCCTGTTGCTGTGATCAAGGACCCCGACCAAAGCAACTCAGGGCAGAAGGAACTTTTTTGGGCTTATAGATCAAGGGCGCATAGTCCATCATGCTGGGACAGTCAAGGGCAGCTGGTCACATGACATCCACACACAGGAAGCAAAGAGAGATGAATGCAAGCTGTTGCTCCTTGTTGGACCCCAAATCTGGGGGGTCTCGAGTGGGCGCCCCAAGAACCCAGACTCCAGTCCAGTTGATGCAATAGCAGGAGGATTTATTAAGCTTCTATATAGAAGGGCAAACCCCATTCCTAAGAGCAAGAGCCGCATCTTACTGCAGCCACATGGGGGTTTTTAAAGGAAAAACCCACAAAAGCCATAAGATTACAATTCCCATACAATTTTGTTTCACAAGACCATGGTCTGGGTACAGAGTGATCACAGAGGGGGTACAGTTACGTCAACAGGTACATTCTTCCTGAAACCTCAAGGGGGCTATCAGGGCGGGAGTGGAGTTTACACGAAGGTTACAGTGGTCCTTCCTGGAACACCTGCAACTATCCCAGTCACAGTTGAGCTCATCTCTTAACAGAAATCTCTTTACATTGTTCTATGGTTGCAGGGGAGATTGAACAATGGCTAAGTCAGGTTGCCCTTGGAACTAGAGTTTTAGTTTCTCATTTCCTGGTGCTTGAAGTTTCTGTTTTCCTGAGGCTTGGGGTGTAAGCCTGAAGGGTTAGGGTCTTTCACTCCTCAGCATGCTTCCTCCATTTTCTACAGTCCAGGATCCTGGCCAGGAAATGGTCCCACTCACAGTGGTGGGTGGATCCTCCCACCTCAATTAAAGCACTGAAGATTACCCTCCACAGGTATGCCCAGAGGCATATGTCCCAGGGGATTCTAGACCCTGCCAAGTTGACAATCACCACTAATTGTCACACAGTGGAAGTGACAAGTCTCTCCTTGTCTCACTTCTCAGTTATTTCTGGGGAGAGAGAAAGGGGCCAAGGGTGGGGTGGGGAGGCCCTTTCCTCATGCTCAGTGTTCAGGGAGTAGTCTTTGAGGTAAGTGGAAGTTCTTCCTCATTGTGGCTTTCCGTCTCCCGCCTTCCCACCATGGCCTCCTCAGTGTCCCTCCTGCTGTCTCTGCCTGCACGTTTGCTGCTGTGTCACCAGGCGTGGCTTCAGTTCTAGGATGACTCAGGTGTCCAGGCCTTCTGAACAAGCTCATGTCTCCCCTTATCACGCCGTGTGTCCTCTGCACCCCCTTAGGCACCCATGGTCCTTCTTCCCTTCTACTGATAGGTTGAACCTCCCTCATCATTTCCAGGCCTCAGTTTCCACACCAGGAGGCCTGTTCTGACTCATGGATGGACAGTGGCATCTTTGGTGTGCTTGGGGGGGTGACCCTGAGCCCACACTCACTGATGTCTTCTCGGCTGTTTTCGTTGCTTACCAAATGGCATGCTCAGGAGATGGAGGTCTGTGACATCACCTTCACACCCGTGTCCTTAGAATATACCGCGATGCATGATGCCTCGAGGGTGCTTAATGTTCATTTAGTACCTGAGTAATGCCGGTTACAGGTAGCCACAGGCATGTGTGGGTGAAACCCAGTGCTGTTGAGCACTTATCGAAGAAGTCCTATAAAGAAGTGTTGATGATTAATCCAAATGAAGTTACTCAGTTACTTATTTTTAAATTCACAAAAGAGTAAGATGAGATGTTGAGATGTCATTAGGCATAGCTTTTTTTTTAATGGCTAAAAAGCTGAGGCCCCATTGTTTGAGAATAATTTTTTCATGCGGTGTGTTGTGTCAGACTTTAGTTCTACACCCCTCGTCATCCCACGAGCATTACCCATTTACTGTCTGCTCTCCCCAGATTGTGTGCTCTGTAGTCTGACAACAGTGTCAATGCCAGGTGTCTGGTTTTTTTTTTTTTTTAAATAGAAAAATCCATATGTTTTCATTAATGTGTGGCAACCACAAACTGGGGTGCTGTCTACACTCCAGGAGTGTAAAAATCAATGGCTCTATTCTGAGACGGCTGCTCCACACGGCTCATTGGGCGTGCAGGCTAGAGTGTCAGCATTAACTGCATTTGAACTTGGAGGGTTTTACAGGCCATCGATCTCACAATCTCACCTTTGCTCAGCTTTTCTCTGTGGGCCTCCCGCTGTGGATGTGAAAGCCAAGAGGCAGACAGGTGGGGTTACATTTTCAAGTTCCTGGGAGGGAGCTCACCTCGGTTAAGCTGCTTTATTTGCCAGTGTGGTGTGTGTGTGCACGCGTGTGCGTGCGTGCGTGCGTGTGTGCGTGCGTGTGTGTGTGTGTGTGTGTGTGTGTGTGTGTGTGTGTGTGTTTGTGTGTGCGCGCGCCCGCATGCGCACCAATCATTAATTTCTGGGCTTCATGTCTTCCTGAGTGTTGTCTTGCTTACCTCAACCCTGAGGACTTTGGACTCCAGTGGCCCAGGTTACCAGCTCAGGAAGCTTGAGCTCTGGTAAAAAGAGCTTGGACCCTGGATCAGAACTTTTAGGATCCCTGAGCTTCTCCTCCTACATCTGGTGCCTTCTATGGGCTTGGGTTTTCTTGCAGGCGGTGAGGGTTATTAACAGCTGTATCATAGGGTTGTGTAGGGAGTAGATGAAAAATACACCAGACAAAGCAAGCTGTGCAGTCAAGGTTAGGTGTGAATGAGCCTGTTGAAAATTGGTTCCTCAGTCCTGCTGTGAGCAGCATGAGAGAGAATGCATGCCTCCAGTGAGTGAGCGAGCACTCTGCCTTACCCACACCCTTGCCACTCTCTCTCCAGTTTTTCCTTTACCCACATTCCTGCCGTTCCCTCTTCATAGCTCCCAGTTCAGAGAAATTTCTCTCCCTTGTGACAGGACAAGGTATCTGGAATATTGATGGCAAGTTGAGGTGAACAGAGTGCCCAGGAATACAGGTGTCTCAATGATGTAATGACCCCAGCATCCAGGTCTGGGTGACATCACTGGGAATCTCCTCTCAGTTAGGGATCAAGGATAGAAATCTCATCAAGGCAATGGAAACACTGCCTGGCCAAGAACTGACTCTGAACTCTGGGATTATTTTAGTATAACCTTTCCTAAGAGGCTGCACCGAGTACCCTGTTCACTGCAAAGAGGAGCATGACCGTCACGGCCCAAGAGGAAGGGACGGCAGTGAGGAAACCCAAGAGGTGGGTGCTGCAGTGCCAGCTTGGGTTTGCTAAGCAGATGGCCATGGGCATGGTGGTTTGGCTGAAAAAGAAAAGGTGGGTGTACCAGTTTCCAGAGCACAACTAGCCTGTAGAGAGACAGAGAAGTGGGGAAGACAGGGAGGGCCATGTGGACCCCACCATCCTGCCCCTTGTACACAGCTCTGAGAAGCTTGGCTTCTCAGGTATTCTGCAGGTATTCTGCATCCAGTTCCTCACCACTTCCCAGATGTGTACTGTTTTCCTAAGTTAGATTGCACTGGCGTCTTAGAGCTTCTGGAAGGCCTGAATGATGTGTACAGAATTCCTAGGACAGTACCTGGCACATTTTTTAGAGTCCTGCTGTAAATTGACTGCTGTTACTTAAATTATGTTTGAATTATATTTGCATACTGAGGCAAAGTTCAGCACCCCAAAGGAACATGTTAGAAGCACCACGTGGCAGACTCTGGGAAAATCTGAGGATTACTATTCAGTGGGGGGTGCAGATGATTGTGTGATCATAGATCATGCAGTGGCCCAGATGTAACACAGTTTATACATTAAAACACGAATGCCATCACTCACATAGCTAGGCTTATTTTAGTCATGAAAATGTTCTGTTTCTACTTGGAGGGTTGCATGCAGATAGGGACATGATTCCAGAAGCTATGGCACAGTAGGCTGGCCACCAGCAGTCTCTACCCACTGAAGTGTCTTAATCATCTTGGCCTGTCATCAGCACCATAGGACAGGTGCTTAAAAAATAGAAATTTCCTTCTCATAGAGTTCTGAAGCCTGGAGAGGCCATGATTAAGTTGGTGCCAGGGCTGGTTCTAGTGAGAAGTCTCTTTGCAGATGACTGCCACCTTGTGCCATCAGGCAGCTTTTCCACCATTCATAGAGAGAGAAAACCCACAAGTTTCCAAAGATACTAATCGTACACCATAAAGTTCTCACTTTTTTTGACTCACTGAGTCTTAATGATCTTCCTAAAATTCCTCTCTCCAAATACAGACATTGGAGGTTAAGGATTCAACTCTGAATCATATGGGATTGAGTCTGTAAGACTAAGTGTAGGCTGCTTAATGAATTCCATAGACAAGATCTCTCTACCATCAAACCCACCCAGAATTACAGCTAGTATGTTCCTGAAGAAGTGTGACTAGGCTGTGTTTCTCCAGATGTCCCAAGGGGATGAAGGATGCATTACAGACAGTGTCATCTTTCCAGCATCCTGACATACCCTGGTTATGGTAATCTCCAGGTCACAGTCTGTGGTAAGTGGACATTTCTTTCTTGCCCGCAGTTCCCAAACAACCAACACTTAATATAAATTTTAAATGCTCAGCTGACAGCTCAGGCTTATTACTAACTAGCTCTTACAACTTAAACCAACCCATTTATATTAATCTACATTCTGTCACGTGGAGTAACTTCCCTTTCATCTTGCACCTCCTGTTTCCTCTCCCTGTCTTGCTGGTATCTCTTCTGACTCCCCCTTCTTCTTCCTAGTGTCCTTAGTCTGGTTCTCCCACCTAAACTGATCCTGTCCAGCTATCAGCCAGTCAGCTTCTTTATTAAACCAATCACAGAGTAATTTACACAGTGTAAAGGACTATTCCACAGTCTGTCCTTGGGAAACCTCTTTTAAGAAAGTGGCATGAGTTATGCCCGTGAGGGATACTCAGCACTTCCTGTGTTTCAGGCACTGTGCCCTGTGCACAGTTCGACAGATGCCAGGGTGGATGCAGCTAATTATAGCACACAGCTCCATGAGTCACTCAGAACAAAGCAGGATTTTGGAAATATTTAAAAGAAAGATGTATGGATTATGGTGGTATTTTATTTGTACTGAAATGTGATTTTAATTGTATGTTAATAAATAAAGTTGCCTGGGGGTCAGAGCTAATAGCAAGCTATAGCAGAGCTGGGCATTCGTGGCGCACGTCTTTAATCCCAGCACTTGGTAGAAGAGCTAGGTAGATCTCTGTGTGGTGAAGGATACAGCCAGCATTGGAGACACATGCCTTAAATCTCAATACCATAGAAGACCTGGAGGGCTGTACATACAGGCAGTGATGAGGCAGTCATGTGTTTGGGTTTACAACCAATGAGAAGGCAGAACAGAAAGACTATATAAAGACAAGCAGACAGGAATTAGCTCTCTTTTGCAGAGGTCTCTTGGCTGAAGAGGCTAGCTGCAGCAGGCGGGTAAGGCTCTTAGCTCTGATCTCTTGGCTTTCTTCTTTGCATTGGTTCTGTTTCTTATTTAATAAGATGGCTGGTTACATCTACAATGGATGTTAATCCTTAGGTATGTTTTATAGATGTGAAGATATGATACATATACTGGCTAAAAGTATGTTTATTGACTAAGACTCACATTGATCTACAGTAGGCTTACCACTATCTGTGGTCTAGAATGAGTTACTGAACATCTGTAAAATGTGACATCTCAGTGATCTACTGATAAGAATCCAGGAGGGTCCCATGAGACAATGCACATAGATTAGTGGTCATGATGGCTGGTGTGTATCGCACACTCGTGAGATGATTCCATCAGTGTTCATTCAGAAGCTCTGGGAGTTCTCTACGCATTAGAAAAAGTCTCACATTGTAGGCAGAGTGTCAAACAGACAAACCCAGAGCATATGCCTCTCTCACAGAGCTAGCAGCCCCATGAAGTGGTTAGACTTGGAGCAGGGACATAAACACAAGCAAGGGACCTAGAGACGAGACATTTAGATGGAGAGAAAGGATTGCCTTCCATTGCACGTCGAAGGAAAGCATTTCAAAGGTGACAGGCCACCTCGAGGATGAAATCCAAAGATAAAGAAGTTAGCGCTGTGCAGAGTAGGGTGTGATTTGTTAGAACTAAGAGGAAGTAAGGATCTTGTTATAGTTAGGGGACTTTGGACCCATGGAGGGTGTTCGGGGGAGAGGGTGAGTCAAGGCAGATGAATACTGGGGAGGCCTCAGGGCAGATGCAGGGATGGTGGATCAGACTGAAAAACTTGCTCACTCCAAGGAAAGTAAGGAAACCCTGGAGACCATCCTGGCTGAGGTGGCCGGAGCTGTGAAGCGACAGAGGAGATTGCTGTGGTCCGGTGGGAGAGGTAGGAGGCAGTGGTGGTGGAGAATCCAAGGTCATACTGTGGCTATTTCCTCTAGTTCCTTATTTTTCCTGACGCTGCTTTTGTATAGTTTGCTGTATGTTTTTTTTTTAATTTGGGTGCAGTTTTGATTAAAATGACATTTTTAAACAGCTGAATGTATTAATATTTTCCTTTTTAAGGTCTTTTGTCTTTTGCTTTGAAAGGTCTTTCCTTAATCAAAATTCATCTGCACCCTGCTCTGAGGCTTTTGTGTTTTTAGCCGATTTGCATGCACAATTTCAGTATTTGTGGGTACACTTGGTTTAATAAAAAGATGTAATCAAGTAACTTTACATTTAAAAAAGTTATTGTGCTAACATTATTTTTGAACAATATGGTATGAATGGTCGATAATGAAACATTCACTTGTTAAAAATCTCTTGATTCTGTGTAGAAGGTGCCCACTTCGGTGGATCACTGTGCTCCGCCCCCACAACAGGTCCTGTGGTCGTGCTGCCTGGAGAATGTAGGACCAAAAGAAAACTCTAAATGATGAAAAGAATGCTTCCTTCATTCTCATGAGTCAGGGGGCAAGAGAAGCCCAGTGAATTATTAGATTTGGAGTTGATTTTTGAAAGTTCAGCCCACCCTGCTCGTTCCTGGTTCGAACATCATTTATTGTCTGGGCTGCTCGTCTGGCATTGATAAATCATTTTTAATTGGTAGTTAACTCTGCATAGGTTTTCATTCCATTTCTCCAACTCTCTAGATACTTAATCAGTCCTATCATTTCCTCCTGTGGGCCTCCCTGCCGCTCAAGAGAGGAGCCGCAGCAGCAGCAGCAGCAGCAGCAGCAGCAGCAGCAGCAGGCGGCACGGGAAAGCAGGGCTGTGGCACGACTGCCTGAGCTCTGTTTCTTGTCACTTTTGCATAATTGGAACATCACAGTCAAACCTGCACCTCTCAGATTATTAGCTAATATATTTGTCACTGTCATGAGCAGAAGGCTTTTCTGTACTCAAGAGAATATCCCGGCTGGGGCCCTGTGCCTTTAGAAACATTGAAAACGGCCTTGCTTGAAGCTCCAAGCCATTCTTTGCAAAGCCTTTCCCCATGTGCTGCGGCCACCAATGCATTCAACACTTGATTTTGGATACCTGCCGTGTACCAGAAGCAGAGCCGATAAATGTGAACAGGACGCTGATTGATGCCCTCCAGAGAGTCTGGAATGAAAATAGTTCGGTAAACCAATGGCTCTATGCTGGAAGCAGACAGCAGGACATGGGCCCAGCTCTGTGCTAGCACCTGGCATCATCAAGAACTGATTGAAGTGCATCCCTTACCCCTCAAATACTCTGTGTGACTTGCATGTGCGGTGCTCTGACTGGAGTCAGGGGCAGAGCTGAGCCCTCTAACAAGCAGATTTGGCTGCCTACCCTCAATAAGCGCATTAAACTAACAAATTATAGTCAAAAGCAAGATAAGAAAATAGTAAACTAGTAAAAAGCAAGGTTCACTGTGGCCCAGTTGGGAAGAGGGACAAAGAAGTCCCCTGGCTCCTCCTCCCAAGCCCATCCTCAGGGTCCAGACAGGAGGTTTAGGTTGAAGCAAGAGGCTAGGGATCTGCATAGCTTATCAGTTCTTGTCAAGTGGCTCTACCCATCCTTGGCTTACCATTCCTGGGTTCCAGTCTTTCCCACAAAGTGGTGTGACAAGTTGTCAGAAATGTGTGAAACCTCTTACAGAGAGACAATTTCCTCCTCCAGCTCACAGCAGGCTTCACTGTTCTTCTCCCTGCATGAGATCTCAGAGGAAATTTCAATTTTTGGCGATCATGTGTCCTGGTTAGCTTCATCTCTCAACTTGACCCAGCCTAGAATCATTTGAGGGCATGCCAGTTGAGTGATTACCCAGATCAGAGTGGTCATGCCTGTGAGGGATTGTCTTGGCTAAGAATTGATGTGGGAGGCCTCAGTCCACTGTGGGTGGCACCCCTCCTAGACAGTCGGGTCTGCCCTGTCCATGGAAGTTAGCTGAAGAGGAATAATCTTCCTCCATGGCCTTTTCCTGCCCTGAGTTCCCACCCTGACCTCCCTCAGTGATAGGTTGTTGTCTTAGTTAGGGTTTCGGCTGCGATGAAACACCATGACCAAAGAGCAAGTTGGGGAGGAAAGGGTTTATTCAGCTTACACTTCAGCATTGCTGTTCATCACTGAAGGAAGTCAGGACAGGAACTCAGACAGGGCAGGAACCTGGAGGCAGGAGCTGGTGCAGAGGCCATGGAGGGGAGCTGCTTGCTGGCTTGCTTCTCATGGCTTGCTCAACCCACCTTCTTAAAGAGCCAGATCAGCGGCCCAGGGATGGCACCACCCACCAAGGGCTGGGCCCTCCCCCACTGATCGCTAAATGAGAAAATGCCTTACAGTTGGGTCTCCTGGAGGCATTTCCTCAGCTGAGGCTCCTTCCTCTTTGATGACTCTAGTGTGTGTTGAGACACAAAACCTGCCAGTACAGTTGTGACCTTAAACAAACCCTCTGTTGCCACATTGTTATCTGGGTGGAGTGTTTTATCACAGCAAGAGTGAAAGTCTAATCTATTATTTCAATAGTCTGTTGACCAAAGGAAGAATACATGTGTCTCTTTAGGATATCTTCAGTTCTGCTAAGTTGGCCCCAATGTTTATGTGAAAATTCAATTAAATTTTCTAATTCCAAGTAGAATGCTTGAAAAAAATTGTTTCTGTTGTCCTTTGTCCCCCATTTGGTATATGCAGAGCAGATTTCACTTCTTAGAATTACCTGGGGGAAAAGTGTTTAAAAGTTTGAAGGTACTTTCTCATTCCGTGCCACAACATTGTCAGAGTATCATTGACCCCACGTGAGAAATGTGGAATTTTAGTTCCATTTCTAAGAAAATAAGGAAAAGTTGCTTGTCACTCTGACTTCAGGGTCACACAGAGGTTTGTGTGGCAATAACTGCCCAGAACAGCACCTGGCAAGGTGGGGACCTCAGGCTGACCCATTCTCCTCTGTGATGGTTAATCCCCCACTGTCAGTTTGACCGGATTTAAAATCACCCAGGATACACACACTCCTGGGTGTCTCTGTGAGAACATTTCCCGAAAGGACTGACTTAGGAAGGAAGACCCACCATAAATGTGAATGCCATCACTCCTAATGAAAGAGGAGGCAAAAGGAAGGAACTGGAAGGGTCACCAGCATTTCACTTCTGCTTCCTGTTCTGCCAAGACATGAAGAAGTGAGGCATCCCAACCATGCACTTCCAGTACCATGGAGTCATCTCACACCATGCCAAGGCTTCCCTGCCGTGATGGGCTGTGTCCCCTCAAACTGTGAGCTGATATAAATTCTTCTTATTAGTTGTTTTATTGAGTGTCTATAGCAAGGGCAGGGAAATAAGCATTATACATCTGAGGTCCAGAACACGAACTCTGCAGGTCAAGGAAACACGGAGGAACAGGTTTCACCAGGAGCCGATTTTCTTCATAAATAGTTCTGTCATGTCCCGATAGCCCTTCTGTTAACAGAACCCAACGCTGCTAGCAGCAGTTTTCAAGCCAGAGCTGCTGTCCTGAATGATAAACAGGTCTCATGGAGACTTTGTAGCAACACAGGACAGAAATGGCCTCTCTCCCGCTGGGTGCAGTACACGCTGCTTCCTGGGGACCTTCTCCTCACTTGATGATCACGTATGTGGGAGAAATCACGACAAGCGTCAAAGAGACTTCAGCAGTCACAGCATTGATGTGTTTTCTAATTTATATGTATATACAACATGTGTATAAGTATATGTGTATAAGTATACATGTTCATGTGTATAAGTATACATACGTGTGTGTTTGCACATATGTGATTATACATGTCAGAAGTCAATCTTGAGTGACCTTTAGCAACCTTCAGGTTGTTGTCCCATCTTTTTTTTTTTTTTTTTTTTTTTTTTTTTTTTTTTTTTTTTTTTTTTGAGACAGGATCTCTCCCTGGCCTTCGGCTGCAGATTTGGCCAGGCTGGCCCTTGAGCCCCAGAAATCTGCCTTCTCTGCCTCTCTGCTTCCCTAGTGTTGGGGTGACAAGCACGTGCCCCCATGCCTGACGTTCTCATACTTGTTCTGTGCGTTGAACTCACAGCCTCATATTGTGTTCCAAGCACTTTTCAGCCTGTGAATAACACTTTTCTTAGGGGAGGATAACAGGGCTCACAGTGCCTGGGAAGGTTGTATGGGATCAGACCTGCCACA
This sequence comes from Peromyscus maniculatus bairdii, assembly GCF_049852395.1. NCBI lineage: Eukaryota > Metazoa > Chordata > Mammalia > Rodentia > Cricetidae > Peromyscus > Peromyscus maniculatus. The sequence continues at coordinate 73,923,604 of NC_134870.1, read as the reverse complement.
GCTCACTGACAGGATGGAATTTCTCTATGCATTGTTGCTCCATAGAACTTTTTTTAAATATAAAAATTAGCTCACTACATGATTAACCTAATACACCTAAGGGGACATTCACTGTTACATTCTCCTTGAACTGGTTTTCTCACTGTTGAAATGGTATCTTTGTAATGCAACCAAAAATTAATGGAATTCTAACGTCATTCAACTCATCTTAGACTTTTTATTTTTTAAATGAATTACTCAGGCATCTGTAATTACCTGCAGTGTAATATGTTTCTCAAAATAGGCAAACCAGACAGAGTGGGATTTCTATTTTGATGGTTCAGTTCTCATTTTTCTTATTTTTCCTATAAAATAATTCTTACCTTGTAGAACACACTGAAAACCCAGAGTGATACTAAAAGCTATTCTACTCCCTGGTGGTCCGGCCTGGAGGAACAAGAGGACTCCGTGTATCTAAGGCAGCTGATGGAAACATCCCAGGACATTCTTGCACAGTCCTGCCCTGGCTTCTGTCTCGGAGAACAAAGTTGGTCAAATGGAGGGAAAGAAGGTTTCTAAATATGTGCCTGGAGCTCCACAGAGAAGCAGGGTTTGTACAATGAAAGATGAATGCGTCCCACCAGGTAATACACCTGAGCTACACAGCCATCTGTGCCCTTCAGGGACAAGGACCAGAAACGACCACAGAGGACCGAAGGAGCAAGATTAGCAAGCCTTTGCTCAAAGCTTTTAGCCAACTGCAGTCCTTAGGCAGAATGTAAGAAAGCTCACACAGGAGGAAGGAGTCAAGGGGACAGTGTGAGCGAAGAGGGTGCAGAAGACGCGATGTCAGCGTGATGACCTCAGAGGCTACGTTAAAGGAAATAAGAAGAACGTGTGTTTCCAGGACAGGAACCAGTTCACAGAAAGGAGCAAAGGTGGAGGCAGCCTCATCTTGTCCTTGCAGCACTCTTCCAGGACCTAAGTGAGGAAGACCAACAGGCACCTGTAAGGAAATCCTAGGAGCCACACATTGCCTGACGCTCTGCACTGAACTTCCTGTTGTCTGTGCATCGATAAAGGCATTTACGTGCGGAAATACTCCAGGTATGCACTCAACGGTACCAACATGAGCTGCTTTTCCAGAAAGTGCTATGACCTACATGTAGTTGTCTCTCTCACCACCTTCTGTTCCCCCCCAAACCTAGTGTGATGGCTAATCTTCATTGTCGATTTGACATACCTGCGATGAGGGAACTCCTATGAAGAATTGCCTCCATCAGATCGGCCGGTGGGCATGTCTGTGGGGGCATTTTCCTGTAGTGGGTAGCCATTCCAGCTTTGACCTGGAAGTGCCACCCTCCATTGAGGCTTCAGTAACTGTCACACCTACAAGGCGGAGCTGAGAGAGGACCCCCGAAGGCCTGAGATCCAGATGGGCCAGCTCTCTTGGTTCATGGACCCTGGACACTGGAGGGAGACCGAGCAGAGTTCTCCAGAGAACACTGCCAGACTGCGCTACACCTTTCCCAGACCCCGTGACCTACCTATCCCTTCACTTGTAAGTTACCCCACAAAATAAACCTCCCTTTTAACTACGTGGAGTGGCCTTAATATTTAAGCCAATATTTTCCTGATTGCTAATTGATGTAGGAGAGCCTGGTCCATGTGGGTGGCACCGTCCCTAGGCAGGTAGGTTGGGCTGTATAAGAAAGGTAGCTGAGTGTGAGCCTGAGGGCAAGCCCGAGAGAGAGAGCCTGAGAGTGAGCCGGTAGCAGCATTCTTCAATGGTCTCTACTGTAGTTCCTTCCTGACAGTTCCTGACGTGAGTTGCTGGCCTGATGGGCCTAGTAGAGACCACGGAGGAATGTAAGATGAAATAGATCCTTTCCTCCCTAAGTTACTTTTGGCCAGACTGTCTTACCAAGGCAACAGAAAGCTAAGTTAGGACACGCCGGACTTAATTATGTGTGTGGGTAAGCTTTGCGTTGTGAAGGTCCCATGATGACTCGGCTTACAGCAAACCTGGAAGATGCTAAAATACTTGGTGGTTTGAATGAGACAGCATCCACCGTGAAGCGTGCCGAAGGCGAGCTGCCCAGGGAGGCTCCTGTCACAACAGCATGCGTGATGACGGAATCCCGCTGGCAGCAGCAGTGGTAAGTTGCAGATTCATGCAGGCAATGACAGTAGGCTGCATCTTGGTTGTTGGGGGTTAGGACAGGCCTGGGAAGAAAGGTGTGATGGTCAATGTTGTCACCTTGACAGACTACAGAATCAACTTGGAGATGAGCCTCTAGGCTTGCCTATATGGGGTTATCTAGATTACGTTATTGAGGGATGAAGACCATCTCACTGTGGATGGCACCGTTCACTGGCTGGGGTCTCGGACTATATAAACAGAGAAAGGGAACTGAGTAGGGCATACATCCACCACTCTCTGCTTCTTGACTGTGGATACCAAGTGATCAATAGCTTCAAGCTCCTGCTCCTTCAAGTTTCCTGCTCCCTCCATGACAGACTTGCCCCTTTAAATGTAAGTCAAAATAAAGACTTTCTTTGAAGTTATTTTTATCAGAGTATTTTAATCACAGAAACAGAAGAAGAAACTAAGACAACAGGTCAGGTTCTAGCTCTTAGGTCAATATGCCATTGTTTGTATAAATGTTAATAGCCACTTGCACAAAGGAGTGAGCTAATAATTGATACAGTTTTATATGTGTATTTTATACACACACTGTTATAAGCACATTTACAGTGCACATATAAAATCTATGTATGTTTATATATGCGTACATTTATCTTTGTGGTGCCAAGGGTAGAATTCAAGGCCTCGTGTGTGCCAGACTGTCCACCTCAGCTCTACCAGCAGTTCTGCATGTGTGTGGAGTGGTGGTAGTGGTGGTGGGTTGTGGAGGTCAGTGTGCTCCTCAATTACCCTCCACATTACTTTTAGGAACAGGGTATTGGTTGTTGTATTAAGGCCACTCCATGTAGTTAAAAGGAAGGTTTATTTTGTGGGGTAACTTACAAGTGAAGGGATAGGTTACAGGATCCAGGAAAGCTGTAGCGCAGTCCAGCGGAGCACCGGTACATCCAAATCTAGGGTCTTAAGGGCTCCTGTCTGTGCCCCTTGTTGTAGGTGTGACAGTTACCAAAGCCTCATTGGGGGTAGTACTTCCAGGTCAAAGCTGGAACAGCTACCCACTACCACAGGGTCTTTTCCTGAACCTTCAGCTGGATTGGCTGGCCAAGGAGCCCTGAGGATCTACTGTCTCTGCTTCCTCAGCAATGGGTTAACAGACATGTACCACCATTTCCAGCTTTTTATGTGGGTCCTGGGGATCTGACCTCAAGTCCCTCCTGCTTGTGCTGCAAACGTATTCCTGAAAGAACCAAGCAGACACCATAACAGGCTGCTCAGTCTTCTCTCAGAGATCAGGCCTCAATTTCAGTTTCCTGAGACTTGAGCAGCAGTTTCTGGGAGGGCCGTGAACAAAAGACATAGTCCTTGCAGTAGCTCCCTTTCTGCACATACTCTGACTGCTCAAGGTTCAGCCAGTTGTATACTGTCTGGGACGCCTCACCAACTTAGAGCTACGTGCATGAGTCAAGGACAGAGCCTGGGCCACTGAATCAGCTCCTACAGTCAGTATGTGAGAGGCCAACCAACCTCCATGGCAGCCCACTCGGATAAACCAATCCTGAAAAACAACATCTTCAGGTTCCAAATGTCCTTCCGATAACCACTGTTGAAAATTCCTCTGGACCCCAACCAGTACATTCAAAGATTACACAACCTCACCCAGTCCTATCACACAAAGGCTTGTGCTATTTCCCCTTAAAAACCTCTCCTTCTGAGAGCTCAGGGCCTTCCTCCTTTCACCTGCTGTGTTGGAGTGTTGGACATGGACCAAGCCTGGGCTTGTAATTGATAAACCTCTGTGTGTTTGCATCAGCTATCAGCTCTGTGGTGGTCTTGCTCAGGGGTCTCGAGACATGGGCACAACAGTTGTCAACTAAACCATCCTCCAGCTCCACTATACATTCTTTAAAAAGATCAGGTATTAATTATAAACCATCTTTAAGTTCCTCTTGGTACCATCATGCATTTTCCAAATTAGTAGGTAATAATCTCATCAGAAGAGGATCATGACTATTCACTTGGGAAACAGAAAGCATGTTCAGAAGCATAATTTCACACTGCTCTGGACTTGGCATACATTTCTTCATGTGGGTCTGTATCTGAGGTTAGCACATGTCAGCAGGAAAGGAAAATGCACTGCTATTGTGTGACCCTGTATCTAGTGAGGTGTGAACAAAATCTACTCACCCCCACATAGGGAACTGATGGCAGACCAAAGTATGGATACCACTGAAGTCCAACTTTGCTGTGGGATGTTCTGTATGGCAAATGTGTTGCTCTGATTGGTTAGTAAATAAAACACTGATTGGCCAGTAGTCAGGCAGGAGGAAGTATAGGCAGGACAAGGAGGAGAAGAATTCTGGGAAGTGGAAGGCTGAGTCAGAGACACTGCCAGCCGCCACCATGACAAGCCACATGTGAAGATGCCGGTAAGCCACAAGCCACGTGGCAAGGTATAGATTTATAGAAATGGATTAATTTAAGCTATAAGAACAGTTAGCAAGAAGCCTGCCATGGCCATACAGTTTGTAAGCAATTTAAGTCTCTGTGTTTACTTGGTTGGGTCTGAGCGGCTGTGGGACTGGTGGGTGACAGAGATTTGTCCTGACTGTGGGCCAGGCAGGAAAACTCTAGCTACACAACTTGGTGAACCAATGAGTTTTATTGGGGTCACTTACAGGAGGAGAAATGACTCAAAGACAGCTGCATCTTAAAGACCCACCCCAGCATGGGTAACAGCTCACAAAGACTGGAAACCTGGAGTGGGTGCACAGGGTGCAGACAGTTTGGCAGGTTGGAGAGTGCCCTTTCCAGGCAGCTCAGTTGATCTGAGCCTCTTCAGGGCAGCTCAGCTGGCCATCCCAGCTTTTTCCAGGCTGCATGGTTCATCTGAGAGTGACTCCCAATAGTCCTCACTATTTACATACTTTTGGGAAGGGAGTGGCCTAGCAATACTTTTCAGTTTCAGGGACTTCCTGAAGCTACTTTGAGGTCTTTCTTTCTTTCTTTCTTTCTTTCTTTCTTTCTTTCTTTCTTTCTTTCTTTCTTTCTTTCTTTCTTTCTTTCTTTCTTCCTTCCTTCCTTCCTTCCTTCCTTCCTTCCTTCCTTCCTTCCTTCCTTCCTCTCTCTCTCTCTTTCTTTCTTTTTTTAATTATATGAAGCTATTTATTTACTTTTATTTCTTTTTATTTATTCTACTCTCATACAATACATCCTCACTGCAGCCTCTCCTCTCTCCTGTCCCCCCCTCCACCCACACACACACTGTTAAAGTCTAGGCTCACAACCAAAAATATAAATTTCTTCATTTCTAAATGAGCTTCCCTGCAGAATGGAAGTTTCCAGTCTTGGAGGAAATTGATGTACAATCCTTGGCAGGTGTACTGACTGGGTTTGTGTGTCAACTGGACATAAGTGTGAGTGACACATCAGAGGAAGGAGCCTCAGCTGAGGAAATGCCTCCATGAGATCCAGCTGTAAGGCATTTTCTCAATTAGTGACCAATGGGGGAGGGCCCAGCCCATGGTGAGTGGTGCCTTCCCTGGGCTAGTGGTCCTGGGTTCTATAAGAAAGTGGGCTGAGCTGGGTGGTGGTGCACGCCTTTAATTCCAGCACTCAGAAGGCAGAGGCAGGTGCATCTCTGTTTGAGTTTGAGGCCATCCTGGTCTACAGAGTGAGTTCCAGGGCAGCCAGAGATACACACAGAGAAACCCTGTCTAGAACAAAACAAAACAAGGCAAGAAAGGCAGGCTGAGCAAGCCAGGGGCAACACGTCAGTAAGCAGCACCCTTCTATGGCCCCTGCATCAGTTCCTGCCTCCAGGTTCCAGCCTTGCATGAGTTCCTGTTCCGACTTCCTCCAATGATGGACTATGATCTGGAAGTGTAAGCCAAACAAACTCTTTCCTTCCTAGCTTGCTTTTTGACCATGGTGTTTTGCCCAACAAATAGAAACCCTGACTAAGACAGCATGTGACCTGATGCTCTCAGCTTCTTTTGTAGAAAGGTGCCCTATATTCATGTCATTTACAATCAGTGGTGAATTAAGACCCTGCCTGCTAGACCATAGGGTGCCTACTTAGGTCCTCTCTTTTTCCTATTTCCCTTCCTTCTAACTAGATGTCTGTTTGTACCTCAACCAGGTAAACACTCAGGGTTGTTGTAGAATATTATTTTAAGGCATGTTACATTTGTTTGTGCTGTGGAACATTTGTTTTAATGAGGCAGAGATATGTTGTGTTCTTTTTTGTTGCATTTGTTTAACTCTGTGAAGCTGTGTTTTTTGCCTGTCTAAAACACCTGATGGTCTAATAAAGAGCTGAATGGCTAATAGTGAGGCAGGAGGAAAGAGAGTCTGGGCTGGCAGGCAGAGAGATTAAATAGGAGAAATCTGGGGGAAAAGGAAGAAGGAGCAAGAGAACAAGGAGAGAGGAACATTAGGGTCCAGTTACACCAGCCACACAGCTAGTCACAGAGTAAGAGTGAAAGTAAGATTACAGAAGTAAGAAAAGGAAAAGCCCAGAGGCAAAAGGTAAATGAGGTGATTTAAAGTTAAAAAAGGCTGGTTAGAAACAAGCCAAGCTAAGGCCGGACATTTATAATTAAGAATAAGCCTCCGTGTGTGATTTATTGTGAGCTGCGTAGCAGGCACCCCAAAAGAGCAAAAGCAACCAACAACACAGTGCTGTTGTTTTTTTAATGAACCAGGAATTTCTCCTCCCTACAGCATGTCCCCTTAGCCAAGTGCCTTTAGTTCTGTTGCTCACCCCACATTCCCAAGTTGCCCCCTGACCTCTATGCAGAGGCAAACCCTGCTGCTATTCCCTGTGCTGAAGCTCAGTACTTCCTATAGGGTCCCCCATGAGGCTCGAATGGTGATGGGTATCTACAGAGAAGTCAGCCCTCCTTAGCTGAAGCACATGTTTATAAGCCTGCCCCTGTATCCCTGCCTCCTGCCCTGTTGAGAGTTACTATTAGCTCCAGTATTTGTAGTTGAGGTTTTTCCCTAGAAGATGAGTGTGCTATCTGGCTTTCTATGTAACAAATAACCCTGGATGGAGAGCCACCAGTACCTGCTTTGTGGTCAACTTGCTTCCCAGGTGAGAAACGTTGGCATCTGGAAGTCTGTTTGCTAGTGAGTCACATACAGTGCTCACAGTAGGGCACCTGTTGGGATCTGGTTGGGATCTGTGAGACTGATCTGAGCAGGCTGGATTCTAATATTCCATCCTCACGTTTCTGAAGTCTGTTCTGAGAAGGTTTCTGTAAAGAGTTCCCTTCTCCAACACAGACAGCTTGTTGAGTCTTCCCACATAGCTGGTTATCTCAGTAGTCAGAGAACTCATTCCCTTACAAGAATCTAGGAGGTGTGCCTGTGCACTTCAGTTTACTTGATCAGAAGAACCATCACCAAAGAAAGGGGAAGCCAGCCCTGCCCTGTGCTTGATCATGTTTAAGCTTTTTTGTTTCTCTTTAATTAGTGCAATAATCAGAGATGTACTGATTTGCTGGGACCCGGACCCAAGATGGATCCCACCTTCCTAGCTCACCTTGGACAACAGATGTGACTAATACTATGGAGGCTTCAGAAATCCATGCTGCTTGGTGAAGGAATAACAAAGACTTGGGATGTGGCTCCATGGTAGAGCAAATCCCTGTAATCTCCCAGGGAGCATCTGGGGGTGTGAATCTATGGGAGAGCACTGGTTTAGCATATAGCATATGTAGCTGTAAGTTTTCTCAGGTCCTGCCTGGCCCCATGGGCCTGCATTCCTCTGGTCCCACCTGGCTCTGTGGTTCCTCAGCTACTTATAAAACAATCATTCAGAGGCTTAATATTAATCACCAATTGCATGGCCCATGGCAGGCTTCTCGCTAGCTAGCTCTTATAGCTTAACCCATTTCTATTAATGTATAAGTTGCCATGAGGCCGTGGCATTACTGGTCTGCTGGCATCTTGCTGCTCCTTCAGAGGCTGCTGGTGTCTCTCCTCCTTTCTGTATAGCTTGGATTTCCCGCCTGCCTCTAAGCTGCCTTGCCATAGGCCAAAGCAGCTTTGTTCATCAACCAATCAGAGCAACACATATTCACAGTATACAGAAAGACATCCCATAGTAAGCACAGTTGGCCCTGGTCCTGAAAATAAACAAACAAGCAAGCAAGCAAACCCCCAGGAGACTCCTAACATGTGAAAATTTTAACATTACTCAGTGATACTTAAGTAGCTTCTGACCGTGTTAAATCTGATGGGACTTCTCTCTTTGTGTCTCTCGTGACACGGGTACAAGTCCCTTGAATGTTTTCTGTGTTTAAGGGCCTCCAACAGACAAGATAAAAAAAAAAAAAAAAAAAAAACTGCTCCTTGGTGCTGGAGAGGGCCTCAGCATATACACTGATGGCATTGCAAGCGGCTGAGATGATCTTCTGAGCCCATATGCAAGAGCAGAAACAGTGGCAGGCCCTCGCCATCTCAGAGCTGGGGAGGCAGAGATGCGTGTCTCTCTTCAGCTGGCCATCTTAATGTTGCCCAGGTTAGTGGAAGGTCCTGACTCAAGAAAACCAAGTGGGCCGGGTGGTGGTGGTGCACGCCTTTAATCCTAGCACTCGGGAGGCAGAGTCAGGTGGATCTCTGTGAGTTCGAGGCCAGCCTGGACTACCAAGTGAGTCCCAGGAAAGGCGCAAAGCTACACAGAGAAACCCTGTTGTTGTTGGAGGGCTTCTCTCCAGGTTCCCCAAGCCCCGCAGTCTCACAATCCACTTATAAAATAATCACTCAGATGCTTATATCACTTATAAACTGTATGGCCGTGGCAGGCTTCTTGCTAACTGTTCTTTTATCTTAAATTAACCCATTTCTATAAATCTATACCCTGCCACGTGGCTGGTGGCTTACCAGAGTCTTTACATGCTGCTTGTCCTGGCGGTGGCTGCAGTGTCTCCCTCCTCAGCCTTCCGCTTCCCAGAATTCTCCTCTCTCCTTGTCCCACCTACTTCCTGCCTGGCAACCTACTTCCTGCCTGGTCACTGGCCATCAGTGTTTTATTTATATAGAGCAATATCCATAGCACCCTGTCTCAAAAAAAAAAAAAAAAAAAAACACAAAAAAAAAGAAAGAAAGAAAAGAAAACCAAGTGGGAGGCTCTGGAGGAGGGACACCCAGGGTTTTCTGATCTACATGCGTACCCCCACAAGCATGCATGTGTGTCCCCCCCCACCACCACTCAGCATAACACACACACACACACACACACACACACACACACACACACACACACACACACACACCACAGAACACAAAGTAAAAACCTGCCCAGCAGGTTTTATCTTGTCAATTCAAAGAGCTTGTGTGTTGGGTACCAGAGAGGGGAAATGTCTCCCAGCACTTTCTGCAGGGCCTGGGGACATAGTGTTTTCCATTCTTCTGGCCTGATATCAGGTGGCCATAGGGCCTCTCAGGGCTCAGGGGACAGACAAATAAGGAAGTTATTTCTAAGGTTCTTTCCAGCTGTATCACCAAAGAGCATTATGATTTATTTGTCAGGCTAAAAATACGATTCTCAGGAAAGGAGCACCGTGTATGCAACGTGATTACGTCCCCCGCTTTATGATATCTGCATTCAACGCCTAATTTTGCTCTAATAGCATGTTATCATCATTCGGTGGTCCAAGACACAAAGAAGGCAGAGGGTCTGCTGAGACTGTACAGCTCTCACAGGCTTCCGAATTGCCTTCCCTGCAGCACCTCCCGTTATTAGTTTTACTTTTAATCGGACTTGTCGAACATCTATGTTTTTTATTGTATCCTTATTCATGGAGATTTCTTCCTCATGCCCGTAAGGCATATTCCTACCTGATTACCGTATGAAGGAAAACTAAGCAAAAATACAAATGGACTGTAGCCACACTCCCATGGCTCTGCTAGTTTTTTTTTTTTTTTTTGGTTTTTCGAGACAGGGTTTCTCTGTGTAGCTTTGCGCCTTTCCTGGAGCTCACTTGGTAGCCCAGGCTGGCCTCGAACTCACAGAGATCCGCCTGGCTCTGCCTCCCGAGTGCTGGGATTAAAGGCGTGCGCCACCACCGCCCGGCTAGTTTTCATAAGTAGGAATGTCTCATGGATTCCTTCTTGCAATTTAAGTGTTCCTGGCTGCTTGGTGCAAATATTGTTTTACCGGGTCTGGAATTCCCCCATGTTTTACCTGCTGAATTCATCTAGTCAGTTTTGCAGACAATAAGACACCCGTGCAGCTAAAGCTCAATCACAGGATTTGCCCGTAGGTGTCCACTTGTCTCAGAAGGATCCAGGAGCTCTTTAACCTCCCTGCTGTCCTGACTGTGTGTGTCATTATGCTCTTTCCTCTACTTCAGGGGCTTGGCCCTCTGGGTCCCTCCTCATCCTGAGAAACATGGCAGGGCCCTTGGCTAGTTATGAGTGGTCCTAGTTTCTAGAAAAGGTAAAGAAGAGAGACAAAGGGTTGATACTCATGGCCATCCCCCTGCCTCATTCCTTCTCCCCTCTGCCTCTTCATTCTCTGTATTCTTGTAGTAAAGTTTTACTAAAAATGTGTTTACTGTGATGCCCATCTGTCACTATCTCCTGAGGAATCTGATGATACAGGAGAAAAAAGGATGTTCATATCTATGCACAGAGCATTTTACTAAGAAAACATTGAGTTCTGCAGAACTTGGTAGCACACACCTATAAGACTAGGACTCGGGAGACTGAGGCAGGATGGTTGAGGCCATCATGGGCTACTTGGTGAGCCTGAATTAATTATATTGTGAGACCTTGTCTCAAAACTCCCTTCTCTGGAAAAAACTGTTAGCATCCAAGGGCTGTGAACTTCCCTGGAGGTGAAAGTAGCAATATGGGTTCCTCTTAGAACCCTTTTCTTCCTGGCAGGCCCCTGGGTTCCTGGGGTCACTGTGGGGATCAAGTGTTTCCTGGTTCTTAGAGTCTTATTCAGAGACTGGTGACATGGTCACTGATTGTGACGTGACAAACACACTTTATTCAGAAGCAAACCAAAGGAAAGCCCAGGCAGGCTGCAGGAGAGCAGCCGGTGCTTAGGCTAGAGTACTTAAGGGCTGGTTACTGATCTGGGATGCCTTCCTTGGAGCCAGGAGGAAGAGGAGGAGGAGGAGGAGGAAGGAGGAGGAGGAGGGAGGAGGAGGGGGAAGGAGGATGAGGAGGAGGAAGGAGGATGAGTAGGGGGAAGGAGGATGAGGAGGAGAAGGAGGAAGAGGAAGAGGGAGGAGAAAGGAGGAGGAGGGGGAAGGAGGATGAGGAGGAGGAGGAAGAGGAAGAGGAAGGAGGAGGAGGAGAAAAGAGGAGGAGGAGGAGAAGGAGGAAGAGGAGGAGGAGGAGTTGGCTGCTCAGTGCTGTTGTGAAGGTGGTCATATCCTTGAGATCCCTTCAAGGGATGCCTCCTGTTCTCCAGCTTCTCCCATGTCCTCGCCTTTGTCAGCTGCGTGTTCTGCCTCCTCGGGGTTTGCGGTAGCTCTCTGCAGATGTCCTCGTCCACTACTGGCTGCACAGCTATCAGCCGTGGTCTCCATAGGAGCAAGGTCTGTGGTGTGAAGGACAGTTCCTGAAGAGAAGCACACCTTCCTCCGACCCTTCAACTCTGATGGATTAGAATCCTGACGCTGTGTAGAGGTGGGGATGTTACAAGCCAGAGACAGGTTTTCTGTTTTTTTTTTTTTTTTTTTTTTTAACCTTCTCCAGTCTCCTTGATAGCCATTTATGGCCCTCCTCTGTGTTGCATGGCATCTTTGCCACCATGTGTAAGTCCCTTGGAGTGCAGGAAGAGATCCCTTGTTTCCAACTAGTCAGAGGACCAAGAATGCTGTTGGCTTCTGGGGCTTCTAGAAGAGTTTCCTCTTACTTGACTGTAATGTGCCTTGCTGACATTTCCACCAATGTATTTGCAAAGCACTTTGACTTACGACTTTGTTCTGTTACTATAAACTCTTTCTCAGTACCTATCTGTCAGGGAAGATAACATGATCAAGGTGTTCCCCCCATCCCCACCGCCAAAGTGAGACTTACCTGTTGCACTTGAGATGTGCTGACTCTTGCAATTTCCCCTAATGCGGGAAATTCATCTGCATAATTTGTGGTAGTGGGGAACTACATTTACACTCTTCCCTGAAAATAAAAATCAAAAAATAATTAAAAGCTTCATCAAGCTGTTACCACATTGGGACAAGGAATTTGGGTAACCTAACTCTGCGTTTCCTGGCTGTGGTCTTTAGCTCCAGAATGAACTCTCTTTAAGGGTGAGAGTCGTGCCTTTTGCATTGACGCTGGAGGTAGGAAGGAAAGGGCTTGGAGGCCAGGACGGGTTCTTCCTGTCGGCTGCACATTGTGAAGCCGGGGGGAGCGATTGTTGTGGGACCCACAGTGTCCAGGGGACCAGGCTATCTCTCTGCGGTATCGCACACTGAGCAATAAGGGTGGAGGACGGAGGTAGTGGATGTTGGTCATCAGACAGTGTCCAAATGATCATGTAGAGAGTAGACACAGGGCAAGCAGAGACCCAGTACAACACTCCTTTTGGGTGTATGATGGCTGAGGGGCAGCGAAGTTGGCGGATGTGGCATGAGTGGCACCAGAGGCTGTGACTTGCAGAGTAAGCCTCTGGGCCTCGCTGCGGGCAGGAGGAGAGGAGAGGGAACTGTGGTGGCCACATCTGGTTCATCCTGGCTGCTGAGGCTGCTGAACCACGGAAGCTACAGACTACAGGTGGCACTAGGTGTGCACGTGGACAGCGGAGATATGCAAGCCTCCAGTTCTGCAAGAACACTGGGCCAGTGAGGCAGACATGGGCATCGAGGACTCCAGGAGAAGGCGCACCTAAGTCAACAGCTGGGATCGATCAGAGGGATGCAGGTTGAGACACCTCTGCAGTGTGGAGCATAGAGGACCCTGTCATACCCTGTGTGACATCATGAGGTCAATGAAAGCTGTGGCAAGAGCTAAGGCAAGGCTGAGGCTGAGAGATGGCCACTGGTATTCCAAACTCAGATACCAGAAATTGGCATTCAATACAAGTGACACTCCCAATGCTATGCTGAACTCATGCGTCAAAAACCAAGAACTGTAGCCTTGGGCCCAGTTGCCAAACGCTAATCTCTACCCATGGGGCTAAGAGATTCATTATCTGTCTGTCTGTCTGTCTATCTATCTATCTATCTATCTATCTATCTATCTATCTATCTATCTATCTATCTATCTTTTTATTTATTACCTTTCTCAATGATTGGAAAATCCAAAGGAAGATTTTGTTTTTGCATGTGTATATGTCTATGTTGTGTATGTGTGTATGCATGTTTGTGTGTGTAAGGATGCACATGTGTGTGTATGCATACACACACACACACACACACACACACACACACACACACACACACACATATATATATATATATATATATGCCAGAAGTTGGAATTAAGTCAATGGGTATTTTTCCTACATAGGGATCTTTCACTGACCCCTGAGCTTACTGATTCCACTAGTGTAGCTACCTTACCCTAGGGACCTCTGGTCTCTGCCTCTCAAGTGCTGGAATTACCGGAAGGTGACCATGCCAGCCTGGCTTTTTTTTTTTTTTTTTTTTTTTTAATCTGGATGATAGGATTTGAACTCTGGTCCTCACACTTGTATGGCACACATTTTACCCACTGAGCTATCTCCCCTGCCTTAAAGGAAGATTTTGTGATATGAAACTCATACAGAATTACTCCATGTCCCAAGGTAAGATGCTAATTTAAGTAGAGTGTGAATAATGCTTGTTGTAGACCCCCTATTCTCAGTTTATTACATATCCTAATCTGTCAAGAATTGATGGATATGTCTTTCTCCCCCGTTCAAGCCTCGTCACAAGGGTTAGGGGCTCCTCACCTTTGTCTGCGTTCTTGAGACCTCCTGTAACAGTGATTCATCAACACTGGTCAGGGGGCAGGGTTGTTAGCAACGGGGCAGCCATACTGTGCTGAGATCCGCCCCCATCTGTGTTTACTCTTTCTCTCTTTGATGCAGTGCAGGGAACCATGGAGTTGACCTGGTCTAGCTGCCTTGGGAGGCATGCGTCACAATCATAGGTTTCTTCTGGTTAGGGTCTTTGGTTCCTGGGGCACTGTGTGCACCTTTCAGTTCCTGAGAGGCTCAGGTCCTGCAAGCATAGAGACTACTGGTGTTTCTGTGTTCCCTAGACATCAGCCAAGCATACAGGAGCTCGACAGGACAGTTGGTCTTAGACATTATCCTTGTGGACCCTCTCTGACTTGCAAATGTCACTGTATCCTGGCAACAGCCATTGTACTGTTTCTGATAAGGGTATAAAAAGTCTGTTTGCTTGCAATAAACTATCACAGGTGTGGTCTTGCTGTGGCACCTCCATCCAGGCCTGGTTTTCATTCCCACCAACCATAATAAGGTAACTCTGTCTCGGTAAGTAAGTGCTGGCACTTAGAATACAGGGTCTCTTGTATCCTAGGTTGACCTTGAACTCACTGTGTAGCTAAAGATGGCCTTGAGTTCCTGATCCCCCTGCCTCTGCCTCCCTAGTGTGTGGATATAGGTGTGCGTTATTTACTCTTCGGTTGCTGTGATAAACACTGTCCAAAGCAACTTTGGGATGAAAGTGTTTATTTCAGCTTACTAGTCACACACAGTCCAGCATCCAGGGAAGACAAGGCAGAGACTCGGGGCAGGAATCTGGAAGCAGTAACTGAGACAGAGACCATGGCATAGAGCAGCGGTTCTCAACCTTCCTGACGCTGACACCCTTTAATACAGTTCCTCCTGTTGACCCCCAACCATAAGAGTATTTTGTTGCTAATTCATACTGTAATTGTGCTACTGTTATGAATGGTAATGTGCATGTTTTCCAATAGTTTTGGGTGACCCCTGTGAAAGGGTCGATCCACCCCCCCAGGGGGCCGTGACTCCCAGGTTGGGGATGTCTGCTGCAGAGGGATGCTGCTGAATAAATGGACTGGCTCCTTTGGCTCGCTGGGCTAGCTTTCCTGGACAGCTCAGGCCTGCGTGGCTAGGGAGAGCACCACCCACAGTGGGCTGGATCCTTCTGTGTCAGTTAGCAATAAAGAAAACGACTCATAGGAATGCATTCAGGCCAGCCTGATGGAGGCGGTTTCTCAGTTGCCCGTCCTGCTTTGCAGGTGTGCCAAACTGCCAACCAAGAGTAGTTATTGCAAGGTGAGCCATTGTGCCTGGTGTAAGAGTCAAACTCAGGACTTTGCCTGGGCTAGGATCAAACCCTGTATCAACTGAGCCGCATCTCCAGCCCCACGAAACAGCCCCTTCCCAAAGATCAGTGTGTGAACACGGTACTGAGGAAGACAGGGTGAGTGTACCAGCAGAAAGGGCTAATGAGACAGAAATTCAAAACTCTGGAAGTAAGCTGTTCATTCCTCTTGCCCTTCCTCCTCCTCCTTTCCCTCTTCCCTCCCTCCTACCCCGCTCCCACTCCCCCACCCCAGTCAGCAGAAAGAGCACAGGGCCTTCCAATCCCGGAGGTGGGAGTGAGGTCCTTCAGGATCGCTGCTGTCTATTGCAGGCCGCTCCTGACGGTCAAACTCAGCACACACAAAACATCATCATCACCTGAAACGCATAGCCTAATTAAAAACTGCAGATTGAAGATCGGCGGTGTGCCATTTACATCAGCACAGAGTAAATGACAAGCACCAGAGCCAGGGCGGCTCAGGCCATTGGAAACACTTCAGGCCACAGCTGCTGTACGCCGCGCCTGCATTTGGAGACGGTGTGGCTCGATATAATGAGGAACTGGCCTTGCTAACTGATTTCTGACTTGTAGCTCACCCCTTAGGAAGTGGAACAAATACATTGGCTGTAACAGTAGGTAAGAGCAGGAAGCCTCCCCAGAGCCCAGACGAAGCCAAGGAGTGGTATCCTGACTGTAGGCTGCTTTCCTGCAGTGCCCGGAGCAATCTTCAGGGGCTGAGTCCAGGAGGGGGAGCACGGGGCAATCTTCAGGGGCTCAGTCTGGGAGGGGGAGTCCTGGGCAATCTTCAGGGGCTGAGTCCAGGAAGGGGAGCATAGGGCAATCTTCAGGAGCTGAGTCCAGGAGGGGGAAGACGGGGCAATCTTCAGGAGCTGAGTCCAGGAGGGGGAGCACGGGACAATCTTTAGGGGCTCAGTCTGGGAGGGGGAGCCCTAGGCAATCTTCAGGGGCTCAGTCTGGGAGGGGGCACACGGGGAGGGGAGTAAGGGGGAAAGCCAAGTTTCTGGCACAGCAGGAAAGAGAGGTACACAGAAGGGTCCCTTAGCACAAGCAAGACTATCCCAGGTGACAGGAAGAGGGGAAAGTGACTCAGAAAGAGCACACCTTAATAAACACATTGTTTTTGCAAAGGAGAGATAGGCAGGAATGACTGTGTGTTTGGGGTTCCATTAATAATATTATGTACAGCAGGTGATGGTGTTGCCCATTCACAGCTAAGATTGACCAACAAATAACTGTTAGGATCCCAGAAAGAACTTGGCTACCACCATCACCTTAAAGAAAGCTGTTAGTTAAAAAAAAAAAAATCTTCCATAGAAAACACTTCACCATTAAATTGAACAAAACAAACAAAACAGCCGCTTTGCCCAGATACCTTGAGTTTGAATAGGCAGAAAAGCAACACCATTCTTATGGATACAGTCTTTGTGGCACAGAGCCCGCAATTAAAGAGACAAAGACAGTTCAGTGAATAGCACATTAGAAGTAATGATTAAAATTCCAAGTGTTATCCTCAGTAACCCTTGCCAAGTGTCGGAGAAGCCATGATTAGAAAGCATGAGGAACAAGAGGCACTCACCAAACAACACTGAAGCCAGGTGAGTTTCGGATCCAGTAGCTCTCTGCCCAGGGATACGGAGTGGAGTACTTTTCAAATGCCTGGGGGAAGAAATCCTAAGAAGACTTTGCCTCGTGACCATCAGCTGGGATTTCAGTGTATCTGGTCCCGTGTGAGATACTATTGTCACATGGCCTCACACCCTTGCAAGAGATGTCTGCACACATGCCTGATCAAACAGTGCTGTTCCAGATCTCCAGCAACGAGACCACCCAGTTTACTATGGGAAATATCGGGATGTCTTTGAAAGTTACAGCCTTTCTCTGCTCCTGAGTAGGCTTTAGCTTAGGACTTAGCGTGCACGAAGCTCCTGGTCACACGAGATTTACACTTAGTGTCCACCAGGTTCTTATCTCGTGAATTTAAAGAATTCAATGTGTGGACCATAGAGGGTGATTCTAGAAAGAACACTGTTGCAGACTCACAGCAGAAACCGTGGCAAAACTTGGGCAAAGTCAGATGAGCTGGCCAGTCTACCTGGTCCAATCACAAGGCGTCCAGGTGACCCCTTTTGCTTTTGATCAGATCCACATACCTGACTTCTAGGCAGGGGTGGTATACAACAAGCAGCCCGGAACTCTCTTTAGCATCCCTGCCCTCCAGCAGCGGCCTTCTCAGAATGGCTACGCTGGGGTCCTTGCCTCTTCTGTTCTTGTCAGTTTAGGGAGACAACTTCCGTGGGTGCTGGCCATGCCACTCCACCTTGGGATCTTCACGGAAACACTGCAGTCTCTGGTCCACACGAGGAGACTTCATAACTTCGCTGCATTTGGTCTTTTCTCTATGTTCCATCCACAGGGGTAGGGATCTTGAGTGAGGAACAGCCATTTGTAAGACTTAGGAAAGCTTGTCTCACATACTACATGATACCCAGACACAGTGAAATAATGATGACTGTTCATCAAAGCATCACATCTGTCACCTCTACTGTCTCTTGGGACCCGGAGCTAAGCTGCTTTCTTGGCGACTTTCAAGGTATCATGTGGTGTCCTTAACTATTGCCTTCACAACCTGTTAGATCTCCGACCTATTTCCTCCCCCTTATTGACCTCAGTGTCCCCTCTCCTGTGTCCCCTCACACTTACTAAACTAAAATTCCTATGGACCCAGGAAAGAGTACAAATAGTCACATCCAACTTGAGAAAGAAGCAAGGATAAAGCTCCCACACCTCTGATTTCACACATATTGCAAAACTACAGTAATGAGAACAAGCTGGAATTGGCATTAAAACAGGCTAGTGGGAGAGAATGGAGAGCTCGTAAATAAGCTCTCATAGTACACATGGTCAAAAGATCTGTGACAAGGCCACCAAGAAGACTCAATGGAAAAGGACGTTCTCCTTAGTAAATGGTTTTGGGGAAAGTGGGTTTCCTGTGTTCAAGAATAAAACTGGACCATCATACTACACAAAAGGCAACTGAAGTATATTGAACCTGAGCCTGGAGCTTCAAACCCCGAATGACCATGCAGCGGAAGTTCCCTGTTTGTTGGTGGTCTTGGCAATCGGTTTTTGGCTATCATGCTGAAACTTCACAAGACAAAACCCCAAATTAGCAATGGGAAGACCGGTGACCAGAAGGCATTTAGTATTTTTGAGACACTGGAAACATTTCTGTGTTTATAGAAACTTAAATTGCTTGTTTATAGCTGTGTTTCCCAAAGCAGACTTGGCAGAGTGCTAATTGCATTGGGTATTTCATAAGAAAACAGTTCTGGGATTGAGAACAGAGGCAAGGTCAAATGAAGCCTGAGAGCTCTGGTGCACTGAGCCTCTCCTGGGGATAGCTGAGGCAAGTGGTTCATTGTTCACTGCTCATGCATAGGCTGACTGCGGTTCAGAGACTGAATTGCAGTCAGCCTCTCCAGGTTGCAACCACTGAGGTCTTGTGGTCATTTGAATAAGAATGGCCTCTACAGGCTCAGATGTTTCAATACTCTGGCTGCAGTTGTTTAGGAAGTGTTAGGGGGTGTGGCCTTGTTGGAGGAGTGTTGTTTGTTTTTGCTCTTTGGGGAGCCCACCACCCAGCTCCCAAATAAATCACACAGGGAGGCTTATTCTTATTTATAAATGTCCTGCTTTAGCTTGGCTTGTTGCTAGCCAGCTTTTCTTAACTTTAAATTATCCCATCTCTCTTTGGCCTCTGGGCTTTTCTCTTTCTCTATTTCTGTATATTTATTCTTTCCTTCTTACCCTGTGTCTGGTTATATGGCTGGGCAACTATGTGGCTGGTAGCTGGGTGGCTGGGTGGCTGGCTCCTGAAGTCCTCCTCCTTCCTCTTTCTTTCCTTCTTCCTTTCCCCCCCAGATTTCCCCTTCTACTAATTCTGCCTGCCTGCCAGCCCCACCTGTCCTTTCTCCTGCCTTGCTATTGGCTGTTAAGTTCTTTATTAGACCATCAGGTGTTTTAGACAGGCACAGTAACACAGCTTCACAGAGTTAAACAAATGCAACATAAACAAAAAGTAACACACCTTAAAATAATCCCCAACAGAGGAGGTGCGTCATTGGAGATGGGCTTTGCGGTTTCAAAAGCCCATGCTGGCCTGGAGAGATGGCTCAGTGGTTAAGAGCACTGACTGCTCTTCCAGAGGACCCAGGTTCAATTCCCAGCACCCACATGGCAGCTCACAACTGTCTGTAACTCTAGTTCCAGGGAACCTAACACCTTCATGCAGGCAAAACAAACAAACAAACAAAAAACAAACAAAAAACAAACAAACCAAAAGTCCATGCCATTCCCACTTAGCTCTCCTTGCCTCCTACTTGTGGATAAGATGTGAGCTCTCAGCTTCCGCTCCAGCACCATGCCAGCCTGCCTGCTGACATGTTCCCTGCCATGATGGTCATGGATTCTGAAACTGGAAGACCCAATAACTCTTTCTTCTATAAGTTGCCTTGGTCATGGTGTCTTGTCACACAATAGAAAGGTAACGAAGACAGGTCTTTTCTATGGATTCATCATCTTCGAGCATCGTTTAACTCTGATGAATGACTTCTCCACACTCACTATTAATGGCTTCACTGTTTCCATGTCACAGGAACGATGTTAGCATTGTAGTTTGAACTAATAACTCTTGTTGGTCTTTCTACAAAGCTGGCTCAGGTATCCTCCTGGCTCCTGTGTTCCAGACCCTGTCTTCTATCACATCCCTCAGTCCTCTCTCATAAGATGATGCCACACAGGTCATCTGTAAGAGTGGCTGTGTTTGGGGCATGTGCTCTGCCTGCATGTGCCTTTGGCAGGTGCATCTCCCTTTTCATTTGGAATTCTGTTGACCTTGATGTTTATCTTCCACAACATGGTATCATGAGCCTTTGGCCAACTGTGAGTTTCATCCTCTGGATCTCATGCATGGAGTGTTCTTTTCACTCCAGAAGTTCATCTTCCCAGTTTTCCAGAAAGGACCATGCAGACTCCATAATAGGCTGCTCAGTCTTCTCTCAGAGATCAGGCCTCAATTTCAGTTTGCTGAGACTTGAGCAAGCAGTTTCTGGGAGGGCCATGAACAAAAGACATAGTCCTTGCAGTAGCTCCCTTTCTGCATGTACTCTGACTGCTCAAGGTTCAGCCAATTGTCTACTGTCTGGGACCCTCACCAACTTAAAGCTATGAGCATGAGTCAAGGACAGAGCCTGGGATTTGTCCAGGCCTGCCCCAAAATGGATAACTGTAACTCCCAACTAGCCCTAGACAATTAAAAGTTACTAACATGATTGCCACACACATAAACCAGTCCTGAGTCTGTTCCTAAGTAGTCTGTAGATTCCAGGCCCCTCTTGCTTTGAAAACCCTGACTCATCGCTACTCAGGTTTCTCCTGTTCTGTGCTGCATCAGACGGATGGAGAGTTCTGAGTTAACTCCTAGCAATACAAAGACTCTTCGCTTTTGCATTGGATTTGGTCTCTTGGTGGTCTTTGGGGGACTCTGGGTACAACACCAGGGTGTACTGGGGTGTGGGTCAGTGCTTTTATTTATTGCAATCAACTCTTGATTTTAAGAGAGAAGCATTAGTCAGCTGGTGTTCACACCTTTAATCCTGGCACTTGGGAGTCAGGGGCAGGCAAATCTCTGAGTTCAATGCCAGCCTGGTCTACAGAACAAGTTCCAGGAAAGCCAGGGCAACATAGTGAGACCCTGTCTCATAAAAGAAAAACAAATAAACAAAAAACCCACACAAACAAACAAAAACTAAAGGATTTTAGAGCAGCATTTATTCATGGCACCTGTGAAGGGCTGCCTTTGTCTTACTTATTTGATCCTTTAGTTAAAAGCCTGTTATGTGGTTCAGAAGTGAGGCTGACAGTTCCCAGCTACAGTTTCTGTTTTTCCTCCCTAACCTCCTTCCCTTGATGCTTTCCCTCATCCCTCTGTTTTGAAAGCTTTATGCTTGTTCTTTGTATCTTCAAAAGTCATTGTCAAGTTCTTCTGTAATCAATAGTCTTAACATGCTTTCACGGGCTCAATGATTTTACCTGAAGGTAGTGGTGTTTTGCTCTGAAAGTTGTGTATCTTGTCTCAAACACTCTATAATCCCAGAAACAATGCCACCAGCTAGATTAAACACACGAACCTGTGGGCAATATTTCAGATTCAAACCATAACATTCATGTTGGCTATTATTAGTAAATAAAAAGAGTCTCAGTTTTGTGGATTGCGTTATATTGGAGAATACAAATTTTTCTCAGAAATCTCTATGTCGTTAGCAATAAAATTCTCAAAGTTTTTTTTTTTTTAAATTAAGATGGGTTCTTTAATGTGAAACTAAAAATTGTCCTGTTCACTTTCTGTCAACTGGACACAAGCTAGAGTCACCTGGGAATAGGGGCCCTCAACTGAGAAACTGCCTCATTAGATTGGCCTGTGGGCACATCTGTGGGCCATTCTTGATTAATGACTGATGGAGGGGGGAGCCCAATGTAGGCAGTACCACCCCTGGGCAGGTGGTTCTGGGAAGTATAAAAAAGCCATGGAGAGCAAGCTAGTACTCAGCACTCCTCCACGGCCTCTGCTTCAGCTCCTGCTCCAGGTTCCTGCCTTGAGTCCCTGCCTTGACTTCCTTGGATGTTGGATTGTGAACTGAAATAAATCCTTTGTCCTCAAGTTGCTTTTGGTCATGGTTTTTATCACAGTAATAGAAAGCAAAACAAGACAGGAGTAATTCAAATGATATTTTAAAACCAGAAACAAACCTTCCCCAAACAGCAAGAATAGTCTTTATGGTTCTGTACTACTTAGCTCTGTAGAAACACACATGCAGTTGATGGAAAGGCAAAAATAATCCAGTGTTTGTTCCTTTAGGGCTGTGACACCAGCATCAGGTGACTCTCTGACATGCGTACAGCTGATCATGATACTTTGAAACCAAGGATGATCTCTAGCCTTGCTTTTTATTTTCTGAGCAGGGTCTTGCCACACAATCAGGCTACTCTTGAGTGCTGAGGTGCCCAGTTTACAGGTGCAAGGGACCAGTCATTTCCAGTTCCTTGAGTATGATTGCTTCTGTAAGGCCCTAGAAAGATTGATTGAAGGCTCAAACCTCCTTTCAGACCTGACTTTATATTGCATTTTTCCTAAGAGTTGGATGTAAACAAGAAAATAATTTCAACCTGCCAGCACACTGTGTATACACCATGTGGGCAATGGCTCATAAACAGGCTGCAAAATGAGCCATGTTTTCTTTTTATGCCCCATAGGTCTTAGAACCTCTAAATGTGATTTCTCTTGAATTTCAGCATCTATTGCATTATATTGTGAGAGGTATTTACTTCCTGTGAAGAAAAAGCATCGTTGTTGGAGGAGAGGTTTATTGTGACTTAGGTTTGTTTAGATCATTGATTACCAAGGATCCACAGCCATACTTCGGAGACCTCACTGACTACATTAATTACTCTTCTCATGACTGTCTCCTTAAGGTATCTGACAAGCAACTCAGGTTTCCTTTGGCTTCTGGTTGAGGACACGGTCCCCCTGGAGGTGGAAGGAAGTGGTGAGGCGGCCGCTCACAAGGCGTCCACTGCCGAGAATCAGAGAGAGCAGATGCTAGTGCCCGGCTCGCTTTCTCCCTTCTGTCTGCTGCAGGGCTCCGACCTGTGCAAGCGTCCCACCCACAGTCGGTCTCCTCCAGCCAGTGCAGGTCGCTTACAAATTCCATCACAGCTATGCCCAGAGATGTGTCTCCAAGACGGTCTAATCCTGTCAACTTGACAACATCAGCCACTTCACTCCTCTACTAACTGCATCAGTGTTTCTGACGATTCACCAGCTTCCAGGAGTCCCTGAGAACTATGCTGGCGCCAGCTCTCTGTGAGTGAGGTGTGTGGGAGGCGTTCCTGACTGGAGGCACTCAGGGCTGAGCCTGCCTCAGGGTACCTTAGGGGCGTTTCTTTCCAGTCTGCCAACACTAACACCACTCTTTTGTTTTGTTTTGCTTTTGCTCTTTCTTCTCTCTCTCTCTCTCTCTCTCTCTCTCTCTCTCTCTCTCTCTCTCTCTCTCTTCTTTTTATTTGGTTTTTTGAGACAGGGTTTCTCTGTGTAGCTTTGCGCCTTTCCTGGAACTCATTCTGTAGCCCAGGTTGGCCTCGAACTCACAGAGATCCGCCTGACTCTGCCTCCCATGTGCTGGAATTAAAGGTGTGCGCCACCACTGCCCAGCCCACTAATTCCTCTCTTCCTTGCAGTAAAATTGTGTGGCCATTGAACATGGGAAGAGATGCTCAGTCTCTCTAGTAGCCATGAAAGTTTTAAAATAACAAGATGCATTGGATTGGCACTGATGAAGGGGACTCAAACACTCATGGTGAGAGGACCCAAAACTGACAGTCTTTTGGAAGATTGATGTACCTCCATCTAAAACAGGCATCCACGTATCTCAATTTACCAGCCATGATATTCCAAAACTCTCCTGCAGAAATGACCAGGTAGAGAGATGCACAAAAGCACAGGAAAGGAGGTAAAGGAAACCCCCCACCAAAAACAAGCAAGCAAGCAAGCAAGCAAGAAAACCAGCCAACCCACTGATCCTTTACAGGAAAGGCTAGTAGAGACCCAAGCAGGGCAAATGGGTCTTTCATCTTTTTTTTTTTTTGAAATGTTAGTGCTTTTTTTTAAAAAAACATAAAAGCCTATTGATTTTGTAACTTAAAAGTGAAACAACTGGAAGGACAGTCAGAGGGGACATGCGGAGACCGCCAGAGTGACGTGCACACCGGGTAAGGACCGAGGAGCAGAGGCTCCTGCTTCGGTACTGTGGGGGGCAGAAGGCCCTTTCTACCCTACACCAGGACGTATGCACTTGGTTTCAGGGTAAGGTTTGATTGCAGGCCCACAAGGCCTAACAGGGCTTCACTGTAGCGTTTGGTTCTCAGTGTGGAGTTCCCACATACCCCCCACGCGTATGGAAAACAAGCATCATTGGAAAGCTTCATGAGCAACCCGTGTCCAGACAGCTGCTTATCACTATGGCCAGGGTCCATCTGTCACACACTTGGAAGGGGGCTATTGGCTGGGTGTGGGGCCATCTCTCTGTCATCTGTTCCTAAGTCAGGCTGATCGTCATGAGCCTTTGGGGGTGAAATTCTCACATATTGACAGATCTGGTGTGGTGGTTTGAATAGGTTTGGCCCCTATAAGCTCATAGATTGGAATGTTTGGTCCTCAGTGGGGTGGCACTACTTGAGAGGGATTAGGAGGCACAGCTTTGCCGGAGGACGTGTGTCACTGAGGGCAGGCTTTGGGGTTTCAAAAGCTCAAGACAGGCCCAATGTCTTTTCCTGCTACCCCTGGATCCAGATTTAGAACTCTTAACTTCTCCAGCACCATGATGTCTGCCTGCATGCTGCCATACTCCCTGCCATGATGGCAATGGACTGAACCTCTGAAAGGGTAAGCCAGCCCCAATTAAGTGTTCTCCTTTCTAAGAGCTGCTGTGGTCATGGTGTCTCTTCACAGCACTAGAGCGCTGACCAAGACACTGGGTAGAGGAAGCTGGGCTCGTGGAGGAAGGACAGAACCTCCGACATTCTCTCCTTCCAGTTTGCAGGTGACCAGGGAAGATTAGCTTCTGTCCTGACCATGCACTCCTCTCGATGATCCTTTCTCTCCATTGCTTTGGAAGTGAGTGTCTGTTAAAGAACAAAGTGACCTTACTGGGGAGTTACAGGCAGACCAGATGCTCAACTTCACAAGAAATCTGGCTTTCTCTTGCGCTGTAATAGCTGAAGCGTGGCATCCATTGTATTGCAGAAGGTGGGTGCCACACATTGAGTCTTTGTGCCGGACAAAGATTAAAAACCCTGAAAAGAGAGCCATGACCTGTATTCCTGATGTATGCTTCTGGACAGTGAGCAATTCTGTGTGAGCTTACTGCTTGCTTTCCTGGAGCTTAAACCCTTTAGCAATGCAGATTTATTAAATATCTAAGCACATTGCTAGCTCAAACCTTTGTTCTTTGTTCTCTGGTTTCTAAAGGTCAAGCAAAAAGATGTCTCAATGCCTTTGAACAATGTGTCCTTTACTTACTCAGTGTCCACAGAAAGGGTTCTTAGTGGCAGGTTGCTTTTCAGTAATCAAAAGTCTGAGTGTGGGGCTGGGGAGATGGATCAGTCAGTAAAATGCCTATCAAACAAGCGTAAGGACCTGAGTTCAATCCCCAGAACCCGAATAAAAAGCCAGGTGTGACAGCGCATTCTTGTCATCACAGCACTGGGGGAGCCGAGACAGACAGAGCCCTGGCTGGCGTACCTGGTGAGTTCCAGACCACGGGGGACCCTGTCGAAAAAGAACAGAGAGAGAGAAAAAGGTGGTGGAGCCTGAGGAGCCTGAGAAACAACATCTGAGGTCATCACTGGCTTCTACGTGTGTGTGTGTGTGTGTGTGTGTGTGTGTGTGTGTGTGTGTGTGTAAAAGCACATGCACATACTAAGTCTGAATGTAGGTTATATAGTGATTAGAACATTTCAGCTGCTCTCTGGGCCTGCCTGTAGTTTGCTGACTAACATGATTAAATAAACTTGCCTGTGCGTACTGCAGCCCCAGAAATGTTCAGGGAAGCAGGAGGAAGATTTCAATCACAAAGTCCCAGGTGAGAGGGTGAGATGGGAGTTCCATTTTCATGAAAGAAAAAATGAGCAGGAAGGTCTCACTGGTGCCAAGCTATGGGTAGTGCATCAAAAGCTTAGGGAGTGAGAAATGGTGGCTGATTTTAAAAGTAATGATGAAGGCATAATAAAATGGACTGCATGGATATTATTTTGTTCTCAGTTTCCAGTCTCCAGTAGAGGAAAGGCTTGGTGCCTCACTCAGGTAAGCTGTGAGTTCAGTGAAGACAGTCTTGAGCAGAGGAAAGGTGTAGCAGAAGTTTCGACAGTCCCACCCGGCCCTGTGGTCCCACAGCCACTTATAAAATAATCACTCAGAGGCTTATATTAATTACCAACTGGATGGCCAGTGGCAGGTTTCTTGCTAGCTAGATTTTTCATCTTAAATTAACCCGTTTCTATTTATCTATGTATCGTCACATGTTCTGTGGCTTTGCCTGCGTCCCATTGGATGTTGCTTTTTGGACAGCAATTTGGCGTCTCCCCTCACTCTCCTTTCTCCTCTTATTATCTCTCTGGGATTTTTCCACCTGTCTCCATCCTGCTCTGCCATAGGCCAATGCAGCTTTATTCACTAACCAATGGGGACAGCATATATTCACAGCCTATGGAAAGACATCCCACAGCAGGAAGGTTTGAAGCTTCACTCACATAAGCCATGAATTCAATGAAGAGTTGAGTGACTTAGAGGTTGTAGCTTTGCCTGTTGCTTCTGAGTTTTTAAAGACTTGTTTTTATTTTGTAATTACAGGTGTGTATGTCTGTCTGTGCAGAGGCCATATGTATGCGAATGCAGGCACCTTCAAAGGCCAGAAGAGGGCATAAGATCACCTGGAGCTGAAGTTACAGGCCACTGTAAGCTTCTGACATGGGTGCTGGGGATCAAGCTTGAGTCCTCTGCATGAACAGTACAAGCTCTTCACTGCTGTGTCATCTCTCCATCTCATGCTTTTTAATTTTTAATTTTTCTTTTTGGTACAGTCTCATTCTGTAGGTCAACGTGGCCTCAAACTCATGGTGACCCCTCTACTTCAATTTCCAGAATTCCGGAGAAGGTATGAACCACCACACCCGGCTCGGTTTTGTAATTTTGTCTATAAGCAGAAACAGGTAGACAGAGTAAACCATTGAGAAGCTTGTGTGTGTTCTTAGGGTGGTCCTTGGATGGGCGGGGCAGCCCTACCAGCTGAGGATGGGGACAGAGGGAGAGGGTCTTTCTGAGGTGGTGAGATGAGAGATCTAGGTTATTGGCACCCTCTAGAGGTGAGTGGAACCTTCCAAACTGGGCTTTGGATACTGCTGTACCACTGGCGTAAGGGCTCCAGGGGGCTGAGTATCAGAAAAGAGAGGAAGGAGCCTTTCTCATAGACAGCCACATCTGTCCATGTTTAATCCCCATGTGGAATGCTCAGAGAGTGACAGTCACTGTTATCAAGGCCACCAAGGATAGGGGCAAGCTATGTGACCCTCTACACTGTTAGTGCAGGGGCCACAGGACCCTGCGCAGGGGCTGGGACTCTTCCACAGAGCCATCTGGGACATTAGCCTTGGAAAGCATCTTAGGGCCACTTTAATAGAAAAATGTGTCTACATTTTTACATTTGGAAACATACATTGTAGACTTTAGTGTGTGTCTGTGCTCATAAGTTCGTGGTTTACACACAAAAGTACTGCAGTCCTTTGTGAGGAAAGAGTGCTAGACCACAGGGTGAACATCCCTCAAAACCCTGCAGCTGCATAGAAGCCGGAGCCTTGAGAGGACATATAGAGGTCCCAGCAGCAGATGCCACACAGTCAGCAGGTCAGTGGGACAGTCGGGCTAGACAGGGAGACTAGATACTGTTGATCCAGCAGAGGTCAGGAAGGCAGCTTTTACCACAGAGGTTTCCCAACAGCCATGTGGACCCCCCTCAGGGAGATCAAGGAAAAATGCAGAAGTCTGGTACCTCAAGGTATAGGACAAGAGCTAACAGCAGGTTGATGGGGCTCCTAGACTGGACCCAGAGTAGAAGATGGCAGACAGCCACAGATCACAGATGGGCAGACAATGGGATGCCACTCAGATTAAAAAAAAAAAAAACCTTAAACATTGTTATAAAATTTTCACATAAATAAAACATCATACCTTGAAATTAACTAGACCCAAAGACTGTGTAACTCAACAAACTTCTATACACTTATAATAGTCATTCTGGAAGCTGTGGAGCTTCTCATTGCATTTTATACTTTCATTGTGAAATATATTTTTATGTGCTTATCCGTCATGGAAAATGAAAAATTCATGACATAGTTAGGAATAAGAAAACAGTCAGCTTTATATACTTTCAGTTATACTACAGAGAAACAGTGATAAAAATAGCATCATACGGGCATAAAACCAGACACATTGATCAGTGGAATGAGACTGAGGATCTGGATATAAGTCCTTGCACCTAGAGCCAACTGATTTTTGATAGAGGTCAGAAATACACATTGGAGAAAACTTAGCATCTTTGACAGATGGTGCTGGTCAACCTGGACAGCTGCCCCAGGAAGAAGGAAGGTAGCACCTCCCACCCTGCACAGAACTACTCCAATGGGTCAGGGACCTCACCAGAGGACCTGATATCCTGGATCTGATAGGTGAAAAAGTAGGGAATATGCTTGATCTTACAAGTCCAGGCTCAGGAAAGTAGTTTCTGGGCAGGCTGTCGGCATTAAGACCAACAACTGACAAATGAGACCACATGTTACTTAAAAGCTTACACAAAGCAAAGGAGGCCATTATTTGTGTGAATGGAGCCTACAGGATGGGAAAAATCTTTATGAGTTATACATCTGTACAAAGGTCGGTAACTAGATATACAAATAACCTAAAAACTAAACATCGGGAAAACAACTTGTGTCGTCATTATTCGGGTCTTATTTAGGCAGCTATATTACTGAGATTTCATGGGTTCAACTCTTTGTCATATTTAGAAGGTATTTCTTACAGCAGCCACCCTGGTCCTCTGGCACTTACAGGCTTTCTGCCTTTCTTCTTCAGTGTTCCCGAGCCTCCGGTGTAGGAGTTACGTCACAGATATATGAATTGGAGTTTGGCATCCCTGGTCTGTTGTTCTCTGTATTTTGGTAAGTTGTGGATTTTTGTAATGGTCTCTGCCTGCTCCAGAAGGAAACACGCCAACACTGATGGAGGGAAATCTCACGGGGTCCCACCCCTAGATGAAGAACTACAGGCAATCCATGGCTGCCGAGAGAGGGACAAACAGTCTTCTCCAGGGATGAGTCTCCTTTAGGTTACCCAATCCCAAGTAGTCAGCCTTAGATAGATACATATTCAGAGGAGCAACACCAATGGACTCCGTAGGAGATATACATACATATGGAGTTGGAAGGGATGGGTAGAGATGATGTGCATACTTACATATGGAATTCTCAAAATGCTAAATTCAAAAAGAGAAACAATCTAATTAAAAACTAGGACAAAGAACTAAACAGAGGGTTCTCAAAAGATGATATGCAAATGACTTGTGAATCATTTTTAAAAATGTTCAACATCCTTAGCCACCAGGGAAATGCAAATCAAAACTACTCAGAAATTTTTTCTTACCCCAGTCAGAGTGGAGAAGATTTAAAAGAAAGATGACAATAAATGCTGGTGTGGATGTGGGGGGAGTAGAACACCTTTTCCTGATGGTGGGAGTGAAAGATGGTATGGCCACCATGGAAATCAGTGTAGAGGTTTCTCATAAAGCAAGAAATAGATCTATCACAAGATCCAGCTATATTGCTCTTAGGCATATACCCCAAAGATGATGCTATATCTTACTATATAGATACAGTCTACTATCCTACTTACCCGTTCATTATTTCTTTGTTTATCATAGGCTAGATGTCCATCAAGTGATGAATACTTAACAAAAATGTGTTACATTTTATACAATATAATATTATTCAGTTTTTAAGAAAAATGAAATAATACAATTTGAAGGGTCCATGACAATGTCTATCAGTCATTTTTTTTTTATTGCTAATTGATATGGGAGGTCCAGGCTTACTGTGGACAGTGCCAATCTCAGACAGGTTGTCCTGGGTTGTATAAGGAAGCAGACTGACCAAGCCATTAGGAGTAAGCCAGTTAGCAGCATTTCTCCAAGACCTCTGCTTCAGTTTCAGCCTCCGGGTTTGTGGCTTGAGTTCCTGACTCACCTTTCCTGAATGATGGACTGTACACTGAAAGCTGTAATCTGATATAAACCTTTTACTCCCACATTACTTTGGTTATGGTGCTTATCACTGCTGTGGAATAATCCTCTTGTACACTGTAAAGATTTGTCACTGGAATTGGTTTAATAAAACACTGACTGGCCAGTAGCCAAGCAGGAAGTATAGGTGGGGCAACCAGATTAGGAGAATTCTGGGAAGAGGAAGGCTGGAGTCAGGGGTCGCCAGCCAGACATAGAAGAAGCAAGATGAAAATGCTGTACTGAGAAAAGATACCAAGCCACATGGCTAAACATAGATAAGAATGGGCTAATTTAAGTGTAAGAGCTAGTTAGTAATAAGCCTGAGCTACTGGCCAAGTATTTGTAAGTAATATTAAGCCTCAGAGTCAATTATCTGGGAAGCAGCTGCTGGGTATGTGGGTGTTGCTGGTGGGACAGAAACTTCTACTTATATATCACAGCAAAAGGAAGCAAGTTGGGACATCAGACAATGCTTCTTCATGATGGGCAGATTTAGCCTCAGTAATAATTGAATCACAGTGTCCATTGCATTCCCTTCATGACGGTGAGGCTCAACTATGTTCACTTCTCTTTAAGGACAGACAATTGCTGGTTCTTGGAGCTCCAGTGGTCATGCTGGCAACTGTTGTGAGTAGGCTAGCTTTGGGGCACACGTCACTCCAAATGTCGCTAGTTTACAAGTACAAGGCAGAGGGTGCAAGATTTCAGTCTTGCCTGAAGGACTCAGCCCAGAAACTTGGCAGTGTCTGGCTTGTTCTCGATGTTGGCAAGTAGTCCAGCTTACATGTATATTTTTCAGTACCTTCCATGGGCTGTGGAGGAGATAACAAACAGAATGAAATCCAAAACTGATGTCCTGAAATCTAAAGGGAAGCATCCCAGAGTAGATAGCCAGCTTTGCTATTCTCCCAGCCTCTCAGTGGCCATTTCACTTCACTTCCCATGGTCTTGTGATTTCCTGGCTCTATGAGGCATACCTGTAGCATCATCATGGCCCCCAGGGGCCCCTCAGGCAGCGCCCTGTGCACACTGAGGCAGAAGCCTAGGCACTAAAGCCTCCTGATTTACTCAGAAGCATACTGAAACAGAAACATATAAAACAGAGTCACCCCTGGGAAAGCAGGAGTGTCCCCATGTCCTCCCATGTACCTTGTCCCTGTGTGTTGGTAGAAGTGGTCGCCTACAGCCCATGTCTAACTGGTAGTAATGATGTTCTAAAGGTGGGGTTTCTACATGTTATCTTTGCTATCTATAGATGTGTGTCCCACTCGTGTCTGTCCTTTTTTAAAAAACAAAAACAAAAACAAAAACTTGTTTTGCTAGACATATTTTTGTTAAGTCCTGTGTATGTGAATTTTTAAGGGATTTCATTTTCTGGGGAATTGCATGTGTGATTTTTTTCACAGTCCAGTACTGGGTTAATTCTGTTATTTTTCAAATAGAGCCAACATGGGGGAAATTGCTCACAGGCTTGTGTTCGGAAGAGTGGATTGAGGGGCGTTCGGTAAGGAATTCAGTCAATAGTCAGTGGTCACTGGTCAGTGAGGGAAAAGAAGTGCTTCCTATAAAGCAAAGATCCATCTTCCTGACATGGAGACTGGCCGACTCTTACTTCCCACTCTTCAGGAGCATTTATTCTGTGATCTACATTTTAATTAGCTTTTCTGTCACTTGATTTTCAAAAATGAGGGTAGGAAAGATGATAGCTGTCCAGGAAGTAGGCTTTTTGCAGTGAGAGGTGATTTTCATGGTTCAACTCCATTAAGCCTCTGGAGGTTTCACCTGAATACATTAAGGCCTTCTTGCATGAACCGTCTTTTTAAGACAATGATTTATTTCTAGGTGATTAATCTAAGACAAAGTGCCAGTAAGATGTCTTATCCCTCCTTACAATTTGCTCACCTTAGGAGAAGTAATTTTCAAAATAAACAATAGCTTTGTTAGGCCTGCTCCACGGGCCCAGCAATCTAACTTTTATATTACTCAAAGTAAGCATGACTGTCCTCATTTAGAAACGAGAAACCAAGGCTTAGTAACAGGCCTATAACCCAGCTTGCTGTGGCAGTGTGCCGAGCCTGTGTCAGGGACACTTGGTGTACAGTTTAGGCATTTCTATTTTGTGGACTGCAGCGACAGGCAGCAGTATGGGGCTAACACTAAGCTATGAACAGCTATAATTACATGATTGTCCATTGTGAAGGTTGTTTAAATGGATATCATTATTTTGTAAAACATTTGGCCAGATAAGTTCTAACAGGTCCCTAGACCTTAGCACAACTGACTCCATGATGGAAGTACCATTCAAGCCACACAACTGAGCATGTAGACAGCACGTCCTGCCAAAATGAAAACAGAGACCTAATTCATCAAAGACTATAGTCTGGGAAAGTCTCTAAATGTACTAACCTTGCTTTTTGGCTTCTGGCTAACTGTTCTTGTTAAGTGAAATATGTCAACCCAGATCACGGTTTTTGTTCTTAAAAGATCACCACGAGAAAGGCTAGGGCCACACTGGGATCCAGAACACCCTGCTGTAACCACAGACTGGCTAATAAAGACTTTCTATTGGCTTAACCTATGTCTGAGCAGACCTCTGGTGGATACTCTACAGGGAAGTTCGCAAAGACTCATCTCCTTAGTACTCAAATACTTGATCATGTCAACCAACAAACATTTGCCCAGGGCACCAAGACCGGAAGCCAAAGACAACTTCCCCAGTACCAGACGCTCTTCATGCTGCAGTCTACCTTCGTCCCCAAACCGTTGCTTCACACATTTTTTTTTTGGCTGGAGCCTTTTGGGTGGTTTGTTTGTTTGTTTCAAGACAGAGTCTAACTATGTAGCCCCAGCTGGCCTGGAACTCACTATATAGACCAGGCTGGCCTCAGATTCACAGAGATCTGCCTGCCTCTGCCTCTCAGATGCTGGGATTAAAGACATGAACCACTGCACCTGGCTCTTCACACTTTTAAAACCATTTTGTTAACTGCATCTAGATCACAGATCTCACATGAAACCTTATTTGAACATTATTTTTTAAATTTACTTTTTTATACATTTTGATCAGAGATATATTTTAGATAGACAGGTCATTTTCAAACACTTCACAGTTCTACAGAATATGGAATTTAAGATGTTTTAGTTTAGTAACATAGATTCTTTTTTTTTTAATGACAATGAGACATGTCTGCTCTGGGCAGCACCAATATACTTCAGAGAAGATGATGGGCATAGAAGAAACTCCATCTGAAGTTTACTTTCCTTGTGGTAAAAGGGCAAGACAGTGCCCTTGCCTTGACTGCTGACAGTGTGCTGTCCAACTGGGACAAGCAGGGCACAAAAGAAAGTACTGCTGAACTTTGTCAAGACAAAGTAGGACAGCCCTTCAGAAAACCCTGTTTCATAGATAAGTCTGTCAGATATGCTAAACCTGTAGGCCAAAGATGGATGCCCCAATGTTGCAGAGGAATCTTAGGTGACTGTCTAGGCAGCCAGATGTTTCTGTTATTTCTCAAATATTTGAAAGTTGCTTGTTTGCACTTCTTGCTTACTTAGGTAATATTATTTCTTTCTCGGGTCTCTGAGGGAGTTGAAGATTAGATAGTTATAGTTTTCCTTGTTAACAAATTCAGAAAAGAAACTCACTAAAGAGGTGTAAAGTGTGAAAGTTTGAAAGACATCAAAAGATAGTTTTCAGTTGGTAATACAAGTTAGGATATAAAGTGAATTAGGCACAACACTTTGGATTCACCAAAATAGAATAAATAGTGTAGCATTTTCTCTGAATCTGTCAAATGTTAATGGACTAGACATTGTTAATGTAATTCTTGGCTGTTTGTATTATATTTATTGCATATAGTTTTTCTTATATTAGTTATAACCTTTTATTATTTTAGACAAAAAATGTGGTGATATATTGTGTACCCTAATAAAATTTGCCTGAGAATCAGAAGACAAAACAAGCCACTAGATTAAACATAGAAGCCAGGCAGTGGTGGTGCACACCTTTAATCCTAGCATTCAGGAGGCAGAGATTTGTCTGGATCCCTGTGAGTTCAAAGCCATTCTGGATTGACTCAGTCTAAGAGAAAAACAGAACCAGGTGGTGGTGGTGGTGGTGGTGGTGGTGGTGGTGGTGGTGGTGGTGGTGGTGGCACACACCTTTAATCCCAGGAAGTGATAGCTGGGCAGAGAAAGGTATGTAAGGTGTGAGCAGACAGAAACTAGAGGCTTTTCAGCAGATGCATCCCTTTCAGCTAGAGTCTTTTTTGGCTGGAGCCTTTTGGGTGGGTGAGGACTCAGAGGATTTCAGTCAGAGGATTCGTGGAATTGGTGAGGTGAGACGTGGCAGTGGCTTGTTCCTTTGTCTCTCTGATCTTTCAGCATTTACCCCAATATCTAGTTCTGGGTTTTTATTAAAAGACCTTTAGAAATTCGAGCAACACAGATATTGGGGTAAATACTGAAAGATCAGAGAGACAAAGGAACAAGCCACTGGAGAAACTTCTCACCACTACTGAATCCTCAGGTTGAATGGAAGGCGAGATCCTGTCTCCAGGAATCCTGACTGAAAACCTCTGAGTCCTCAGCTGAAAGGGCTTAGTTCCTGTCTCCTCATGCCTTATATACCTTTCTCTGCCCAGCCATATTATTATTAGTGCTGGGATTAAAGTCGTGTGCTTCCCAAATGCTAGTAGCAAAGGCATAAGATCTCAAGTGCTGGGACTAAAGGTGTGTGACTCCCTGCCTGGCTGTTTCTCTCTTAGACTGAATCAGTCTCATGTAGTCCAGGGTGGCTTTGAACTCACAGAGGTCCAGACCGATCTCTGCCTCCCGAGTGCTAGGATTAAAGGTGTGTGCCTCCACTGCCTGGCATCTATGTTTAACCTAGTGGCTGGCTCTGTCCTCTGATCCTCAGACAAGCTTTATTTGATATGCAATATGTCACCACACTACCCCTCTGCCTGGGGAAGAGGGTGGGGTAGTGGGCAGGCCCCTCTGGGCTGGCACACAGGCTTGCCAGGCTGACAATGGATGTGAACAACAAGGCCCTCATTCTGCCATTTGGGTGGTTTTCCCACTAGCAGAGTGTGCTGGTATGTGCTGCAGGGATTCGGGATCCAGGCTCTAGAAGGCAGCAGGAAGCCTTCTCACACCTTGGTACCCCACAGGCAGCAGACAAAGGCAGTGCTTCACCCCAGCAGCGGGAAGCAAATCTCCACCATATAACAGTAATTTAAGGCAATTGGAATTCTTGACTAGAAGTGGACTGAGAACAGCATGCCAGGACTCCAAATTCATTCCTGTGTGCATGCCGGAAGCTGAAATCATTGGGTGACTGTATACCCTAGGCCAGTGACATTCCGATTTCTCAGAATTTTAAATTTTGCTTCTTTTCTCTTACGTGCCGATCCACACGTGCATGTGGAGGTTAAAATATGACCTGTCGCTCCTTAGGAGTCATCTCCCTTGTTTTGTTGAGACAGAATCTTTCATTCACCTGGAACTCACCAAGTAAGCTGGGCCGGCCAGTCAGCAAGCCCTGGCTCTGCCTGCCTCTCCCTCCCTCGTTCTGGGATTTCCAGCATGTGCTACCACGCCCAGGTTCTCTGTAGGTGGGTCCTGGGGATCAAGTGAACTTAGATTCCTGTGTTTGCCAAGCAGGTGCTGTCTGGACTGTGCTGCCCGCTCGGCACACGATTTTACATTTTGGAGCTTAATGTTCCTCTGTCCTTATCTTTGTTTTTCTGAGATTTCCAAATGATGGGGGTAGGAGGGGGTTTAGACATGGACTCTCACAGTGCAAGGCCGGTTACTTACGTTTGTTAAATGAATGTCACAGGCACGGTAATTTACTCTTGTTCCTTTATTGAACATGTCAACTTGCTTTGTGGCTTCTTCAGTAAGTCAATGACGACGGAGTGGTTCTTAAAAAATGGGAGGTGGGGCTGCTTAAAGGAGATGGAACTCCAAAGACCAGGTGCATTCAGCCTAGCTAGGCAAATGACAGGACTTCTCATTCTTTTGAAGGCCCTTCCCCTAAGGAAATTCTACTTTAATGCGGTAAGCGTGAGCGTCTGTGTGAACTCACAGTGCCGGAGTGAGGCAGATGGCTTAATTAGTGATCTGGGTATTTTAATACCTTATCTTCCAAAGGGCATTCAAAAACCAGAATTATGTTTGAACTCAGCCTCTGTCTTTGTCACTCAGCGCCAACATTATTTCATCTCTCTTTTATCTGCAGCTTTCCTAGGCTACATCCCCTTTCTAATTACAACAATTATCTGCACTTCATTTAGGGCAAATTTGAAGCAATTTTAGGGTACAATTTCCAGATAATTACTGGTAGTGTGTGATCCACAAATGAATCAGGTCCTAAAAGTCCCTGAGTGAGTTGGGCAGGTCTGTATTCTCTCCACAAGGAATGGCGCTGTAAGGGGCTTCTGTCCCCAAGCCTTCCTCACACATCCTGTTCATCTGTAATTTAGCCAAGGCAGTGCTGGGCTGTGGTGGTATTGTGTTCCCCAAAATATTGTGCACCCTAATAAACTTATCTGAGGTCAGAGACAGAACAGCCACTAGATACAAAGGCTAGAAAATGGTGGCACTCACACCTTTAATCCTAGCACTCCAGAGGTAGAAATCCCTCTGGATCTCTGTGAGTTCAAGGTCACATTGGGAACGGCTAGGCATGGTGACACATGCCTTTAATCCCAGGGAGTTGTGGTAGAAAGCAGAAACGTATATAAGGTATATAAGACGTGAGGGCCAGAAACTAGAGGCATTTGGCTGGTTAAGCTTTCAGGCTTCTTAGCAGCACAGTTCAGCAGAGAGCCATTGAGGACACAGAGGCTTCCAGTCTGAGGAAACATGATCAGCTGAGAAGTTGACCAGGTGAGGTTAGCTGTGGCTTGTTCTGGTTCTCTGATCTTCCAGTTCACTCAGGTTTGATTTTATTAATAAGACCATCTAAGATTCCTGCTACACTGGGCTATGACACTGTCCTTCAGAATTCATCCCAAAGAGTCCACTGCCGCTCATGCTGTGCATTCATTCAGATGCTTGTTAGAGATGCAGAATAGAGCTCCCGAAGAGAGGGTAGGACCACAACACTGTAGCCATCAGGTCAGTAAGGGCACCATAGAGAGAGACATGTGTGGCTTTCTTCCTGGCGAGCATACGATTGAAAATTGGTTCACAAGGAATTGGAATTTCTCCAGCAATCTCGTGCTGGGAGAAGGGAAAGGATGAAGCCTGGTGATAGTCAGATGACTGAATTTATCTACCAGGAAGAGATTTTACCTTGTTTACAACTTATTGGACCACGAGACCGGACAGACATGCTCAAAAAAATTGATGAACTAATGATGGATGGAACCACACCTGGACCAGAACTCCTTAGTTATGCATGGCCTCTTGCCTTCTCCTTAGACACAAGCCTCATGCCAGTACCCTGAAGGTTGACTTGGAGGGTGCTGCTGGACCTTCTCAATGTGGCCCATGTGTAAATATCCACCATCCCTTCTCGCCATTGTCTGTCTCTTTTGTTGGCGTATTGAGGACAGCTGGCTCTGCCATGCATCTTAAGGCCGCCAAGCCCAGGCTTTGACCCCAACATCTCTACTCCCAGGACCCTGAGTTTTCATTGGGTTGGTGAATTTGTGTGATCAGTACTTCAAGCCTGAGAAAGGCAGTGGGTTCCTGGCCTGAGACCATGCATGGTTAAGCTGATTGAGGCTTGAAGCCGACCAGTGGTGACAACCAACATTCCTTCTGTGTCGGAGGTGCTGTGTGTGGACTCCAGTACTCTTTCCTGGGAAGGGGATGGCTTCTTAGAGGAGGAACAGAGCTCAGTCGGGGGATGGCATTAACAGTGACCCTCAGGTTACAGTGACATGTCACCTTGCATTTTATCCATGGGAGACGCTTGAACTCTTGACTTGGAAATAGCTTTCAATTGATAGAAATGTGGCCTTGGGGAAGATACTGTGTCTTCCTAAGGACCTACAGAAGCATTACCTGTGCCCACCAGCCAGCCTGCAGGGACCATCCTGCCACAGTACCATCTTGGAGCTTTCTAAGGGACTAGGTCATGAGAAGGCATTGGATTTCCATTTTAGTCTATTGGCTGGAGAATTCACCAAAAAGGATGCAATAGACAAGTGAAAATTCAGGAATGCAACATGCTATGCAGAATCCAAACTTTTTTTCTTGTATTAGTGAAATAACCAGGCTTCCACTGTGCAGGCTCAACACAGCCTCTTCCTATTGCACTGCTGTGCATAGAATGTGTGTACGTGTGTGGGGAGGATGCTGAGTTTCTCAGTGAGCTGTTATTTTGTCTAAGATTTCTCATTCTCCTATTAAATACATGGTGGTGTCATTATAAGGACGGGTCCTTCCATTTTTAAAGGGTGTCTTTGCAGAATAGTAAGGACATGGGGTTGTATTTTTTTATGTAAGAATTTTCTTTTACTTTGGGATTATATTTTATATCATTTCTCCCTTCCTTCCCTTTCCTCACTTCAAACCCTCCCATATATCCCTCCTTACTCTCTTTCAAATTCATGGCCACAGACATAGGTATGCAGTGATAATTTTTGTTAATTATGCATATATAGACTCCTAATATAACCTTCTCAGTTTGCACGTTGTTACTTGTATGTACGTTTTCAGAGCTGACCATTTGGTATTGGATGACTAACTGGTGTGCTCTTCCCTGGAGCATGTCTCTCACTCTTAGAATTCCTTAGTGGCTTGTAGTGCTTTATCTAGGGTTGAGATCTGGAGATCTGTTCCCCATTCACTTTGGCATGTTTATTCTTGTTGACCTTGTTTGGCTCAGGTTTAGGCAGCCATGTTGGTGAGACTTTAATGTATTTGGAGATTTCTCTCTGGGTCCCGCCAAGCCCCAGCAGTCTGACAGCCCACTTATAAAATAAACACACAGACGCTTATATTATTTACAAACTGTATGGCCATGGCAGGCTTCTTGCTAACTGTTTTTATATCTTAAATTAACCCATTTCTATAAATCTATACCTTGCCATGTGGCTTGTGGCTTTCCAGCATCTTTACATGCTGCTTGTCATGGCAAAGGTTGGCAGTGTTTTCCTGACTCAGCCTTCCACTTCCCAGAATTCTCCTCTCTCCTTGCCCTGCCTACTTCCTGTCTGGCCACTGGCCAATCAGTGTTTTATTTATACAGAACGATATCCTCAGCACTTTAAGGGTGTAGCGTCTGACATTACTAGAAGACACAGTCTCATAGCAAACTTCCAGATCTTCTGTATCTCTGTTAGATTTCCGAGGCATCTTAAACAGGCCAAAACAGTGCTGGAGTCTACCTTGACAGACTGGACTGTTTAGTTCAGTGAGAGACAGACACGGTGGGAAGATGTGTCTGCCGAAAGGGGGAGGAGATAATTAGAGTTTATAGGGAGTCTGAAGGACGAGAAGTTGATGCAACTTCAGGGAGCTACATGCCAGTCTACAGTTTCCCCCTCCTGGAGTGTCTGCCTAGACAGGGCCATTTTTGCCTTTGGAAACTGCCTTGTCCTGGTGTCACGATGTGGGTGATGGTGGGTGACTGAGTCAGGCAATGGGAGTGAGTGAAAGAGGCTGTAGTTTCCATACAGGGCCTTGGTCAGAGACTGGAAGGGTCTGCTCAAGGTTTATCCCGGCACTTAAAATCCTTTGTCCCCTCTTTCACACTGTTCCCCGAGTCTCAGGTGGGGAGTGATTTTGTGAACTTATCCTTTGGAGCTGGCTCCACAACTCTGCGCTTGGGTTGGTTGTGCTTTTCTGTACCGGGCACCCTCATTTCAAAGAGAAGTTTCCCTAATGAAGGTGAGGACTATAGTTAACTGTGGGTACAAGGATGAATGTTTAGGATGTAGTTAGTTAGGGATTATGCTGGTGTAGTGAAGCAGTAGTTACAGGTTCTTCTCCAAGATCCACGACTTCACTAGCCCTGGGTAGTTAGCTAAATTCTAGTGTCAGGCATGATTTCCCTCTTTGTAAGTGGGCCTCAAGTCCAATTAGAGAGCTGTTGGTTACCACCAGGAATGTGTGCCACTGCTGTATACTTAGGCTTACTGTGCCGTGCTGGTTGTTGATGTGGTTGTATGTGTCATCGCTAGGTAGGGCTGTTGGTTGCTTCCCTCCTTTGGGAACTTAAATGGTGACTTCTGGTACCATGAAAGCTAGTCTTCAGTGAGGAGGTATCGGGCCAATGACAGCTCATGGACCTCTGACCCTGTGTCTGAAGTACAAGGTGTCTTCAGCAATAGGGGCTTACCTTTCACCGCTGGGGGACAGCCAAAGGCTATAGCAATAGGCTGTATGTTCCAGGGGATCTCTTGGACAACTCTGACCAACACCTGAAAAGACAGCTTCTCATGCCTAGCATTGGAACCTTTGTTAGATAGTCTGTAGCCCTTGGAGGGAGCATTGTCATTCCAGATGAGAAAATTTCACTTAAACTAGATATGTACAGCCGGGCAGTGGTGGCACATGCCTTTAATCCCAGCACTCGGGAGGCAGAGGCAGGAGGATCTCTGTGAGTTCAAGGCCAGCCTGGACTACAGAGTTTCAGGAAAGGCGCAAAGCTACACAGAGAAACCCTGTCTTGAAAAACCAAAAACCAACAACAAAAAAACCCCTAGATATGTACATTTATACACAGACTTATGTGTATTAGCATTTTTAGGCAGTTAATATTATGACTCCTTATGACTTTTTAGACATCCTTACTGTTATTTTAGCCTCCTCCCTCCTTTTTCTGTATTTATCTGCCCCTCCCTAATTACAGCCCTCCCTTTCCCCAGTTCCCCATCAAATCACCTGCACCCTCTCTTCCCCTCTCTATTGCTCCCCCTCCCCCTACCTCAGCAATGGTCCCCCTTTTCTCTCCTGGTTTCTGCAGCTATTCTAGAGTATATTTTCACATCTGAAGGCTTGGAGTTAGGAGCCTCCAATGAGAGAGATCACGGGACACTTGTCTTTCTGGATCTGTGTTATCCCATTCAATATGACCTTTTCTGGTTCCATCAGTTTGCCTGCGAAGTTAGGGATTCCATTTTCCCTTAGAGATGAACAGTAATCCATAGGGCATATGTACCATATTTTCATCATCCATTTATCAGTCATAGGTTGTTTAAGTTGTTTCCATTTCCTAGCTATTATGAATAAACCAGCAATGAACATAGCTGAACAGGTATCTCTAGAGTAGGATGGTGAGTCTTTTGGGCATATGCCCAAGAGTGGTGTAGCTGGGTAATATGATGGATGTATGTTTAGCCTTTTGAGATTTCTCCACACTGAATTCCATTGCAAATGCATCAACATGCAATCCTACCAACAGTGAATAACAGATCCCCTTTCTCACACCCACCCCAGCATTTGTTTTCAGCTGTTTCGATGCTCTTTGCCATTCTTACTGAATAAGAAGAAACCTCAAAGTTGTTTTGATTTGCTTTTCCCTAATTGCTAGGGATGATGAACACTTTTTCAAATATTTCTTAGTCACTTTTTCTTCTTTGGAGAACTTTCTGTTCAGATCCAAGGCACATTTTTCAAATGGGTCAATATTTTTTTATTCTTTGTTTTTCAAGTTTTTAAAAAATATATTCTGGATATTAATCCTCTGTCAGATGTATGTATAGCTGACAAAGATTCTCTCCATTCTGTGGGCTTCGTCTTTACCTGGTTGATTATTTATTTAGCTGTGCAGAAGCATTTTAGTTTTATGAAGTTCTACTTGTCAGGTGTTGGCCTTAATTCTTGTGCAAATGGAGTCCTATTCAGGAAGTCTTGTCCTACATCTATGTCATATCCTGTTGACAGATTTTTCTTTGGGCTGCCAGCACACAATAAGTGACATGGAGACTTATTATTAATTATGAAAGCTCGGTCTTTGCTTAGGCTTGTTCCTAATTAGTTCTTATAAGTTAAATTAACCTATGCCTTTTAATCTATGTTCTTTTATGTGATTCATTTATCTTTACTCTGTACTGCCCATCCTGCTTCCTCTGTGCCTGGTGAGTCTGCCTTTCTTCTTCCCAGAGCTCTCTCTGTCCAACTCTCTCTGCTATACTTCCTGCCTAACTATTGGCCATTTAGCTTTTTATTAAAACAATCACAGCGACATCTTTAT
Organism: Peromyscus maniculatus bairdii; assembly: GCF_049852395.1. Lineage (NCBI taxonomy): Eukaryota > Metazoa > Chordata > Mammalia > Rodentia > Cricetidae > Peromyscus > Peromyscus maniculatus. The sequence continues at coordinate 73,881,109 of NC_134870.1, read as the reverse complement.
ACAGTATAACTAAATATCTTGCAACAATATTCTACCTATATTGTGCCCTACACCTGTATAATGCCCATGTTTTCTTCTAGTAGTTTCTGTGTTTCATATTCAGGTCTTTTATTTGCTTGATGTTCCTTTTTTTTTTTTCAGTGTGTTTGATAACAGGTCTAATTTCATTTTTCTACAGGTAGATATCAAATTTTCCCAGCACCATTTGTTGAAGAGGCTTTTTTCTCTTCAGCTTATGTTTTTGGCATCTTTGTCAAATATTAAATGGCTGAAGTTACATGTACTCATATCTTCAATTTTGTTCCATTGGTCTGTATGTCTTATTTCGTTCCAGTACCATATTGTTTTTATTACTATGGCTCTGTAATATATCTTAATGCCTGAAATAGTGATCTACCTAGCATTGTTTTTTTTTTTTTTTTTTGTTTTGTTTTGTTTTGTTAAAGATTGTTTGGGCTGTCTGGGGTCTTTTGTGGTTCCATATGAATTTTAGTATACTTTTTCTATTTCTGTGGAGAGTGAGATGGGGATTTTTATTGGGATTATATTGTATGTATAAGCAGCTGTTGTAAAGTAGTCATTTTTACAATTTTAATTCTACCAACCTATGGTCATGGTATGTCTTTCTATTTTCTATGGTCTTCCTCTATTTCTTTCTGCAGAGGTTTAAAGATTTTACTGTAGAGATCTTTCACTTCCTTGATTAGGTTTATTTCTAGATATTTTGTTTCCTTTGAGTCTATTGTGAATGGGAATGTGTCACAGTGTTGTTTTTTAAGGCAAAGAAACTACTCTAAAATTGATTGTGGTGATTTGGCATGTGTCTGTGGGTGACAATCAACTATTGAGTTATTTACTATATGAGCAAATTTCTTACATGAACTTCTAATTTTATTTTTATTAGCTTATAAGGAATTAGGTTTCATTAAGAAATTTTCAAACAAAATTCATTTATTGTTTGTCCTCCCCACTCCCGTGCCTAGCTCTTCCCTCTTCCTGCCCCTTCCTTTCCTCCCTGTCCCAGTCTCCTCTCACCTCCAGGTTACAGGAGATCCTTTGCTCTAACTGCTCCGCCCCAGACTTTCTCAGTCTTTCTCTCTTATTTCCTGCTCACACTCTCCTGTTTATCTTCCTTCCATATAAATTCTATCCCGACAAAGCTGTTCAAGGAAGCAGACACGTTTATGTCTGTCATCAATCTCTAAAGTACTTTTTGCAGGTGTGTGATAATTTACACCAACCACCAGATATGGGCCAATATCCTTCCTTTTAAAAAGTAGGTGTTGCTTTCTATTATTAAGCAAAGCATATTTTATTTTTTATTGGTGTGAAATTTAACCATAACAAAATTGATGATTTTAAGTGCACATTTTAAAGCAAAATTCATTGATATGGTTAGCTACCATCTAATGGATGTAGAAAGCATCCTTGCCATCCCAGAAGGGTCCTGGATTCCTCCCCAGGAAATCCTTCCTGCATATTTGACTTTTGTGCTCTGTTCTTCATTGCCTGGGAGCACTGGTCGGGTGGTCCTATGTGTATGGTCTCCAATCTCCCAGGAAGGATGCTTGCCTGAATTCTGTGAGCCCATAGTAGCCTTAAGCAGTCATTTTGAAAGAATAGTTTCCATTGTCATTGCCAAAAGGGAAGTTCTTTAGGAGTGAGCCAACATTATAGAACTTCAGCACACAAACACATTGTTCATTTTGTCTCAAAATTTATTAGGATATTACTTACGTTTAATGTATTTCAAAATATAATTATGTAACAATCTAGAAGTGTGCTGATGGTCTGTTTTCCATCTCAAATTAGGCTCAGCTAGTTTATCCAGCCAATCTTCTTAGGACTGTTCCATAATAAAACTACATAATCTAAACAAAATAATGAGAATACCACAATCTAAAGTTTGCAATGCTTCTCATTATCCTATAATATTCATCCAAATATCTTGCTAACAGCTTTATAAGCATAACATTATGATGTTATGGGTAAACATTGACATAAATATCATCTCTGAATTACCTTAGAGCAGTGTTTTGTGGCCAAGGGTGATTTGGCTAGTCACTGGGCACTTGCCAAGGACTGGAGGCACTACTGTTCTCTGACTTAGAGAGGCGCCCATTGGTGTGTAGAGAGTGGCGACAGGGATGCTGTCAATCATCCTAACATAGTGAAAGAACATCAGTGACATGTAGACATCCATCCCGTCACATGTGTCTCCAGCAATCCACTTGAGAGTGACTGCCTTTCCTTCTAAGTGTATGGTCTCTCACTACCTGGAGAGACACACGGAGGAGGAATAAATTACCACACAACACTTCTCTATCTCTGTCTGTCTATCTGTCTCTGTGTGTTTCTTTCTGTCTCTTCCTCTGTCTCCCTGTCTTTGTCCCTCCTTCCCCCTCCCCCATGTGGTGTGTGTATGTGTGTGTGTGTGTGTGTGTGTGTGTGTGTGTGTTGTAAGGATTTTACCCATGGTCTTTTACATATAGGTACATGGTCTGAGATACACTTTACCTGTCTTAGTCACTGTCCTCTTGCTTGAAGAGACACCATAACCACAGCAACTCTAATAAAAGAAATCATTTAATTGGGGATGGCTTACAGTTTTAGAGATTTAGCTCGTTATCATCCAGGTGGGGAACGTGGCAGCATGCACGCAGACCCCAGAGCAGCAGCTAGGAGCAGTATCATGCTCCAGAGGCAGCAGGAGACACCGGGCTTGGCATGGACTTTTGAACCCTCAAAGCCCACCCCCCAAGTGACACACTTCCTCCAATAAGGCCACACCTCCAAATCCTTTCAGATAGTGCCCCTCCCTGGTGACTAAACATTCACATACATCAGCCTATGGGGGCCATTCTTATTCTCACCACTACAGCACAGTAAATTGACACAGCATTATAGCTCAACACCCTCCCTTGTAAATTTGAATTAAAAAAAATTCAGTCTTATAGGAGTATTATAAGGATTGAAAATAAATTCCTGCTAGCACAGAGTTGAGCTCAATGCAAGTCTTTTATTATTAACTTAATCCACATCACAATTCCAAGATGCTGGCTATCACCAACACCTCAGGTGATGGAGTGTTTTGACCTTGCTCTTTCTTGTACCCATCCATTACATTGTGAATTCCACAAAGGGAGCAGAGTTTCTTCATTTGAATGCCTAGCTTCCTGGAGTGCTAGAAAATGCATTGGAGTATACTTTTATAAACCCCTGACATGGAAGAAGAAGAATAAGCATCGTAGTCCCAAGGACTGTGACTGTGCTTTGTTAAGTGACGGGGGGCTGCAGACATGAATGAGAATTCAGATCTAAAAATAGTTTATGGTAGGCCATCTGAGTGTGCATAGTCTAGCTACATGATACCTCATATCAGAGGCCTGTGTTCAGTGGAAGGAGGGAAGAAAGGAAGAAGAGAAATGTGATGAAGGGAAGGTAGGTCCCACGTGTCATATGATGAAAGTTCAGTCTTTGTTGATGGCTTCTGGCACAGATGCCATGTTTAAGGACATGTCTACAGGACCAAGAATAGCTGATGTGATCACCTATATCTGCAGGGAACAGGATCCTGTCAATAGCTCAAGTGAACACAGGAGGCGATTCATCCCAGAACCTCCAAATAGGAGCTTACTTGCTTAACACCCAATTTCAGCCCATGGGACCTTGAGCTGTGCCAACCTGAAATCATCTCCCTATCTCTTCCTTTTTTTTTTTTTTTTAAATCTTTAGAGCATTTTATTAAGCTGTCAAGAGATTAAAAACTCTACTCGTTTAAGGTGTAAAGCAGGTGCTGGGGAGATGGCTCAGTTGGAAAGCGCTTGCCTGGTCATCACAGGACCTGGGTCTGATCTCTAAAGCCTGTGTAAATAAGCCCAGGTGCAGAGTTCCATGCTTGAAATGCCACTGCTGTGGAAGTAGAGACAGATTCCTTGGTCTTGCTGGCTAGTAATCTAGCCTACGAGGAGAGCTCCAGCTATTGAAATCGTCTCAATAAACAATGTGTGCATGTTGAATGACACCAAAGGGTACTGTCAGGCCTCCACATACATGCTCACATGCATTCACGTAGAGCTGGGCACATGTGTGGGCACAAACACATGTGGACACACACATACGTGAAACCAGACAGAAACCACTTCATGGAAGATGCTCAGTTCAGTTTCCAAGGTTCCATGGCGGAGCAGCTCAGTGTGGCAGAGGCTGTTCGCACCATGGAAGACAGGTAGCAGAGACAGTACTGACAGAACCAGAAGTGGGTCTAACTTCAAAGGTGACATACTTCCTCAGCCAAGCACCTCCTCCTAAAGGTCCCACAGCCTCCCCGAAGAGCATCACTATCTGGGCAATAAGAATACAAAATCTGAGCTTAAAAAACATTTAAAAATTGCATACAATATATTTTGATCATATTCTTTCTCTTCAGTACCTACCCCACTGCATATCCTTTCTTGAAAAAAAATCATATACACAGACACACACGCACATGCACACACACACACACACACACACACGCACACGCACACGCACACGCACACGCACACGCACACGCACACGCACACGCACACGCACACGCACACGCACACGCACACACACAGTCTGTTTTGTGTTGGCTCACTACTCCTGAACACGAGGCCTGCCCTGGCATGTTATTGGTATACCTGGTGTTACTCCATTAAAGAAAACTGAGTGTCCCTCTCCCAGCAGCCTTTATTTGCCAATCATGTCTTGGACAGAGGTGTGATTTTGTGCCCAGTTTCTACTTTCTGTGTTAGAACTGTGTCTGGCTTGAATTGTACAGGTCGTGTGAATGCTGTCATAGCTGCTGTGAGCTAATACGGACATCAGCACTGTTGTGTCTGGAACAAACTGTTTCCTTGGAGTTGTCCACCACCTCTGGCTTTTGCAGTATTTTCCTGTTTCACATAGCTCTCTGAGCCTTGAGGGGAGGGGACGGATAGAGACATCTCATTTAGGGCTGAGCACTCCAAAGCCTCTCACTCCCTGTCCATTGCCCAGTTGTGGGTCTCAGTGCTAATTACTGCCTTCTACAAGAAGCTTCTTTGATGAGGGGTGAGCCAAGGACTGATCTCTGGATATAGCAATTTACTATGAGGAGCTATTTTATTGCTATGGTCATTTAGCAGAATAATACTGGGGGGTGTTGCTGGCTCTGCAGCTGGAGTCCCACTGTCTCTGATCCCAGGGGCAGGGGGTGAACATATGCTGAGACAATGGCATAGGCTCTGGCAATCTCATTTATTAAATAGAGGACAGAGGTGTTTATGTGTGTACTTTTTGGCGGGCTCTGCTTCCAGCTAACATGGTGTTTCCTGGTTAGCTCTGGGTCATATGTCAGCAGTGGTCATCTTGAGGGTCCAGTTTCAGGGTCCTCTGGACCAGGATACTACTAAGCTTGTCAGAGTTCTTTGTTAGCTTAAGGCATGGCCCAGTGCTTGCGGCCTTACCCACTTCAAGGAGGTTTTCCTCTAGATCCATGACCTGTTTAGTCTCAGGTTCTTTGTCTTATGAACGTCAGGTATGTTTTCCTCTGAAGTGGGCCTTAAATGCAGCCAAACAGTAGTTGACTACTTCCCTAACATTTGTGCCATTAGGTATATCTTGCTGACAGGTTGCTATTATAGATCGCAGGCCTTGTAGCTGGGTGAGACTGATAATTAATTTTTTTCCCTTGGTAGCACATAGAGTACATTCCAGAATGATGAATCCTAGTCAGCAGGGGTGAAGCATCTGGTTGAACACCAGCTTGCTTCCTCAGTGTTCAGTGGCATAAGTTTGTGGTGACTTCAGCAACAGGGTTTTCTCATCAGGCTGTGGAGGATGACCAATAGCACTGGAAATAACCTGTAACATTTGGAGGCCCATGGGGTCCCTTCGGCCAACAGGTCAACAAGATGTAATACGTTTGTGGTGCTGAGCTTTGACTTGGTGGCCTGTGATGTCTAGTTGGGCCATTGTCTCCTCTATTATATGATAACTATACACACACACACACACACACACACACACACACACACACACACACACACTCATATATGTGAATTTAAATACGCACACATTTAGGGCTCTTCTACAGTAATAGATTTCCACATGGCCTTTCAAAAGCTTTTAGTGTTGGCTGCCCTCCATATTCCTTTCTCTATCCTACCTTGCCCTCGAATTCCTCTCTCCATTTAGTCCTCTTATTCTGATTTCCCCTTTATTTCTTCATAGAGCTGTATTCTATTTCCCCTTCCTTGGAAGATTCCCCTCCCCCACCCAGCCATCTACTGGCCACCTAACCTCTGTGGATATTCTAAACAAAGTGCACATATCGCTATTGATAGCTTAAAAGCTAGCATCCACATATAAAATGTGCAAGATTTGTCTTTTGTGTCTGAGATAATTGTTTCTAGTTGATTCCATTTACCTGAATATTCGTAATTTCATTTTTCTTAACAGCTGGATAATATTCCACAGTGTAAATGTACTACACTGTCATGATCTATTCATCAGTTGATGGACATCTAGGCAGTTTCCAGTTTCTGTCTATTATAAATAGAGCTACAATGAAATGGAGGAGCAACTATCTCTGTAGTAAGATATAGAGTCCTTTGGGTAAATGCCCAAGGGTGACATAGCTGGATCTTATGGTAGATCTACTTTCAAGCTTTCTGAGGAACCTCCACACTGATTTCCACGGTGGTTGTACCAGTTTGCACCCCCACCAGCAATGGATAAGTGTTCCCCTTTCCTTCATCCTCACCAACATGTGCGGTCATTTGTTTCATTGATCTTGGCCATTGATTTTGTCTGGGGTAAGATGAAATTGCAAAGTAGTTTTAATTTGTATTTCCCTGATGGCTGAGGGTGTTTAATAATTTTTAAGCATTTCTCAGCCATTTGTGCTTCATCTTTTGAGAACCCTGTTTCATTCTACACCCCATTTTTAACTGAGCACCACTGTGCATGTGTCTATCAATCCCCTCTGACTTTCTCAGAGTTTTTCTTTTTGTCCCAAGAGTGGGTACATCAAATGCTCTTTCTATTGTTTTGATTAGATGATTTTTCTTCTTTAGTTTGTAGGTGGGAATTAGTACAATAATTGCTTTTTGCATTTTAAGATTGCCTTGTGCTTGATTATTTTGATTGATTTTTTTTTCATTTATTTGCTAGTAATTTAATCTGGTGAGAGCATCTTCCTCACTGTGTGATATATTAATTTTGATACCAGGACAATGCTAGTTCCAGTAAAAAACAAAACAAAACAACAACAGCAAAAAACAAAACAAAAACCCAGAAGTTTTTCCCCCTACTCCCTTTTCTGGGGGAGATTATGTGGAGCTGGATGCAGTTTGTCAAAGGTCCGGTCCCACAGTAGCCATGCTTAGAGTCTCCCATGAGCCCTCTTGGGAAGAGTGTGCATATTAGTTCACCTTTCTCACTACCTATGGGACTAGTGCAGCTTCTTACTTACTCTTGGTGGGTAGTTTGTGGGGGTGATGGACACCCACATCCTGGTTCCCAGAACCGCTGAGGGGGTTAGAGAAGCCAAGTGGGAATGAAGGTGGCAGATGACACTCAAATCCTAATAACCCGCCTTAAAATAAGGAATTAAATAAGGACTCTCCAACCCCAAGAGACCAAAGCAGCCTGAAAGGACAGAAGGCGGTAAAGAGGACACTAGAGTCACCAGCAGGCGCTGCTGGCTCTGGGTGGAGGAAAAGGAAGAAAAGGGCCGTTTCAGCCTCTGATCTTGAACACTGTGAGATGATAAATCTGTGCTATTTTGTGCTACTAAATTCCATAGAACTTTGTTCACTTCTGGGTTTTTGATTTTTTTTTTAAAGCAAATCTTGTTATTGTAGTTCTGACTTTCAATGCATTAAGGGCAATGGTTCTCAACCTGTGGATTGAAACCCCCACCGGGTTGCCTATCAGATATCTTGCATATCAGTTATTAACATTGCCATTCATAACAGTAGCAAAATTACAATTGTGAAGTAGCAATGAAATAATTTTATGGTGGAGGGTCACCACAACACGAGGGACTGGATTAAAGGGCCGCAGCGTTAGGAATGTTGACAACTACTGATTTAAGGTCCTTGTAATATTTTGCTGTCTTTTAATTGTTAAAAATTCCTGCTCTTTATTTTCATTGTTTTTCTAAGGGGTTGTCATTTTTCTGAATACCAAGTCCCGCCCCCCACATTGGTTCCCTCCTTCAGTTCCGCTGACTTCGGGTCTGTGGCACATGTTGCATATCACACGTTATTCGTTTCTTTCCTTCCTTATGCTGGTTCCCATCTATCTCGCCACATTTCCCGGTTTACTGACACACAGACTGTGATCATTTGTGAGCTTCGGTTGTGACCGTGCGGCAGTGTTCATCCCCAACGTCGCTGTTGCCGCTGCATCGTAAATATACCGTCCTGTACTCTCCTCCCTTTGGTAATATCTGTTTCCTTCTAAATGTCCTTTGAGACTTCCTTTCTGCCCCAGGGCTCATTTAGAAGCCCTCGTGTCATTTCCAAGTGCTTGGAGAGTTTCCTGTTGTCCTGCTGTATTGATTTCTAGTTTAGCTCCATTATGCTCTGAGGACACTGTAGGTTTCTTAATTGTGTTTGCATTGTGTTCTATCCCAGGACATTGCCTGCTTCTGCAAATGTGTCTCAGGCCCCGCAGGGCATGTCCAGTGTATTAGAGCTTCAGCCAGGTCCTGTTGGCCGAGCGTGTTGTCAGAGTCCAGGCGCTGGCTGGCTGCGTTTTCCTCCTGTGGTGCCATCAGCTACCGAGAGGGGTGTGAGGTCCCAGTTGCAGTGCCAACGGCCTGTCTCCATTCTGTTCTCTTAGGCTTATTGTTCATGTATGAGGTTTGTGTGCATGTGTTTGTATGTTCATGTGCATGTGTACGTGCCAGTGTGTGGAGGTCTTCTCAGTCGATGTCAACCTTATTTTCTTTTTGAGAGAGGGTTGGTTGGTCACTGAGGCTGGTGTTGGTCAATTTGGCTGGCCTGGTTGGCCAGGGAGCTCCCCTCTTGTCTTTGCCTTGGATTACAGACACACTCCACCACACCCAGGATTTTTTTTTTTTTCACATAGATTTTGGCCCTTGGAGGCCAGAAGAGGGTGCAGGTGTCAGATCTCTTGGAACCGGAGGAACAGGTGGCTGTGAGCTGCCAGATGTTGGTGCTGGGACTCGACTAGGATCCTCTGAAAGGGCATGAAGTGCTCTTAACCACTGAGCTATTTCTCCAGCCCCCTCAAGATTTTATTTTTTGAGCACCGATAGCACACAGCCTCGATGACTGTGGCTAGACTGTCAGTTTGGGTTGGCTGCATCCTTCAACTTTTGTGTTTTCAAAGTTGCTTCTGTCCTGTTCTTCCCCAAAAAACATTTCATTATGAATCTACACATCTTCCCTCAGTGTGATACCAAGGCACATCACTGGCTCAGTAAGAGCTTGGGAAGAGCTGTTCTTACTCCCCTAAACCTATAGCCCTGGAGCACCAGGTCTTCTCCATTCCACCTGAACTTTGTTTAATTTCTCTCAAGGGCATTTTGTAGTTTTCAGGGTACATATTCTGCTTTTCTTTAAATTTGTCCCTAAATGTGTTATTTTGTCATATGATTACAACTGAAACTATTTTTCCTAATTCCAGTTTTAGATTGCTTGTTGCTAATGTGTAGAAATAAAACCAGTATTCACATATTCGACTTGTGTAGAAGAACTAACATATAACTTCAAACTTTGCCTCATAACAAAGTCCTCAGAATGGTCTTCCTTTGTCTCGTACAGTTTCAGGGATCTAAGGGATTCAGGTCTCCATGGCTTGTGGCTGTATAATTACAGCCTTTCTTCCATTTTCCCGAGGCTCTTTCCACTTCTCTGCTTGTCTAAGAACACTTAGAGTTGCATTTTGGCTAACTCAGTGTAATCCACAAGAGTCTCACTTTGAGACCCTTAATTGAATCATGCTTGCAAAGTATCCCTTTCTAAATAGAGTCACAGCTACAGGCTATGGGCATCAGAATCTAATTCACCGTACAATACTGTAATTGATACTTTCTGGATAGCCAAAAGGCCCGCTGAAGCACTTTCTAGGCCAACACTCAATGCCACATAATCGTAGATAGTAATCAGGCTAGGAGAATCCTCAGCTCTCCATGACAACTGGAGCTAAAGACTTCCTGGAGACCTGGGATGTATAGCATGGTCCACCAGTCCACACTTACACTCTGATGTTTCCTCTTTGTGTTAGCCCACTACATATGTGACCTTGAAACTAGGGTCTGAGAACCAGAAGGCAGCCCCTGTATGTTGAGGCATTCAGTCGTGGTCCCACCGGAGAGTACCAGCAAGGTCTTTGCAAAGACATAAATTCCCTCTCCGAGTGCCCTAGAACAAGCAAAGGGCAGGCAGCAGGAGAGAAGTTGGAACTCATGGCTAATGAAGCCCCAATTATTCATATCTAAACAGTCCCATTTCATAAACTGTTCTGGTTTATTAGATTTGGCTGCTCACTGAGAAAATAATTAATGTGAGAAGCAATTGCCTTTGCAGACCGATTGACTTAAGATGTCGCCAGCCAAAATCAATCAGGTGAACTAGGAGCGACAGTAGCCGCAGCAAGATGGGCCTGTGGTTCAGGTGCCTTGCACATGTCTAGTGGCGTTCTAGAGCGCTAAGAGAGGCTAACCCTGCGTAAGCTGTGCTTCTGGCCAGACATGCCTCTTACTCCTTCACCCCGTATGTTTAGGACCCAGCCAGCATCCCCTCATGTTTTCATGGCAGGGTCAGGGTGTTCTCAGTTTTGACCAGGATCACCTGTGCTGTCCGTGTGGCATGCCATGCTTTTCTAGGAAGGAGCAATGCTTTTCCTTCCATTGCAATTCTCTGCTCAACTAGTCCTTTAAATATGCAAATTCAACTCTGGCCATGCCTAGGCTCTGCTCAATTTATTTGATGAAAATTCAAAAACCATCCAGGGTCAGCCATACTGACACTCAGGTGAGATGATGCTGGTGATGAGCACTGATGCCATTCCAGCGGACTGATTTTCAACCATCTGGGGTCTCTGCATTCTATCTAACACAGCTACAAAGAGGCCACACAATCTAGGTCATAGACAGGTTGTCATCAGTGTCATAGGTGGGCAGACCTTGCCTAGCATCCCCAAGCTTTCTATGTGACAGGGCACAGTGATTCTGTGGTGCAGCTCTGTGATGAGTCACACATTGCCTTGCTCAGAGAAAATGACTGGAGTGAGAAAGGAAAAGGACAATGAAACCATGTGGCAGCTTCTTCCCTGCTGGATACAAATCAAACTCCACATGTCCCAGACACAGTTCCCTTCCTGCCATTTCTATCCCTAGCCTACTACTTACTCCACCATGAGCTGAGGCAGATGGCAAGCATCATGGTGTAAGTTCAGAGCCACATCCAACCCGAATCACACACAAAGCCTTTCTCTTTCTCTCTTATCTCTAACCTCATATTTAATTTTAAAAAAAACAACAACAAGTTTCTAATATTTAGTGTTGAGTGTCTAGAGAAACTGTAGACAACACAGTGTGTTACCATGGGCTCTCTGTCTTCCCTATAGTTAGCCTCCTGAATTCATGTAGAATATTCATTAGCCCTGATGCATGCACACTGACTCATGGTCCTCACTGAAGTGCATTATGTTGACAGGTCCATAAGCTGCATTCTATACTTAACTCTGGAAGTTTCCTGAAATGGACAGTGCCATCTCTACACCCTTCCAATGAGACTCACTCAAATGGAATCCACTGTCCCAGACTTTATCTGTGCACATTTCCCTATATAGTGGGTCTCTAGAATTTATTCACCTCACAAAGCCTAACCGTTGTCCCCAAGGAACAAGCCCTTATTTCCTTCTTTCCCATCCCAGCCATCACCATTGTGATTTCTGCTTCTGTGCTTCTGATGGTTTAAGACATCCCAGGTGGCAGAATCCTATTGGGTTTGAATGGGCCTGGAAGGAGTTATGCAAAGTGAAATGAGCCTGCCACAGAAAGACAAAACCCTTTGTTCCTACCTGGTGGTTATTTCTTCATGGAAGACCCTGGAATAGACTGAGTGAATAAGTTCAGCAAATACTTGTAGGGGAGGGTTGTTGCCATAGGAGTTAGACTGGCTCATCCAGACGGTGTTACCAATTGCTCCACATTGCTGGTGAAGGATTGAGGTCTCCTAATAGACAAGTGCTGGAGGCCTGGTGTGTGTTCATCACTGCTGTGATCCTCAATTCCTCACACTATCTCTCAGGGAGAGTGCTCACAGGCAAGAGTGTCCTGGGCTTTGATTATGGTTCTTCCCCTAGGATGGAGGAATGCTTGACCTCAGCCCTCAACTGTGCATGGGAGCTGCCTTGTCCACGATTATGGCCTTTTTAGGTGACCTGAAGCCCAGGTTAGTGGCCATAACTAAGCCACCAACACAGAGAGAAGAAGTGTCTATGTCTGCCCAGCTGTTCCCAAATAACCACAAAGAGGCTTAATATTAATTATAAATACTAGGCCAATAGCCAGGCTTGTTACTGTCTAGCTCTTACCTTTTAAGTTAACCCATATTTCTTATCTACACTTCACTGTGTGGCTTGCTACCTTTTCTCAGTACTGCATGCCCATCTTGCTTCGCTCTGCATCTGCTGCCAACTCCAGACTCCACCCTTTTTCCTTCAAGCATTCTTAGTTTGGCTCTCCTGCCTGACCTTATCCTGTTCATGTATTGACCAGTTAGCTTCTTTATTAAACCAGTCCCAGCAACATATATTCACACAGTAAGGGAATATTCCACAGAGCAGCAACCTAGTTCCCACAGGGTGACAATGATCCTTCCTGGGGCTTTTCTCTGCCATGTTGCCCCTCCTTGCCTTTCTGATTTCCTTCTAGAGTTGATCTCAGAACACATCATTTGGGAACAAAGCCCCTGTACAGGGTCTTCACTGCAGAGTATGTTTCCTAGGAGGTTCAAACTGTGACTTCCATCATCCATTAACCCTTAGTAGAACCCAGCGGAATTAGGTTCCCTCCAAAACCACCCTAAATGGGGGTGTTGTGAAGACATGGCTTCCCCCAGTGTGTGTGGGAAGGAGGGAAAGGGTAAATTAGGTGATAAGGCTGAAGAAATCTGCTGTTTGGGGCAGGAGGAGGCAGTGATGCTATGTCAAGTCACACACCATTTCCTCTACCCCTTGGGGCCAAGAAAACCAGGCTGTCAGAGAAGACAGCATTCTGAAGGCATCCTGCCGTGGAAGATTCAGATCCCACACAATGCCACCTCCCTTTTAGATGACAGCATCTCAGAGCTCGGTAGAGGGTACTCCTGGTGTCATGTTGGCTGTGACCTCAGAACTGCACTCTTCATGGATGCAACCCATGCTTGCTTCTGGTGGCTGAAGGTGACTGAGCTGTTGCAGTCATGTTGCTGACATATAACTCATTATTTTTTATCAACCTCTGATGAGTGGAACTTTCAGGGAACTTCTTCCTCCTCACGGTTAGTGAGCTAAGGTGGTTCTTTCGTATATCTCTGAATGCTGGGCTAGGATGAATTGCTAGCCATCAACATCAGACTGAGAAGGTGTCTTCTTGAGAACTCACTGCATCCATGTAGAATGAACAGTTGTATGGTCAGGAGAGCACACAGACTACAGACAGCACATCAGACCCTACCACCAGGGAACAGATGGGCTCACAGAAAATGTCCATTGTTTTTCCTTCAACCTTTATGGGCTCAGGTTCACATACAACCGCATATCCATCAGGAAATAGGAGATGTGCTAACTGCACTTGTAACATCGGTCTATAAAGCTAGAATGTCAACAAATTGATATTCAGTAAGCCCACATAATCGACTGGCCTTCCAAAGCCCATGAGAAGTTCCTTGTCATCATACAAGGAAGAGGGAAGAGGGAGTGAGGGAGAAGAGGATGGAAGAGAGAGAGAGGCAGAAAGAGAGACAGAGGATGACAATGTGCCTGCCCACTTTCAGCTCTCCTATGGCCTCTCTTGGCTTCTCCAGAACTCAGGGCTACTCACACAAATGATTACTGGGTATCATCCAGGATGTTGACAGACATAGAGGATAATCCAGAATGTTTTGCTGCACAATCCCACCCCCAATGGGCTGTGCCTTACCAGCCCCAGCTGTCCTTTGGTCAACCTTGGCTTTCTCTCTGATGATGTCTCCCAAGAAAGTTTCTAGTCTCTAGATCACTGTTTTTCAACCCTCCTAATGCTGTGACCTTTGAATACAGTTCCTCATATTGTAGTGACCCCCCAATCACAAAATTATTTTCAATGCTACTTCATAATTGCAATTTTTGCTACTGTTATGAATGGTAATGTAAGTATCTATGTTTTCCAATGGTTTTAGGCGACCCCTGTGAAAAGGTCCTTCAACCCCAAGAGGGTTGTGACCCACAGGTAGAGAACCAGTGCTCCAGAATCTGCTTCCATTCTCTGACACATCTCACCATGGGATTCCTGTTGGGAATGTGAACATGTAACGTATATAATATATAGTATATATATATGCATATGTGTGTTTAAAACATTACAGAGGAAATAATTTTGCAATGAAAAGTGTGCAATTAATTTAATTGAATCACAACATTTTGACATGAATCCTTTTATGTTTAATCAAGTGTTTTAAGTTGTCGAATCTATGGGCTTCCTCACTTTCTTGGCTGTCAGTGGCTCCTGTGGTTACACTAGGAATTTTTAAGGCAGTCATGATGCCCTCACACATGTAGGTTTCCTTGGCTGAAATGTCAGATTGATACAGATTATGACTCAGTGTGCTGTTGTCTGTGATGTCAGGGTTATGTCCAAACAATCCTTTTCCATACAAATGCCACAGAGCTTCATCACATTTTCTTCTAATAGTTCTGCAGATTCAGGCCTTACATTTCCTTTTTTAATTCATTTAGAGTTGGTGTGTGTGTGTGTGTGTGTGTGTGTGTGTGTGTGTGTGTGTGTGTGTTGAGTGTGTGTATACAGGTGTGTGCAGGTGTGCTTACTCACATATGTGCATTTGGAGGCCAGGGTTCATGCCAGGTGCCTTTCCTTCTTTTTTTGGAGACAGGATCTTCCACTGAAACTTGAGACTTCAGCATGAGACCCTGGAATCCCCTCCTCTGCACTGTGCTGGGGTTCCAGAGCCGTGCTGCCATTCCTGGCTTTTTATGTGGGTGTTGGAGATCTGAACTCAGGGTCTTACGCTTGTGCAGCAAACTCTTTTCTCACTGAGCAACTCCCCCATCCCCTAGTATATTTATGTTGTATGACACAGGGGTCCTCATGGGGATATTTGGTTTTTTTTCTGCCACCATTTGTGGAAGAGGCTGCCTGTGGTGATACTTTGTTTCTGCTCTGACAAATAAAGCTTGCCTGGAGATCAGAGTGCAGAGTTAGTCACTAGAGGCCAGGCAGTAGTGGCACACACCTTCAGTCCCAGCACTTGGGATCTTATGCCTTTCATCCCAGCACTTGTGAGGAGGAAACAGGAAATGATATAGCTGGGTGGAGAGAGGAAGTGATAAGGCAGAGTGGAGACAGGAGCTCGGCCCTTTTGGTCTGAGGATTTGGGTAGAGGTAAGAAGTCTCTCTAGTGGCTGGCTCCTTTACTTCTCTGATCTTTCAGCATTTACCCTGATATCTAGCTCTGGGTTTTTATTACTAAGACCAATCAGAATTTGTGCTACAGCTGCCCTTTCCCACGGTGCTTTCTTGGCTTTTTGTTAAAAATCAATTGACTACATCACTTTAACCCCAGCACGTCTTGCAGGCAGAACCAACTGTAGGTTGAAGGTTTGGTGGCTGGGTTGGTGTCCCAGTCCCACCACTGGAAGTCTTGTCTGGTTACCAAAGAGTGCTGGTTCAGGTTCCAAATCCTCCATTACTAGGAGTCTTCACTAGGTCACCTTTGTAAATTTCAGGAAGTTTTCATTGCGCTAGGTTTCCACCTAGTCGCTCCCCACCAATGCTCCCCAATTCTAGTTATCTCTCCCAGTCCTCTCCCTCCATCTCCTCCTGCCTGATCCCTCCTGTTCCCATCCCCACACCCACAGTCTACCTGCAAAACCTTTTCATTTCCTCTTCCCGGGGAGATCCCTTTGAGCCCTCTTTTTTACCTAGCTTCTTTGTGGCTGTGGACTGTAGCCTGGTTATCCTTTACTTTACAGCTAATATCCACTTAGGAGTGAGCACATGACATATTTGTCTTTCTGGGTCTGGGTTACCTCACTCAGGGTGATTTTTTTCTAGTTCTATGCATTTGCCTTAAAATTTCATGATGTCATTGTTTTTAACAGCTGAGTAATACTCTATTGTGTGAATGTACCACATTTTCTTTATCCATTCTTCAGTTGAGGGACATCTAGGTTGTTTCTAGTTTCTGGCTTTTATGAATAAAGCTGCTATGAATATAGTTGAACAAGTTTCCTTGTGGTAGGATGGAGCCTCCTTTGGGTATGTGCCTGGAAGTGGTATAGCTGGGTCTCAAAGTAGATCAATTCCCAGTTTTCTGAGGAACTGCCATTGATTTAAATACACTTAAAGCTATTTCTCACTTTCTGTTTTATTAGGTTCAGTGTATCTGGATTTATGTTGAGGTCTTTGATCCATTTGGACTTGAGTGGATAGTGGACAGGGTGATAAGTATGGATCTTATCTTGCATTTCTTCTACATGCAGACATCCAGTTAGATCAGCACCATCTGTTGAAGAGGCTTTCTTTTTTACAATGTATAATTCTGGCATCCATGGTGTGTAAGGATTTACTTCTAGATCTTCAATTACATTCCATTAATCATTCTGTCTGTTTTTATGCCAATATCATGCATTTTAAAAATTATTTTTTACTATAACTCTGCAGTACAGCTTGAAATTAGAGTTGGTGATACCTCTGGAAGTTCTTTCATTGCACAGGATTGTTTCATCTATCCTGGGTATTTTGTTTTTCCATATGAAGTTGAGTATTGTTCTTTCAAAGTCTATAAAGAATTGTGTTAGGATTTTGATGGGGAGTTTGGTTGAATCTGTAGATTGTTTTAGGTAAGATGGCCATTTTTTATTATGTAAATTTTACCAATCTATGAGCATGGGAAATCTTTTCATCTTCTGATATCTTCTTCAATTTCTGTCTTCAAAGAATTGAAGTTATTGTTGCACAAGTCCTTCATTTGCTTGGTTAGAGTTGGCAAAGGTGGTCCAGAACTTGTGGGAGTGGCCAAGCAATGACTGATCCAACTTGAGGCCACACCATGAGGGGGAGTCCACACCTGATGCTGACTGGATGGCCAGGAATGAGAAGCTGGGTAGCCCAGAGACCTAGAATAGAACTAAACATGACTGCCTCCCGACAAAAAGTCAATGAAATGATTCCTAATGATATTCTGTTATACTCATAACCTGGAGCCTAGTCCAATCATCATCAGAGACACTTCATCCAGCAACTGATGGAAGAAGATGCAGAGACCCCCAGTCAAACATTAGGTGAAGCTTGGGGAGCCCTGTGGAAGAGGGGAGGGAAGGATTGTAGAAGCCTGGGAAAGTCAAGGAAACCACAAGAAAATTCACAGACTCAACTAAGCATGGCTCATAGGACCGAAGGGACAACCAGGGAGCCTGTATGGGTCTGACCTAGGTCCTCTGCATACATGTTGTGGTTGTGTAACTTGATGTTCCTGTGAGACTCCTAACAGTTGGAGTGGGGGTTTTCTCTGACTTTTTACTCTGCTCTTAGGGCCCTTTTCCTCCTACTGGGTTGCCTTGTCTGTGTTAATATGAAGGTTTGGGCCTTGTGTTATTGTAACTTCTTATGCAATGTTCCACTGTTACCCCTGGGAGGCCTGCTCTTTTCTAAAGGGAGACAGAGGAGGAATGGAACTTGGGGAGAGGGGAGATGAGGGGGGAGAACTGAGAGGAGTGAAGGAAGGGAAAACTGCAATTGGGATGTAACATATGAGTGAAGAATTTAAAAAAAAGGAAAAAAAAAGAAAAATCAATTGACTAAAAATTATATGGTTCAATTCTGGGCTTTTTACTTTGTTCCAGGTTTCCTGTGTGTTTCATGTCAGCACCTTGATGTTTGATTATTGGAGCTCCACAGTGCATTTTGAAGTCAGAGAATGTGATGCCTCCAACTTCGTTCTTTTGCCTCAAGATTATCGTGGCTGTGCTGTGACATCAAATGGAAAAGCTTCTGGAAAACTAAGGGCAGAAAGGATACAACAAAGAGCCAACAGCGTGGGACAGAGAGTTTGCATGCCACACACCTGGGTGAAGGTTTGTATACAAAGTGTATAAAGAATAAACACAGCAGAATAGAACCAGGAAATAAATATCCCAATTAAAAATGGGCAAAGAGCCTGAATAGACACTTCTCAGGGAAAGATAAACAAATGGTCAACAGGTACATGGCAAAATACTCAGCCTCGGGAGTTATCTGAGAAGTACAAAGCCACAATGAGATATCATTGCAAACCTTTTAGAATGGCTGTCATCACCAAGATGAAAGACTGGTGTTGGGGAGGATGTGGAGAACCATTGAAGGGAGTGCAGATTGGCACAGTTGGATGATGGCATGGGGCTTCCTCTAAACCCTAAAAAAGGGATCTTCCTATGACCCCATAACCCCACTGTGGGGTGAGAAGACCAACGACTGGGAGAGAGCTTATGAAAATAAGCTACAAGCCACTACCAAGATACGGAACTACTCGGTGTGACCCTTGTTCATGGTAGAACAGATAGAGAAAATGTGGTGGCACAGGTACAGAGCCAAGGGACCCCCAGGCCTAATGCATGGGAGGATGCTGTCAACTCTGGGAGGAAGATGCAGGGGGTATTCAGTCAACAAGCCAGATACAGAGGGTCAAGCCCCGCACATTCCCACCAAGATTTACAATCTGAAAATGTCGAACTCACTCAAGCAGAAAGCAGTACAATAGTCAAGTGGGACAGGAGGCAGGGTGTGCAGAGAGGGAGTGAGTTGTCCATCCAGTGGCTCAGTGTCTGGGAGGTTTGGGGTTCGGTGGCATCATGAGAAGAATGGAGTCAGAAAGGACACAAGGAAAGCTTTCAGGTCACTGAGAGGAGGTCTTAACTGTCTCACTGTATAATAGCAAGGAGGGGATGTGATGGATGCGTTCATTTGGATGTTAATCATCCTACTTTGCATCCCTTCATGTTGACATCACTTTGTATTTCATAAATGTATATAATTATGACTTGTCAGGTTAAAAACAATATCAACAACATAAAGATTCAATGTCCATTATGCTGCAATTTGGTATTGATCTGGATATCTCTTCACCTGCAAATTAAAGCCTGTGTGTGTGTGTCACCTTTCATGAGTGAACATGAAAGGTGACACACACCTTCTCTTCAGACTGAGAATTTGCCCATCCCATTCTCAAAGCAAACCGTAGTCATGAGCATCTCCTGAGGTCACAAACCCCTGTGACAGGATTTCGCAGTAGCTCAGGCTGACTTTGAACTTGCTAAGTAGGTCAGGCTGGCCCAGAACCTGTGGGAATCCTCTTGCTTCAGCCTCCCACATGGTGGGGTTACAAGAGTGAGTGAAGACACTCCCGTCAATCTGCCAGCCTCTCACGTTACCTTGGGCGATTCTCGCCTGCTTCTTTACCATCTACCGTTTAGTACCCTGTTCTGTTGTCCTCTCTATCCATCCCATACCCGCTTGTTGCTTTCTTTGATTTTAATTCAACATTTCATATGATTCCATATATTTCCCATATTGATTTATTATTTATACTTATCTTAAAAATCTTTCCAGTGGTTTTTCTGGGGCTTAATATTACGTGAAGGTCTGATGATCCTGTCCTCAGGTGAGAGCACGGAGCATTCTGTGTTGCCTGGGCAATTTGATCTTCTCTCTCTCATGCCTAGGACATTACTGTCATTTATTTTGCTTGTCTACATCCTATAAGAACACACAAAAAAGAATATAGCTTAATTCACACTCATCTCCTCTCTCCAATTCTCATTTTCTTTATGCAATTACAAGTTTCTCATTGATACAATTTTACCCACCCCCACCCTTGAAGAATTTTAAGGCTGGTCTGCTGACAGATATGCATGTCTTTGATTGGCCAGCCAAGTATTTATGTCACTTTTTAGAGGTAATTTCAGGATGTGTCATTCTGTGTTGGTAGCTTTTCCTTCATTGTTTCTAATGTTTTATTTTATTTTTGTCTTGCTTACCTGGCTTCTGATGAGAAGTCCACCCTTTCCCCTGCCTTGGCAGTGTAGGTATTGCCACCTAAGAGTCCTTGCATAGCCCTGGTTCCTTCTTTGGCCAAGTCTGCTCTACTGGAGAGCCCATGAAAGACGACATTGTCTTTCCTCTTCCCTGGGATTTGCATTCTATTTGACTGTCTCATGTCTAACCACATCATCAACCTTGCATGCTGTGGGCCTTCCTTTGGTGCCTTTACACACAAATCACAGTTAATTTAAAACCTACCACCCATGCCTACCTCAGCGTGGCTTATTTTGACAACTTCTGGTCTTTCCGACTGTGTTTAATCTTGACATTTGTAAATCTTGGTGAGACAAGGCATGGGCTTTTGGTGTGAAAGACTGTTTATTCTAAAGTGTTGGGTGTTTGCTGTAGCTATGGGCACCATGAACTTCAAATGATACCAACGCTTTTTCTTTCTTTTCTTTCTTCTCTTCTCTTGCACTTGGCTGCCTTTTCTTCTGTCCCTGGCATGGAGTCTGCTTCTTGTGGTCCTTCCATTGGGAACCTACTCTTGTTAGTCTGAGGCTTGCTGGGTGGTGATAGCAAGAGGAAGAAGGAGGTATGTATGTCCTAGGCTCTTTGAATGAGACTAATCTTTTAGAGTCCACTGTGCTCAGTGTTGTTAAAGTTTTTTCACAACTTTTTTTTTTCAGTTTGGCAGGAGGCAGAAAGGTATATAAGGTGTGAAGCCCAGGAACTAGAGCTGGTTAAGTTTTTAGGCTTTTGAGCATCAGTTCAGCTGAGATCCATTCGGGTGAGGACACAGAGGCTTCCAGATTGAGGAAACAGGATTAGCTGAGGAGTTGGTGAGGTGAGGTTAGCTGTGGCTTGTTCTGTCCCTCTGATCTTTCAGTGTTCACCCCAGTACCTGTCTCTGGGTTTCTTTTTATTAATAAGACCTGTTAAGATTCGTGCTACACAGTCTATTGCTATAGAAAGGTTTTTTTTTTTTTTTTGTGTGTGTGTGTGTGTGTGTGTGTGTGTGTGTGTGTGTGTGTGTGTGTGTTTTGTTTTGTTTTTTGAGACAGGGTTTCTCTGTGTAACTTTGGAGCTTGTCCTGGATCTTGCTCTGTAGACCAGGTTGGCCTTGAACTCACGGAGATCTGCCTGCTTCTGCCTCCCGAGTGCTGGGATTAAAGGTGTGCGCCACCACTGCCCGGCTAGACTTATATATATGTTTTAAATTCATGGGCCTTCATAAGCTCTATCATTAATTTTCCCCAGTCTATAACTTACTAGTCTGTTTCTTATAACCTTTAGAAACTCCAGTCCTTCTTAGTGTGAAGCCTGTCAGCAGGGCAGACTATACAGATGACAAGGACTGACCAGGCAGATGGGTATTTGCTGTTGTTAAAGTTATAGTTAGCCACCAATGTCAGCAGAGGTCTGTGAAGGATACATCTGAGTAGGAAGGATAAGTTAAATGGTTTTTGTATTACCTAAAATGACAGAGATGGACTCAAATAGTCATGTGAGGCTTCCGTGGTTCATTATACAAGCAGTAGCTGGTCTCAGATGTCAGAAAAGAGCAGCATTTAATCTTCTGTTGTCACACAGAGATGTCTTTGGACATCAGACTCGGGTCTGAGGAGTTTTTCCTGTAGAAGAACAATTTTCCCTATCGGGAAAATGGACCTTATGTTGATGAGGCCGAGTCCAGCAGTCAATCAGAAAGCGACCACAGTTTGAGCAGGTTCTTGGCAGCAGGTGAGGCATGGGGCAGCTTATTTGTGTGAACCGTGAATGTAGTAAACGTTTGTTATTACTGGATACAGTTTCTTTTGTACGACTCAGTTCAGGCTGTAGGCAGTGTCAGGCTAGGAAAGGGTTAAGGTGGGAAAGTGGCAAGGGCCTTCGGCAGGGGGAGGTGTTATCATAGGGCCGGAAGTTATACTGTAGCTTACTTGGCTATCAACAGTGAAGAAGTGGCTTAAGGAAGGGAGGGGGGATGGTGCTGGGCTGAAAGGAGGGACTTTCTGGAACATGGCAGTTGAGGGGGAGGAGGTGGAACTGTTGGAGCAGCACAGATGAAACAAGCTGCAGAACCCATGGGGGAGGGGGCCCCCGTAGCCCAGACACAGGCCTAAGGGAAACAGTCGCTGTGACCCACACATGGGCCTCAGGAAGCTGCACTTGAGAGGCTCAGGAGTGACCAGTTGTTAAGGAGAGGCTGATGTGCCGAGTTCACCCCTGACTCCTCCTTGCTGGTCACTGTAGGTTTGGAATCCACTGCAACCAATCTCATCCTAGCTAATTCCCTGCAATGGCCCAGTTTCCAAACAGAAGAACTTTCTGGGGTTCTGTAGTGGAGGATTTTGTGGGGACTCTACATGATGGAGTGCAGCTAGTCTCAATTCACACCTTTGTTTAAGAGCTCTAGATCCTTGGTGAGACTCTACTCTCTCCTCTTCATTGGCTGTGGAAGTTCCATGTCATTTCCTCCCCACCTTCCTGCAACCTGGACTGGTCCAGGCAAGGACATACTCTAAGCGCTCTTCTGGTATTTGCTATCAATCTCTTCAGGGTTTTATTCCACAGAGGTTTCAAGGAACCCTGGCTCCTTCACTGGAGCAGTCCACAGTGTCCTGAGAGAGGTTCCCTGGTTAACTGTCAGGTTGACACTGCTTAGAGTCATCTGAGAAGGCAGCCAGAACTGAGGAATTGCCTAAATAAGATTGGCCCATGGGCATGTCTGTGGGGATTGTCTTGATTGTTAACTGATACAGCAGAGTCCAGCCTACTGGGTTGAGTTAAGTTATATGAGCTAGTTAGCAAGCAAGAAGCCTGAGCCATACCTCATGCAGTTTGTAATTAATATTAAGCCTCTGAGTGATTATTTTATAAGCAGCTGCAGGACTGTGGGGCCCATAAGTATGGCGTACTGTATCAGTTTACAGTTGATGATGCTCTGTTTTGTCTGCTTTCTCCATTGCTTTTCAGGCCGTTAACTCACTACAGCCTTCTCCTGCTTTAGACAGACACTCGGTGAATCTCCATCAAACAAACAAGTGCTAAGTGTTTCCAAACTTGTCTGGTGCCACTTACTACAGAGGCTGCTTGCCTGTGTTCTTATTTCTCATCAATGTATTTTGTATTTATATTCTATATTGTTTTGGACTTTTAGACATAGTAAAAGTAAAGCAATAAAATTAGAACTCCTCACAAGATTTTATTACTGTCAAGTGTCTTCTGTGACTCCATTTGACTAATGTATGTTGCCATTCTTACACATACCATTACAAGAACTTATTCTATTGGGTGCATTGGAAAGAATTTTTGTCTTTCTTATTTGCAATCTTCCTCAAATACTCAAATGTTTCAAGAAGTTTGCATTAACAGTGTGTGTATTTTATGTTGTTAAAAAGAACCGACTTGGGAGATGAGTTGGTCAGTTAAATGTCTGCCACACAAGTATTGAAGACTTGAGTTCAGATCCCTAAAACCCTTGTAAAAGCCAGGTGTGATGGCATGTCTACAAATCCCAGTGTTGGGTGCAGGAACAGACTAGTGGATCCTGGGGGCCAGCTGGCCCACCAGTCTAGACATCTTGTGAACTTCATGCTCAGTGGGAGATCATGCCTCAGAGTGACAGAAGAGACATTTGATATAGACCTTTGTCTGAACCTGCACTCATGTGTGCATGCACACGACTCACATTTATACCTCACACATGTACACATAGTGAAAAGTAACAGGTTAGCTCGCTATGGGAGCTGATGTGTCTGTTTTACACACAGGAGTTTGGTATATTATTCTTTTTAAAATCATTAAAGCTCATTTAAAAACTCATTTAGTTTTTATCAGAAAAAAGTTTTTTCATAATACATTCATTTGGCCCAGGTCCCTAAGGAGTGTTTTTATCAATAAGAAGTTTTATTTACAAAGTCTTATTTTCCTACATCAGTTGTGACTTAAGGCTTTATAGAGATTATGAATGACTCAGCTCTTTGATTAGCAAAACACGCACATGCAAACCAAGCCCACGTGCCTGCTTTTATTATTCTGTTTACTGCTGTCTGCATGTTTATTATTTTTGTCTGTCTATGTTACTTTTTCTAACAATTTCTTTGTTTTTGAAATCTGGTCATGGACTGAGGGAACCCAATAGGAAGGCTGCTTTGTATTATAGGAGAACATGATTCATTTCCTGTTGAATTGTGACTCTTATTTAAAAGACAAAGACATGGCCACAAACAAACTCCTTGATTTTCCTGCATCTGACACATGTATAGGGTGGTATGCTGTCATAGTTTGCGTTTGCGTGCGTGCACGCATGCGCACACACACACACACACACACACACACACACACACACACTGCCTAATGTCACAACACAGAGGTTTCATGGGCAGTGGAGAATTGTAAACAGCAACATGTTTATGAGTATTTGTACACTATTTCTGAGGACCCATTTTTATTAGCAAGTTGCCTTTCTTTTACATTTATTATTTATTTCAACAGTTTGCAGACCCATTCTGAATTTTGACAAATGCATAGTCATACAGCTACTACTGAAGTAAGTTTGAGCCCACTGGGGAAATACCCTCACGGCAGCATCATGCAGCCAAACTAAGCTCCTCATCCCCTCTGGCCTTCATTACAGCTTTGCCTTCTCTGGGAAGTCATTTAAGTGGAGCCATAAGGTCCTAGAACCAAGAGCTTCTTCCATGGAGCAACACGTATGACATGGATGTGCATATGTGAGTACTCAGGACTTTGTGAATTGGTGATTGGGGTCCAACTCTATTCAGGAGTAGATTATGACTCCTCCTCCAGTGGAGCTGTTTGTAAATTCTGAAAAATGTAGATGTTCACTATGTACGTTGGTGAGTGTTCAGTGTACATAGATTTTCATTTATTAAGGGGTAGGTAGTATCTAAAGATAAGCTATAAACCCTCTACTACTGAGTTATTCTCTGAGTGGTGGCATATTTTGGTTTGGTTCCAACCACCACTGTATGAAGGGTCTAGTTGTGTGTCCTTGTTAGTGTTTGATGTGAGGACTTCCTTTTCAATTTTAGCCCTGTCAATGGGAGCATATTTTTTCATTATGGCTTTACTCTGCATTTTCCTAAGGACAAACAATCTTTAGGTTTGCTCTCATCAATATATCCACTTGGTGGATTCTACAACTTTGAAATATTCAGTTATTTTGTAACATGCCCTAGACCTCAGCTCAACTGATGCCATATTGGAGGCACTATTCTGACCTTAGAACCTAGTATGTAGGCCCCAACACCTGCCAAAACAGGAGCGAAGACCTAATCCATTACAGATACAACCCATAGTTCCAGTCCATCAAAGGTACAACCCATAGTTCCAATCCATCAAAGACACAACCTATAGTTCCAGTCCATTAAAGACACAGCCCATAGTTCCAATCCATCAAAGACACAACCTATAGTTCCAGTCCATCAAAGACACAGCCCATAGTTCCAGTCCATCAAAGATACAACCCATAGTTCCAGTCCATCACAGACACAACCCATAGTTCCAGTCCATCAAAGACACAACCTATAGTTCCAGGATCTAGGAAAGTCCCTAAAGGTTCTAGCTTTGATTTTTGGCCTCTTTTGTTTTGCTTCTCACTAACTTTTCTTGATAACTGAAGTGTGTCAACCAGGGTGTGGTTTTGTGCTTAAAAAACAAGGAATGGTGAGGCTCTGGGCTGCATGATTTGGGCAAGTTTCCCATGCAGCTGCTAGCCAGCAATACAGACTTTCTATTCAACTTTGAGAGTGTCCGTGTGTGCTCCCTGGAGTTACCTCACAGCCTTTGCTCTTTTGAAAAATAATTTCCACAAGGCTTTCTATGTAGACCCCTTGTCAGCTACTCTTCCTCTTATATATGTTCCTTTTAGCTCTCTTGTCTTATTGCATTTGTTATAATTTCCAGTACAAGGCTATGATAGTTGGAAGGAAATTGGCCCCCATAATCCCAAAGGGAGTGGCACTATAAGGAAGTATGGCCTCACTGAAGTAGGTGTGCCCTTGTTGGAGGAATTGTGTCATTGTGGGGGTGGGCTTTGAGGTCACTCTGTCACAGACTACTTCTTGTTTCCTTCTGATCAAGATGTAGCCAGCATCATGTCTGCCAGCACACTGTCATGCTCCCTGCCATGATGCTAATGGACTGAACCTCTGAAACTGTAAGCAAGTGACCCCAATTACATGTTTTCCTTATAGGAATTGTTATGGTCATGGTGTCTCTTCACAGCAACAGAAACTCTAACTAAGACAAAGGTTGTATGTAAGTCTTATACCTTAGTTTGGTTCCTGCTTTTAGATTTTTCATCAAGTATGACAGTTTTCTTTGTAAATGTTCTGTTTATGTTAGAAAGATTTCTTTTATTCATCCCAACTTGATCAAAATATCATAAATGGATCCTGGATTTTGCCAAATGTATTTCCTCTGTCTATGGAGATGATCATGAGGTCTTTTCTAGTCCTTTGAAATGGTGACTTTTACTTACCAGTATTTAAATATTAAATGGGTTTACATTTATGTACAAACCTTCTTCTACAGAGCTAAGTTCAGTATTTCATCGGCTAAGACTGTATCTACCTTTCATGGGGCTGTTGCTTCATTTGATGTGTATTTCTGCTTCTGGTGCTCCACTTTCCTGGAAAAGCATGTGCAGTTGGTTTTATGTGCCCCTTTAATAGAATTGGCAGAACTTATCACTGAAACAATCTGCCTCAAGTGTTTTCTGCCTGAAGGATAAAGTAAAATTTTAAACAGATTTACTGTTCTTTGCATTGACATCTCATTTTCAGTGAGTGTTGGTCCTATGTGTCTGTAGGGAGTGAAAGACTGAAAGGACCAATTTATGTTTAAACAATGTGGTGCTGATATGTATATCTGGTATGAGTCAATACAAAATGGCCAACACTGAATGTCCCTGGGAATTACAAAAGAAAGTAGTAATATAATCTGCCATGTACTATTTTTGGCAAAGTGCCATTTGTGTATGACTGTAAACATGTATAAACATGGCCTTGAAGTCAGAGGCAAGAGCATTTCATCTCTGGTTGTGTGTCTGTCTGTAGGCCTGTGCATGACCTGGAGATGCCAACATGCAGCTGGGTAATCTACAGCATCTTCTGTAACTTACTGAATTTTCTATGAGTTATCTAATTTATGGGCATATTAATTGTTCACAAGTAATAACATTTTCAATATGTGTGGTGTCTGTTGGGATATTTCTTACTTGTTTTTCATATTGTGACTATTATTTCCTTTTTTTCTTGCTAATGCTAGCTAAAATTTTCTTTGTTTTCTTGACGAGAAAATAAACTTGTTGTTTTTAACTAAGTTGTTATATTTACCAATAAAGACCCGGGAGTCAGATGTTGGGGTGAAAACCTGCTAGGTCAGAGAAGCCAAGAAGCAACGAGCTGACCTTTTTTTTGACTGGAGACCCAGTCTCTCCACCCATCCCAAACCAAACAGACCACGAATCTCTAAGTCCCTCCTACTTCTTCCTGTATGTCTCTCTATCTGTATTCCTGGCTTCTCCATCCCCCCTATGGCTAATTCCTGTCAACTAGTCTCTGGCTCCAATCACCCATCCAAGGTTAAATTTATTAACACAGTCTTAGAGTGTCATCAAATACCCACAACATAAACTGTTGTGGAATATTAATTTAATATGCCTTACATTCATTTATGCTGTGGAATATTTGCTTGATGATGCAAAGATATGTCGCATTCTTTTATGTTGCATTTGTTTAATTCTGTAAAGCTGTGTTACTTTGCCTGTCTAAAATACCTGATTGGACTGATAAAGAGCTAAATGGCCAATAGCTAGGCAGGAGAGAGATGGGCAGGGCTGCCAGGCAGAGAGAATAAGTAGGGGAAATCTAGGCTCAATGAAAGAGCAAGAGTGAGGAACAAGAAAAAGAGGAGAGGAAGATGTCAGGGGCCAGCTACCCAGCAACCCAGCCACCCAGCCACACAGCCAGCCATGGAGTAAGGAAGAAAGAAAGAAAGAAAGAAAGAAAGAAAGAAAGAAAGAAAGAAAGAAAGGAAGAAAGGAAGGAAGAAAGAGAGAGAAAGAAAGAAAGAGAGAGAGAAAGAGAGAAAGAAAGAAAGAAAGAAAGAAAGAAAGAAAGAAAGAAAGAAAGAAAGAAAGAAAGAAAGGAGGAAAAATAGAATAAAGCAAGGCAAAAAGCCCAGAGTCAAATGTAGTTAAAGAGAAATGGGATAATTTAGGTTAGAAAAGCTGACTGGAAACAAGCCAAGCTAAGGCCTGGCATTCACAAGTAAGAATAAGTCTCTGGCCGGGCGGTGGTGGCGCATGCCTTTAATCCCAGCACTCGGGAGGCAGAGGCAGGTGGATCTCTGTGAGTTCGAGGCCAGCCTGGACTACCAAGTGAGTTCCAGGAAAGGCGCAAAGCTACACAGAGAAACCCTGTCTCGAAAAAAAACAAACAAACAAACAAAAAAAAAAAAAAAAAAGAATAAGTCTCTGTATATTTGGGAGTATATTTTGGGGAGCAGGCCCCCAAAGAGTAAAAAAACAACTACAATAAACTGTTTTAGCTATCACTAGGTTTCGTTCATTTTTATTTCTAATTTTCATTAGCTCACACTTTTGTTATTTCTGTTTCTGCTTTGAGTTTATTTTGTAATATTTGTAGTTTCTTACAGTAGAAGTGATGATTGTGGTTAGGCTGTGTCTCCTTGTCTAGTTCAGCACTCTGGCTCTAGACTTCCTGGAAAATGCTGCTGTGGGACAATGGTGATATGTTGTGACACTATTTCCATTCTGAAGTGTATTCAGTTTCTGGGATATTGAGAAATTTGGTTTTTAATATCCAGGTGGTGGCATATTTAAAAAATGTGTTTTCTGAGTAAGGAATGTTTTGACTTTTATTTCCAGGAGTTTTTGCCACTTGTGTTGGGAGCCCCACTTGTCAGTGCATACTTACTCAGGCCTGATGTTGTCATAAACTGGTCCTTCCCTGTTTTCTCTTCTGCAGCGCTGGAGATAAAGTGTAGGGCCTCATGCAGTTGAGCACCCTGACACTGAGACACACTCTGAAACTGATCCTCCAACTCTTACTTGTTATGTCTCCACATCCAGGCTAGTTTTCTGTATTCTGTTCTGACTGTATTATAAAGCCACACTGGCTTTTTTCTTTTTTTTCTTTAGTGTTTGCATGATGGGCATCTGGCTTCCTTTTACATTTAATGGAGCTAAGTCATTACATCCAAAGTGGGTTTTCTTAAGAACAACGTAGTTGAATCCTGTTTCCTTAACACAATCATCTCGGTTATATAGTGTGCTTGGATGATCGATATTGATCTAATTATTAGGATGGATGTGTCCAGGCCCACCATTTTGTTGTTTTTCCGTTTCACACTAGTTTTTTCCTTTTTCTTTCTTTTTTTGTGTGTATTCTTTTTTTTTTCTTGCTTTATTATGTGAAGTTTTGTAAAGACTCTTCTCCTGGTTCTGTTTGTGTGGAGAATACTGATTCAGTACTCTTTCTCAGTGCTGGTGTTGTGTTTGAAGCCTTTGCCCTGAGGCAGGGTTTGCCCATCTCAGTTCCACAGACCGCTTCCCTGTGGGTTTGCACATGATGCAGCAGCACCATGGCCGGCCAAGCCATTCCTGTGCCGTACACACCGTCCAGACCTGCAGTGTAGTGGGGATGTTTGGAATTTTGGCAGTTTTGTACAAGGAGTTAGAACTGGGTTCTGCACCGTCTTTCCTGATGTTTTCCCAGGCTCTCTAACCACATTGGTCTCTTCTCTGGACGTAGTCTGGGGTATAAGCTACTGTACTTAGCATGCAGTACACGTGACTGATCCTGTGCTTGGGGCAAAGCAATGAGAAACGACAGAGAAAAACCAGCATCATCTCCATGGCCCATTCATGACTGGAGCTGCTGCTTATCATGTCTGTCTCCAAGATGGGCTTTCTCCTGTGGTTTTACATCACAACTCTGCAGTGCTGGCTGGGGGAGCAGGGGCGGCTCTTATGCACAGTGGGTAGACTCCGGTGGAACCACACATATTTAAGACATCCGTGAACCGGGTAAATACACTCCAGGCCCTCTGGAAAATCTTGGAGCAGCATCTTACCTTATGTTCACCCCTGGCGAAGGGATCCAGTCAAGAGAACACCAGAGAGGGAGGATCTCTCAGTGAACGGGACCTGGATCTCATTCCTCCAGATGCACCAGCTGTTAGCTTTCCTACCGAAACAAACAAACGAAACCCAAATGGAACCTGCTGAAGTGCTCATGTGCTCACACACAAAGGTGCTGTCCTGGTTAGCTTTCTGCGGCTGTGATGAACGCCATGACCAAAAGCAACTTGGGCACAGGGTTTCTTGGCCTTACACATCCTGATCAAACTCCAGCATGGAGGGAAGTCAGGGCAGGGGCAGGGGCCAGAACTCCAAGTCAGGATCTGATGTAGAGACCGTAGAGGGATCCTGCTGACTGACTTGCTCTTCATGACTTGCCCAGGTACCTTTCTTATTCAACCCAGGCCTATCTGCCCAGGGTTGGCACCACCCATGGTGGGCGGGTCTTCTCCACATCAATCATTAACTAAGCAAATGCCTCACAGATGAGGAGCAGCACCTAAAGTCGTCAACTTGACTTGAATTGCAATGAACCAAAAGTCCTGAGCTCCCTGCCCATTCTTTTAAAATGATGACATAAAATGTAACAGCAAAAATGTTGCTTTTAAAATAAAAACAATCAGAACAATTAGTAAAAATGTTACTGATCATGAAGCAGTGATTATTGTCAATGTTAGATTAGGTAAAATATAACAATATATTATATATTCATGGATGATGAATGTAATAGCTAACTCAGTCTATGAAACCGAAGTGTTCTTATTTTAAGTGACATGGTTGTCTGTAATATGTGTTTGGATGGTATAGAATTGGGATGTGTCTTCTGTTATTCATTGTAACTGTCTTAAATGAGAAGGTATTTCAAGCAACCCATTCTCCATCAATAATTTCACCAGAGAAAACTGCATCTTTGAAGGAGAAAGAGGCTGTATTCAGTACTGGTTAGCCTTCATTACCACCTTGACATGATCAAGAGTCCCCTGACGGGGGAAGCTTCAACTAAGGAATTGCTCAGATCTGACTGGCTTGTGGCCATGTCTGTCAGGGATTGTCTTGATTATGAACTGATGTGGGAGGGTCCAGCCTACAGTGGGCAGCACCATCCCTAAGCAGATGGTCCTGGGCTATATTAGAAAGCTAGCTGAGCAGGAGACAGAGGACCAGTGAACCAAAAAGCTGCATTCCTCCACTGATTCTGCTTCAAGTTCTTACTTTGGTTCTTGCCCTAACTTCCTTCAATGATACACCTATTCTGTAAGAAGAAATCAAGGCTTTCCTCCCAAAATCTGCTTTTTTTTTCAGAGTATATTTTATCACAACATAAAGAAAACTAGGATGTATGCCCAAGGCTCATTGGGTTGCAAGAGGGGAGATATACCACACACATCAGTCTTAGAGAATGTGGCAAGGATACCAGAATGGCAGAATGAAAGAGGCCAGCTTCCAGTTCTTTGCAGAAATAAATAATTTAAGACTTGGAAGCTAGCAGAGCCTCCCCATGATCAGCACCTAGTACAGATCGGTAGCTTTCAGCATTCATGAGGACAGCCAGGAAGCACACCTTCCACGCTTCACATAACGGTTGAAATGAACTCATTGCTTCGAGTCTTGATTGAGGTGGTGGCTGTTGGGCTCCGCATGAGTCCTAATTCTAAACTGCAGTAATAGGATAATTGTGTTTCACTTTCCATTGTGAACCCTTATCTACTTGAACAGAAAAGAATTACGTTGGAGATTTCCAGCTGTAACCAAGGAAACTCAATTAGGTTGTACCCGTTAATTTTTTTTTTTTTATGGTGCTTTAGTTGGTGTGATGCGAAGGTCAGTGCAAGCTTCAGAGATATCCTCATTTTGGTTCTCCCAGACTTTGTGGAATATATGCTTTGTCTGGTCATCTCTCCAATATAGCCAGAAAGAGACACTCAGGACTCAGCCCTGTCTACGTGGCTGCCTTGCTGACATTTCTCAGGGCATCTTCACCTTGATCTAAAGACCTTCCTGGCCCCTGGGTAGACTCATCCCATTTCAAACCCCAGAAGACTCTTACAGGCTTTGAACTTCAGGCCTTTCCTTGGTAACCTGGCCATCTAGTTCTCTCTCTGAACCTTGTGTGGGGATCTGGTCTGCCGTGGGTCTCTTGTGTTATGCTATCACTCCATCTCTTGTCGAATCATACGAACATTGTCAATTCCTGCGATGGCTTCCTTGGCAAAATAATCCTTCCTGCCTTTTGTAAAATTTCCCCTCACATCTGGTCTCACCAACGTGGACTCACTCAGGTTGGAAGACTGTGCGAAGATTTGGGGTGGGTGGAAATGGCAGGGTAAAGGGTTTCTGAGCTGCAGAGATCATCCAGGCTGGCTTGGAACTAGCTCAGCAGAAAGCAGTCAGTACCGCAGACAGGCTGGTGGTGACGTCCCTCAGGGTTTTCAGTCCCGGTGAGCCTGGCTAGGCTGCAGGTGTGGCGTTCCTTCTTGGGGTGCTGCTGTCTAGTCTGTGCGCGCCATCTGTGTCACAGCAGTGTTCATCCAGCCTCTGTAGCGCTCCTGTGTGACCGCAGGTGGGAAGCACTTTGTACATTGTTTCATATTTCAAAGCCATGGTGTAGCTGGGAGAGTCCTCCTTTTAAAAAATATTTCTATTCTTTAAGAATTTTATACAATGTAGTTGGGTCCCATTTGTTCTTCTCCCAGCTCTTCCCAGGTCCACCCCCCCTTCGCTACCCACCCAGCTTTGTGTGTGTGTGTGTGTGTGTGTGTGTGTGTGTGTGTGTGTGTGTGTTTTAATGTATTTATTAGCTATGGGTAGTTGATGACTTCTGGGGAAGGGAGAGTCAGTTTTCTTTAATGGCCCTTCAATTTGAAGATCAATCACTGTATGGAACACCAAGCCATCTGCTCCACATCTTTCAGTGTGATTTATTTCCACTTCAAACAGACTGCAAATCTTGTGAATCTGAGAGAGAAGGCAGGGTATGATTGTGAAGACACGGTAGATAACCTGTCTGGATGAATTTTGAAGTGTACCGTCAGGCCAGCATAGATACTTCCATTTTTTTGAAA
Organism: Peromyscus maniculatus bairdii; assembly: GCF_049852395.1. Classification (NCBI taxonomy): domain Eukaryota; kingdom Metazoa; phylum Chordata; class Mammalia; order Rodentia; family Cricetidae; genus Peromyscus; species Peromyscus maniculatus. Next base: position 73,847,649 of record NC_134870.1, on the reverse strand, counting down.
GACACTCATTTTGCTCCTAACTTCAGATATGGCTTCTATTTATTATTGGAATTGATAGTACAATATATCCTGAAAATGATACCCATTTTTAAAATTTCCAACCATGAAAAGGCCGACTAATAAATGATCTCTTTTTAGTGACAGTAAACTATATAAAATGTTCTATATGAGTCATTTAAAGTTCTGAGCTATCTTTTATAAGTTTTGTACCTTCACATTGGAGAATATAGACTGCTTATTGATAGAAAAGGTATAAGAAGGCCATCCGCTTGTCCTCACCCTTCTCTCTTTCTTCTTCCTTTACTTATTCCTTTTAAATTAATTGATCAATTATTTTATTTAATCTTTCTTCATTTGATTTCATGTGTATGGTATAGGCGTTTTGTCTACATGCATGTCTGTATACCATGTGGGTACAGTGCCCACAGACACCAGAAGGAGGCATCAGATCCATAGGACTGCAGTTACAGTGGTCATGAGCTGCCATGTTGGTTCTGGGAATGAACCAGGGTCCACTGCAAGAAGAGTCAGTGCTCTCAACCCCTGTTTCATCTGTCCAGCCCTGTGTCGCTCAGCCTGGTCTTAAAATCCTGGCCTCAAGGAATCCTCCTGACTCAGGTTCCTGTGGACCTGGAAGTGCAAGTGTCAAGAAACTGGAATCTGCCTTGTTTTCAATAATACAGATGGGAAGGATAAACTTCCAGATTACTTTTCCTGTCACCGGCGCTATTGGTAAGAATGTACCACACGAGTCTGGACTGCCACCAGAGGTTCTTGTATTGAGTGCTTGCTCCCAAGTGTGATGATTAACCTTGGTTGTCAACTTGATTGGCTGTGGAATCAACTAAGAGGCATGTCTCTGGGCTGGTGTGGAGGGTAGCTCAGGAAAGATTAAGGAGACCCTCCCTAGAGTGGGCAGCATCTTCCTGTGACAGCCCAAATGTGAAGAGGAGAAACAGTGCTGCTTGTCGTGTTCACCTTTACTGGTGAGTGTGTTACCTGATCACGGCTGCTGCTACTGCATCCCTCACAGATGTGAGAATCTGGCTTCTGAGGCAGACTGAAGACCAGCAGCTCTCAGGAGTCCTCCAGGTCTTCAGTACCAGATGGGGACTACCAAAGCTTCTAGATTCATGGACTGAGCACCTGATGGGTTCTCACCTCTCCGATGTGCAGATGGCCATTGTTGGAAGACCCAGCCACTGTTATGTAAGAATATCTAATAAATCTCCTTCTAGGATATATATTAATTCTATTTCATTCTTCTAGAGAACCCAAATATGAATGATGTATGGCACTATTTTGAAGGTGATGGAGCCATTGAAAGGCTAGGCTTAGCTGGTATAAACTGGTCTCTAGTGGGAGTTTAAAGGTTATGTCTGTCTTTTCTCTCCTAAGTTGTCTCTATTAGATATTGTGGTCATGGTGGAAAAAAAAAACAGTTAGCAAAGAGTTGTTAGTAAAAAGTTAGCATAGAGTTGTTGCTATGATTATGACCTTGTGATAGACCAGAGGAAAAAGTTTGTAGGAAGGAAGGATTAGAGGAGTGGGCTAGAGACGTCCTAGAATGCTATGAGCAGAGCTTACCTGGGTGTTCTGTTGTGAATAGAGAAAAGCAGAATACCAATAGAAGTGTGGACAGTCGAGACTGAGCTCATAACATTTCAGACAAGAACATGGACTATACTGGGGACTGTGTTAGAGACCGTTCATGCTACATTCTCACAAAAATATTGTGCTCATCTTCTGAAGGTTTGAATCAGGCTTGATTCCAAAGTAATGTACTATTTGTTGGTGGAGGGAATTTCAAAACAGCCTAGTATTTGGGCCAAGGCGTTGCTGTATCAAATTGTTTTTAGATAGATTTACAGTAAAAATTAGTATTAAACAGTAGAGTAGGAACACGTTAAAAAAAATCACACACTTCGACAAGGGAATTAGTGTGAACGTAATTAACACTGCAAAGGAGGTAAAGGGACTGCCAAACCTTCAGTGATTACTAGAGGTCAGATCCATGAAAGGGAAGCATGAGCCTGGGAATATGAAGAAATGCTTCAAAGACAGGACCTGGTCATTGGAAAGCTCCAGAGTGTAAAAGCACAAACTCCTTTTGAAGATATTTCTTTGAAAAAGAAGTGTCTGAAGAGAGTGCCTGAAAAGAGAGACTTGCTTGAACGGGGTTGAGAAGTAAAGCGGACACCTCGGTCCGAAGGGCCTGGCTATTGTTTACACAGCGTGGCACTGCTGTGGTGGTGCTGTGCTTGTGGCCGTGCAGAGTGTAAGGGTCCTGGGGTCATGGCATCTCGCTGGTAAGTAACAAATCCCAGCTGTACTCTGCATCTTTAGCATGATCCTTCTGTGATCAGGACATGTGCCTCTCTAACAAGCATGGCTTCTGTCTACTAATTAAGTGCAAGGTACCTGTGCCACTGGGTAGCAGAGCATCAGGCCACAACTCTGGGCCTCTAAACAGTTCCAGCTGGTTTCTATTCTCCCTAAAGGGCCTTTGATTGTCAGAAGGAATACTTTCACTTTATGAAGACTCTGACCATCTACCCTTGTTCATAATGACTTGGCCCTCAACTGTCCTTCCTGGTATGGATTACTGCAGAGTGTGCCCAGCCTCACAGTTCCAGACTTCTCTACACCCCTCCCTGTTTTTTGTTAGTGTAGAGGAGGCTACCCTTGGTGTGTATTGCTTCGGGCTATCCTCACAGGGGATGCACAGCTCTCAAATCTGTTTCATTTGGTTTCCAGTGTGTCCTTTGTTTCCTCTTGGTGCTCATGTGATTAGAAGTGAGTAGGTATGAAGCTGAGCTACCTGTCTGCCAAGGTGGGAATACGTTATTGAGAGACTGACTCAAGGGAGACGCATCTGTAGATGAGAGATGGGAGACTTTAAGTATAATGAGCCTTGAAGAAAGCTCAAAGCATCTCCTGTCTTTCAGGTCTAAGAAAGAGGCTCAGTGTAGCATCCCATGTCAGAGGAATGCATGGTGGTCTGGTCTCCCTGCTTTTGAGGTCAGAAAGATCCACACACATATCTTCCCCAATTGCTCAGCGCTCTCTCTTTTGAATAGACTTCCACTCACTGGTCTCCAGCAGCTACCCTGCTGTGAATCAGCATTTCTTCTACTTGAAATGTTTCTCCACATCTGTCTTGTGGCTCATGACAGTTCACAAAATCCATTAATAGCTACAGAGATTTTTTTTAAAAAAGCATTAATTTTTCAAATATCCATGGCCCAGACATCTTTGTATCATTTGAAGGGACTTGGATTTTTTTTTTACCTTTGGATATGTACACATAGAAGTTGTTCTGGGGGTGGGGGCTGGAGAGATATCTTAGCAGTTGAGAACATGTACTGTTCTTCCAAATGACCCAAGTTCAGTTCCCAGGAGGTGTCTCACAACTACCTGTACCTCCAGTTGCAGGGGATCCAATGCATCTGGCCTCTGCAGGCACCTGTACTTACATGCACATACCTTCACAGTCTCTTTCCCTCTCCCTCTCCCACACCTCCCCCTTTCTCCTACTCCAGCTCTGTCTTAAAATATATAAAAAACAAGTCTTTAAAAAGAGAAGTTATATATTTCCTCCAAGGGATGGAGAATTGGGGCCCATCATTTTGCCAACCCCACAAATGGGATCAAGCACATCTGTGATGCTCAGCAGGCTGTCCTGATCCATGGTGGTCTAAAGCAGGAACAGTACCTGCAGTGATACTTCTATGTTCTCGGCTGCACCTGTGAAGGCTGCCGACATCCTGAATGACCTCGTCAGGAAGGGGGGCACACCGTCTGCTCTCCATTCAGTGGTTATTCATTTGAATCTTCTCAGTGCTACATTAACCAGGTTCACACTGTGCCAAGAATATAACTCAAGGAAGACAGGGATGGACAAGAGGGGAAGGCATTTTTCTTTTCACTTTTTTATTTCTCTTGGCAGCACAAAAAGGTAATTACACATAATTGGAAGTAAAATGCACATCCTTTGCCACTTGTCCAACTTTACAACATGGTCCTCCTGCTAATGTGACAGGAAGGGCTCTGAAGAGCACTTAGAACAAGCCAAGTGTTTCTGACAAGATGGCAATACAGCTGTTTGCCTCCCCTACCATCACTGGCGTCTTTAGTGCTGTGACTGACAACATGTGCTTGATACAGGGTGGTCCTCACACTCTAAACTGTGATAGAAGAGATGTGAGAAGAGCAGGTGTCCATGACTTCTGCTACCAAAACTGCCCCGGACCTCTGCCATGATGTCAGGAGTATGTTGACATCCTAAGTATTTGTGACGATAGCCATTGTTTTCATGAATAATTACACATGTTGCATTAAGACATGCAATTAATGACGTCAATAGTTTGGGGTGGAGGATCAAACTTACTGCTTCATGAAAATAATAAAATGCCTTTCACTTATCCTTTTTGAAAATATTAACTATATTTATTAGTGTGTGTGGTCGGGTTGGGGGAATATTTACACTTGCAAAACCAGAGGGAAGCCTGTGGGACTTAGTTCCGTCCTTCAACCTGTGGGCTCTGGAGACTGAACTCGGGTCATCAGGCTTGTTGGCAAACACCTCTGCCTACTAAGTCGTCTCACTGTCCCCTTTCATCCATCTTGGAAGAGTGCCCAGCTGCAACAGTTATGCACCTATGTGCTGGCGTGACGTCAGTGGCTCTGAAGATATTGTGGTTCCTCTGTCACAGATTCTAGCTGTGGTTAGAATGGACATAGCCAGCGCTACTTGCCTCTCACCCATATCTGGCAGGCACTGACAGAGGTGTGGAACTTGGTGCTTCCATGGGAGTGGGCAGGTCTGGGTATAGAAGGCCATCCCTGATGCTGCTCTGAACCTCACAGCGGCTTTCAGCATTGCCACGCACAGCCTTGGGGACATCATGGTTTTCCCGAGTCAGTCCTCGGAGGGTGGCTGACATGAGCAGTTTCTTGAATGCTCCTGGCTCCTTCTCAAGGCTGGGTCTTCCCCGGCTTCAGAAGGGATCCTCAGGGAATCCATTTTCTAACACTTTCCATCACAGTCTGCCAAAGTACTATTCTTTAACTTAGAAATGCAGAACCTAGAACTCAGCACAACCTTCTGGAAATGTCCTGTAGCCTCCTGCTTGTGTTCACCTAAGACAACGATTCTGTCCATCCATGTGAGATTCTGATGGTGCAGAGTGTTCCCAGGCCAACCCCTCCCCACAGCGCTGGTGCAAGATTAGTTTCAATGCAGAGGTTTCAAAGTATACATTTCACATTAAACTCTAAGAAGTCTTGTTTTATAGGATTCAAATAATTTTTTCTACTGAAGTCGTTCTGAATTAATCAATATTTCAGCCTTTCTGATGAAATATTTCATTATTATTATTATTATTGCTATTTTATCACTTTGAGACATGCTTTTGCTATGTAACCCAGGCTGGCCTTGAACTTATCATCTTCTTGCCATTACCAGCAGAGTGTCAGGATGGAACTGACACATTAAAGATCACAACAAGTACTTGGGTAACTGAGAATGATGGATTCATATCTTGAAGAGTTCAAAGACAAAGGCACGGCCAGAACATGGAAGAGTGAAAAGGGATTTGTACTGCCTGATGACAAGAGAGCACAGGATATGGTCCCTCAAACGACCCACTCTCCCCACAACACATAAAGGATGGGTTACATATGCAGGAGGCTCACACACACTCATGTGGAAATGTGCTTTGACACAGCACATGCTTGAGCATGCTTAAGATCATAGTTCAAGAAGGAAAAATGGCAGACAAGGACACTGGAACGCATCTAGACTATCTTCTACAGATGTCATGGAAGAAGATTCTCCAGGTGTGATGCACTTGGCCTACATCACAGATTCAGATGGGGACTTGCTTGAAATACTGTGATTTATGTTGTCATGGTCACCGAGTCTGTGACAGCCTGGAGTCAGAGGAAGTGAATAGGAATGAGCAGTGACAACCGGTTCCCTTTCCAGAAGCTACTGCGGGTCAATGCCTTCCCCCAAGATACCACTTTCCTGCTTCACAATTACATAGCAGTTGTGAGTACCATAGATGCTGAAGCAGGCTGGACGCCACACCGCGATCTGACGTGCCCAATCACTCTAATCAAACTCTGTTCACTTGTACTCATTGCCAAAGGAAAGATCACATTTTAAGGAAAGCTAAAAGGGATCCACTACCTTTACCTGTAACTGCCAATAAGCACCCACCCGCCTCCTTTGTTCTCAAGTAGATTTGTGGGTAGGTTTCTTTTGAAACTTCTTCAGACTGGTTGAGGGTGCTGTATCTCTCCATTTAGAGGATTAGAATTCTCTGGATACCAGAGTGAGAGAGGAGTTTGGATCACTGGAGACCGTGTATGGCATTACCGATTGAGTGCCCCTGGCAACTGTTACTCTGCATCACTTCAAAGTACATGTGATTATGACATCACCCACAGACAGAATTAGTAAGAGTGACCACCTGTCTTAGAATTTCTATTGTTGTGATTAAAATACCATGGCCAAAAATAGCTTGTGGAGGAAAGGTTTATTTTAGCGTACAGTTCCTTATCCCAGCCCACCATGGAAGAAACCAGGGCAGGAACTCAAGGAGAAACCTGGAAGCGGGCACTGAAGCAGAAATTACAGCAGAATGCTGCTTAATGTGTTACTATTCACAACTTGTCCACTCTGTTTTCTGATACAACTTGGGATCCTTGAGCATGGTTAGCATCATCTATAATGGGCCACACCCTTTGCACCAATAATTAATCAAGTAAATATCCTATAGACTTGTAGGGCATAAGCAAATGTGGAGGCATTTTCTCAACTGAGAGTCTCTCTTTTGAAAGACTAGCTTGTGTCATGTTGACAAAAAAACCCAACAAGACACACGCCCCGGAAACAGTATGTATAATCCTCTGGGGGAGACCAGAACCATAATCTCCCAAATCAACCACTCACTTCCTTATGATACCTCTGGAGGTATTTTCTGGAGTCAGGTTGCTCTCCTGGAATTGTTTCCAGCTATGGTTCAACTTCAATAGAAGTGTTAATGTAAGAAACACAAGACTATTGTGAGAATGCAGAGCTCTCTCTCCCAGCCAGAATATATTCCAAGGCAATTTGGCTAAGATGCATTATTTTAGCTAAGGAATCTGTTTCTCTCTGTGGAGCAGGAAGTTACCATTAACTGTTTCTCCAGGGTGATAGAGAGACAAGTTCCTGATCACGTGTCCTCCAGGGCAGATGTGTCCTGCAAAATTCCACATCCATCTTCCTGATGTCTAGGTAAATACTCAGGAGCCATATGGTAACTCATGAGAATAGTTTTAGCAGTCTGGTCCAATGTTCAGCTTTGGGGACTGGTAGATAGAAGAAGGCATAGTCAGGTACCAGAATGGAGAAGTTCCTCCCCAGTTTCTTCAGCTACCTAGACACTCATGGGGTTCCTTCTAAAATAAACAGGTACCTTGAGTGTATAGATACTGAACAAATTATAAAGGTTGATGTTTGATATAATGTTGATATGGGCCACCTGTCTGAACTGTGAACCACTATCATGGACCACTGGAATGGACCTACATGAACCACAGGCATGGTCATCATCAGACTCTCTGCATGAATCACCAGCATGCCCTCACACCTCACTCTGATTGTTTATTTCCAATGAGGCACTGAAAAGAAGACATTGACTAGAAAAATTGGGTGCAGATTTAGGGAAATTACCATGGAAACCACAGGCTAAGCCACTTTGCTGTTAATACTTGGGCCCAGCAAGTATTCAGGGGCATCACATTTCAAGAGCTGCTGTTGCTTCTGTTGTGAACAGTCTCTGACTGGTACTGAGACTCGGTCTGCATCATCACAGAGCTGCATATTTAAATTTACATAACTGTATTATGTTATGCATGTCATTAACTCTTCCATGTTTCCTACTAAATGAGTTTGGCAGTGGGCGGGGCTTGGGTTTCCCATCTTTATTATTAAGAGATATCTACCAGGGTCATTGTGAGGATCGAATGACACATAAAACATAAGCAGAGAGTATCAAATATACATACTACAGGAATCTCTGAAAATTTTTCTCTCAAGCAAAAGAGGAGAAGAATAAATACTAAGAAAACTTTCTGGGAATCAAACTTACATATTGAAAGAACACTGTGTGTAGTGTGATAAATTGAGACAAAAATCAACAACACTGATATTTGGCTTCAGTGTCTTCAAAAGCTATAAATAAATATAGGACAAAGGGGCTAGAGAGCTGGCTCTGTGGTTAGGAGTATTTGCGGCTCTTGTGGAGGACCCGGGTTTAGTTCTCAGCATTCATCAGGAGGCTCACAACTGTCTGTACCTCCAGTCCCAGGGGATTTGACAGCCTCATCTGTCCCCTGTGGGTACTGCATATTTGTGATGTATATCTACATACATATATGCATACATACATACATACACAGGCACTCTTACATACACATAAGAGAACAACAAATAAATAAAATTTAATTTTTTTTAAGATTTCATATATGAGTTCTGTATTTATATCACTTATCCCCAATTCCTCTCCCTGTGCCTCCCCTACTCCTCAAATTCATAATCTCTTATTTATTAATCATGATTATTACACACACATTTATAAATACACCCCGTTGAGTTCATTTAGTGTTGCTCATACATGTGTGTGTTTAGGGCTGACTACTTGGGATTGGGTATCCTATGGGGACTCGATCCTGGAGAGGATCGATTCTCCTTTTCTTAGCAGCCATTACTTGCTTGTAGCTCTTCATTTAGGGGTAGGGTCTTGTGAGATTTTCCCCATCCACATTGAAGTGTCAGTTGGTGTCATTTTTTCAGGTGTTGTTTGGGTAACGAGACCACCGAGCCTTCATGAGTACAGCTCCCTATTGTATCTAGAAGACACAACCTCTCAGCGGATGTCCTGGTCCTCTGGCTCTTGCAATCTGCCTACCCCCTTCTGTAGTATTTCCTGAGCACTGGGTGTAGGGATTATGTTATAGGGGTAGCGGGTGGGGCTGGGCACTTTGCAGCTGGTTGTTCTCTGCATTTGACCAGTCATGTATTTCTTTAACGGTCTCCATCTGCTGCTAAGGAAACTTTTTGATGAGTGGTGAGAACTGCATTTGTCTGTAGGCAGGAGAGGAAGTAGTGAGGTGCAGTGAGGGATGATATGGTTTAGGAAGTAGTTCTAAGAAAGTGGTTCTAGGAAAGTAGTTAGTAGGTTCTCCTCTAATCCTTGGCCTCACTAGCCACAGGTAGTGGGCTTGGTTTACAGTGCCAGACGTTAATTCCGTCCTTTTGAACATGTCTTAAGTCCAATTAGAGAGTTGTTGGTTACCCCGTGGATATAGGTGCCCGAATGCACCTGTCAGAATATCTTGCTGCACTGGTCATGGCTGGTTTTTGTAGGTGTTATAGCTGGGTAGGACTATTGATTGCTTTTCTCTCTTGGCAGCTCATACACCTCCTCCCAGTACTAAGAGGTCCTCCAGAGGGAGACCTCCAGTTCCTGCTTGATTCCTCTGAGTGCTGTGTCTGAAATGTGTGGTGTCTTCTGCGACAGGGTCTTGTCTTCCATTTCTGGGAGGTAACCAAAGGAAATAGCAATAACTTATACTGTTTGTGGGGGTATTTTGGATTAGGTTTCCACGACCAAATAAAATCATAAAAAAGAACAAAGAAGCCAGGCGGTGGTGGCTCACGCCTTTAATCCCAGCACTCGGGAGGCAGAGGCAGGCGGATCTCTGTGAGTTCAAGGCCAGCCTGGGCTACCAAGTGAGCTCCAGGAAAGGCGCAAAGCTACACAGAGAAATCCTGTCTCGAAAAACAAAAGAAAAAAAAAAAAAAGAACAAAGAAAATTTCTAGCAAGCACCCCAGGCAAAAAAATTACTGCACTGCTTCTAAGGGAAAACTGCTATCAAATGGACATCCATTCTTCAACAATAAATAAAATGTTAAAAGACAAGGCAGAGGCCAGTGAGACGGTTCAGCTGGGAAAAGCCCTTGCTGCCAAGACTGCTGATCTGAGCTTGATCTCTGAGACCCACACGGTGGAAGAAGAAAACTGATTCTTAAAAATTGTCCTCTGCCCTCCACACACGTGGCACAGTACACACACACACACACACACACACACACACACACACACACACACACACCTGCAATAGAAGATAAGGCAATGACATGCTTAAGATGCTCCTAATGAAGCACAAGATCACAGTTTTAGAGATAGATGAACTGACTTCCAAGGACAAACACAACAGGAACAAATATGAAATGTAAGAAGTCACAAATCTAGTTATAACCAACACTTTTTAGAATTCGTTTTCTCTACTGGCTCATGGAGTCACCCAAAATAAGCCAGAAGCAACAGCAGAAGGACGGTGCAATGTGTTCTCGGGCATCAACCTGAGTGACTTTGGAACTAACTGACAGATAGGCCATTGAAGACGGAAGGGCCAGCAGAGGTGAGCGGCACCTTTCCATGGCAGCCCAAATGAAGAGAAGGCTGCCAAAGACAAGCTCCTGCTTCTGGCCTGTTTGCCTTTGCATCGTGCTGGCAAGTTCATCTGTCCCTGTTGGCATCATGCTGCAGCCACCACTGCTGATACCATGATTCATGGGCAAAGAACCGAGCTTTGTTGGCCTTCTAACAGAGAAACCCTGCAGCCCAGAAACCTTCCGGGCCTTCAGTGCCAGCTTGGCACTGTTGTGGTATCTGGCTTCATGGACTGAGCATCTGTTGAGTTTTCAGCCTCACCAGTATGAGACAGCCACTATCGGGCTATGTACTATCCTGTAAACCAATCTAATAAATCCTCTAGGGAAACTTGACTAATACAGTACGTAACATTAAATGTGTGTACTTATCACTTATCCATAGAATTGAATACGTGATGGAGTAAGGATGCCAATACAGCAGGTAGTAATTATACAGGAAACTTGTCAAAATGGGCCAGAGATAGGGAGTGAAAAGTGATTCCCAGATATATGAAAACCTACATAAGCTTGCTTATCTTCCAAGAAAGACAAATTGAACCAAATCAATTTGATTGAAAGAATGCAATGTACTTTTTCAAATTATTATTTTTTAAATTATGAAGAATGGAGGAAATGTAATTATATTTTAATTTTAAAAGCTGCAAAAGTTTTAGAAATACGTAAATATGTGTGTTTCTTTGTGGGTATGTGCATCTGTGTGGGTATGCGCATGTGAGTGTAGTACATGAGGAAGCCAGAGGAAGGTGTCTCATCTCCTGGATCTGAAGCTATAGGAAGTCACGAGCTGCCAGACTTGGGTGCTGAGAACTGAACTCTGGTTCTCCACAAGAGCACTAAGGTTTGTAACTACTGTGGATCGCTCCTGCCCTAGGCACTACTTTTGATGTTGTTTGCTTGCTCGCTTTGTTTTGAAGCATAGCTGTATACAAAGTCTCTCATGCATGCTTGTCACAATGGAAAATGGCACAACCTCATCAAGACTTGGGCACTGTTAAGAAGTTTCATGTGCCAATATTGGTCCAAGTGTGTCCCAAATTCTATGACATACACGCCTGAGACCTTGAGCTGCAGCACAGCTTCTGTCCCTATGGGACACCTGTCTGATTTCTGTGGCTCCAGGGTACCCTGTGAAGAGAGCAACATGGAGAAAGGTGTGTGCAACCTCCTGTCTCGTAAGTAACTATGTTGGCTAATGGTCTTGGTATGTACTAACCCTTTCCAGATGGTGCTATAGATCGACAAAAATGCCAAGTAACTTCTGTCTAATCTAAAAGTGATCACTTAAGGAACCAGGAAGGGAAGCAGATAGGCACAGAAATAAAATACTCAGTGGAGGTCGGTTGTATAGATTTGCCTTGGCATCAGATAAATGTAGCTGTAAAATAAGCTTTTAAAAAAGATTACAGTATGCTGGCTGTGGCGGCTCACACCTTTAATCCCAGCACTCGGGAGGCAGAGGCAGGCAGATCTCTGAGTTTGAGGCCAGCCTGGTCTACAGAGCAATTTCCAGAACAACCAAGGCTATTACACAGAGGAACCATCTAAAAAAAACCACACACACACACACACACACACACACACACACACACACACGATTATAATATTTTAAAACAAAACTAATTTAAAAACTGATCCATAAAAGTAAAGATTAAATCATCCAGTCTACTTCAGCTTGGTGGCATTGTTTTGAGAGAGAGTATTTAAAGGAATTTAAAATCATAATAACTGGGTTATCAATTAATGATGAAGTCACCGGACCAAAAGTCTTGAATTATGTTCATTAACCACATTGCTGGTGGAAGCAATATTGCTTCTCCCTTGGGGCTTTTATATTAATGTCATGGGATAAAAATGACTTAATATTAATTAATTAATGTTAGTTAATGATCTTGAAAAAGCACACTGATCTCTCTAGATGGTTACCTCTGCTTCTGATGTGAGATGTGATAACTATTTACATTTGACATATCTATGAGCTTATGGCCAATGTTTAAATATCCTCTGTCTATTTTAAAAACATATTTTAGGGGGGCATTTTACAAGACTTACCTTTATTTGGAAGTCTGATTGAAATAATTAAAAATACCTTCCCTTTAGGATGCTAAAATAAAATAGCATTTAAGGATGAGTATTAACATTGAAAGTAAAAATATAGCTAGTTTATATCCAATCATTGCAAGTGTGTAGCTACGAATTAATATAACCCACAGCTTTATGTTAAAAATAGTGGCTCAAGTGGGGTGTTTGTTTTAAAATTTTCAAATTGTAGACATATTTCATTATTTTGTAAATATTATCATTTAAGTAAACATTTCCTTGAAAAACGTCAGTATAAAATTCCTTCCTCTAAAACGCACTTGCCAGCCTATGGTGTTGTTTTCATGACATCTCATGGTTGCTGAATATAACATAACATTAAATGTCAGAATTGGATAGTGGACTCATAGTAGCCCTATTCATAATGTAGACTCAGAAAAGGTCATGCAGTGAGTTAAATTTGTCTCTTTCCTTTATGTTTAATGTGCTAAGCTGCACAATGACCTGATTGGAGCAGGAAATCATGTGTTTGAATGCAAATTTCCTTCCTAATTATCAGTTACATATTCATTGGTAAGCTATTAGTCATTCTCTGTCTCATTTCCTCTATTGACAAATTGGGAAAATAATATGACCAATGCCATGATCAGTTAATCTGAGTGATGGACACAACATAAGTCTTATTTGAAGATGCACATGAATCATTTTGAATCATGGTGGTAGAGAGAACAGGGACCAAAAGGGTGATGATGACACTGTGCTGCTACTGATGTGGTTATAAGTGGGAGGAAACTGAAGGTAATGAAGGTGATGGAGGTGGTAATGATGCTGCTGCTATCAACAGTGATGCTGATGATGTTGATGGTGATTGTGATGTTGGTTATGGTATTGATAGTAGCAGCAATAGTAATGATGTTGATAACAATGATAGTTACCATTCTGTTAAGTATGATGATGTGATGGTAACAATGCTGGGGATGGTAATGATAGTGGTGATGGTGACTGGGATAGTGGTAATAGTGGTGGTCATGTTGCTACTGCTGGTGATGAGTGACTGCTGATGATTCATATTTTCAATTGCATAGGGAAAATCATAGATACTAATACTATCCATTACAATTTTTGATAGACATCTGTCATCTGTAAGGGTTTGATTAAATTTATTTAAAAGGGATCATTGTCATCTATATGTCAGGGCATCTTTAAAATGCTGTGAATGTAACTTTAAACACACACAGCTCCCTGATTACACTAAACTTCAGTTTAATGGAAGCAAACAAGTTGCAAACACACAAACTGATAGAAGGATCCCTTGTCCCTGAAAAAAGCACGTTATCTGCAGAATGTTTGATACACACTGTTAGAAAAGACAAAGACTCCCATTGATGTGGATTTCTTCTGTTTCCTCTAAAATATTAACGAGTTTCTAATTTGTAGAACTTAGAAAGATAAAGCAGGTTTTTTTTTTGGACAGAAGTCCCTTGCTATCCTACAAGATTGGTTCTAGGATCCCTGCAGATACCAGAATTTTCAAATTCTGAAGCCTCCTGTATAAATGGCACCACACCAGCATGAAACCTGTACAACCCTCTTGCACATTTAAAATAATCTTTCCTCACCCATAACACCTGATGCCAACATGAGAGTTACTTAAGTGTTGACTCCTGGGGCCTGAATTACAGCATCCTGTAAAATAGTATAACACTATTGTCTTACAGATGATTTCCTTTTCAGCATGAGGTATAGATAGAAATGTTACCCAATCTGGGTGTCAATTGCAATTTCATGAAACTTAAAATATAGAGGCATGGTTTGTGTTTTGAAGGAAAAGAATGCAGAGAAAGGTGTGTGGGAGAAGGGGAAGGACAGAGGAGAATGACAGATGACATTAGTGGACGACCAAGAAGGGACAGAGGGACCACAGTGGAACCACAGTCCAAGATTAAGAAGGCAGTAACATGCAGTAACTGCTGTAAAGGGCCAAAAGGTGTCAATTTAGTAGCTCTGTTATTTTACCTGATAACATGATTGACTTTTTTTCACATAATAACACTGTGTCATTAACCATAATGGCTTTTAGAAGTCCAGTTTTGAAAATAGATTTTTGTATATTTCTACAGATCATGACCCTTCTACTGTGATTCTGTTAGTCAGCTGGCTTGATAGAAAGATGAAATGGCTTTTTGAAGACACAGTTACAGAGCCAATTAGGTGGCAGCAGCCTGGAGGGCTGGGGCAAGGTTCTCCAGAAGGTAGAATATGCTTTGAATCAGCATCCAATATATGGTATGGTTTCTCCTATAGCCAGGATCCATGGGTCCAGGAATCAAGTGTGGAAAAGGGAAAAATTCCATTCCACTCACTATCATCTCTAGTAAAACACTGGGAGAATGTTTTGCTTCCTATTCCTGAGAACTTAAGTTGTGCTGGCCTAGAAGTTTTGGTTCCACAGGAGGGAGCTCTCCTACCCAGAGCCACAACAAACATTAAGCTTAACTGGAAGCTCAGGTATCACCCTGGCCACTGTGGGATTCCGATGCCCTTAAGCCAAGGGGCTAAAAAAGTACTAACAGTGTTTGGAGGAGTGATTGACCCAGAGTACCAAGGGGGAATTGGATTGATTCTCTGAAATGGAGCTAAGGAAGATTATGTCTGGAGTGCAGGAGATCCTTTAAGGGATACCTTGGTGCTAACACGTCCTGTGATTAGAGTTAATGGAAAACTATTGATGGATGAGCCAGACTCCATCTTCAGGATGGAAGCTATTTTGTTATAAGGTCAGAACAAGTTCATTTCTGTTTGTTGTAAAATTAAAATTGACTATGCTTCACCCTGTTTCTGGAATTTGACATAACCCCTACCCTGTGGAATTTTGCTCACACCTTGAATATACCCTGATATGATAAGATGTTCTACTAAATAATTTTGAAATGTTCATCTAAGTTACTACATAACCAAAATTCCTTTGGAAATCCCACAACCCTTGAAAACCTCCCAGCCTTACAGTTTTGGGTGCTATATAAGCCCTACTTCCCCTTATGTTTAATGCTATATTTTCAAACCCTACTTTGTGAAGGAGATTTCAAAACAGCCTAGTATGGATTGTGTCCTGTGGTTATTAGTGCCCACACTTATGCAGCTCTATAATGAAAAGGAGCAGGCTGAGAAAGGAAAGTTACAAAATATATAATTTGAAGAGAAAAAGGGAACCAGGAAGTGGGATGGAGCTTAAGTCCTATGTTCAAGGAGATAAACAGATTAAGAAAATCCTGATGTTAAATAGAATAAAGAGAATGGTGACCTCAGGGCAGCATCCCACCCAGCTAAGATTCCAACTTGTGAAATGTAATTAAAGAAAAGCTCAGAGTTACATACGGTGGTATACACCTTTAATCTCAGCACTTAGGAGGAAGAGGCAGGCCAGTCTCTGAGTTTGAGGCCAGCCTGTTCTACAGATCTAGTTTCAGGACAGCCAAATTTAGGCAGTAAAGAAAAATACCACTGAAAACAGAAAGCTGGCGAAGACTTAATTGAACAAGAGGGCTATGTTCTAGCTGCACAAAGCAGCAGAACTTGGCAGCTTCGGTCACGTGGTTCTGGCCTTAGAGTCAGGATAGAAGAAAGGGGTTATGGGATCTTCCTTGATGACTAAAGAAAGCCACTGAGGCCAGGCATGTATTAGGGGCATCTCTGCATGGAGGCATAAAGAGGCCATGGCATGAAGCTGTAAAGGCAAAGACTAGATTGCCTTGGAGACAGCAAAATGTTGGAGATGCCAGAGTCCTGACAAGGAGAGCTGCTAACAGGGAGTGGAACCAGCCCAAGAGAAAGAAGTCTGTTGCAGTCAACAAAACTAAGAGGAGTTGGAGCTCTGAAGAGCAATTTGGCATCAGAGATGGAGATACAGTGTTTAGAGTTTGCCCAGCTGTTTTGGTATTGCTTTCGTCCAGTATTTCCTTGTTATGCCCTCTTTCCTCCCTTTTGGAATGGTAATGTCTATCCTGTGCCATCATATGTTGGACATTATGTCATCTGTTTTTTTGTTTTGTTTTTTGTTTTATACAGGGGATTACAGTTAACAGATTGCATGAATCTCAGAAGATAGTTTGAATTTGGGACTTTTAAACAATATTGAGACTATTATAGACTATGGGGACTTCTGAAGTTGGACTACATGTGTTTTGCATTATGACATAGATATAAGCCTATGGGGGCCAGGGAGTGGAGTGTGGTCATTTGAATAAACAATGGCCCCACAGGTACATAGGGACTGTCATTACAGGGTGTGTGTGGCCTTAGTGGAGTAGGTGTGGCATTGTTGGAGGAAGTGTGTCACTAGGGGCAGGCTTTGAGGTCTCAGAAGCTCAAGCCAGGCCTAGTATGTCTCATTCTCTTCCTGCTGCCTGCCTATCTGGATGTAGAACTCTAAGCTACTGCTCTAGCACCACATCTGCCTGCACACTGCCATGCTTCGCTTCATGATGATAATGGGCTAAACCTCTGAAAATGTAAGCCAGGCCTAATTAAACGTTTTCCTTTATGAGAGCTGCCATGGCCATGGTGTCTTTTCATAGCAGTAGAAACCCGAACAAAGACAAAAGTAGAGGAAGGTAGTTATAAATGCCATCTTAGGCCATGTGGCCAGGTGCAGAAACTAGAATTATATTTAATATGAGTGATACTGCTATATTTTCTATGAATGTGTAATACCAATTAAGAGAATATCAGTGGTTATCATATTAAATTTTGAGATACTAAAAAAATGTACCTCAAAGGACGTTGCCACCTATTATAAATTTATAATGCATTTTCGGTTGTATGAGGGATAGTTACATCACCTTAGTCATAATTATGCCCTGGTTAAATATATAATGCATATTCAATGGTATGTGGTAGTCACATAATATTGGTTCAATTATGACCTTTCTTATTGTATTCATTTGGAAATTAATCATGACATAAGGGGATATGACTGTGTGTCAAGTTGACAACAGGTGGACACGTGGTGGGTATTCTTGACTGTCAACTTGACTGCATCTGGAATTAACTAAAACCCAAACTCCTGAGTACACCTGTGAGAGATTTTTCTTAATTAAATCAATTGAAGTATGAAGACCCACCCTAAATCCAGATCCTTCAAGTTGGGAAGATCCATCTTTAATCTGGGCCACACCTTCTATTGGCAGCCTACACAAAGGGCATGGAAGAAGGGAGCTTTTGCTCTTTACCTGCTAGCTCTTGCTGTTAAGTTCATTCCTTTACTAGCTGTAAAGCCTACTTCTTCAGGATTCTGGTGTATACTGCAGACCTGCTGAGGCATCCAGCCCTGTGGACTGACAAGTACTAGATTCTTGGACTGTCTGTTGGTAGACAGTCATTGTTGGACTGACTGGAACACAACTTGTAAGCTACTCTAATAAATCTCCTCTCTCTCTCTCTCTCTCTCTCTCTATATATATATATATATATATATATATATATATATATATATATATATATATATATATATAAATCTTTTTTTCCTCTAGAGAATCCTGACTAAAAAAACTTAAGAACAAACAACTTTTGACTGAAAAATGTCAGAATCAAAAGTTTTTGTTTTGTTTTTAAAAGAATAAAAAGAATAAGGGGCTGTAGATATGGAACTGTAGTTGAGAGCATTTGCTGCCCTTTCATGAGATGCAAGTTTGGCTCCTAATTCCAATACCAGGTGCCTTACAACCCCACCTGTAACTCCAGCTCCAAGGGGTCTGAGCCCCTCTTCTTTTCTCCATATATATACACATATGTGTACACACACACACATACACACACACACACACACACACACACACACACACAATCATAATTTAAAATAGACTAAGTCAGATTGCTCCAGGCTCCAAGGGGGAAGCATGGTCCTGCCCAGCACTGTGACAGACTGAGAAGGACAATGAGACCCACATGCAGGCCTGGGTGGACCACCCTGGCCTCCAAGAAGGAAGTATGAAGTCCCTCGGCGGTCTGCTCCAGACTCCAAGAAGAAAATGTGGGCCTGTTGGGTGGTTTGATGTACCAGGCAGAAAGACGCTATTATGGTAAGCAAATGTATGGTGGAGAGAGAGAGAGAGAGAGAGAGAGAGAGAGAGAGAGAGAGAGAGAGAGAGAGAGAGAGAGAATGATTCATGTCTTGTGGACAGAGGCATATCTGAAGAGGTGAACACAGTGAGGAGTGGGTGACATGGGTGGTTTGATTGCCACCCGGGGTCATGGTGATGTCTGAACCTGGGCTGCAGCTGGGGCCTATGTCTGTGTTCATGGTCCTGATGCAGCCATGTGCTGATTTCTGTGGGTCCTGATACTACTGAAGGTTGACAGGATAAGGCTGTACAGAATTGGCCCCGCCTCCACACTGGCTATAGTACTAGGGAGAACTGGCCCTGCCCCTCATCCACTGAAGCACTCAGGAGAGTGGGTCCTACACCTCCCCTGGGCAGCACAAGAGAGCTGACCCTGTTGGCAGAAGCATGGGCAAGTTGTCCCTGAGGGTGTGAGAATGGGAGAGCAGGTTGTGCCTGCCATGTGGTGAGGAAATGATGCCTACCCTTACCCCTTGCCATCTGCAGCAGGTGGGGGACCCGGCCCAACCCCTCAACAGCTGCAGCACTTGGGAGAATGGGCCCTGTGCCTCAGTAAAATTGGTCTTGTAGAGAAGGGACCAGATGAGCCACCCCTGAGGGCACGAGAGGGGCATAGCTGGTACCACCTCCCTCATCTGCAGTGCAGTGGTAGGGGTGAGGGAGAGATGCCCTTTCCCCTCTACCATCTTCAATTGATGAGGGAGCTGACCCTCTCCTTTACCAGCTCCAATACTTGGGAAAGTGGACCGTGCACCTCATCTGGGCAGCACAGCAGAGCTGATCCTGTTGACAGAGGCAGGGGTGAGGCAGCCAAGAATGTGAGAGTGAGAGATCTGGACCCAGACCTCATCTGCCACATGGCAGCATGGGTGCAGGAGAGATGCCCTCCCTTGCTGCCCCTCTATGCCTGAGGCAGGTGGGAGAGCTGGCCCTGAGGTCTTGAGAGCAGGAGAGCTGCCCTTGCCCCTCACCAGCTGCAACACTGTCGGGAGAGCAGGTCCTGCACCTCACCTGGGCAGCACAGTAGAGCTGACCCTGTTGGTGGAGGTGTGGGTGAGCCAGCCCTGAAGTTGTGAGCATGGAAGAGCTGTACCCACAACACGGGGCAATAACAGAATATCCAAGAGGAGTCCCAGTGAGGGCCCAGCATCAATAGTGTAGCAGGAGCCAGAGGCCACAGACCAGACCAATGACTCCTTGCAATGAACAAGTGCAAGTAAAGATATATGGATAAGAGGGTTTACTGCGTGACTCACTGTGTCACACTACAGCCTCCATGATGAAATTGATTTTTCCTTTTTTTCTATTAAATTTTTTTTTTTTTATTTTAGGGGGAAGGTTGTAAGGGCAGAGGGCATCTTTGGGGATGGGGAAATGAATGAGATAGAGATGTGTGATGTGAAAGACACAAAGAATAAATAAAAAGAAAGTTAAAAAATAAAATATCTCCAAAAATAAATAAAATAAATCTAAGAAGAGAAAACGGAGAAAATTGTTGGCTTTCAAAAGTGAGATTCATCTTACAATTTTAGCGATTTCTACTTAACCAAACTTTGTAAACCTGAGACTAGAGCAGATTCCAAAAGGTTAAGGTTAACCTTTCTTTGGTGCTTCCTAATGGTGAGGATCTGTTTGTTTGAGACAAGACCTCACTATGTTGTTGCCCAAGCTGGTCCTGACCTCACTCTATAGACCAGGCTTCAAGATCAAGTTCAAGATCTAAATCACACAGTTATACACGTTGAAAGAAACATTTGTATTCTCCTGGAGAAATGCATGTTTCTCTCTATAAATTCCAGTTCATGAATACATGTATACAAAGTTATCTTGATCTTTAAACAGACAGAATAACTTGTCTTATAACATATTTACAAAGTAACATGTGCATGTGCTGAGAACCTTCAGAGGAACACTTGAGTTTCCTTTTGAGCTGTCTTGAGGATCCTTGTGAAATAGCACTGATCTGAGTTTGAAAGCAAGCGGAAAGGGTCCCTGATGTGTAACTTCTCATAGAACACTCCCATAAGGGCAGAGCACTTACATCTATGCTGTAAACAATTGGGTTTCCTGAAGAACACCATGGAGATTGTAACATGTGGAGCTTTGATTTTGTGTTTCTTCATCCAAGGGCTCGTACAGCATGGCCGAGTCTCGCCTTCAAGGTCCCAGAATGAACATCGTCTGCAGACATCAGGAGAAGGTTTAGGGGCAGCTGTAGCCTACAGAAATCTCCAGTAGAGAGCCAGCCAGCACAGCAGTCTGCAGGGTGGACAAGGTTTCTGACACACTGAGATCAAATGATATGTTGATTAAAATAGTCAGCATGTTAGACCAGTGAGGTGGTTCGGAAAGTAAAGGTAACTGCTGCCGAGCTTGGAGACCTGTGTGTGGTCCTGAGGACCCACACAGTGAAAGGAGAGAACCAACTCTTTCTAGTTGCCTCTGATCTCCACATTCGGGCATGTGCCACTCTCCCAATAAATAACTGCAATAAAAATAACTGAGCCATTTTTCTGTAACCTGACGGCTTGTAATTAAGATAATATATGAGAATGAATGTATGACTGGATTTTTGAAAATATCATGACTGTTACTCAAGCTGTGGTGACAACAGAAAGCTAATGTCTGCTTCATACATGTCATCGCTTGTCACATGCACACATATTTTCAGGTTTGTATTGTTATTTTGAGACAGAATCTCATACTGTTATTCAGGCTGTACTGGAACATATTACATAGCTCACTTGGGCTTTAATTAGCAGGAATACTTCTGCACCAGCCTCTCTGTAATTACAGGCATAAACCATCATGCCTGGCCCATTTATAGGTAGAGGATTCTGTGTGTCCTACAGATACTGTGCACTGAGTGTATTAAACCACTCAGCAAATGGAGGAGGAAATAAAAATGCCTTTTCAAATCTCCAGCATCTCGGGATCCACTTAGCTCCTGCAAATACACGTAACTGCAGATTTGTAACGTCTGGAAAGGTAAGATAAGGAGTAGAAAAGAGGGGCTTTGTTTAAAGAATGTTTACCAGGCTTCATTTCCTGTCTGGCACTGCTGAAGACACTCTCAAGGTTGCCAGAGGTTCCAAACACCCCTGAGTGTGAGCCTTTTCTATAGTGAGATTCAGATGGCCTTTTCATGCATTTTTTTCAATCTTGTCAATTCTCAGCTTCTCAGGCGGCTGCCCCGAGAGTAAGGAAGATGGAGTTAGATTCTTGAATGTCAACAGTTGATGCTCTTATATGGCCTTGGGCCTAGTTGCAGGTGCACTGGACAGGAGAGGGCATTCTTCATTTGTGTGGTGTGTCAGTAGCTGAGGAACTCACTTAGCCGACACCGAAATGCGGAAGCCCAAGGATACAGGCAGCAAAACAAAACAAAACAAAACAACAACAACAACAAAACAACAACAAAACAATAAAAAGCTGTCATACAAAAAAAATCACCCCAGCTTAAACTCGTGTGCTTGCCTATCCCCTAAGGAATGGCATGGGACCCCGGGGCTTACAAGATGCCCAAATCTGGGCATTTCAGGCGTGTTGGAGACCCTGATGATTTTCAAGCTTGCTTTGGAGCCTTTCTACTTGTCTGGTCAAGAAAAACTTCCTAAAATCTTTGCAGATTATTCATTATTGATAGGCATAACACTCCTGGAAACATGGTCTGGCTAGGGCTATGCACAAAGCCCTCAGTTCCACTTCCAGCACTGAAATAATACTGCACAAAATATAGTTAACTTAAATACAAAGTCCAGTGAATTGGGTTCATTTTATTCTTAAGGGTCTATGTAGCAGGGATCTTAACAGGTCTTATTAATAAAAATAAACCTGGAGCAAGGTATTGGGGTGAATGCTGGAAGGTCAGAGAACCAGAACAAGCCACTGCTTCCTTATCTTGCCAATTCCTCAGGTGATCCTGTTTCCTCAGACTGGATGCCTCTCAGCTGAACTGTGTTGCTCAAAAGCCTAAAAGCTTAACCTGCCAAAAGCTTCTAGTTTCTGGTCCTCAGGCCTTATATACCTTTCTGCTTTCTGCCATTTCTTCCTGGGATTAAAGGTGTGAGTCACCATGCTTGGCTATTTCCAGTGTGACCTTGAACTCACAGAGATCCATGCCTCCAGAAGGCTAGGATTAAAGGTGTGTGTGCCATCATTTTCTAGCCTCTGTATCTAGTGGCTGTTCTGTTCTCTGACTCCAGATAAGTTTATTAGGGTGCACAATATTTTGGGGGACACAATATCACCACAGGTCTGTATGGTATCTTTCAGGATTTTCTGATGTGATGATAAAATACAATGTTATTAGAACACTCAGGAAAAGTCCAGGCTTCTTGTAGGAAGTCTAGTCATAGATACTAATTAAGCGCTGACCACCAAATGGCTTTCTAAGCTCACAGTTCTAAACCCACACTCTGTCCCCCAAAACATTACAATCAGACCTGTCACAGCAATACTCCATGACCACGGCACAGATTTCTGTTTCAGTCAGGCTTCTGTTGCTGTGATAAAGACCACGATGAAAGGTAACTCAGGGAGGAAAGGGGTCAGCTTATAACTTACATTCCGTCATGAAGCAGAGTCAGAGCAGGAGCTCAAGCAGGAAGGAACCTGGAGCCAGGAGCCGAAGCAGAGACTTAGTTTTCATTTTTGTGGCTTGCCCAGCCTGCTTTCTTACAGCACCCAGGACCACCTGCCCAGGTGTTGCACTGCTCACAGTAGGCTGGGTCCTCCCACATCAATCACTAATGAAGAGAATGCTCCAGAGACTTGCCCACAGGGCAATCTGATAGAGGCATTTTCTCAATTGAAGTGCCCTCTTCCCAGACCACTCTAGCTAATGTTAAGTTGATAAAATAATTAACCAATACAGTTACAGATACAATGCTAGTTATAAAGCAAGTGTTGGCTATATATACAATGTTGGTTAAAGAGAGTTGACCATACAACTCTCTTTACAGATACAATATTGTTTATAGAGGTGGTGTTGATTATAGATACAATGTTGGTTATAGAGGCAGTGTTGATTAGAGATACAATGTTGGTTATAGAGACAGTGTTGATTATAGATACAAAATTCACTCTAGAGACAATCATATTGCAAGGGTTACTGTTTAGAAGGAGGCCTCCATGGACAAACAGGGATTCTGTGCAGCTGTTTGAGTGAGGAGACTACATTAATCTGAATATGCAATGTGTCTAATGTCTCTCAGGTGTTTCTTTGCTCTAGGACTTATTTATATATGTGGAGATCTGTTTCCTAGTTTAGTTAATACTGCAGTAAGCTCAGACATCAAGAGAACTTTGTATCAATTACTCCACTTGTTTCTGCTTTGGACACTGGATCCCATTCAACAGTGACACTTAGACATACCTTTGCATGAATGTGGGCAATTTTGGTTGTTTATTTTAGCATGATGGCATGATCCCAACTCATAGTACATGTTTCCTTCCTCAGCCCCAGGGTCAGTGAACTTTTCATGAAGTCTTGGCTCTCCTATATTAAAAGATGATATTAGAAAGCACAACTGTCAGTCATGTTCATAGCCACAGGCATGCTACTGCTGCAAACCTTGTTCAGTTCTCAGAGTGAGGAATTATTGAAAAGTAGACTGACCACTATGTGCACACATTTATACATATTTCTGTTTATGAGCACTGGTGTGTTAAGACAGTGTGATTATGTGTTAGTGTTCTCAGCTCCAATCTGTTACTATTTGAATTAATTGACCCATATCTCTTTATCAATGACCTCGGTCTACAAGAGCAAGAAGCCTGACCGCCCCCACCATTCACTTCCTTTAACTTCACCATTCAAGTTCAATGCATGGGGGCTATTTACAGTGCCCTTGTAGGAAACCATGAGCCAGTCAGGACTCAGAGTTACACACAGTGTAGTCTCTCTTTGGTGTTGCAAGCTGTGGTCATTGCAGAGTTCCCAGGTTAGCTCTTCCCTGCCCCTTCCTGGGAAGAGGCTACACAGCTGTACCAGAGTCACACCTCTTCTCCAGACCCTGCACCAGGGCTTTTGGCTCAACGTGTCTATTGGAGTCTTGATTCTGAAGTGCGCTCTTGACTGTAATTCTAGTTGTCTTTGTTTTCTTATTTTATTCCTTCCCTGATGACATTCTTGAAGAGGAATTTAATATCTCCTAGAGAATGAATGGCCACTGGTAACATTTCTATGCGTTTGGAATTTTGTTTGTTCATTATTGATTAAATTTGTTTTTAGACCATTTGGCATGTGTACTCAGTATACACTCTTACCTGCCTACCACCCTATCAACTCCCCTTCTCCTGATAAACTGTTTCTTCACATTCACGACTATCATTTTGTGACCCACTGAGAATGAAAGGAAGCATTTGCATCTTCATTTTGAAGGATAATTTTATTCCACATGAAATTCAAAATTGGCACTCTTCAGCGAATTTAGATACTACTTTGCTTTCCTTTTTTTCCCCCTCTAACAGTCTATTTTAAATTTACCTATTTACTTTGGTCGGGGGCGGGCACGCTGAAGCCTGGGTGGAGACCAGGCACTGCCTGTGTGAGTTGGCCGTCTTCTTCCCCTGTGTAGGTTTCAGGGATTCAGCTCAGGCTGTCAGACCCTGTGGACTTTGCAGACAGGTACTTTTTCTTTCAAACACCCCCCTCTGCTTTCTCCTCACTAAAATCATTTCTCAGGAGATGTCTCCCCTGTGTCTTCTGTGGTCCTCAGCCTTGCTCCTCGCTTCAGCAGCATCTCTTCTTTGTCTTTGCTGTCCCCTGAGTTGGCTATGGCATGCTGACAGTGGGAAGAGGGCCAGGTTCAGTTTGTGGCTTTGAGACGTTTACTTCACTTTGGGCTTTCTAACCACCTGGGATCAGTGCTCTGGGTCCTGTACTGATTTTGGGGGGAAGATTTTTGCCATTTTAATGCTCTGTTCTTTCTCAGCCAGTCCCATGTTTCTTATACTGCTGGATCTGTCACTTAGATCTTTGATGTTCTGTTCTATGCCTTTCCTTTATCTTGACTGCATGTTTCAGCCTAGACAGCTTCTGTTGACCTTTCCACTGTCTGCTGGTTTTCACTCTCCTGACCTCTTTAGGAGCCTTTTGAAAGCTATCACTTGATGTTTTAGTTTCTTTCCTGGCTTGAGTGTCTCTGTTGATAGCAACAATCCACTCTGTCTATCAGAGCCGTTAATGAACTAACCATACCTTTAAGTTTCTATTTGATAACTCCAGCATCTGTTCTTTCCCACATCTGCTTCTAACAATGGCTCCTCTTCATGCTTTTGTGTTAGAAGGTAGAGCATGTTGAGGATGCAGACTGGGTCTCAGGTGAGGACTTGGTCCAGCCGGTGGGAGCTGGGCTATGGACATGCTCACGGTAGCTATGGATGCTATGGATTTCAGAGCTACCTAGTATTTTTCTATTTGTCTCTTTCTTGGCTTTGGGAGTTTCTGGTTCAACCTTCTCTGAGGAACTCTTGGGTAGGACACATTGTTTTCACAGAAAGCTTGCTGTGTGAGGACGAACAGAGCATTCAACAGTCCTTGAACATGTTCTCTGCACATCAAGGCTTGTACCTAAAGCTGAGATTGACACGGTTTCCTCAGTGTTCAGCCATTTTTCCTCATGATGTGAATGACTTGACTGTAAGAGAGGAAGCTGTCTGGCCCTGCAGCAGGGACTGTCTGTCTCAGCTGGGCATGGCTCTCTCAGAGCCTTCTCTTTTCTGGAGGTGGTCTTTGTCATGATGGAGGCTCAAGAATATTACTCTCCAGTCCCTTTTCCAAAACCATGGAGGGATCATTGGTAGATCTCTACTTAGAAATTGGTGGTTTCTGAGAGGAAAATACAGAACCAAGGCCACCCATGTCTGCAGACTGCAAAGGAAGTCTGACACATTCAAGGCTGGTTTCCTGTGTGATCTTGGTTCTCTCGTAGCTCTTTCAGCATTCTCTTTTCTTATAAAGCTAGAAGTGGTGACTTCCATGCCCCTCATGGGCTAGAATGTCATTGCAAAAACAGAATATCAGATAGCATAGTGTGACCCTGGCCTGGGAACACAGTTGCCTGAAGTTTATATAGTAAAGGATCAAAAAAAGTCACACATCAAGACAGTTTTCAATACCTTCGTGGGAACATTAGTGTCCTAGCTGGGTTTTCTGTTGCTGTGATAAAACATTGACCAAAATCAAGTTGAGGAGGTTTATATGGATTGTACTTCCAAACCACAGGAAAATGCAGGTCAGGCACTCCAGCAGCAGGCTGGAGGCAGGCACTGAAACAGACAGTTGAGGAATGCTGCTTACTGGCTTGCTCTCAGTCTCACGTTTATCTACCATTTCTTTTTTTCTTTTTTCTTTTTCTTTTTTTTTTTTTTTGTTTTTTTTTGTTTTTTTGTTTTTTCGAGACAGGGTTTCTCTGTGTAGCTTTGTGCCTTTCCTGGAACTCACTTGGTAGCCCAGGCTGGCCTCGAACTCACAGAGATCCACCTGCCTCTGCCTCCCAGTGCTGGGATTAAAGGCATGCGCCACCACCACCTGGCTCTACCATTTCTTATACTGCCTGGGACCACCTGCCCAGAGGTGGCCCCACCCTGTATGGGATGGATCCTTTTACATCATTCATGAATCAAGAGAATGTTCCACAGACATACTCACAAAGCCAATCTCCCAATTGAGATTTCTTCTTAACAGGTGTCTCAAGTTGACAAAAGACTAACCAGCACAATTAGGTAGGCACTTCCTATGGGTCCAGGCAGGCACATGACAGCCTGAGTGTTCCAGGGGCCAAGTATTAGGAGTGAGTCTGGAATTAGAGTTCAGGGAAAACCACATGGGGAAAGAGATCAGAGGAGAAACAAAACAACAAAACAAAACAAAACAAAACAAAGCAGTGCCAAATTCATAGCCCCAAATCCATTTGAGCCTGTCTTGTGGGCAGCAGGAGACCATAGGTATAGATGAAACCATCAAGGCCTCCTGCCCAGGCTCATGTTGGTGACCAACTTCCTGCCTTAGTGGTACAGATGGGTGCAGCTCATTTGGGCCAAGTTCATTGGAGAGACATTAGAATACTTGACTCTGTATTGATTCATGCATGCTTCTACACTGTGTGTTTGTATTCAAATGATATGAGTATGAGTACATTCAAATGATGTGAGTACATGTGTGCATTTGTGTGTATTTAAATGATGAGTATGTGTGCATTCAAATGATGTGTGTGAGTGTGTGTGTGTGTGTGTGTGTGTGTGTGTGTGTGTGTGGTCAAAAGTCAGTCTCTGGTGTCATTCTCCAGGTGCTTTCTACCTTATTTTTGCTTTGCCTTCCCAGTGGGTTGGAACTTTTCAAGTAGGCTAGGCTGGCTTACCAGATGGCCCTAGGGCTTCACCTGTCTCCACCTCACCAGTATCAATATTACAAGCACAAGATACTATCCCCAGCTCATTTTTTGTTGTTTTTTGTTTTTTAAACATAAGTAGCAGGCACTGAATTCAGGTTCTCAAGTATGCAAGGTAATCACTTTACCAACTGTACCATCTCTCCCTTCAGCTCCTACGTCCCTGCTTATGACAGCTAAAACTCTGTCTGTGCTCCTCCTTCCATAGCCATTCTCCTGGCTATAAGAGGATGTTTGTGATCTGCACCGTGTTTCCTTGATGGTACATGATACGGAGCAGATGTTCAGCAGTAGCATCTTCCTGGCGAACCACTTACTCAGCTCCTTTGTCCATTGTGTGGCGGGGGCGGGGAAAACTCAAAGCATTCCCATTAAAGACAGTAACAGATAATGAAGTCCACGTCCTCCACTCTTATTCAGCACTACAAGTCTTAGTTACAGCAATAAAGTAAGAGATGCCAAAAGAGAATGCGAAGGGGAAAGGAAGCAGTCTAAGTTTCCCAATTTGCAAATGGTAGAAACCTATGCATAGGAGACCCCAGGGGCTTTATCAGAAAACCCTTAGAACTGATAAGCATTCAGCAAAACTAACACACAAAATCACTATCCTTCCTAGGTATCAAGGACAATCCTGCTGAAAAAGAGATCAAGGAAACAATCCCATTTACAACCGCAATAACAACAACCAACCAACCAACCAACCAACCAAACAAACAAACAAATAAAAAAACAGTAAACCTAGCTATGAATGTGAAAGATCTCTACAATGGAGAGTTTAAACACTGAAAAAAGAAATTGAGGAAAACTGGAAGATGGAAATGACCCCACCCCATCCATGCTGATGGAGCAGAAGAATCAATATTGTGAAATGGATACCAATGCAACTGCTATCAGCATTCCAGGGCCACTCTTCACAGGAACGGAAAGGCCACCTTGAAATTTGTATGGAAGCACAAAAGTCCTTTGCTCAATTTGAAATCAGAGTAGAGTTTAGATATTATTACTGAGGTACAGAAGCTTTACGTGTATTCTACATACGGACATATTTCCGGGTATAAATTTGCAAACGTTTCTCCCACTCTGTGTTCTGCTTCTGCCTTCTGTCGAGGGCCTGCGGGATTTTTCAGGTTGGATGTCATCATGCTGCTCAGATTGGCTTTTGTCCACCTATACCTTTGGTGTCCTTCTACCACACCCAACCCCCAAAGTCAAATCCAAGTCTTGAGGCCTCTTGCTTATAAGAGTTTCATAGCTACAGGTCTTACATTTTATTATACCATTGACTTTTATATTTGGTATAAGGTAAGAGTCTAATTTCACTTCCCTAACCCACAAGATTTTACAGTTTTCTCAACTACTGTTTATGGGGAAGGATGATCAGTTTTCCACCATGTAATCTTAGTACCCTTATCAAAAATCATTTGGCCATATACACCACAGTTTATTTCTGGGCTCATAGCTTATCCCATTTTTGAACAAAGCATGACTTCCCATCTGTACTAGTTTGCATTCTATTTCTGTCATGAAACCCATGACCAAAGGCCACTTCAGGAGCAAAGGGTTTATTTTGTTTGCACTTTCTATCACCAATCCTAATCCATCATGGAGGGAAGTCAGGGCAGGAAATCAAGCAAGGCAGGAACCTAGGGGCAGGAACTGAAGTAGTCAACACAGAGGAATGCTGCTTAGTGGCTTGCTTCTCATGGGTTGCTCAGTTTGTGTTTTTTTTTTTAAATACACTCCAGGCCCACCTGCCTAGGAGTAGCACCACTCATAAAGTGTTGGGCCCTCCTGCATTAATCATTCATCAAGAAATGCCCCCACAGACTTGTCTGTAGGCCAGTGTGGTGGAAACATTTTCTTAGTTGAGGTTCTCTCCTTTCAGATGACTCTAGCTCATGTCAAGATGGAAAAAATAACAACAACAACAACAACAATAACAACAAAAAGCCCAGAAGACTAACTGGCACATCATTTTCATCTTCTTGGGTTGTTTCAGCAAGGTTTTATAGTTTTCTGTATGTAAGTCATCATCTTCTGGGGCAAATTTATTTAAATGATTCTATTCTATAGTAAGTGGAAATGTTTTCTTATTTTCTATTTGAAGTTCTCATTGTTGTTGCACAAAAATGCCACTAAGTTTTTTGTGTTGGTTTTATATTCTGTTGCTGAAGTCATTCATTAGTTTTGACAATTTGTGTGTGTGTGTGTGTGTGTGTGTGTGTATGTGTGATACTTATAACATTGTGTAATCTGAGAGCATAGGTAATATTACTTTTCCATTTCCAATTCATGTGCCTTTATTTTTCTTGCTTAATTACTCTGGCTAGGATTCCTAGTTCTATGTTAATACAAGTAGCAAGAATGAATACTCTTGTTTAATTTGTAATATGAAAGTCATTCACTGTGAATTCTAAGCCCCCCTGTGACTTTTCAACCTGGTTTTTACTTATGTTGATGTTGCTTCCTTCTGTTCCCAGCTTTGTGTTGTCATCAGGGTTGAGAAGATGCTCTGCTGTGCCTGTTAAGATGACTGTGTGACTTTGGCTCTTTACTCTGTTTATGTGGCTTATTGTCAGGTAATTATTTTTATTTATTTCAGTTATGCACATAGCATGAGATACTCATGTCCTGGCAGTGAACAGCCTTGTTGATCACTTTTCCTCTTCTAGAGTTAGTACTATTTCTTTCAAGTCAGCTGGCCTTTTCTCCCTCACATCTACCAGGCTTTCATTCAGATGAAACATTCTAGTATGGCCTTCCTTGAATGAAAATAAAATTGTACATCTCCTAACATATGAAGTGGACATAAGCGAATCTCTGATACAATAACTTCATTGAGAAAAAAACACTTATTTCATCTTTGATGACTTCTTGTTACTGGGAGAAATGTCTTTCCTCTCTCCTGAATAGACGGATGGCATTGGCTCCTTCACAGGAGGCAAGCGCCCTGCCACTCAGTGCCTTCACAACTAGGACGCAGTGGCTAAGGACGCAACACACAAGAGGGTGTGCTGCTTGGCGCTGTTCTCTGTCTAGTTGAACCCCTGCTCCCTGTGCCCTTCTTTTGAAGGAAGGTCCAAAGGATACAAGTCAGATTTTTTTCCCATTATTTCTCAAGGCAAACCAAGGGTTGTGTGTTTGTTCCAGGCTTCTGTATCAGATGAAATAAAGCCATATTTACACCTCCCCCCAGTTTCAAAGGGTAGTTTCTACCCCCTACCCCTGATCCAGAGAGCATGTTGTGTTCTTTCCCCTGAGCTACTTTAGGTGGGGCACAGAGGTGAATGAACTGGGACTCAGGGAGAGCAGACAGACACAGACGCTGGACTGTCCAACAGCCCAGTCTAAGGAGCATGGCCTTTAGAACTGGCGAGGACGAATCATGAACGTTTGTGATCTGACATGAGCTACGTTGTGGTAAGATGATGAGGGTAATGAGATGCAGGATGCAGTGATGGACCGCAGTAGAGGAAGCTGTTTACCATGATCTACAAGCCATACTCGGGGCATTCCTTGATGTTTTTTTTCCTCTTTCTCTCTTCTTTCCTTCTTCAGTCTGTCCTGGGTCCTTGACTGTTGGCCACTGTCTCCTGGTTTCCTTCTCTCTCACTTCTGCCGCAGTCTACCAGGCAGCATATGTATTTGCATTAAGAGTTGAAGTCACCAAGGGCAAAAGCAAGTATCTATTCTGAGTCTCAGTCTCCTCTTGTAAACAGACCCAGAAAGCCCGCTCCAATTGGGGGCTGTGGACATTTTAACAGTGTTAAAATTCAAAATGAGTGTGAGAATTAAAAGCGTGACCCATCTCAACCCTCATTTCTCACTTGCAAGGGTGATTTAAAAATCTTCCATTGGAACAATGTGGTCAAAATGCTTCATAAGAACTCTGGGGTTAAAGTATAACAGAGCTCATATTTGGTTTTTAATATAAACCTAGCATTAACAAACATTCAAACAAAAAGTAAATATTTCTGAGATGACCAGATTGTCTCAAAACCAGTAGAATCTACCTGGACTGAATTGATGTTCCTCTGCCTTGTGTCTCACTGTCAGTAAACAAGCTGGGAGGAAAAGCTATCTTCTCTTTTATTTTCTTTCATCAGAAAAGTGGCTACAGGGCTTAGTGTATTTATCTTCATCTGGTGTGGAAAGAACATGCCTATTGATTTCCACTGTGGTTGCCCATCAGCACAGGATGCAACATGGATTTGCTGTTCACACTTTCTTGGTGCATTCTGTGAGTGGCCCTCCCAATGACACAAGATGCAGCATGGATTTCCTGTTTACTCATGATAGACGTGGTGGTTGGACCTCTCATCAGCAGAGGGACTCAGCGTGGATTTCCTGTTTACTCATGATAGACGTGGTGACTGGACCTCTCATCAGCAGAGGGACTCAGCATGGGATTCCTGTCCACCCCTTTCTTTGTACACCGGTGGCTGGATCTCTAATCGGTCCAGGAGATAGCATAGCTGGCCACTCTTTCTTGGTACACCGGTGGTTAGACTTCCAATCAGCCCAGGACTCGGCACTGATTTTGTGCTCACTCTTAGTATACCCAGTGTGTGGCCCTCTGGTCGGCTCAGGCACTTAGAATGCATGCCCTGTCTTTCTTGGTACATCGGGGTGGAACCCCTGTCAGCACAGGGCTCAGTGTGCATTTCCTTGTCACGATTTCTTGGTATACTAGTGGGTGGGCCTCCCGTCAGCACAGGACTCGGTGTGCATTCCCTGTTCTCTTTCCCTTGGAATACCACGTGGGTGGATCTTCATCCAGCTCTAGACTGAGGCCTTGCAGGTACAGCAGGTCAGAGAACCACAGAGGACACACTACCCCTCACCACCTCCTTGTTTTGGCAGTGAGACCTCCTGCTTCTTTTTTAAAAATAAGAATAGAAGCTGTGATGCCCACTTGGAAAGAAAGCTCAGGAAAGCGGAATGTGAAGAACACAGCATGGCTGGTCACAAAGGGCCTCGTTTCTGTGCATAAGGCTTCTGCAGCCAGGTAGAAACTGGTTCATGTACTCACCAGACCACTTGTTTTCTGTGTCATTTGAAGATGCTTAATATGTTGTATTTTTTCAGTGTGCTTATCTATACAATGAGACTACTTATGCTGTGCATGTCAGGCTACTCTTAGGGCCATTCATAGTGTGTATAAGCCACTGGTCATGGAAAGTGCTTTATTCTTATAATACAGTTTGATATTTCAGTCAATACAATGCAGGCTTTCCCCCCCCTGTTATCCTACATGGACAGTGGGCTTTTATAAAAATTGTATAAAGAAGTCTTTGTCTTTGTCACAGGATACAAAGGTTAGCCAAATTTAACAAGTAGAAATACAGAAGGATTCTTACTTATATTTGAATTTCAGAGAAGCAATGAATGTTTCAGTATCTCCTACTGTATTTGGGATATATATATCCTATTTTTAATGCTAAAAGATTATTGATTGCATGGCTAAAACTGGAATTTCACTGTGTGTTCTGTGCTTTCTATGGCCACCCCAGTAGTAGATTGTATTAAATGAATAGTTTCTTTCCTTTTCATATACTATTCTAAGGTCTCTTATTCTTCCTCAACCGAATCAAACTGTTTCACAAGAGGTTATCTTGCCGCAACAGTGAGTTAGATTGGTAGCCTGGGCATAAAATGCCCCTCATTATCTGAACATTTCTTGTCCCTGGTTCGTAAGTGGGGACAATGACTTGGAGACTATGCCTTGCCTTGCACATTCTTAGAACTAACCAAGCGGCTGAATAGGAAGGAATGGGATATGTGCCCAGTGTGCTCCTGTGTTGACTACTGTCCTGCCTTCGTTTTGCCTCAGGCATGCTTTAGTTTCTTAAGAGCTCATCATTGGAGAGTGTTTTTCAGCAGATGTCAATTTACAGTCACTATTGGCCTGGTGGAAGCTGTAACGCGGGTGCATGCCCAAGCTTGATCCTAGCTGTGCGTATCATGAGAGCGTCGATCTGTGTTATAGGCGTTATGTGAGAAGCTAACACTTCTTAGGACAAGAGAATTCACAAGCATAGCAGGAAACCTCAGACAATGGGATAGAGTCTTTCTCTGGGAATGAATTCTTCCAGGGCTCCGGGAGTTGATGGGAAAGACCAGATTTTATGGAGGAAAACACAGGGACATGAGCAAGCTGTGTCAGTTCCTGAAGTATTTATATTTCCACATACCTGAGAAGGTAAAGAGAAATCTATTGGTTAGTCCTGGTGGCATCCTAAGGCATCCTACAACTTTTGATACCTAAGTCAACAAACCTCCTATAAAACTACTGGCTGGATCCAGCTCAAGACCTCCGTGTAAAGCGAAATTAGATTTGTTTCTATGAGTTTTTCACATTTACTTTCAAGAGAATGTGTGATGTTCTGGCACCAGTAACCATTGATCTCTAAGTCAGGTTGATGTAACTGGACTCTCCTTTGGGCCATTAGCTCACAAATAATGACACGGAGACTTATTATTGATGATCAAAGCTTGACTTTTAGCTTAAGCTTGTTTTCCACTAGCTCTTATAATTTAAATTAACCAATATCTTTATTAATCTACATTCTACCCCAGGGCTTTTACCTCTCTCCCATTCTGTGTGTCCAACTCATCCCGCATCTTTCTGGCATCTCTTGTGCACCTTGATTCATCTCCTACTTCCTCTCTCTCTGTTCAGAAGTCCCACCTATACCTCCTGCCTAGCTATTGGCCATTCAGCTCTTTATTAAACCAGTCATAGCAATATATCTTCACACAGTGTACAAATATCCCATAACAATTGAACATATCTATTCCTGCACATATTTATTTATTTATTTATTTATTTATTTATTTATTTATTTATTTATTTATTTATTTATTTTTGTGGAGAAAGCACTCACAGTTCTCCTAGGTTTTAAAATGCTAACTACGTTATTGACATCAAGAACTCTCTTTTTGTGTCTCTGTATTGGTGTGACAATGCTGTAAATGTGTGTGGTACATGTGAATGTGTGGGTACAGGTATGCACGCTCTTGCAGACCAGAGGAGCACGTGGGGTGTCCTGCTCCGTAACTCTTCTTCTTTTGAAATAGTGTTCTTACTGCAGGCTGGAGGCCAGCAAACCCTAGCAGTCCTCCCATCTCCATCCTCCACAGTGCTGAAGGAGCTTTTTCATGGGTACTAGAATCTGAACTCAGGTCTCGTCTTCACGCTTAGGCAGCAAGTGCTTTTACCCACCGAGTCATCTCCCTAGCCCCAAGAGCTCTCATCTGAGCATGTGCATCTCAGAACTGCTGGGGCCAGACCAGCACCATTGTTGCTCTGGACATTTGGTGTTGGTGTCGCTGTCTTCGGCAGCCTCCCAGTGTCTCTCATGAGACAGAAGGCAGACATCACACAAGAGTGGGGAAATTAATGGCTTTGGATCAGAAAATGCCAGTTCCCAGATGAAGATGTTTCAGAAATGCTTTAGTCTATTAATTTTACTCACATACTTTATATGAACACAATATATTTGTGACAACAATATGTCCCTAGGTGAGTCAAAGAGGGTTTAGAAATGCAAATAGCATAACAAATCAAAGGGGCGCAGAAGTGTTCTGTCAGTTCATCTGGTAGCATTATTTTTGCAGAGGTGCAGGATTTGGTGTGACTTGGATCGGTGACAGTTTAGAGCCTTCTGAAAAGATACTATTTATCTCCAGTCTCCAGCTTTGAAGGGATGGACACCAACACTGCCCAAGGGGCCTGATCAGTGTCTGTCTGACATATCTAGTGTGGGCTTCTGTGTGAGAGGCATCGTGTTCAGACACTCACACAGAAGTCAAGGCAGAATTGAGCTTGCCAGGTAGATCTGTCCTTTGTAGCTGAGGCCATGTATTTTTCCTGAGCAGGAGCAAATGTTGACTCTCTAAGCTTTGGGTGTTGGCTGGTACTGCTCTATCCTGCCTTGCCAGCACTCAGACCGCTGCTGTGTGGAACACCTCTACATGGTTGTATGGTCAAGCTCAATTCTAGGATACTGGACTTTGAACTTCCTGTGAGTTTTTATGTGTTTCAAAATGCTATTTTTTAATTTTTTCGTTCCTTAATACAATATAAAATCCTTTTCTTGGTTCTCCAAATTTGCAGAATTGAGTAGTTGGTCAGATTTTACTTACAGGTCATAGTTTACCAATTTTATATCCAGGGTTCAAGAGAAACAAAACAATAAGCTAACAGAAAGTGAGGTAAGTCCTCATAGGGAATAAAGCAGAAACTGAGAGACCATGCCTATCAGAGAAAGAAAGGGAGAATTGTACCAGGCTAAGGAAGCAGAATATTCACAGACAGGAAGCAGCTGCTCTGCAAACAGCTGGGCTCACAGGCAGAGGAATGAACTAAAACCCAAATCATCTGGCATGAAGATACCTGTATCATCTGAAAAGACAGTGCTGCTGAGGAAAGTATAGGAATGTGCAGAGCTCCTGGCTGGTGATGGAGGTAGAACAGGCACACAGAGCCTGCCTTCATCTGCCAACTGGCTCAGTTACTTTTCTATTGCTGGTAAAACACCATGACCAAGGCAACTGCCAGACGAAAGCATTTACTTTGGCTCACAGTTTCAAAGGGTCAGAGTCCATGGTGGTGGAGAATGACTCACAAGTAGGAGGCAGAGAGAGAACACTGGGAATGCCATGAATCTTTTGAAATGTACCTATCCCTTCATTTGTAAGTTACACCACTAAATAAACCTCCCTTTTAACTATGTGGAGTGGCCTTAATAATTTCACCAATAGGTTCCCCTAGGGCCCTTAGGAATGGTGATCTGAAACAGAGTGTGGCTTCTTGTGAGGCTGTCCATGGAGCAGGATTCGGACCCACAGGACCAATAGGAGCCATTGGCCCATGGGGTTGGTGCAGAGTTTTATTCACTTCCCTCATCTTGAGGACGACAATCGTGTCCGCCATTAGAGAGCACCTTACTCACAGACAGTCTTCACTCACGGTGCTACCCTTGCCCATTGCTGGCCAACGATGGAATGCAGCTGGTTTACAATGGTTTGTCCTTGGTGAAAAGACAGGCATGGAAGACTGAGTCTGAGTTTGGAATGGTGCATGGCACACCTCCTGCGCTATTCCCATGAGCTCCTCACCATGGGGAGGAATAGAAGGGAAACCATGAAGAACACTGGCAAGATCGGAAGAACGGAGTGTGTGGGCAACGCTTTCACAGCAGAGTTGGAATGTCCTGGGTTTCTCATCAGCATTCCCATGATAGCTTACTTTCAAGGTCCTATGGATTTCCTTGTGTAATTCAACCTAGAACTGCCTTTACCCCATCAATATCACCTCCCCATAAACACACTTGTATTTGTTATTTTCATCAATTCCATTGACTTTTAGATTAAAATAACTGAAAGTTTCTTTAATGTGTTTTAAGTGAGAACAAAAAAAGCCTGCTTTAAAAAAATCAATACTTTCTTGATGTTTGCATTTTACTAGGAAGAGTACCATGGCTTTCCCAGGCAATCCCCCACCCCCAACACACACACACACACACACACACACACACACACACACACACACACACACACACACACCTTCCTCCTCATCACATGGAAAAGCAGAAACAGGAGCTTGGCTCACAATCATGGCCACCATGGTGTCAGCTCTGCTCTTTCTGACTGCCATCTTGCCCACCAGCAGCTGGATTCCAGATGTTTTTCTTCCTCTCCATCTGAATGAGCCTGAGATATTAGTGCTCCCCTATTTCTAAGATGAAGATTCCTTAGTCCAAGCCCTCAGTTTCAGAGTGTGTATGAAGAAGTTCCAGAAGATATTCACAGGGGCCAGGCTCAAAGCTGACAAGCTATAAAAGGAGGTGGCGACAGAAACAACCCCTTCATGGAGGGAATAGGGACCCTCAGCTCTGAGTTGTTAGAGTCACAACACTGTAGGTGTTGGGATAGGAACAAGACCCCCAGGATGTGAAAATGGCCTGTATAAAAATGGGTATCACGTTAGCCAGGAAGCATTTAGAGAGAGGCATGAGTTAGGTAACTGACCTAGTGCTTAGGAGGAAGATTCTGGAATTCTACAGGTAACTTTGGTGGTTAGATGGTGTGACATTTACATTTAGGACTGTTTCTGAGACATGGGAAGGATATTGGGAATGGCGAGGCTGTAATCCAAGCCCACTGTTCTGGGTGCAGTGGGACGGTGCTGGCAGAGCCTCAGTGTGTGCAGGAGAGAGATGACAGCTGGCAGCGAGGTCTTTTAGAAGTCAGCATTTGACGTGGTGGTCCAGCCACCCTGCAGTTAGGGATGGCATCTTGCCAAGTTGACTATGGGAACTTGAGGGCGACTCAGAGCACTGGGATCCTAACTTCCTGAAAGTTATTTCCTAAACAAACCAGACCCTATTCAAGCTGGATGAGCACTTACTAATCCTGTGTCCCCTGCACTCTGTTTTAGCACCACTGAAACCATTCAGCCTCTGAAAGTGGGGTGCAAGCATGCCTCCCCGACTTCATGTTCCTTTGTCCAGGTTAACTCAATAGCGGAGACAGCTCATCTGTTCTTTTACTGTATTTGGATCTAAAGATGTCATTTCCACTTTTATTTCTCTCCACAACTGACTGCCTTGATGATTCATCCAATAAAGTCTCAGATTAAACTTTTCCCATCGTTAATTGTGTGGGTCAGTTTCCGTCACCTTTGTGAAAGGTCAGGCACAGTTGCCTTAGAGAGAGGGAAGGCTCAGAAGTTCCGGCTGAGGTTTGGCTGGTCCCATTACGTCTGCGCCTTCTGGTAAAGTGGTACATTGTGGTCAGAGTTGTGTTAGAGAAACTTCAGCTATGGCTGGCAAACCAAAGAGAAAGAAAGTGAAAGAATTGGTTAGACCCTATAACCCACTCCTATACACAAATGATAACAGGGCTGAGAAAGAAGTTAGAGAAACATCACCCTTTACATTAACCACAAATAATATAAAATACCTTGGGATACCACTAACTAAACAAGTGAAGGACCTTTTTGATAAGAACTTTAAATCTCTAAAGAAAGAAATTGAAGAATATATCAGAAAATGGAAGGATCTCCCATGCTCATGGATAGGTAGGATTAACGTAGTAAAAAATGGCAATCTTAACCAAAAGCAATCTACAGATTCAATGCAATCCCCATCAAAATCTCAACACAATTCTTCACAGACTTGGAAAGAAAATTACTCAACTTCATATGGAAAAACAAAAATCCCAGGATAGCTAAAAGAATCCTGTATAATAAAGCAACCTCTGGAGGCATCACCATTCCTGGCCTCAAGCTCTACTATAGAACTATAGTAATAAAAACAGCTTGGTACTGGCACAAAAATGGACATACGGACCAATGGAATCGAATTGAGACTCCGCCCTGGCTTCACTTAGTGATGGACTGTGTCGTGGAAATGTAAGATAAAAATAAACCCTTTCTTCTCTCCTAGATTGCTTTTGGTCAGAGTGTTTCATGACAGCAACAGAAACCAAACTAGAACAACCCCAGACCTCTCCTAGACTTTTCATGCTAAAGGCAACCAACGTTTCACATTCTTACACTGGGACTAAGTCTTTACCACATAATTCTTTGGGGGACTTAACAGTAGCAACAGTACGTAGGTGTCTCATTCTATGCTGTTGGGAACTCTGGGCACAGCTTAACTTTCTATGGGACAACTCCCATGCCTTTATTTGAGGGTCACTGGAAATGCTTGGTCTGTGGCTTTGGTGTTTGCAGATGGTTGATCCCAGGGGTGAGTGGTCTCAGGGTAAGCCAAGAAGGTGGGAGAAACCTAGCCTGGCTTTAGCTGATGTCTCTCCTGGGCCCAGCTCAGGAGCTCTGCAGAGTAATTGACAGCAGCGTTCCTTACTGCAGGGCGAGCAGTTATCTGTTTCCCTAAGATAGTCATGCTTGGCTGGGGACCTCCAGTTTGAAGGAGGGCAGCCCCCCTAGGCATCTAGAGTGAGGTGGTTCTTGATGGCTGAGATTGACTTTTGGGGGGACAGGATAATTTTAGTCACTAGCAGAGAAACCTAATGGCTTAGCTGAAACCACGCAGTACGTGTCTGGGCTAGCTAATACCATTATCCATATTCACAACTATGCTCTCACCTTCATGCTTAGCATCACCTAAAAATCTGACTGTTACCTTACTAGATGGTGATCTGGAGGTCAACTTCATCTTGTGTAATTGGTACCAGGCTGGTGCTGGACCTTAGCCAGTGAGTGGCTCATGTTTCAACTCTAGCAAAGGGGGTAATGGGATGTATTTCCTGTTTACTGTGGTCCTGGATGATGAGCAAGGCAGAGGTAGTTAGATGTTCATGGACTGTGGCATAAGTGCATTTAGCCGTTAAGTCATATGGTTGTTTGAGAGAAAATATCCCTGCAAAGGGAGGGGCACTCTTAGGAAGTGTGGCCTTGTTAGAGGAAGTGATTCACTGTGAGGGTGAGCTTTCAAGTCTCTCTTTCTCAAGCTTCCCTCAGTGTGGCATCTAGTCCACCTCCTGTTGCCTGCAAGATGTAGCCCTCTCCGCTCCAGCACCACATCTGCCTGCATGCTGCCATGCTCCACTTCACGGTCATAATGGACCGAATCTCTGAAAGTGTAAGCAAGCCATCCTAAGTTAAATGTTTTCTTTTTTAGAGTTGCCGTGGTCATAGTGTCTCTTCATAGCAATAGTAAACCTTAACTAAGACAAATTAAAATCCCAAAGACGAGCCAGGAAATGAGTATATGGTAGGAGGGGTAACCGAAGGCTAGGAATGCCTGTCCTACAGAAAATTGACAGCTGTTTTTAAGACTGTCCCTCGCTTGGCCCTCCTACTCAGTTGTACACTAGTGTTAACCTCCTCTGAGTTCTACAGAGGTACTAATGAACCGTTGGCTTCCTTGCCACAACTGAGTAGCAACCCTGGGGTAGTTGTTGGGTATGAGTGTGCTCAGGCAAAGTTATTTCAGAGGATGATCTTTCGATACGTTTGAGTTTCAGACTTTTGACCACACTGTTAAAATGAATTAATCATTTGTACTGGCCTCCTTAGAAACACTGTTTTCATTCTTTGGTTCGCCTTACATCAGCGAACTTAGCTATTAAGCACCATTAGGAGATGTTAGTGGGATGTTTTAAAAATTGCTGTGCATGTTGACTTCATCAGGAGCTGTGACTTCTGCTTAGGAGAGATCCACTTAACATTACATTTTATGAATATACGCAATTATATGCCTGAAAAACATACAAAGCACTATCACAAATAAGGTATAATGCAGAATTCAGGAGTATTAAAATTATCCCAGCTTCTGCCTGCTGCTCAGTATCCCCAGATCTTATTAGCACCAATGTGTCACTAGAGAGGCTGAATGCAGGAAAGCTCATCTGGCTCCTGTTAAAGCTCATTGTCAAGGACGGCTTCACAGGAGAATACATTACAGTGTTCACAGTGGGTTCCAATTCAAGGCTTACTTCTCCAGTGTTTCTTCTCGGAAGAATAATGATTTACTTTATAAGCTATAATCTCTCCAAGGCTTTCCATAATCTCGCAAATGGAAAAAAAAAGTGAACTTTAGTAATTTATAAAACTCAGAGAAATTATGACAAAATACTGTAATTTCTCCAGTAATGTGGAGTTAACACCCTTCAGAGAAAAATAGGTATTTAATCTTTTTAATTAAAATTGCTGAAGATTTAGACAGAGAAATCTGCAGTAAGCCTGGGATTTTGTGAGTTGTGCAGTTAATTCTCTGCTTTCACAGAACATTGTATGTTCTTTGTACTGTGGGAGAACTAAGTGTACATATGGTTGAGTAGTGGTGAGTGGTTGAGTAGTGGTGATGTGGTTGAGTAGTGGTGATGTGGTTGAGTAGTGGTGCAGATAACCCTTGAGGAATGTGAGGCCTCTTTGTCCATATAAGAACCAGTATTAGTTCTTTTCTTGTTTCTGTGACCAAATACCCAGCATATGCAGCTTAAGGAGGAGAGTTCATTTTAATTCACATTGAGAGTCCAAGCCATTATGAAGAGGAGGTCAGTAGCAGGAGCATGATGTGGCTGGTCACATTGTATCCACAGTCAGAAAACAGAGCCATGAATGCTGATGCTCAGATTGCTTTCCTTATGAAACCCAGTCCCCCACCCCATGGAATGCTGTCACCGATGTTTAGAATGGGTCTTCCCACTTCTCAGGCTATAAAACCCCTCTTGGACATGCCCAGAGATTCATTTCCATGGTGATTGTAGAGCCTGTCAAGTAGAAAATTGATATGAAGCCTCACTGGAGGGTAAACCACACA
The DNA here is from genome assembly GCF_049852395.1 of Peromyscus maniculatus bairdii. Classification (NCBI taxonomy): domain Eukaryota; kingdom Metazoa; phylum Chordata; class Mammalia; order Rodentia; family Cricetidae; genus Peromyscus; species Peromyscus maniculatus. The sequence continues at coordinate 73,805,287 of NC_134870.1, read as the reverse complement.
CAGAATATGCACCTGTGTTTCAGATCACAGCATAAAGGTGTAGATGGATTTCTGTTTGTAAAGAGAATGGTAAGGGGAAAGCTGCCCATGGGACACATGCAGATAGAGCAAGCAGAATAGACAAATGACTAAAGCTTCCTGAAGTTCAAGTTCAAACCAAAAGCCACCTGGGGCAGGAGCTACTCTGTAGCTTGATTTTTTCGCCTTGCCCACAGTCAGGACAAATCTCTGTCACCCGCCAGTCCCACAGCCTATCAGACCCAACCAAGTAAACACTGAGACTTATTTTGCTTACAAACTGCATGGCCGTGGCAGGCTTCCTGCTAACTGTCCTTATCTTGCTAACTGTGCTTTTATCTTAAATTGATCCATTTCCATACATCTATACCTTGCCATGTGGCTGGTGGCTTACTGGCGTCTTCACATGCTGCTGGTCATGGCGGCGGCTGCAGCAGTCCTTTTGCCTTCCTGTCCTTTTATTTCTCCTCTCTGTTAGTCCCGCCTATCCTTCCTGCCTAGCCACAGCCGATCAGGTTTTATTTATTGATCAATCAGAACAACTTGACATACAGACCATCCCCCAGCACAGCCAAGTGCAGACCATCTCAGACACCTGCACTCAGGCCCATGGTCCTAATCATCCTCTATGCGGACCTGCTGGGTAACGCCACAAAGAACCCAAGAAGGGCTTCCACAGGACAAACAGAACATCCCACAGCACTACTCCCTGCTTCCCCACCAAGTCCACCAGCTCTTTGATCATGTACCACTAGCAGACATTTGCTTTATGGTCCTCTGGGCAATTTGTTGCACGTATAAAGGTAAACAAGACACAGTGCATAGGAGAGGGGACAATCAGCAAGCAAGTGTTGCTAGTGGAAGGCTCAAAGCACCCACGGGGTGATGTGACTTGGCCATATTCATTTTTTTCTGGGCTCCCACAGCCATTGAGAGAATAGTCATTTACTGGAGGGAAGAGGGATTAGGAGACATAATAGCTGAATTAGTATTTCCAGCAATTTCTGAGATGGTCCTAAACATGCCTCTTGCGTGATATTTTGTATGTGTTCTAACAAATAAGCCAGCTTGGAGTCAGAGGGCAGAGCTAGCCACTACTTAACCACAGAGGCCTGGAGGTCTGTATAGAGAGGAACAGGAAGTGATAAAGCAGGGTTGAGACAAGATCTCAGCCTTTTGGGATTAGAGGAAGGGAAGAGGAAGGAAGCGACTGTGGCTGCTCTCCTGTTCCTCTAATTTTTCAGGTTTTACCCCGATATCTGACTTCTGTTTTTATTGATAAGGTTAATTAGATTCACACTACAGCCTCTGTTATTTTGTACTATATTTATGCAAAGTGATATTCTAAGCATTGGTGATTATAAAACTGAAATGGTGATCGATCAACTCTCGAGAACACTGAAGAGTCCTTGCTTCCTACAGTACCAAATACTCAGCCAAGATTTAATGCTTTTAGAAACATTTTGCAGTTCTTCATTCATTATTTTGCACATGTATGTATGGGGCAGGAGCACATGTTCCACATGCATGAAAGTGTAGGTCAGTTGATAACTTGTGGGAGTCAGGTCTCTTTGTCTACCATATGAGTTCTGGGGATTGAACTTGGGTTATTGGGCTTGGTTGCAAGCTCCTTTTACCCTCTGAGACATTTTACTGTCCCAAGATTTAGTTCTTTATGTAAAAATATGCCCACCCTTCTTATTAGCATGAGAATTCACTTTGGTCTTTAAGAATGGTAAAATTACACCTATGCCAATGAGTTGTCTTAAAATAATTATCTTTATGATTTATTATTAACAACAATTTGATTTGCATACCTATTTTGAGGTAAAAAGAGACCTGGGGGGAACAAGGACTCAGAAGCCCTGATTCAGGCTGCTCAGTGGAAATCAGTGATCACGAGTGTTAAGAGTAAGGGAGCTGTGAGCTGGTGAGGAGGAGACAGAGGGCTGGCATGGTGAGCGCTGCTCCACTGTCTGTAGCTGGAATTATAGCAAGTGAAGCTATTTTTGGCACGCTGAACACAAGTTCTGAATAAGAAGGAAGGTCCGGGCCTGGCGAATGATCAAGAAATGAACATCCTTGAGAGCTGAGCATTCTGGGCTGGCCTTCTGAGGAAGAGCAGAGTGTGGGCATGGGCTCTTGTTACAGGGATCAAGGCCAATAAAACTGGGCAAGTTGACCTCCGAGACATGCTGGGAAGGAAGGACAGAATGGCATTTCTCTTCCGTGGAAATGACTCAGGCTTGAGTTCACTCACTGTCTGCCCACTCTGCAAGCTGAAACTGCTGCCCCTCAAGGTGACTGTCTTCTGGGATCTGTTCAGGGGTGGGTGACTTTCTTAAACTGACCCCCTCACTCCAAGCCTGTGTGGACATACCTGGAGCTGTTCCTTTACCCAGACTCTTTAGATAAACATTTGCAAGGGATCTGTTGCCATCATCTTTGAAAACTTTTCTTTCAAAATAAGAAAGTATAAATTCTTTCTTAGGGACAAAATAAGACATGCACAAATGCTTCCAATTTCTTTTATTTAGTTTTTGGAAAAAAATTATACAGTACATTTTGGTCTTGTATTCCTTTCCCCCAATTCCTCCCAGATCCTCCCCAATTACCTAACCTAACTTCTTAAATTCAAGTTCTTAGTCTCTCCCTCTAAAAAACAAAACAAAACAAAAAGCAAGAAACACACACACACACACACACACACACACACACACACACACACACACACACACACACACACACACCCCGGAATACAAGCAAAAGACAAATAAGACAAAAGTTGTCCAAACAAAAGAAAATGAGATTAAAATGTCTACAAAATTACCATTGAGTTCATTTTGTGTTAGGCATCTATTTCTGGGCACCAGGCCTACCTGAAGTGTGGTTGACACACCCATTGAGACTCCTGATTGACACACCCATTGAGACTCCTGATTGATACACTCCATTGGATAGAACTGTCTTCCTCTGCTAGCAGATATCTGCTACAGAAAACTTCTTGGTTAGAGGTAGGAGCCTATGTCCACTTCTCTTTCTCCACTCTGGGACCACATTTGGCTTGAACCTGTGTAGGCCTTGGCATGCAGCCACAGTCTCTGTGAGTTCCTATGAGCATCAGTTCTGTTGTGTCTGGAAGACGCTTTCCTTGGAGGTTTCTGGCTCATATACTCTTTCTTCTTCCTCTTCTACATAGATCCCAATCATTGAGGGGAGGATTAACAGAGCTTTCCCTGGACCACGGGCTCCCAAATGATGACACAGAGATTTCTTATTAATTATGAAATCTTGGCTTTAGCTTAGGCTTGTTCCCAGCTAGCTCTTAAGACTTAAATTAGCTTCTTTATATTAATCTACTTTTTGCCATGTGGCTTGTTACTTCTCCTCCATACTATACGTCCACCTTCCACCATGTCTCTCTGGTGAATTCCCTACCTTAGATTCTTCCCAGAATTCCTCTCTCTGCCCAGAAGTCCTGCCCATCCTTTCATGTCTAGCTATTGGCCATTAAGTTCTTTATTAAACCAAACAGACGGTGCCTTGGCAGAGACACATCTTCACAGTTTACAAAAATATTATGTATTTAGGGCCTCCAAAGTCTCTCACTCTCTGCACATTGTCCATTTGTGGACAGTCTAGTTTCTATCTACTTCAAGAAGCTTCTCTTATGATGGCTGAGTGAGGCACTGTCCTATGGGTACAGCATAATGACATTAGGTGTCATTTTATTGCATGCTTGTTTAGCAGAGTAATACTCTTTGATTTTTTTCCCCCTAGGCCCATGGTCTGTCTAGTCTCAAGTTCTTGATCACTTTATTGGTATCAGGTATTGGTTACATCTCATGGAATGGGCCTTAAATCCAATCAGAAAGTGGTTGGTTACTCCCATGCCATTTATGCCACTATTACACCAGTACATCTTGCAGGCTGGTTACTATTGTAGTTTGCACGATTTGTAGCTGGATTAATGATTACCTTTCTCTTCTGGTAGCATGCAGAATACCTTCCAGTACCACGAATGCTAGTCAGTAGCCTCTAGTTAGGCAACAGCTTGATTTCTATGTGTTCAATGAGATGTGAATTGTCTTTAACATCAGTACCAACCAGTAGCCTTTGCAATAGCCTGTTATATTTGGGGGTTCCCAATGGACCCCTTTGGCCAATGATTCAACAAGATATAACCTATTCCTGGCACTGGTTGTTTTACTTGGTGGCAAAAGATGTCTAGTTGGGGCATTGTCTCCCCCATCATTTGGTGACTCCATTTAGACTCCTTTCATATATGTATATATTTCAGGAAACTTCTACAGGAGTAGGTTTCCACGTGACCTTTTGTGTTAGTTGTTCCTTCCCATATTCCCTCCTTTACCCTCTTCTCCCACGCCCTCCACTAATTAATTCTCCTATTCTGGTTTTCCCTTTCTTTCTCTCTCTCTCTAACACTCTGCTCTACTTCTCCTTCATTGGGATATCCCTACTTCTCCGCCCACCCAAGTCCCATGTTAGTTAGGTACCTAACCCCTGTGGTTATAAGTGTAGTAGTATGCACATTGAAAGCTTCAATGGGTCATGGGAGGGGAGGGGAGCAATGGAAGAATCCGCTGCTTTCCTAAACCCGGTTCCTTCTCCCTGCGTTGTGCTGTCTTGCCTGCCACCTCGTTTCTCATCCCGGATACATCGTGAGCCCCATCCAGCCCTTTTCTCTGCTCCCTCTCACAAAGGCAGGCTGAGGAAAAGAGAGGAAAAGCCAGTGATAGAGTCCTGGCTATTAACGTCTTACTGCTGCTTCCAGTGAGCATTTCTGCTCTCTCTGTCCAGATAACTGGCCCCAGATTTCCCATTTGCACTCTCAGCTGCTAGCTGTTTTTATTGGCTGATTCTTAATCAGAGAGCCATTCTCTAATGAGGATTCATTCATTGAACATCTACTATATCAGTGCAGAAGATCAAATAATGTGGGGAATATATTCTGCTTTCAAAGCCAAATCATTCTCTCCTTTTGAGACAAGGTCTTTACCCACAATTCTCCTGCTCTGCCTCCTGAGTGCTGTGACTCCAGGCCTGGACTACCATAGAGGGCTAGGGTAAATGTTCTTAAAGGGATTTGGAAAAACAAGCTGTAATTTGCCATGGAAAGGTGTGAATTCTGCACAGGGAAACTGGACTTTTGTTCATTATGGCTCAATTATACCACATCATTGCCAGCTCCTGGGTTTTATGCACTTTATCTAAAGAAAAGGTCCAGTCACTCCCCCTGCTTCCTTCCCATTTTGTTTGCAAATTAAGTTCCAGGTGTTCGCATAATGAATAATTATGTAATGCTGAAGAACACATCTTTTAGCATCCAATTAACGTTGTTTGTATCTTATTGAAAAGGGCCCATCAATAAGATGAATGTCTTTTATTTGGTCTGGATTATAGCTTTGTATTGAAACAGGTACAACTTATTTAAACAGGAAAAACAAACCCAAGCTTTATGGTAAGTGGTGCAGTGAGGCACTTTCCAGCAGACTGAACACTGCTGACTCCTCACTGAATCACATAGGGTGAGGATTTAGGCTAGTTTGGAAGCAAGGCACACATGTTGCCCTGTTCCTCATATTGATCAGTGTGAATCTTTTGAGCTAATATGAAGTTAATGCCTCTCTTGCTGTATATTTTAGGATTGCTTTACTTTCTGCCCCAAGAAGTGAGAAAGGTTTAACTAGCAAGAACAAATGTGATGCTCAGCTACTGACAGAAGTGAGTGATTGCCTTGCTACAGTAAGCCCTCAGCTTTCAGAAATGCAGCTTTTAAATGATCTTTCTGAAAACGTAAATTAAAAAATACGTTTTTATTCTGACTTCTTAGTAACAAAGGCACCATAAGCCACACACTAAACAGTTCTTATCCAAGTCTTATTGTAGCTAGAGTTTTCCTGCCTGACCCACAGTCAGGACAAATCTCTGTCACCCACCAGTCCCACAGCTGCTCAGACCCAAACAAGTAAACACAGAGACTTATATTGCTTACAAACTGTATGGCCATGGCAGGCTTCTTGCTAACTGTTCTTATAGCTTAAATTAATCCATTTCCATAAATCTATACCTTGCCATGTGGCTCGTGGCTTACCAGCATCTTCACATGCTGCTTGTCATGGCGGCAGCTGGCAGTGTCTCCCCACTCAGCCTTCCACTTCCCAGAATTCTCCTCTCTCCTTGTCCTACCTGTACTTCCTGCCTGGCCACTGGCCAATCAGTGTTTTATTTATACAGAATGATATTCACAGCATATTATGTCTCCCAAAGCATAATTGCATGGTGATAAATTATCTGTCATGTCCAGGGTAGGCATTAATATGTATTTGTCAATAAAATGATTGAACAGTGGGGGATGAGGGTCAAAATTTCTACAACAGAACTTTGAAGGATGTGATGAGGCTAATTTAAAAGATAATATTACTTTGAAATACATAGTTTTGCAATTTACTAACATAATGAAGGATAAACACACGTATTTTGATAACAAAAAAATCATAAAACTAGAAGACACACTTTCTGGATATCATGTATTTATTTTTGCAATCAGGGCATTTTGGTATCACATTCTAGTTTCCATAGGTATAGGATGCTTTTGTACAGCAGGAAGCATTGCTAGGAGGAAAAAGCACATGTGGGAAAAAATCATTTAAGATGCTAGTTCACAGAGCCTACCACACTGTAAGGTACGATTGCATAATTCACGTATGAAAGAAATGATCAATAAGCTGAAAACATTAAGAAATGACTCTGGGGTTTCTCTATGAGATGAACTCAGAGCTGTGCACTTCTCTCTGGTTCCCAACTGCCCAGTAATGGTGCTGAGTCTGAACCTGCAGCAAAATTGAAGTAGAACAGTAACTTTGTGGTAAGCACTTCCCATCCCATCCATAACTGTCACACCCCTTCCTTTAGTCTGCCCTTGGATGTGCCCATTGCTTCCTCTGTGCTGGGAAGGAGCTCTTGGCCATATTATGGCACCATGACTTTGAATACGTGTCATTTTTTTCCAGGACATGTAGGTCATCTTTGTACAGCATGGGTTGAATACTATTGTCATCTGTTTTTGTTTTCAGTTGTGTGTGTATGTGTGCTTTGTATATGTGGAGGTGTGTGTGTGTGTGTGTGTGTGTGTGTGTGTGTGCGCGCGCACACGTGTGTGCATGCACACATATGTAGCTGAAGTTTTTTCCAGTCCTGCCTGGCCCATGGTTAGGACAAATCTCTCTCACCCACCAGTCCTGCAGCCGCTCAGACCCAACCAAGTAAACTCACAGAGACTTATATTGTTTACAAACTGTATGGCTGTGGCAGGTTTCTTGCTATCTAGTTCTTCTGTCTTAAATTAACCCATTTCTATTAATCTATAAGTTGCCACATGGCTCATGGCTTACCAATATCTTTACTGAGTAGACACCAATGTTCAAGAGCAACTGGATGTTTCATGTTCTAGGAACTTAGGGTGGGAGGCACTCAACGGTCACTGAAAGTCAAACTGAGACAGTAGCTCTTGAGTTTGCTGCTCCTGATTCAAGGCGTGGGCACAAATGGGAGCAAGCAAAGAAAGAACGCTTTATTAAAGAGAAATAAGGAAAAGGAGCTAAGGAGAAGTGAAAGAAATTCCAGAGAGCTGGGAGGCGTCTCGAGAGAGAGAAAAACTGTCGAGCTATTTATCCAGGGATTTTATAGGACTAGTGGCAGAAACTGGACAAAGACTGAGTTACGTTCTCTTGCAATTAGTTAATTCTCTGAGCCTATCATAAATTGAACCAACTGGGGAGTCCCCCACTCTTTGCAGGTCCCCCTGGCCCAGCCAGGAAGGTGATCATATCCCCCCCCCACACTCTGTGCAGGTTCCCTTGGCCTGGCTGGAGAGATGATCATATGTTTTTATATGCTGCTCACCCAGCTGGGGGTGGTTGAAGCTCCACTCTCTCCATTTCTAACTTCTGTTTTGATAGCTGTGACCTTGATTCATCAGCTGACCCTTTGCCGTGGCAGGCATCGCTACTCTGTGACCTTATTTGGTGTCTCCTATAGAGGCTGTCAATCACACTATGCTCTCCTGGTTCTTGCATTTATGTGAGCAGGTTGTAGTTTTGCCACAGTGTAAGGCTGACTCCTATCATAGCTACAGAAATGTGGCTACAATTGCCTTGTTATCTCATATCCAGATCTGTAGGGGGAAGTTTCTCAGTCCCACCTAGCCCTATGGTCCAGATGAATCTCTCCTACCTGAGCTCTCACAGCCGCTTATAATCACTCAGAGGCTTTTATCAATTACAAACTGTATGGCCTATGGCTCACGCTTCCTCCTAACTAACTCTTATAACTTAATTCAGCCCATTTCTATAATCTATGTGTTGCCATGTGTCTTGTGGCTTTACCTGTGTTGCATTACATCTTGCTTTCCCAGGTGGCTCTCAGCATCTCCTCTGACCCCGCCTTTCTCCTCCCTGTATCTCTGCTTGGATTTCTTGCCTGCCTCTAAGCTGCCTTACAATAGGCCAAAGTAGCTTATTTATTAGCCAATGAGAGCAACATATATTCATAGCATACAGAAAGACACCCCACAGCACTTACCCTTTTCTGTATAATCAAAAAGGAAGGTTTTAATTTTAACATAGTAAAATTATATATAACAAAAGAGTTATGAAGCAGGAATTACAGTTAGAGTATCTAGCCTATTTATATTTGGCAAAATTAAAGAAACTATTTTATCATCTATCTTATCTTTGTGAGTCTAAAGTTTTATATCTAATTTACCTTTTTTCATGATTAAAGAAAACTATAACTATCTAGTCTTCAACTCCATCAAAGACCCCAGAAGGATATAACATTACCTAAGTAAACAGGAAGTACATTGTAAGGAATTTCCAAAATTCTAGAAATGACAGAGACAGCTGGCTGCCTGACAGTCACCCAAATTCTTCTGCGACATTAGTCATCCATCTTCAGCCTACAGGCCTAGTCTCTGGCAGACTTTTTAGTGAAGCAGGAAATTTGCAGGATTATCTTACCTATTGGCAAAGTTCATCAGTCATTTTCCTCTATGTCCTGCAGAACGTCTGGCAGTATCTTCTGTGAAGCAGGAGTTGAAGGACCATCTTGCCTTATTTTGGAAAAGTTCACTGGTCACTTTCCTGTGGGTCCTGTATGTCCAGGTTATACAATAAACAGTCAAGCAGTCCAGGCCAGAGTAGTTTCTTACCCAAATTGCTAGTTTTGTCATGAAAAAGATAAACTCCATAGTAAGTTTCTTCAATGCCCAGATCATCTTTGAAGCAATTGGTGTTGCCAGGAGCAGACGTGTCTCACTGTCCAGAAAATTTTTAAAACATTTTAAATGCCATATTCTGTAGGTCTTTGGAGTGTTTGAAGATTACCTAGCTAATTGAAATATATCTATGTATACCTAGAAAACTTAACTAACATGACTATAATTTTGATTATCATCAATGAATAATTATTAATATGTATTTCTTAATTATGCATTATAATTTTAAATGAGTTGCATAAGCATAATACCTTAAACAAGAGCAGAAATATATATACAGTATAACAAAATTAACTTTAAATTTGTATCAATAAACTAAAATTTATAGCAATGTAAAACATTTCAAACAAGTTGTTGCTTTTTAAAAGTAGATTCAATAAACTACCCTTTAATAGCTATACAAATCCTTATGAGAAAAACTATTCTTGAGAAATTCCAAGAGAATAGATGTTCAGTGTTCTCATTGCAAGTGTGACAATCAATGAAGTGCTGTATTGTCTGGATGGCTGAGCCTAACCATTACACAATGCATACATGCTTTATGGCACTGTACTGAGTCTACTGGACACACAATTCTAGCTGTTAACTGGAAAAAAGAATAAATTCAAAAAGAGAAATGAACTATTTCTACCGTCCTTCAAAGCTCTACTTTCCAACTTGGATCTTTCAGTGGCAACTGCCATTCCAGCCTCTGTAAGCACAGACATTCTACTTGTATTATTATTCATATAAATACAGTGAACAAGCATGGGCCTGCATGTGTCTGGCTTCTTTCTCTCAGTGTCTGTCTGAAAGTCTTCTCTTCCCAGTAAATAAGTCACTGCTTCACACTTACAATATCACGCAGTCAAATGACAAGCACTAGTCAGTTTTGAGTTGTTATAAAAATCTGCCTCTATTGCGTGGTAAATTTCATACCAGTTCCTTTTTAGTGTACAATATTGATCTTTAAAATGAAGACAACAGAGAATGCCACATATCCAAGCAGGCATGCTGGTCCTCTTCTATTACCCCAACACTCAAGAGGCAAGAGGAGTTCAAGTTCAAAGACAGCTTGAGCTACATTTGAAAACACAATGAATGCCACAAATCCTGATTCAGACAAAACCAGGAAATCCTCCTGTTTTATACCCCCAAGCCATGTGAGCACATGGTATTGGGAACTAACTTGATTGTGTCTATCTATAATTCTATAAATTTAATAAAAATGGCACATGGCAATTCTTATTTCTTAGCCTACTGCAATTTTTATACATTTTCACCCAAATTCATGACAGCTATGAATTTTCTAAATAAAATTTTGGATTCTCAATATGACTTTTTTATTCAGATCTTATTCAAGGCCTCATGTGAGGCACTAGGAAAGTCTTAGAAGGATGTGTTAGACTATCTCAGAGCACTGTGGACAGGGAGGCCACATGCCTGAAATTCACCAAGTCTGATATGTTATTCATCTTGATTCTTCTTGAACTGTGATTTGTGGTGAGGGATTTGTAACTGAGTTTAGGATCATTTGTTCATATATTATACATTTTCCAGGATGTCAGAGTCTCTTACTATCTGAACTTCCATATTGAATGTGGCTGTCACGTGTCCTTCACTATGGTGGGGTAATTCGTAGACAAGTGATGGTTGGACCCACAGGAGTAGCTCAACTTGAGGGGCAAGTGACCTTGCAGTTGGTCTTGGTAGTTCTGTGTGAGTCTCCAGGGGTCTGACATTGTGCCACCAACCCTCCACAGAAACAGAATGAAACCCTAAGGTCTGTGCTTACTGCAAATGTACAGTGTGGCGCTATCTGTGGCTTACCAAGTCACACCACTGTCCACACAATGTCTGAGGTATTTGAGTCTATTGGTCAATGCTTTCCTTGATGGCTCTTTGGTCACCCTCATTATTAGTATGTGGAAAATGCAGTGGCTGCATTTAAAAGATGAGGACTTATCTCCTGGTTACTATAAACACTTCCAGAAGATATTTAAGATGATTGTTCCAGTGACATCAGGGAACTCCGTTGTCTCCTCATGTAATACAAACTCAAGGAAACCATTTCAAACCATGGAGTCACAGTGTGGAGAAGGAAGGACCATGGTGGAGACAGAGATGGTGACATCCTTGCGGACTCCATCTTGAGTAGGAATGCAGTGACAAAATCACTTAGGTTCTTGGAACTCCTTCCTCTCTGGAAGCTAGTGGAAGATTGATCACCAGTCACTGCACAGGCTGTTTTGGGTCTCCCATTCTTCAAAGCCCACAGCTCTGTTCATGGAGATTTGTCTCGTTTGCTTCATGGAAAGGAGAGGTGACACTCCACATGAGGACTCAAGAAGCTTGTGGTGCTAGCAAGGCTGGGGTCTACATTTCTAATCAGTGGTTTCAAGTCAAATAACCACAGCTCTGCCAGACTGAAGGCCACGGATGGCAGCTGGCTGTAATGGAACTGAATTCAGCTAGAACAATGGCCACAGTGGATGATGGATTGTGGGGACAGAAGGGAATTAATTGATTAGTTAATTAATTTGGTACATTTTTCTCAAAATTACCCCAGAACATAAGCCCTAATAGTTCTGTAAAATCTCACTTGAATATTCTCCAACCTAGTTTAGCTACTGGTAAAGGGTCAAATAGTAAATACATTGGTGTTTCTGGGTCATTTGATTGCTGTAAACTGCCTACTCCTGCCTGTCAAGAAGAATAGCAGTCAGCCCATGTTTAAGTGATCGGCAAGGCCATCTTCTATCAAACTTCATTTACAAAGAAGGTGATGGGCTGGGCAGAGCTGAGCTGGCAGTCTGGATTTCCAACCCCTGTCCATCATCTTTCAGATAGCAGTTCAGAGACTCTGATGAGCAGAGTGCATCAGGCCATTTGCGACCAGGAGGCTCTTCTCCAGGCAGGAGCTGTGATCAGTGTGAGTCAAGGAAACTTCTATTCAAGTTGTTGGACTATGTCCCTCATTTGAGAAGGGCTTTCCATGTTTCATGCATCTTTCATTTTAAAGCTTGGAAGTGTCTATAGTGAAGACCTCTGTCTTGAGTTATGCAATAATTTTTGAGTTAGTAGCCATGGCACAGTCTATAGAGAAAGTTTTGTTAAATGTGCCTGTGAGAATCTAAACACACCTGTAATCCCAGCACTTGGGAGGAGGAAATGGGAAGTGCTGTGGATATTGCTCTGTATAAATAAAATGCTTATTGGCCAGTAGCCAGGCAGGAAGTATAGGCGGGACAAGCAGAGAAGAGAAATCTGGGAACAGGAAGGCTGAGTCAGGAGATGCTGCCAGTCACCGCCATGACAAGCAACATATAAAGATATCAGTAAGCCATGAGCCATGTGGCAACTTATAGATTAATAGAAATGGGTTAATTTAAGACAGAAGAACTAGATAGCAAGAAGCCTGCCACGGCCATACAGTTTGTAAACAATATAAGTCTCTGTGTGTTTACTCAATTGGGTCTGAATGGCTGTGGAACTGGCAGATGAGAGAGATTTGTCCTGACTGTGGGCCAGGCGGGTGAGAGAGATTTGTCCTGACTGTGGGCCAGGCAGGACTGGAGAAATCTTCAGCTACAAATGGCGTCCAATGTGCCATTCTTAAGATGTAGGAACTAGATAGCTAGAACCCTGAGCCATTAGGCCAAACAGTTTAAATAATATAAGAGTCTGTGTGTTTATTTTATAAGTGGGCTGTTGGACTGCCGGGGCTTGGTGGGACCCGGGGAGAAAACTTTAACAACAGGGAAGTGATAAGGTGAGGTGGAGATAGGAGCTCAGCCCCTTTTTGGTCTGAGGATTTGGTAGAGGTAAGAAGTCTCTCTAGTGGCTGGCTCCTTTACTTCTCTGATTTTCAGCCTTTTCCCCTATAGCTGATCCCGGGGTTTTATTATTAAGACCAGTTAGAATTCATGCTACATCTGGTGTCCAACTTTTGGAGCATTAATTCATAAAATAGCTGCTTGCCTGTGACTTTGTAGCCACTGGCACACGCTGGAGCTGCAAGAGGGCCTCCTGCTGGAGTCACTGCCTCACTGGCTAGGTTCTCTAAGCCTCTGAATGGGTCTGGGATTTTTCTGTTGCAGTTTCTCTGCAGCAAACTCTATAGGCATTTGGCCTCCAAATTTGAGATTATTTTTTGTTAGAACATACTACAGATACATATACATTTCTACTCTAGTTCAAGGTATTGTACCTCTGCAACTCATTTAACAATGTGATGTAAATTTTTAGTCCTTGAAAGTTATTATTACCAACTATTAGGATAATAATGAAAAGCAGATTAGTAGTCACCTATTACAATTACCCTTGTAGTCATGTTAGGTATGCTTTCTAGGTCAAACAGAAATATATTTTAGATAGACAGAGATCAAACACTTCAGAGATCTACAGAATATGGTAGTTACAATGTTTTAATAACATAGATTATTATTTTTTTATGACTGTGAGACTTGTCTGCTCCTGGCAGTGCCAATCTACTTCAGAGAAGATGATGGGCATTGAAGAAACTCTATATGGAGTTTACTTTCTTTATGGAAAAGTTAGCCACTGGACAAGAAAAGCAGGATACAAAAGAAAGTGACTGCTGAACTTTGCCAAGACAAGGTAGGACAACCCTTCAGAATAACCTGCTTCACAGAAAATTCTGTCAGATATTCTAGACCTGTAGGCTGAAGATGTATGCCTCAAAGTTGCAGAGGAACCTTGGGTAACTATCCAGGCAACCAGCTGTTTCTGTCATTTCTCACATTCACTTCCTGCTTACTCAGGTAATATTATTCCTTTCTTGTTTTCTGATGGAGTGGAAGACTTTATAGTTACAGTTTTCCTTGCTACCAGATTCAGAAAAGAAATTCATTAAAGAGGTGTAAAGTGTATAAGGTTGAGAGACATTAAATGATAGCTTTGGTAATGCAAGTTATGATAGAAGGTGACTTAGATATAACACTTTGGACTCACCAAGATAGGATATATAATGAAGTATTTTCTCTGAATTTGTCAAATGTTAATGGACTCAACATTGTTAGTGTAATTATTGCTTGTATATATTATATATAGTTATTTTACTTATTGTATATAGTTTTTCTGATATTAGTTATAATTGTTCTTTATTTTAGACAAAAAGGGGGAAATGGCATGATATTTTGTTTTTGGTCTAACAAATAAAGCTTGTCTGGATATCAGAGTGCAGAGCTAGGTGCTAGAGGCCAGGCAATGGTGGCACACACCATTAATCTCAGCACTTGGGAGGAGAAAACAGGAAGTGATATGGCTGGGCAGAGAGAGGAAGTGATAAGGTGGAGTGGAGACAGGAGCTCAGCCCCTTTTTGGTCTGAGGATTTTGTGGAGGTAAGAAGTCTCTCTAGTGGCTGGCTCTTTTACTTCTCTGATCTTTCAGCACTTCCCACTCCCCATCTAATCCCGGGTTTTTATTATTAAGACCCACTAGAATTCGAATTACACATGATTGTTAACATTTGCTGTGTTTCCTCCTCTCTTGTCATACCATCACACATGTGATTTCACTGTCCCACCCCCCTTCTTTTCCTCATTTTTTTTTTTTTTGGTCAGGGAGCTTTCATTCTAGAAATTCTGAATCTCCATCCCTCAATATCTCAACATGGTTGTCCTTTGAACTGAACTGCCACCCACAAGACCACACTATATTTCCTATGATTAGCAAATAGAAATTGATTTTCACTTTAGTTCCCATTTTCTTAGTTGTCTCCTTCTGCTCACACTTGAGTGTGCACAACTGCATGTGTCTGTGTTTGCACATGCATGCTGCACAAGAGCAGCAATTCCTCAGTCACACTGTGGTTTGCAGTTACCTGTTGTGTCTCTTTAGCCTTCTTTTATCTAGGACTGTGAGGGATTTTACTTTTGTGGCTTGATATTTTAACCAGTCCAAGCATCTGCCATACAGGATTAAAGGAAGGTACCACCAAATACAGTCTAAAATAATTATGAGATAGAGGCAAGACTCTTAGATATGTAAATGATTAATGATTTTTTGAAGACTGTGATAAACATTATCAGCATTTTTCCATCCTTACAATGATCTAAAGTCACTGAGACAAAGAAGGAACCACGATGTGAAATTATCAAGAAACTTTGATCCATTTTTAAGGTGACATCCAAGATTTTTCTTTTACTGACTTTGAAATAGGAATACAAAGATTATTTTACACTTCAGTCAAATTTGTAAGGTGTTTTTGTTTTCCGTTTGCTGTGAGTGGCTCCCCTGGAACCAGCAGAACTCAACATTTCCTGGTTCATTATCCTGCAGGACTAGGTTGGTTTGGAACCAGCATTTACTTTTGAACTAAAATAGACAGATTGTTATTCATTTGTAGATTGAATTTCTGTCCACAAACCTTCAAAAATCACATTCAAAATTCAATATCTAAAAACATACCAGAGACTGGAGCTTTAGCTCCTGGCCAGCACCTGCAGGGTTCCAGGTTTGATCTCCAATACCATACAAACAGCCAAAATCAAAACCATAAGGACCAAAGCTAGCCGACAAAAAGAAAAACAAAAAGAAAAAAGCTAAAACACAAAACAGAGTGAAGTAATTTGCTTTGAAGACAAGCAAAAATACTGAAAAATGAAAATTTAGGCCAAAAGGGAAGTATGCAGTTGTACCCTTTGTGGATGCCTAGAGAAAGGGGGGTCTTCAGAAATGCACAGATAAGTATGGCAAAGGCTTCAAAGGCTTGGATAGTGGGTTATTCTTTAGCCATAACTGAATGACAGGACTACTGTCTTTAGGAGATGAGAGGGAACAAATGCATCCGGGTGCTAGGGATTGAGCGCAGGGCCTCAGAGATGCCAGGCAAGTGCTCCGCTACTAGGCTACACCCACAGCTCAAGAGAGCAGATATGTACAGGCATGAGTGCAAATGGAGCCAAGAGCAGCATGGAGCCTTGGAGCAAAAGCACAGCTTTCTGGGACCGTTGGGAGGACATCTCTGGGTATGAACAAGGAAACTGAAGTGGGTTTTGAGGAAAGGTCAGAATTCACAACAGTTGTTGTCTCCATCTCCCTGGAAAGGCAGCCTAAGGAGACTGGAGTCTATCTTAATGATAATGGGATGTTAGCTATGTGCTGTGTGGCAGTGTTCAGAAGTGAAGATTATGATTAATGATTAATCACCAAGGGAGAGATTCCCCGTAAAGGTCCAGCATGGAAGGGGTCACTTGAACATCATGAGGACCTACTTAGTGCCCTTCTTCTTGCCTACACTGGACATGCACCTGCTCCTGCTTCTCAGATGGGTCCTTACCAGGGCGGACACAAGGAGCCCTGCTTTAAGAATTCACGCAAACATGGTGTTCATCAGACTTGTTGCTGTGACAAGTGCCCAAGACAAGCAGTGTAAAGGAAGAGAGCCTTCCTTCGCTCACGGCTTCTACAGTCCCTGCCTGGCTGGCCACTGTCTGTGGACCTGCATCTCTGGAGGGGAAGGGGAAGACAGAGAAAAGCTGCTCACCTCGTACTAGCAAGGCACCAGAGCAAGGAGTGACCAGGGAAGGAAGCAGGGCAAGGCTCCATGAACCCTCAGAGTGAGGGGTGACCAGGGAAGGGCTCAAGGCAAGACACTCAATGAAACATGCATCCAGCTACCTATTTCTTCCAATCAGACTCCACTCTGCAGTTTCAGCACCTCCCAATACTCCATTAAGATTCTGAATCTATTTGTTCGGTAATCCATCACCGAAACCTCGTGAGCCAATCACTTCCAAGAAGCCCCAGCTCTGAGAAAGGCTGTACCAGGGGCCGAGCTATCTCAGGAACTAACATTCCTCCTCTGGTTGCCATAAGCCCAATATACATCTCAAATGCATGCATTCTACCCCTAAAGGGCCCCATAGAGACACCTGTTCCAACAACATTCCAAAGTTCAGTTTCTATTGAGATTCAAGGCAAACTTTAAGCTTCAAGCCCCTTCAAAATCAAAAAGAGAACAATACACTTCCCACATATGATGACATGGGGTAGACATACTCATTTTGAAACAGAGGAGGAGGAAGAGCGTAGAAAAGGGGGGTGGATTCAAACATAGACAAATCACAGCTCTATGTAGATCTGTATTATTTAATATTTCCCCATTATTATTTAATGTTTCTGGGAACAAACACTGTGCAAAGGGTACCAAGGTCTGCCATCAACCCACCCATCCCCAAACCGCCCATGCTCAGATGGATGGATATGGGGAAATACTTCTGTAGGTGGCGCTATGGTGGGGAAGGAGCCCCAGAGACCTCTCATCAAATCTACAAGTCTTTCAAATCCGTTAAAGCTTGTATTCCTTTGAGCCTACGACGGAATCCAGAGGGATTTCCGGGTTGACTTCACAGTGTCTTTTGTTTTGTTTTAGTGCAAAGTACTTGGGTTCTTTTTTAATGGCCGCGATCTTTTCACCAGCCACAGTTTTCCTGGCACCAGCTCCTTATGTGTGTCTTTCATCGCCAATGGCAGCTGTGTCAAACCTTCCCAGTTGGCTTTTCCTTTACTGTCGCCACTGTGAAGTGCCTAAAAGAAGCCGGCGGGGGCTGTCTGTGCCGTGTTAACCATTCCTCATTCAGAGGAAGAGGACGCATTTCAAAAGGCATGGAGATTAACTCAGGCACAGAAGGTGGTGGCTGAGACAGAGCTTTGTCGGCCTGATGAGGGCTTTCAACTGCTCCCTAAGCAGGGCAGGGAGCCTTCCTTAGGACTCAGTACCCAGAGTCTCTCTCCCTTTTGCCCCTTTCTTATTGCAAATATATTATCTTGGCATCTTTAGGTCCTGCCCCCTTTCTTACAGATTTTAGAATTAGTTTATCAAAATGTAAAAAGTACTCTCCTGGGATTTTGGGGGAACTGTGATGAATTAATAAATACATTTCTGAAGAACTGATATTTTAGCAATACCTACTATTCTACTTTATAATTTAGAGTATCTACTTATCTACTTGTATTTTTAATCAGAACTTTATAGTTTATCATAAACAGATTGTGTGCATTTTTATTAAATTTATACATAACTATTTTATTCGAGTGCTGTTGTGAATGGCATTTAAAAATTTTAGTTTCTGATTATATATTAGATAATGGTTTCAGCTGAGTTTCACTTAAGTAGACACGATTCTCTTTCTTGTCATCTTTTGAACTGTATCTTCTAGTCCATTGTGCATGTGTATTTATATGTCACATGTGCATACATTACCTTTTATATTCCCTCTCTTGTCTTATCTCAGTGTTCTCATCTGGAGGCCAAGGTGGCTTCTCTCATCTCTGCTTGTTATGTGTCTGTGGTTTCCTTTCTGGCCCACTGTCTCCAAGGCTGGTTGTAAGCCTCTGATTTTCCTCTACTAAGGTGGATGTATTTGGCCTGAGCCTTATGAGAAAACAGTCAC
Organism: Peromyscus maniculatus bairdii; assembly: GCF_049852395.1. NCBI lineage: Eukaryota > Metazoa > Chordata > Mammalia > Rodentia > Cricetidae > Peromyscus > Peromyscus maniculatus. Next base: position 73,786,572 of record NC_134870.1, on the reverse strand, counting down.
AAACAGCATTTATTGATTGCTCTTGACATGAATGAGTGATTAATTCATCCCATTACCTTTCTGTAGCCATGAAATTCCCATTTGTCCTTCCTCACATTTGCAGGATGCGTGCATTTAGAGTTTGTAATAAACCCTCAGACTCAGAGAGCACTTATTTTTCAGACAGGATTTTGTCTTTAATTCATTTCATAGCAGCTGTGAGTGAGGAAGAGCTGCCTGGAATTCTTTCTGTCGCTCATGTTTAAGGTAATTTTTTTCTTTATTTTATGAGAGTAGAACTGAACCAGATCCTTCCAGCCCCCAGTCTCAGAGCTCACTGTCTGGCCAGGGAGCTTTCATGTGTGTTTCCGGGGCATGATGAGAGACGTGGATCCATCATTTCTGGACCCTTTACTTCTGATCTTCGCTGCTTTCATTCTCTCTCCTTTGCTGTGTTTGATCTGCTCACTGGAGTCTCCCTCGGGAAGAGCCTGTCCCTGAGGTGTCTGATTTTCAGGTCTGAGATTCTCGCATTCTTGACCCCCAGACAATTCCATGGTGTAAGAACTCCCGGCACGGCCTGTACAGGTGCGTTTAGATTTGTGTCCAAGAAAATGGCCACACAGAGTGTAATAGGCGACACATGAGAGGTGAGTGCCTTGCTGAGGACAGCGTGAGAGTCGCAGAGGTGAGGTCACCAAGAGGACCACGTAATGATGCTTTGCTGGTGGTAGACATGAGGGTAGGTAAACTGGTACTCCAAACTGTGTGCATGGGACACACACTCCTTTTCCTATGCATCTGGGGACTGAGAAACATCTGGTGAAGGGGTGGGTGTAAGAGATGGATACTGGCTCAGGACCCCCAAGACCAAGTTCTCAGCACAAAGGAAATTTTTTTTTTTGCCCCAGAGGGACAAAAGGCAGGGAATAAGAGACAAAGACAGAAGACAGAGGACCAGGGAGAAGGGGAAGGGAACCAGGGAGAAGGGGCAGGGGATTTGCTCTGGAGGGACAAAGGACTGCTCCTGGGTACAGAGGAGACAGACGTGGCACATAGGAAAATGGCAGTTTATAAAGGGGAAAGAAGAAACTCCGTGTTAAGATGAGGTGTTTAATTTTAATTGGGAGTGTTAATTAGATGAGTCAAAGGGCCTTTTGATTGCTGGATTTCAATACTTTGATAGCTGGACCTTGGTAGTCAGCCTCAGGAGGAGGGACTAGACCTTGGTGGCTGGCTCTAGGAACTGTAATCTAATGGTTTTTGGGAAGGCAGAGGGAATGGGGGAGAAAGGCAAGGCTGCCAGAGCCATGCCCGCCATGCGCAGGCTAGCTAGAGTCCCTTCAGCGGGGGACAGCATCAGCTGCTGCCTTAACCTTTATTTCCTGTATTTTGTGCCAGTCTGTGCTGAGTCAAACCTGTTCATCGGATGGTGTTCTTCTTTGCTCCTGTCACTCTAAAAGAAGAAAATATTGAATAAGCTGTGACTGCAACACCTTAGAGGTTGAAAATTCCACCTTCGTTTTCACTGTGCCTTCCGAAGCCATACCGTGACGCCTGATGTCACACTCTGTGAGGAGTGTTAGTGTGTTTGTGTGTAAGCCAGAGGTTAACCTCAAGTATCTTCCCCAGCCACTCTCCATCTTGTGTTTTGAGACAGAGCCTCTCACTGGTGTGATCCAGGGATCAGCCTCCCTGGCTTTCCTCATGCAGGATGTACCCGCAGGTGCCACCGCACCCAGATTTTCATGTGGATTCTGGGCTGAAACTCAGGTTCCCACACTTTCACTATGAGCATTTCCCCAACTGAAGTCACCTCTCCAGACCTGGGGTTTTATTTAAGCACTTATTATTCACAGCTGTATTTCAGTTTTATCAGTTTCCTTTATTTTACTCAGACTTCTAAGGCTTTTCTTTTTCTTTCTTTCTTTCTTTCTTTCTTTTTTTTTTTTTTGCTGAAAAATTCCCTGATCAAAGCTTAGGGAAACCTGCATAAATAAAATCTGCATCAGATCCAAGTGCTAATGGAAATGAAGTTTTAAAATTCATAAATATTAAATTATTACATCAAGAATTTCAGAATACATGCACTTGATCAGAACCATGAAAGATTCTCTAATTGAACCACAAGTTGAGCCCATTCATTATTTATGGACAATTTTTTTTAAATTTAAAAGTGTTCTGATCATTTGAGAGAGGTGTATAGAGAAAAGGGACAAGAACTGTATCGGCTGCATCCTTTGTCGCTATGACAAGATACTTGGCTAGAAGCACTGAGGATAGGAAGGGTTAATTTCCTTTTATGATTCAGGGGATAGAATCCGTCACAGTGAGGAAGTCGTGGGAGCATGCGGTGGCTTGTCTGCTTTATCCACAGTGAGGGATCACAGAGAGATGAATGATGGTATTGAGCTCACTTCCTCTTTTTTATGTAGTTCTGTACCCCAGAATGGTGCCGCACAGTGGGGGTGGGTCTCCTCTCCTCCATCAGCTTACTCTAAGTATCCCTCACAGACATGCTCATCTTTTTAGTCTAGATCATGTCAAGTTGATGATCAACAGTAACCATCCACAGAGGTATGAGAATCTTCAGTGTGTCTGGTACTAGATATGGCTGGTGTTCTGGGACTAAGTCCTCAGTCCATGATTTCTTGTGTATAGTCTACAAAATTTTACACACAACTAGATAGTAATGTTGATGTCTTGAAAACTTGTCTTAGATGGGCAGGCATTTAATTTAGCATCCAAGCAAAGGCACATTTGAAAGTTAAATGAAGGCCAGTCAGTGCCCCTCTACAGAAAGAGTGGGGCTCCAGAGTTCGACAAGCTAGCCACTTTGGTCTTCATGGTCTGTACCTAGGTCTTGGGTTTGGAATTCCATCTCCTGCCTCTGCTGAACACTACCACTGGGACATAGCATGCTGGCCTCTTACTTACAGTTCAGTTGGCCTCAGCACTTCAGACCTGTTGTTGGCCTGGCTCTGCCCTCAGACTGAAAGCCCAGCAAGCTAATGAAGGTTCCCCTCTCCCAGATGTTACCTTAAGTTTGCCTTTCCTGTTTGTTGCTATTTGTCTTCAAAGTGCCCCAAGTCGAGTTCTCTGGTCCTCAAATTTAGATATCAGTCCTTGTATTTCTACCCAATGATTTGTTTACTCTTGCCAAACTTATACCCTGGATTTTCCCAAACCTGCTTTCCCCCAGTCCTCTGACCTGCCTCCTCCTAAGTGCAGATGAATGCTCATTCCTTACAGAATATTTCCAGACGCCTTATTCTGACCCAGAGTCTCACAGTTTCATGGGGAGACATTTTAAACTCCACTTTCCACAGGTCCTTTCAGAGCCCTGCAGTTGACCTCTACTGTGCACCAAACATACCACCAAGCTTGACTGTGGGCTCTTCTGTGCTGCCCACAGATGCAGAACTCCAGAGCCTCCGAGCCGCACACTGCCGTCTTGACGGAGCCCTCCCCTCATCTGTGGCTCTATGACCACATGAAGGAAGTGGCTGGGTCTTGCCCTCAGACCAGGGAATGTCAGAGCCTCAGGGTCACACAGGCGGGTAATTGGTGAAGCCACTGCCTGTGTCTTCAAGGAGAGCTTCTCGCAGTCACAGGATCCTCAGGGAGCTCTCACAGCTTTAGGTAATGGCAGCAGCGACTTTATTGGTTCCAAGTGTCGTGGATGACAGGGCTGGTGATGGCGGGTGGGGCTTGCTGAAAACAAACCTGTGCCCCGTCTTTCATCAAAGGCTCAAACCGAACCCCGACAAGTGAGTGAAGTATTGACAGCACAGTCATGCCCGAAGCCATCCCTTTGTACCTACTTTAAAGACTAATATTTAAAGTTAGTCTGCAGAGTAAGAGTTCCGTATGGCGTTTCCATACCTATGTTGTTGTGGTTGAGTTCTCCCTCCACCCCTGCAGCCCCTCCTCCCCCTCATCTCCCTGCCCCTTTCCTGCTTTGCCCCCCATTCCCTCTTATACTTTAATATCTCATGCATTCTATTGTCTTCCTTATTCCATCTTTAAGTGCTCTCCCCCTCCCCCATCCCTTGCCTCTTTATATTTCCTGGCCAGTACCCACATGTATTCCCATCCACCCCCCACATGTGTCTTTAACAAGCAGATGTTAGAACCCATGTATGAGAGAAAGAACATAGAGCATGTGTCTTTCTGAGCCTGGGTTACCTCACTCAATGTAATGTTTTCTGGTTGCACCCATTCCCCTGCAAATTGTAGGATTTTAATTTTGTTTCCCACTGAATACAATTCCACTGTGTGCATAAAGCACATTCTCATGATCTGGTCCTCAGTGGTGGACATCCAGGTTGATTCTGCTTCCTTGCTGCTTTGGAAAGATCAGCAATGAACATGAATATGCAAATATCCCTGCAACAAGATGTGCAGTCGTTTGGGTAGATGTTCTGGAGTGGTATAGCTGGGTTACCAGGTACTTAACCGGTATTTACTGCCCCTGACATTCAGCACACAGACTTCCACTCAGGGCGCTTGCTCTCTCCTAGCAACTAGGCCCTCCCACTACATCTCCACTGTAAGACTCTGAAAGACCTCATGTGGCCTTCTTTGTGCTATTGTAATTCTATCTTGTTTTTGCTATGTACCCACTTATAACTTCCTGACTGAATAGCTACAAGCTCATTAGCAGCAGATATCCTCCAAGCTTGACATGAAATCTCTGGGTTTCCTTTCCATGGGATTCTGCAGTCTTCCTGGCTTCCTCTGGATTTTGCAGTGATCTGCCTTCGATCTGCTTTTCTGCTCATCTAAAATGTGAGCTTTTTTTTAAAAAAATTCCAGACATAAACTTTGAGATCCTCATGGGAAACATTCATAAAGTAATTCTGTTCCAAAGAGGCAGGGTGGAAGATTTGTGAAACACAAAACATAGGAATTCTTTTCTGTTCAGACTTCAGATTGGAATGCTGGTATCTATGCTCTCTGTCACATGTGGAGAAAATGCTTCCATCCCAGTCCAAATCCAGGTTTTATTGTGATGGTGACCCAGTGTTCTTTCAAAATTGCACTCACATTTTGTCTCTGTAGTTACTGCAACAGAAATACTTATGTTTTGTTATTTCGAAAGGGAAAGTGCCTTTGGTCAACGTGTCTCATCTGGAGCTTTACCACAGTGCATGCTCACCAGGAATGGAAGTCAAATCCTCTGGGTTTCATATTAATTCTGCCTAAGAAACAATGCGCATATCCCTTAGTGTTTTGGGCTGATGCAGGCTCAAAATTCCTTATCTGCTACTGAAAAGTCAACAACGAACAAACAAACAAACCCCCAAACAAAAACCTTTCTTGAGAAATTGAGATTCATATACATTTTTACTTTTAAGTCATTCTTTAATTTATGTAGACTGGTTACAGTCTATTACCTATACATACACATTCAACAACTGATAATAGGGTACTCTCAGCTCTCATGGGATGCTCTCTAAGGTAAAAAAAAAAAGTCTTAATCGCAAAACACATCAGGCCCCAAGAGATTGAGTAGTTGGAATATGGAATTTTAATGTACAACTATACATTGAATATCTCAAAACTGTAGAATAATATTAGGTAGAAAATAAAATGTCTCTGTCTTCAACTCCAGTCTATAATGCATGAAATCCATGGATTACTGAGAAAGGGGATATTTATTAATGGATTATATGGGGGAACAACTCATGGTACAGGATAAGGCCAATTCAGTCTTAGATTCCCTGGAAGGCTGAGACCTGGTCCCACGCTGCTTCATGCTGCCTGACTTAGTCTTCACCATCCAAGAGCATGAGAGAGAAGGGGCCCCACTTATGTGCTCCCCAGATCTTAAGCTAGCCAAGAGGCCATACCCTAGGGGCTGGTACGCCAAGGCCATAGGAGGAACAAATACCCACTACAAGTCTACTTCTCTTTGTATACATAAATGTATTAGTCAGTTTCTGGCTATTCTAATGAATTCTTGGGGGCAACTAGTTTACACAGAGAAAGGTTACTCTGACTCATGGTTGTTTCCAGTCTGAAGCTGGATAGTCCATGGCTTTGCTTTCTGGCAGAGGATAGACATCATGAGAGGTGCAGATGTGGAGCAAGCCCCTCATTTCACAAGACAATGAGAAGCAAGATTTCTAATGGTAGGGAAGGGAAGTGTTCACAGACTATGGAATATCCCTCACACAGATGGCCTTCAGGTTTCTTTGGGGCTCTGTTAGGACAGATCTTTCTGTGTAGCCCTAGCTGGCCTAGAACTTGCTATGTAGAGTAGGCTGTCTTTGAAAATTGTACTGATATACTGGGTGTTGGGGTCACAGGCATGCACCTCCTCCCCTGGCTCAAATTCTGATAATTGGAAAGCTTTATGATCTTCTTTTCTGACCAGAGGGAAATCGCCTTCCTAGCTGAATCACAGGTCAAGGAATCCATTGGAAAATGACCCAAACTAGAAATGTCTCTGGTGCCATGAAGAACAACAGATATCCTTAATAGGACAGCATCTCAGGGAACAGATCGCAAGTTAGCTCCCACTCATTTAAAATGATTACATAATCTATCTTAAGATTTGAAATTTGGGGTTTTACTGACATTGCAGCTCCCTTTTGTTAGTGAGTTGGTTTCACATACACAAGCTGCTTTCTACAGAAGTCCAAAAGACAATTTAGACAAGCCTTATTTTAAGAGTTCTTCACTTATTGTTGAAAAAAAAAAAAAAAAAAAAAGAAAAACCTTCCAGATAAGAAGATGAAGCCCTTTCCATGGTTCATATAGTCGTTTTCACCATCCTTCCTGACTCCAAGGTATGGTTTAGGTGTAGATGCTGCACAGAACTTAACTCCCAGCCATGCAGTCTAGGGTCGCCTATCTGTGCTTGTCTTGTGCCTTTCAGGAAGGGCTGGTGGTTATTTTATTACTTCTCAGACCTGTTTCCACATAACTGTACAATCACATACTGAACACTTCGCCTGTGAATGGGCAGCTGGTCTTTGTGAAGACAATCTTTGCCTTGAGATGGTGTGGTGGTTTGAATGACAGCGTCACTCATAGGCTCATATATTTGCATGCTTCACCCCCAGCTGCTGAACAGTTTGAGGAGGTGTGTCACTGCGAGCAGGCTTTGAGTTTTTAAAAACCCACGCCAGGCCCAGTGTCTCTCCCTGCCTGCCTGTGGATCAGAAAGCAGAGCTTCCAGCAACAATGCCTGTCTACAGAAACAAGGTGGACAGTCCCTGAAGAGCAGTACCCCAAGGTCAACTCTGGCCTCACACACATCCCCACAAGAGCACGTCCTCACACCTACAGCCTTCGAGAAGGGTTCTCTCGTCTAGCTGAACCTCCTTTCCAGCTCATGTGCTTGGTTCTGAGAGAATACCTCTGGGTACCCCAGAGCCATCTAAGTCCCTTTCTCCATCACACAGGGCCTCCTAGGCTGAACCAAAGTCCTGGCAGATAGCGAGTGTCCTAGCAAGAAGGAGGGTCCAAGCCAGGAGCCACAGAGCTCCAGACTAAATAGGACCCTTGCAGAAAGTGAAGGAATGTGTGCTAAAAGGAACCCTTTGCTCAATGCAGTCAGCATGTATTGAAAAGACAATATTAATTTTTGCTCTTGCATGCTGGGAAGACTCTTCAAGGCGATTGAGCTCTATATTAGCACAACAAAGAACACATTTTGCTGTTGTTTTTATTGTACTTGATTAATAGTAGTTTTATGCTTACCTGACAGATATCATAGAGTTTCAAATATTCCTTAACTTTTAGGTTCAAAGGGAATCCATTTTCCTTCATCGACTTTTATGAATATGAGATCAAATAAATACCAAAGGAAATTTGGAGTCATATTAAAATCACAATCAAATTAAGCTGCTCAGATCACACAGAGTACTGTGTGGCATTTCCATTTACATTCTGCTCTTCAAGATGGGGCTGGGAGTTCTGGGTTTCCACTGAGCTCCTTCTTGGTGAAAGCCACAGTCAGGTTCAGAGACCATGATTTCACATCAAGAGTACCTGGCAAGCTAGATGGAGAAGGTAGAGTTAACGATGCTTCTAGAAATGCATGTTGCTTATTTTCCAAGGAAATTGACTGCAGAACCCATTTGCTATGTGTGTGAAAAGGTGGTGTGCCTTCTCCCGTTTCACCCCAAAGCGTCCATCACAAACACAGAATTCCTTTGTTTTACAACTGCATTGTTGGTGGGGGGGCTGACACCTGCAGGTTCTCAAGGGATGTTGGTTAATGTTTGACCCAGCATGGGCAGCACATGTCAGCATTTCATACTCTCTACCCTAGGACCAATTGACATTGGAAAGATTAATCTCCACACATGAGGGCTCCTAAATTGGATCAAAAGATTAGAAAGGCCCACTCTAACTATGAGTGGCCCCATTTCATGGTCTGGGGTCCCAGGCTGAATCAAAAGGAGGTAAGCTGAGCACCAGCATCCATCTTCCTCTGCTTCCTGACTGAGGATACAATGTGACCAGCTGCCTCTTGCTTCTTGTCTCCATGGTAATGGTCTGTATCCTCAAACTGTGAGCCAAAGTACATCCCTCCTCAAGATTTTTTGTTTGTTTGTTCCTTGGTTTGTTTGTTTTTGTTCCAGCAGTGCAAAATGTAACTGATGCAACAATCACACTCCATGTTAGGGCATCTTCGGTAACACTGTAACAACTACGAATTTTCTGTTCTTCATTTGGACAGTCAGGTGGTCAGTTAAGCTTATTTTAGCAGGTATTTATTGTGACTCCTTGATGCTACAGCGTTACCTTCACACTGCAAGAAGATGCACACTGGCCAGTGGGTCCTTGGGTTTTGCTGTTGTTTCTTTTTAATTCCATTGGTCAAAGCAAAACAAATGTATATACACACAAAGATGAATCCATGCAGAATGCCAAGTAAGGGGCATGGACTGTGTCCACCCACACCAAGGACATGAACACCACCTGTGGCAGGGAGCATTTCTCGTCTGTCCAGCTTCTATGGTTGGAAGAACGGCAGTGGTGGGAACTGAGTTCAGGAAGTGGATCAAAACATGGAATATAGAAAGATCTTCATGGCACAGTAGACTTCATTAGTCCAAGGGGGCGCCATGACCCAGGCTAGAGCAGAGTGCACAGTGCAGGGTCTCAGCAGGGTTTTTGTAGGAATGAGTAGGGGAGTAGGGGAGCAGAGTTTCACCAGTGACAGAATGGGGAAGTGAGTTATTTCTCTAGAGAAGTTGTTTTTCAGAACTGTGGGTTGGTAGATAGGTGAGCGGCTTTTTCGTGGACCTCTGGACATTCTATGGACATTAGATTTCCCGGAGCTTTGAACATGTTTTATGGTCTTGGCTTTAAGGGGATTTCCCTTACCAATAGCCTCATAATTTCTCCCAAGTCTTGGCCTTCAGGTTTCTCTTGTAGGCTGGAGTCTGGAGTCAGCAGTCACCAGCGGGATTGAAGGGTGTATTAGGGCTCTTTAGAGAAAGAGACCAACAGCAAGAATACACATAAAAGGGGATTTATTATGTTGGTTTATACAAGTAGATCTGGATAATATATAGTCACTGCCTCTCACCAAAGGGGCCAAGAACCTAGCAGTTTCTCAGTCCACAAGGCTGGATGTCTCAGCAGTCCCTATTTGGCAGTGGAGGACCGGAGAAATCCTGGAAGGCCACAGGTCATCAGTTCACGTTGGAAGCTTGTAGCTGGGTTCTAAAATCGGTGACACAGTACAGTGGGAGCCGCAGCACCAGCAGCAACGGCCCAAGCAACAGCAAAACAGACGACCTTAGCAGCGAGAGTGAAGGCAAGCAGGCGAAACCAAAACCTTTCCTCTTGCTTGTCTTTATCTGTGCTGCCACCAGAAGGTGCCACCTACCTTTAGTGGGTCTTTCCAGAGAGGACTAGGCAGCGCGGCTTAAAGTGATTCCCAGTTGCCCGAGGAAGAGGCATTCAAAGTGGCCTGCATTGATGGATGCACCCTGTGCTGACTGGCAGCTAAAGGGATCCTGTCCTACAGAACATGGTAGCTGATGAGAGGGCTTCACTCATTAAGACTGGTTACAGAACAACCCCCGCCCCCCGCCAAAAAAGAGCGGGGTGGTGGTGGTGGTGGTGGTGGTGGTGGTGGCGGCGGCGGCGGCGGCAATCCCAGCACTCAGGAGGCAGAGGCAGGCAGATCTCTGTGAGTTTGAGGCCAGCCTGGTCTGCAGAGGGAGTTCCAGGAAAGGAGCCAAAGCTGCACAGAGAAACACTGTCTTGAAAAACCAAAAACCAAACAAACAAACAGACTTGCTATAGCTTTCTCTCTGCGGGATGTGCTCTCAACCCAGTCCCACTGCCTGAGGAATGTTACATGTACTCTGTTTGGCCTGGAGAGCCTCTTTGTTTGTGGGGGATCTTAGTGCTCTCTGATTTGAGAACCCTCTGTTTGCACACTGGGAAAAGAGCAGCAAAGAATCTGCTTGACTCTTACACAGCCAGCTTCCGCTGGGAGACAGTAACCCAGGATCAGGCAGTGGGACATGATTTGCATGACGAGAAACGGTATCATGTCACTCAGAACCATTTATTTCCACTGACCTGGATTCTAGCAACTTTCTCACTGTTCATCTCTCACTTCCTGGGTTTCCTGTAGAATAATAGATCAATATATATATATATATATATAAACATGTGGGGCCAGGATTTAGGTGCAACTCAGTCCTGATGTAACCCCAAACAGTTACCTTTCAGAAGAAGACAGACAATAAATGAGGCTAAGAATCTTCAAGCCTGTCATCCACTCTTCAAATATATTAATTACAGTTTTCTACAAAAGTTTCTTTTCTTGGCCTGGAAATCTTTAATCTTACTGATGCAACTACTTAGGGGTAAATTAGCGGCAAAGGTGACCCAATGCTGTCCTCTTGTGGAAGGGCCACCATTGTGATCAGGCAAGCCCACAGAAGGGGAGTCTTCCCTGTCTGAGACTGGCCCTTCATCACAGATCCTTCTGGAGAAATCCAGCTTCTCCAATGCATTGGTTCTTGTAAGTAACTCCAATAAACCCATTGCTTCACAGGCTAGACTTGAGTGGACTCCCCCGCCCCCAGTCTATCTTCAGTGCCTTATCTGTACTCAGTCATTTGTTGATTAGGAAAAGTCACACGATATAGTATCCAAAATCTTACATACTAGATTGTGTCTGGATCATTTGTTTTGACACTAATACAGACAATAGATAGTTCAGGACATGGACCATCTCAGGGAATTCAAAGCAGCCTGTTAATTTATGTAAAATGTCTAAATTCTGGCTACAATGTTTTGCTTCATTTCTGTTGATATGGCACAATTACATGCCAAGACAGCACAGCTTCATGTCTCTCACTGCCGTCTCCTGCTCTGCATCATGTGATTTGAACTGTTGCACATTCACAGACAGAATGCACTGGGATGTCTTCCACAGTCATGGGTTTTCCTTTTTGAAAGCTTATTGGATCACAGCACATCCCATCAGGTATGGATATGAAATGACACAGAGATGAAAATCCTTAGTCAAATCCTCTGAAGAGTGACCCCAGTGATCCTGCATGAGGCGCTCTCTCACTGTGTCTTATAAATGGGACAAAATGGCTTCCCTGTGTCCTCCCTGTACAGGGCTTCATAAGGGTCTGCCATGCTCACAGCAGTGGCTTAGATGATGAGCACATCGATTATGGTTTTTACTGTGATGATACAAATCACACAGGACATTTCCTACAAAACCAAATCATTCTGTAAAACATTTTAAATATTTGAAACAAGATTTCTTTTAATTACCTTAAATCCATGGGAGGGAAACTTGGTAAGGTGACAGCGCTGGTTGTGGCTGTTGCTGTGTGACTTCTGATGTCTTGCTCAGACTCCCCAGGGCTTCCATATTCTCTCTCCTTGGTGGCAAGCAGCCTGTCCCACCCATCAGGCCTGCACAGAGCCACACACAGATGTATGTGCCTGGTGTTGTGATGGTCCTGAGTACAGTCTGTAGTCTCATTCCATCAACAGCATAAACATCATCAAGCCTTCTCTCCATGCAAAAGTCAAAGACTTTAGGCATCTGAAATAGAGAAACAGGCATGTTTGCATCTGTTCTGGGCCAGTTTTCCTCTTTCATTTTCTTCATGTCCTCATCCAGGGCTGTTGGAGCCTACAGACTCATCTCCCCAGCTTCTGGAGCAAAGGGACAGAAGTCCTTGAAGCATGTGGAGTGGTCCCCATGCCAAGACCCCGGACAGCTTCTGTGGTGCGAGGTGAAACCACCGCCTCCAGTTTTGAAAACATCAAACAATACATTATTTTCTCCATTGATGGAACTGTGTTTTGATTTTCTGCAAAACAACTTGTATGTTGTCATTGAAAATAGTCTCACTTTGTGAAGACTGCTTAAGCCTTTCCTGGCCCAGCTCTTTGTCACAAGTGCTCACCTCTCACCCTTCCATCCTGCCCCACCTGACAGGAACAGTCCCTTTCTGGACATGACAAACACTGCTGGCGACTTATAGCTATAACTCACACATCACAATCTTCAGATTCCACATCCATCAGAACTTGACCTGTTTGGGGCTATAGCCAGTGAGAATACAGAGACCCCAAAGTCCAGAGGTCATGGGGGGTTGTCAGGACACTGCTATGGTTCTCTTGTTCATCCAGGGCAGAGCCTGGCACCCCAGGAATTGTACCAGCCCTTCTTTCTGTACCCCACATTCTTTTCACCCAGAAGATGAAGCCCACGTGGATTTAAACCTTCGAAGTCTTTGTTCACTGTCCTTGCTCTACAGAGACACCAAAGTGTCCCAGCATATAAGTTCCAGATGTGCAGATGCTGGCACGCCCAGATGTGCAGACGCTGGCACGCCCAGCAAAAGCACCATCTTCCTCACATCCTGTGTCTTTGGACCACTGAAGTGATTCATTTATTCCATTAGCTATGCCGCCCATCCATGAAAGCAGCTCTAACACCACAGAGAAGTCTGAGTGTTTGTGGTGTTCTGAGTTTCCATGGGAACCAGGACCCACAGCTCCTCCTGGGGTCTTACGCTTGTGCCATCTATTCCTCTGAGGCAAGAAGGTTTGTGATGAAGTCAGACGCCAAGCCTGCTGAAGCAGCAACGCTGTCAGGCTCTGGCCATGGATGTGCTTCCCATGGTGGTGAGAAAAGAGAGCTCAACTCCAGATACAGAGTTCTAACTGAAAAGAAGCAAACCTCAGTGACCATGCTATGACCTCTGTCCCTCGTTCTCGAAGAAGGCCGATGGCATTGGCCACAGAAAACCTGACTGTATTAATGATTGAGTGGAGTGCTCTGAGGGGTAACTCTCTTCCTCCCTGTGGAGAGGAGGTTGGGTGGAGCATTCAATATCCTTTATCAGAAGTATTTCACCCCCACCATGCATTCTAGATTTTGCTGGCCAGTATAAATTACAGCAGTTCATGAAACTGGTGCCCCCTTTGTACATTGAGAAGTTAACATGAATTGTCTTAAGTCATGGGTGTAAATCATTGTGGATCACAAGATAAAAGTGAGAGCCGTCACGTTAGTCAGTCCTCTGAGGCTTCTAGCCCACTGTGATGGATGACCTTCTGTGGTGGCTGAGAGCATTCATCGGTGGCTTTAGTGAAGTTTATTCCAGTTTCCACTCAAAGACCACTATACTAGAGGTTTCTTTAGTGTCTGGACAATAAAGATGGACCCTTAGTCTCCAGACACCACAGAGAACATGACAATAAATAATTGAAATTTTAAGTAAATTTAGTTTTTTTGAGACATTGTATTAGTAAAATCATAAGCAATATTCAGTAGGCAAAGATCTTTGATTTCAGGATAGTCAATGAGTTAATAAAATAACTTTTTAAATGTTGTTTTTTGGACATGACAGGGCCATAATACTCATGAATTCATTGTTCATATAGTTACCTTGCACATGGTCAAGCCAATGAGATCAGTCAATAGGTAGAACTAGCCTGATTAAGTGGATTACAGAACTATAATGGAAAGGACATGAGTGTGGGAAGGGGACATGTTGGGGGTGTCAGGGGGTAGGGAGGGAGAGTTAGGGATGGTTCCAATCAAAATGCATTGTATATATGTATGAAAAGGTCAAATAATAAATAATAGTCTGAAAAAAAAACCCATCTTTTTAAAGAATGCCTAAAACTTTTTTCAAAGAATGGCCAAGATCTGGTTAGACAGAGAAGAAGAGGGCCTTCCCCAGATACCAGAGCTGCTACAGGGACCCCATATGAATTTCAGAGTTTTTGTTATTTCTCTAAAAATAGTGTAGATGTTTGTTGGGAACAGCATTGAATCTATATGTCAGCTTGGGTAATAAGGATGTTTAAACACAGTGTCTTCTCTTCCATGCACATGACTTCTGAGATCTGATGACATTATGCACTTTGATTCCAGAGTATGTTGCAATGCTAGAGTGACTGAAAACTTGTGGTCACAGAATAATAGAACATACATGGGCCAATGGAATAAAAAAGAGAGGCCAGAGAGAATCCTAATATACATCACCAACAGGATGCTGGGAACATCTGATGTTAAGAGAATGCTGTCCTTGTTGACTGGTGTGGGCAATTGGATATCAGCATGCAAAAAATGAAAGCTAACATTTGTCCTATGTAGACAAATTTCTAAACAGTCTTATTAAATAAGAAATACAGAGCCAAATAGAGGGGTAATAGCCAAAGAGATCAGAGAAATAGCGAAGAGCCACTGACTAGCCTTAACTTAACCACAACGCTGTAGCTTCCTTAGAGAGAGCTTCTTCCTCTCTAACCTGTGCTTTTATTGCCTTCCTGTTCTGCCTTCTCATTGTCTCTAAGCCCAGCCACAACACTTTCTTGTCACTGCTTGTCTATACAGACCTCCAAGTCTCTATGGTTGATATTGGGATTAAAGGTGTGTGCCACCACGCTTGGCTGTGTCCTTGACCACACAGATACTCTGCCTGCCATGTGATTGGATTAAGGGCATGTGCTACTACCACCTGACTCCTGTTTTATGGCACGCTGTGACCTCTGATCTCCAGATAAACTTTATTTATTAACATACAAATAAAATATCACCACAGTCCTACACTATTAAAAAAAATCAATGAAACATTGACTGAAGACCGCCAACTATAAAAACTCTGAGGAGAAAACAGGTGAAGCTTCCTATCATTTACCTTGGCAGTGACTTATTTACTGGACTTCACACCCAGATCACAGGCTGCAAAGGCCCCCAAAGGACAGGCAGGGCTATGGTAAGCTGGAGAGTCATGTGGGACTGCAACAGACAAAAACCGATGCTGTGCAGTGAGACAGACAGTCAGCCGAAGCTGGAGGCCGCAGCTTCATGCTTCTGAGTGCAGACCTACAATTCAGAAGCAAATATTTGCCAACTGTGAATTGATAAGAGTCCTCATCCGAAATATACACTGAAGTTCCCCACGAGGGATGGTTGGTCTTAATACAGACTTGCCACAAATTAGAATCGGTGAGTAGGGAGCTTCACCTGAGGAATTGTTCTGGTTTGCCTTCATGGATGTAAAAGACCCACCCTTATGGTGCCACCCTTTGGTAGCAGCCAGATTATAAAGGGGCCTGGCAGAGGGAGATTGCTCTAGTTAACGCCTAGGCTCCCCTTTGCTACTGAATTTATTTGTCCTGTTGCGGCTGCTGATGGCTTCCCTGAAATTAGAATCACCTTTCCAGGCTTCCGTGAGGGGCTCTCCAGGAACTCTCCAGGTTTTGGGACTGCTGAGGCACCCAGCCTCCTGTCCTGAACCACTACTGGGTTCTGAACCTCTCGGGCAGAATCTTGATTATTACACTTGTAAAACCCAGTAACCCGACTAAAAATCAGACAAGGGGCTTGAACAGCTTTTTTTTTTTTTTTTTCCAAAGTAGATTTATAAAAGCCCAAGAAGTGGCTGAGAAGATCCTCCATAGGACCGTTTTGTATTCTCAACTTTGTATTCCAGACCTGCTGGGAATGAGCTGGAATGCAACCACAAGAACACACTTCCAGGCGGACGGAGGTGCTCTATTATTCCCATGACTTGTCTTTCTGTGAAAGCATGCCTTCTTAGGGTAGATGATGTGCTATAGCAGTGGCTCTCAAGCCTTTGGCTTTCAAGTTCTCTAATCCTTAAAGGTTTCTCCAGAGCCTGGGGAGATCATTCAGTAATTCAAGCCCTTGCTGGGTGAGCCTAGGGAGTTTAGTGTGGATCACTAGAGTTCACACAAGAGCAGGAAGTGGCAGTGTGCATTCATCTGTGGTCCCAGTGTCCCTGACGAGAAATGAAACATAGAGACCAGAGGCTCCCTGGAAGGTCATATGCCAGCCAGCCTGTGTAAGCAATGGTAAACAACAGGAAAGACTGAAGGGAAAAACACACACAAAACATTGTTCTCTGACCTACACACACATGCTGTGGTATATCTGCAGTCACACATGCACACATGCATGCATGCACGCACACACACACACACATGCATGCATATAAATATAAATCTCAGAGTCACTGTGCTGGTGGAGTCTGTATCAAAGTTTCTAGAAGAAAGGATTAAAGAATATATCTTCGCAGCTGATCATAACACCTCCTGTAGCATACCACCTATAGGAATGCTTTCCCGAAGGGCGAGGTCCAGGGATCACAAATCACCTCAATCTGCCTGGAAGTGTGTTCTTACGGTGGCATTCCAGCCAATTCTCAGCCAGGTTTGGAACACAAAGCTTAGAATACAAAACGCCTGTGCTGAGTGAGAATCTTCTTAGACAGTTGAGCTTTTGTTTATCTTTGAAAAAAATAACTATCCTTGCCCCTTTCCTGGCTTTTAATTGTCTTATTGTTTTCTACTGCAGAGAAGGTGCGGTGAAATCCTCAGAGTGCAGGGCCATCCTGCATTACATAGTGAGTTCCAGGCAAGTCTGAGCCACAGAGTAAAACTGTGTCTCAAAAAATGAAGGAAAAGAATAAAGAAAAGAAGACATCATTGTTCCAAAGAGAAGAAAAATGTTCAATTT
Organism: Peromyscus maniculatus bairdii; assembly: GCF_049852395.1. Classification (NCBI taxonomy): domain Eukaryota; kingdom Metazoa; phylum Chordata; class Mammalia; order Rodentia; family Cricetidae; genus Peromyscus; species Peromyscus maniculatus. The sequence continues at coordinate 73,769,579 of NC_134870.1, read as the reverse complement.
TGTAAGTGAAAGAAAACTTGAACCCATTCTAAAATGACTTCAGAAAAGCAGCAATTTTGTAATCTTACATTAAGTAGAATATCTGCACCCAACCTAAGTTTTCTTTTTACATTTTTAAAGACAGACATTTTGAAATCTAAACAGACATTTAAATCCACTTCAGAGAATGAAAACTGGAATGTGTGTTTTATTGCGTTGAACTTCCATGTGGACCCATGACAGATAGGCCTTAAAGGGCCTGTCTAAATGGGACTGCACTGTCTAAGGAAGAGCTGTGAACTGATAACCCCAATGGGATTCTTCTGATTGTGTAATAATGCAGGCCAATTGTGTATTAGCACTTCTCCTCCCAAGAGAACTCCTTTCCCTGGATAAAAGCAATATGACCTTCCTCCACTATACTGGTCAGGCAGGAACTTAAAGAGAAACCTGTTCGATGCTGTAGTTGCTGAAGTAGAGACTCTGGTTGCTAGGCATGGCCTGTTGCCATGGAGTCTAGGCCGAAGTCTCTCTAGTTATTCCATTACATTTCCATCTCCAGTTAACACCACAAGATCACAACCGACACTAGCCATGGCAGTTCTGCTCTGGACAAAGACCTCGGGTATTTCTGTCCTCTAATTATGTTTTTCCTCTTGGGCTGGAGAGATGGCGCAGCCGTTAAAGGCTAGGCTCACAACCAAAATGTTTTTCCTCTTTTCTCACTCTGGGGCTCTTGGTTAATTAAACGCCAATAGTTAGATCACATGGGAGAAAGCCTTTATTTCAAAACACCAAACTATACATTTCAAATATTACATTTTCTAAACAGCTGACTTTATAAAATCTCATTATTACCTGACAAGTTCATCTATGTGTTTTTAACATTTGTTTTTGTTTTACCTTTTTTAAGATTTACTTTTTAATTATATATATTTGAGTATGTTTTTTTGTGTGAATGAAGATGCCCTTGGGGGCCAGGAGATGGCATTGGATTCCTGAGAGCTATAGTTACAGGTATCTGTGGGTTGCCTATCATGGGTGCTGGGAACTGAACCCAGGTCTTCTCTCAGAGCAGTGTGTGCTCTGCTCTCAACCATGGGGCCATCTCTTCGGCCTTCTTTTTATTTTTGATTTTTTTTAAAACAAGTACAATGTGATGTTTGGGCACATGCTTATATTAGGTTCAACTCAGCATAAGTACACCTAGCTCCTCAAACATTTATTATGTTTTCATGATGAGAATACTCAGAAATCTTTCTTTTAGTTTTTGGGAAATAATATTCCATTATCCAGTTATCAGAATATAGTAGCAGCTGTAGAAATGCTGTACATAGGCCTGTTGAAATGGGATAGTGCTATCTCAGGAGGCCTGTCCTACCCTAGTGGGGAAGTCCTATGCCTTTCCAGTTCTACTTAACTCCTGCTCCTTTCCACCTGTAACTTAGTGCCCACTGACATGTCTTTCCCCATTCCCAGGCCCCGCTGTCCCAAGTCTCTGGTGATCCACACACTACTGTCACCTGCTGTGAGAGCAGCACTTTCCACAGGTCAGTGAGACCGTGAGCTGCGTTTCTGTGCAGGACATATTTCACTTAACATAGTCATGTCTACTTCCACCCGTGTGGTTGAAAATGACAAGATTGCATTGCTTTCATGGCAGACACACTCCATTGCTCCTTTACCTATTTTTTTTTTCATCTAGGTGGAGTCTACCACTTAGCTGTTGTGCACAGGGCGTCAGAACACACAAGGATGCAACGGTCTCCCCAACACACTGATTTAATTTCCCTTGGCCACATCATTTCCTTTGGCTTTCCCTTGCACGGCTGGATCATACGGCAGTCTATTCTGTTCTGTAGAGGGACCTCCATGCTGCATAATGGCTGCGCTAATTTATTCCCAATAAGAGCTGTGCAAAGCTTGCTTCTCCACACACGATTGGTAAGAGTCATTCAAAACGTAATGAGGACATCCCTCACTGTGGTTTTCATTTGCATTTCCCTGGTCGTTAGGGAATCTGAGCTCTTATTCATGTACCTGCTAGCCATTTGTACATGTTTTTTAAAATGTCTATTTAAGGTGTTTTGTTTTTTTTTTGCCCAATTTTAACAAGATTGTTGTTATTTTGCTGTTTGACTGAGTTCCTTATAGATTCTGGGTGCTAAACCCTGACCAGAAGGAAGCTTTGCATGTACTATACCCAACTCTGCAGGATGGCTCTTCGTCATTTTGAAGATCATCTTCTTTGCAGTGCAAAAATATTTTTACTTTGATGCAATTTCACTAGTCTTGTTTGCATTTTTCCCCCTGTGCTTTTGAGATTGTACACATTTTTTCCAATTCCATGTCCTGAAGCATTTCCTGTGTTTTCTTCTAGTGGTTTCATAACCAAAGTCTTTAAGCTGTTTGCAGACACCTTGTGCAACTGTTGAAACATAAATTCTCCTTCTGCTCTGCTCTCATCCACGTGTGTCTCCAGTTTCCCCAGCACTGCCTATCAATTTCTGTCATCCCCAATGCAAATTCTAACTACCTTTGTCAAAGGCTCAGTTGGCTGGACTTGTGTAGGTCTGTTTCTAGCCTATATATTTCAATAAACTGGCTCAGATGTCCGTATTTAAGCCAGTAGCATTCTGCTTAGAGAGTTACTGCTTTGTGTGATGTGCTTTGAAACCAGGGAGTGAATCACTTTTCTTTGTTCATGTTGTTTGCAGTTGTGTTGGCTGTTTTAGGTTTTTTCCTTTGGTTGTTTTTGTGGTTCCTTATGAAGTTTGAGATTTTTTTCAAGGTGATCGTGATGAATATTTTCTTTCCTTTCCTTTTTGTAATAGTAGGTATTGAAAGCAGGCCTTGCTTTTTAGACTAGGCATCAATTTCCCCACTGGGCTCTATCTCCAGCCCCTTTAAAAAGTTTTTAATTTGGTATAGAATCTCATGCTAAGTTGTTCAGGCTGCCCTTGAACTCACTCTGCAGGCAAGCCTTAAATCTGCAATCCTGCTGCTTCATTTTCCTGAGTAGTTGGGATTGTAGGCCTGTGACATTGTGTCTATGTCCATGAAAAAATATTGAACCCCAGTGTCTTTTTAGAAGAATTCCCAATCCAACTTTTTGGAACCATTTGAGAATTATTATTCTGAAACTGTAAGTCACCCTGCTTCCCATCACCATAGGCAAAACCAGGAACTGAATCTTCAAGTTGTCATTTATTTGGAGAACCTGCAAGCTGAGAAGAGAGCAGATTATTAACCTAAATATCTATCTCTTTGATATTTCTTTCTTTTATTAAACTTTGTGCTGAAAGAAGTTTCATATAATAGATTAGATCATGTTTTTTCCTCGCCAATTCCTCCCAGGTCCTCCCCACCTCCTTACCCACCCAAGTTTATAATTTTTCTTTCTCTTTTGCTTTAAAAACAAACAAAACCCAGAAACACACACACACACACACACACACACACACACACACACACACACACACACACACACCCCAAAAATACAAAAAATGAAAATCAAAATGAACAAGCCAGACACCAATAAGACGAAGAATGCCTGAACACAGCAGAACTGGACAGAAAGTGTAGCGATCTGCTCTTGAGTTTGTTTTGTGTTGGCCAGCCACTCCTGGGTATGGGGGCTGCTCTGAGCTGTGGTTCATATATTCAGTCAGATTCCATCGGCAAAAACTAAGTTTTTCTTTTGCAAGGGATATCCATTGCAGACAGCTTCTTGGTTAGGAGTGATCTTTAATCAGATAATTACAAACAAAGGGGAACCAAGGGGAGTCAGTGGTTCTGAATAGTAAGCATTCCCCTCTGGTCAGGCCCTCTCCTGTCTCTGAGATTATAGTATATAGTATTTCTCCATATCATCTCCTCTCCAGTGCAGGTGAAGGGTCCGGGACACCAGTGCCCCGAGTTTTGCATTTCTCCTGAGCCAGTTGTTTGGAGGATATTCAGAAGGAAGCTTAACATAGAGTGTGTGCATAGATCCCTTCCTACACAATGAAGTACACATGTGTTCTTATACCGTATGGTGTTTCCTTATCTAAGTGTTTGATAGAATTCCACCAAGCAGTTCTTTGATCCTGGGCTTTTCTTTGATGGGAGACTTTTGATTAGTGGTTCCCACATGGAAGGCACAATTGGAGTCACCTGTTAGAAAGGTCATTTCAGGCAAGTGTTGCTTCTGAGTAAATTGAGTTTGGAGCTGGGTCATTTTTAAACTTCTTTTGTCTGGTCAGAAAGAAAGAAAAAAAAAACAGGACAAAGAAATTTGAGACAGTGTCGGCCATAGATGAAATAACACTTGGAAAGAAAATAGCATGGTAGCCAACTCTAATTTGCTATGGATTCTCTTCTCCAATAGCGACTTTTTCTGCTTGCTCTGTGTTGTTAGAAATGAAAGTTGGCTTGGCGGATACTTTCCTCCCTTTTATTATGACCTAAATGACTTCAGCTGATAATCTTGTTCTGTGTGAGAGTGCTGCAATTAGGATCCTAAACAAAGTGAATTGAAACCTGTCGCAACTTTATTTTGCAACTGAAAGAAAATGAATTTGAACCTAAGAGCAAAAGACCAGTGGTCCTCTATCTCTTTTGTGTCTACGAATTCTACCATATTATCCAGAGAGAACTATGCATAGCAGGTACACAAGAAATCCAAAATACTTACTTAGACTTAACCCTTGCCACAAACGTTAATTTCAATTTTGTCCCCTTCCTTTCCTTTGGTATAGGGTAGGCTGGCTTCCAACTCATGGAAGTCATCCTGCTTCAGTATCCCAGATCCTGGGAGTATAGGTTGTACCACCACACCCAGCTTGATGCTTTAATTTCAGTATTAAACACGATACATTGCCTCATAGATCCAAAGGCCTGTGAGAGATTCTGGATTTATCAGGTCTGAATGTCTCTTGCCCTACCACTGGGTCTATCATGAGACTGGTTCTCCCACAGTACATAGGACCATACATCACCTCAGCCAGCATCTGCCTGGGGCCAAGGACTCTGAATATAGTCAGCCTCCCAGTGGACCATCATGCCATTTGAAATTCTGGAATGCCTTCACCCTGGGTGCCTTCCCTCTCCCTTTCCTTTCTTTCCTCAGGTTTCTTCAGTTAATTAAGACCTGATACAGGCTGGCTTATATAAGAGCCTTGTGCTGATTTTCCATAACTATGAGTTAAGTTGTGCTGGTTAATTTCAACTGTCAACTTGACACAACATAGAGTTATCTGGGAAGACAATCTTACTGAGGAATTATCTAAATTAGGTAACGCTGTGGGCATGTCTGTGAGGGATTGTCTTGATTGTTGATTGATGTGAGAAGATACAACCCACTGTACTGGGCGCCACTCCCCAGCCAGGAGGTCAGACAAGGATCTGTGTGTTTCGTTTTTCTCTGTGCTTACTGCGAATGTGATGTGACTAATTGTTTGAGTTAATGTCCCCCAAGTGATGGGCTCAGCCTGGACTTATAATCCAAATAAACTCTCCTCCCCAGTTGCTTTTGTCACAGTAACTGAAGTGAATCTAGAGCACAAGTCTTATCATCAGATCTTTACAGTAGTGAGGATGCTGTTTATATACAAACTGTAGGACAAAGAGGAGGTATTGACCCTTGTCAATTTGTTGAATCCCATACATTATGAAGGCCTCTAGTGGGCCTGAACATGCCAAATGTGGCTCTGGCAGGTCTTGCCCCTTTCCCTGTTCCCTCTGTCTTGCTAAATTGTTAGGTTGCATTCCTGAAGCTAGCCACCAAAGTCTATTTCCTTATTTGGCCACTTCCTCCTCCTGAGGCTGATCACCAAGGTCCAGCTATCGAAGTATTGAAGTCCAGCAATCAAAAGCCCCATTTTGACTATTCAGAATTAACATGCTCAGCCAAAACAAACCAACTCATTCTAACACAGACACCCCCTTTCCCTTTATAAACTGCCATTCACCTAAGGGCCACATCTGTCTTCTCTCGAACCAGAGGTAGTCCTTTCTCCCTCGGGGCAATATCCCTTCCTCCCTATACCTCGTTCCCGTCCCCTTCTCCCTCATCCTCTATCTCCCGTCTTTGTCTCTTATTCCCTGCCCTTTGTCCCTCTGAGGCAAACAGCTCTCCTTTGGGCTGAGAGCTTGGTACTGGTGTCCTGGGCTGTCCTTCATTTCACCTTGTGATTAAGATTTTGGAGAATTGAAGATCTTTAACCAAACTTAAACCATAATGAACTTGTACTTATACTTGGGATCAGAAGACCCCTTTTCAAATTCTGGCTCCACTATATTCTGGACGTCTCTATTTCTTTATTAGGGGAATGCAATGATAAGGCCCATGTCGGAGTCTCTTGTGTATAGTGAAGCATTTGAGATAACATTTGAAGTAAAAGAAACTGTTCAAACAAGGTGACAGCTGAGAAGGTAGCCTTGATCCTATGGTTTTGTGTTGCAAACAAACAAACAAACAAACAAACAAAAGAACAGGTGCTGGGTTTATCTGACGAGGATCTAGAACAGTCGTCTTAAAACTGCCTCAGAAATTAAGTATGGACTCCATTGGAATAAATGAAAAACAGGGAACTTCAGGAAATACATAGAGGCTTAAACAATGATACAAGAATTGAAAAGCAAAAAAAAAAAAAAAAAAAAGATCAATGGAATGTTAAAATTCAATTGCAATGAGTTCAATTGACATGAAAACAAGGGGGAAACTCACTGGGTGAACCTAGTGATGGGCTTGGGAGGGGCACAGGAAAGTGGATTCAACTGGGCTCTGACACCAACAGGAGGGATGGACCCACAGGACAGATGGACCTACAGGACAGATGGACCCATAGGACAGATGGACCTATAGGATAGATGGACCCACAGGAGGGATGGACCTACAGGACAGATGGACCTACAGGACAGATGGACCCATAGGACAGATGGACCTACAGGATGGATGGACCTACAGGACAGATGGACTCACAGGACAGATGGACCTACAGGACAGATGGACCTACAGGATGGATGGACCCACAGGACAGATGGACCTACAGGATGGATGGACCTACAGGATGGATGGACCTATAGGACAGATGGACCTACAGGACAGATGGACCTACAGGAGGGATGGACCTACAGGACAGATGGACCTACAGGACAGATGGACCTACAGGACAGGTGGACCTACAGGATGGATGGACCCACAGGACAGATGGACCTACAGGACAGATGGACCTACAGGACAGATGGACCTACAGGACAGATGGACCCACAGGACAGATGGACCCACAGGACAGATGGACCTATAGGAGGGATGGACCTACAGGGTGGGTGAACCTACAGGACAGATAGACCTACAGGAGGGATGTACCTACAGGAGGGATGTACCTATGTGAGGGATGTACCTATGTGAGGGATGGACCTACAGGACAGATGGACCTACAGGAAGGATAGGACATTTCAGGCTTGCTGAGAACCACAGAGCCAGCATCCACTGAGACCCTACCTGGTTTGAAAGAGTAACCTTCCACAACAAAGCAGCGTATTATTCCATGAAAGAACCAACCAGCTGACACAAATGGCAGGAGCTTGTCCAATTTGTTCATTTCAAGATTGGAAACTAGAACTCAAGAAGGTGCACTATTTGTCTGTATTTAGCTGTGGTTGGGGGCTGAGTCATGTTCCCTTTAGAGCACTCTTGCTTTGAAAAGATGTAAGTTCCCCTAGAGTGTGCCTCAGTTTACCGTGGAAAAGGAAGGGAAATGGGCAGGAGAGATCCTTCAGTCAGTAGAAGTATATGAGTTAGCTGAAGTATATCATGATGGGTGGGGATGTTAGCTCAGTGTTCAAGGCACTTGCCAAAGATAGAGAGCAAAAGATTGGATCATCAGAAGCCAAGTCAATGTTAGGTGAGTGTGGCAAGCCACCTGTCATTCTAGATTTGGAAGGCATACTTGCACATGCCTCCACAGTCTCCACGCACAAGAAAAATAGTAAACATGCAACACACACACACACACACACACACACATACACACACACACACACACACACACACACGAGAAAAGAAAACAATCACAGTGCTTAGTTAATAGCACTGCCAGATAAAATAGAGGATTCCCAGATAAATTGTAATTTTAGATAAAACCCAACCATTTTGACATAAGAATGTTCTAATGTATAGTAATAGTTCAGGTGCTCTTGTACCCAAATTTATTATTTATTTGAGATTTAAACTTAGTTGGGAACCTCTGTTTGGTGTGGTAGCTTTCTTCTTCTTCAAGCTTTACTTATTCTGGGGGAAGGAAAGCTATAAATATCAAGGTGCCCAAGGTCACTTAGTATATTGGCAAAGGGGCCACACACACTCATACTCACCACCATTACATTGCTTATTACATAGTCTATGAACTTCATGATGGTTATTACTGGTTGTCAACTCAACAGGACCTAGAATCACCAGGAGACACACCTCTGGGCATGCTGGTGTGAGATGTTATAGATAGGTCGTTTGAGGTAGGAAGAGCCACTCTAACTGTAGACAGCACTATTGTATGGGCTGGGACTCTAGACTGAATCAAAAGAAGGAGGCACTTTGAGCACAGGTGCTGGCATCTTTCTGCCTCCTGACTGCAGTACAATGTGAACAGTTGTCTCATGTTCCTCTGCCACGAGAACTCTACATTTCTCATGGCCTGTGACCCAGAACAAGCACCTCTTTCCTGGAGCTGGGCTTGTCACTTGTTCTGTTACAGCACAGAGACAAGTGACTAATACTCTCATGGATTGTTCAATTTCTTCCATAATGGCAAGGCATAGATGAGACAAGTTGAAAGACAAGAAAAAGCATCACCCCAGATGATGCAGGATGCTCACACTGGCAAAGCCATGCCCTAGATCATTGTCTCTCTCAACTCTCATAAAAGAAGCTTTGCTTTGCAGGAGGTGGTCATTAACACAGAGATCCACAAGTCAAAGCACTGAGAATAAGAGACTATGGACAGCCCCTTCTTCCAAGACTTGGGGACTGTTGGAATACTGGGTGGAAGAATGATAAGAGCCAGAGATGGTGGATAGCTATGAGGAAACAGTGTTCTCCAGACACAACAGATTATCCATCACACCTGGTGTATGCTGACAGCTGGGGTGTGGCTTCAGCCTCATCTCTATATAGAACACGGTTTCCTGTGGGGAAGAAAACCAGAACATGAACAGCTCTTTCATATTAATGCACAAACACACTTGTGAACATTTATGGCAATTAGCCAAATTTGTTCAGAGCATTTAAAATGTGACTTGATCCTTCTCTTTATCTTCCAGGGCTCTAATTTCTGCTTAAAAGTCCCAGGTAACTTTTTTCTTTTTCAAAAAGACTAGTACTTTGTCTTCATCTCATCAAACTGCCTCCCTTGCAATGTATTTGAACTAGAACTATGGAAGGAAAACTGTTAAATTAGATTTTAGTGTGATGATGAAGGTCAGAGCGCCTTCTCTCTGGGCTTCTGCAGTATTTCCACACAGTCACTATTTCATCTTGACAGTAGTCGATGGGCCAGGCAGATGTTGCTCTCCTATTTCCAGCATGTGGAACCTGGAATTAGTAGGTGTCTTAGGGTTTCTATCGCTGTGAAGAGCCACCATGGCAACACTTATAAAGGAAAACATTTGATTGGCACTAGCTTACAGTATCAGGGCAGGTGGGTTAAAGCAGCAGTCACTGTCCCATAGTGTCGGGATTATCTTTTTGTACACTGTGTCTCTGTTTAACCTCACCTGCCTAAGGCACTGTTTAATAGAGCTGAATGGCCATTAACTAGGCTGGAAAAGATAGGCGGGACTTCTAAAGAGATATAGAAACTCTGGGAAAGAATCAGAGCCATGGGAGATTTGTCAGACAGACACAGAGGAAGTCAGACATACAGTACTGAGGAGAGGTAATGAGCCATGAGGCAGAATGTAGATTAATATAAATGGGTTAATTTAAGTTTTAAGAACTAGTTGGGAACAAGCCTAAGATAAGGTCAAGCTTTCATAATCAGTAAAAAGTCTCCATGTCATTAGTAGAGAGCTGACAATATAAAGAAAGACCCGTTATATTTGGTGCCCAACATGGGGCATGTATGTCCTGATCTTTCTGCTTCCTCCCTTCAAGTGCTGGGATTAAAGGCATGAGCCACCACTGCCTGGCCTCTGTGGTTAACTAGTGGCTAGCTCTGCCCTCGGGTCTCCAGGAAAGCTTTATTTGTCAGAACACAAACAAAATATCATATAACACAACTTATTTAAAAATGTAATGTAAAGTTCTATTCCTTTGTTGTTATTTTTTTTATTCTTTATTCTTTGGCTTTTTATTCTTTTGGGGGCCCACCACCCAGCTCTCAAACAAATATACATGGAGGCTTAGTCTTATTTATGAATGCTAAGCCTTAGCTTGGCTATTTCTAGCCAGCTTTTCTTAACTTAAATTATACCATCTATCTTTTGTCTCTGGAATTTTATCTTTCTCTACTTTATATACCTCTCTTTACTTCCTATGCCATAGTTTTGCTGTGTAGTTGGGTGGTGGGCCCCTGGAGTCCTCCTCCTCCTTCTCTTGCTTCTTGATCTTTTTCTCCCAGATTTCTCCTTCTCTTTATTTTCTTTGCCTGCCAGCCCTGCCTATCCTTTCTGCTGCTTTGCTATTGGCTGTTCAGTTCTTTATTTGACCAATCAGGTGTTTTAGACAGGCAAAGTAACTCAGCTTCACAGAGTGAAACAAATGAATGCAACGTGAAAGAATGCAAGACATCTTTGTATCATTAAACAAATGTTCCACAGCATAAACAAATGTAACACATCTTCAACTAATATTCCACAACAGTCCTTGAAAGCTGCTATTACAAACTGTTTAGGGTAATTAAGAAATGCAGATTAATAGTAACTGTAACAGTCAAACTTGTAGTCATGTTAGGTATGTTTTTAAGGTTAAACAGGGATATATTTTAGATAGATAGGTGGTCTTCAAACACTTCAGAGATCTACAGAATATGACATTTAAGATGTTTTAACAACATAAGGCTTTTCATGACAGTGAGACACATCTGCTCCTAGCAGCACCAATCTACTTCAAAGAACATGATGGTCATTGAAGAGTCTCCATATGGAGTTTGCTTTCAATGTGACAAAGTTAGCCATTTGGGCAAGAAACTGCCCTTGCCTGAATTGCTGACAGTATGCTGTCCAAATTTGACAAGCAGGATACAAAGAAAGTTGACTGCTGAAATTTGCCAAGACAAGGTAGGCCAGTCCTTCAAAATTCCTGCTTCACAGGAAAGTCTGTCAAATATGGATGCTCCAATGTTACAGAGGAACCTTGGATGACTGTCCAGGCAGTCATCTATCTCTGTCATTTCTATAGTTTTAGAAATGTCTTGCTCTGTACTTGCTGTTTACTCAGGCAATATTTATCTTTTTCAGGTCTTTGATGGAGTTAAGGAATAGATATTTATAGTCTTATAGTTTTTCTTGTTACAAAATTCAAAAAAGAAACTCACAACAGAGGTGTAAAGTTTATAAAGGTTGAGAAGCATAAAAGCTTAATTTGTTTATCTAAGAAAATGTTTTAAAGTCTAAAAAGATATTTTTAGTTTGGTAATACAAGTTAGGATAGAAAGTGATTCAGGTACAAAATTTTGGACTCACCAAGATAGGATAGATAATAGAATACTTTCTCCAAATTTGCCAAATACAAGTGGACTGGACATTATGAATGTAATTCTTACCCAATAATTGTTCTTATTGTATATAGTTTATTGATGCTAGAGTAAGAGCCTTTTATGGGACTAAAAGGGGGAGATATTGGGAAAATCTTTTTGTACACTGTGTGAAGGTGTGTCTCTGTTTTACCTCATCTGCCTATGGCACCTTTTGATTGGTTTAATAAAGAGCTGAATGGCCAATAGCTAGTTAGGAGAGAACAGATGGAACTTCTGGGGAGATATAGGAACTCTGGGAAAGAATCTGAGGCATGGGAGATTCACCAGCCAGACATGGATGAAGTCGGATATACAGTACTGAGGAGAGGTAACAAGCCATGTGGCAGAATGTAGATTAATATAAATGGGTTAATTTAAGTTTTAAGAGCTAGTTAGGAACAAGCCTAAGCTAAGGTCAAGCCTTTATAATTAATAAAGGGTCTCTGTGTCATTATAGAGAGCTACCGACATAAAGACCTATTATACCACAGACTGCTCATGGGGCCAGCATTTTCTCACATGAAAGGAATCAACTTTCCTAGCTTTGGAAGAATGAGGTCTTAAGGGTGATATAATCATAGAGCTGAGTCATAACAAGAACATCACAGGACCTTGTGAACAGGAAATACACAAGACCACCCAACAGCAGCTCTGATGTGACTGATTTATCGTGATGACTGCATGTCACTGCTCTCTGCTTCATTATAATGGAATCGTCATGTGTTTAGCCTTGCAAAACAGGTGCTCCCATATGCATCTGATGTCATACCAGACCGCAAAGCTGATATAATGACAGAAAAGAGCAAATTCTGTTCTGTTTTTTTTTTTTGTCAATTCCTGGAATTTTCCATCTCTCAATCTTATCTCAAGAATAATCCTCCCACCATTCATATTTTCCACAAAATGAGATATCCACAGATGTAACCCTCTTAAGAAGCCCACACTTTGTTTTGTGTGTGTGTTCATATTCCTGTGTGCATGTGCTGGTATGTGCATGCATGTTTGTATGCAGAGCCCAGATGTCAACATCTGGTATCTTTCTTTAGGCACCATCACTTCTGGTTTTTGAGATAGGATCTTCTCTCAATAGGTTGCCTGGCCAGAAAAATGCCAGAACACTCCTATCTAGCAATTTCAGTTCTTACTTCAACATATTTTATGAATGCTCTTCGCTAATGAGCAGGAAAGGGGCCAGGCTATGGGCTATAAACCCTCAAATCCCAACCCCAGTGATGTTCTTCCTCCAGCAAGGCTCCACCTCCTAAAGGTTCCATAACCTCCCAAAACAGTGCCACCAACTGGGGACCAAGTGTTCAACACCTGAGCCTATGGGGAACATTTCTTATTTAAAATATCAAGCCCCTCTTCAGTCTTTTCCTCCTAGTTTTGAGGACTTAGAATCATCACATTGTTGATATCGTCATCAGGTCAGGTTTTCTGTTCTAAGGGCAGCTCTTCATCAGACTCAGTCCTCTCTCAGCCCCTGTGCTCAGGCTGTGGAGCACCCACCTCCGTGCTCCCCTAGGGGGTAGAGCTTTTAGAGAGAAAATACCAGCAGGTTTTAGAAATGAATGCTCTGCCTGCTGGGTTTTGGATATGACTGTGGATTCTTTTGGAGAGAGGCTATTCAGCAGGAAAATCCTTTGTTGTAAATGTTTGAGTCCTAGGAGCTAATGTTAAAGGCTTTCACTCAATGCCAGCAAAAAATATACAACCACCAAAGAGCTCTGGAAGCTAAGCTCAGAGTGAAAGGGAGGCATGGCGGTATCTAAGCAAAATGAGCCAGAAACTGGGACAATGTTTTGACTTTTAAGCAGTAGAATTTTCGTACATGTCATGGACTTTCCTCAAAATAAATGCAGAGAAAGAGGGGGAAAAAAAACCATTGTGGAGAAAGACAATTGCTGAAACCTTCTGTAACAGCCAGGATGAACGTGCGCCCTAGCAGGGATTTGCTAGACCGGGTTCTATTGCACAGGCTGAAGAGGCTGAGAACCTGTTAGCTGCTAAGTCCAGCAGAACAAATGGCTTATCCATCCCAATTTAATGCTGAAGGCGTAGAGAATTCTTGGTGAGCAGCTGATCTTCAATCCATGCTGGGATGTCTGAGATGCTGGACTCTGACGTCAGTGAAAGATGGCAGCAGTAGAGTAGATTCATCCCTCTCCAGGAAGGTCAGCTACTCCAGGGCCTAACGACCTCCCCAGCCTTGGGCTTCTGACCAGGTATCAAATCCAATCAGAAATAAATTGGTCATACCATTCTGCACCAGTGAACTCAACACTGTTTTTGCTGTTATTGTTTGTGTGTTGACAGGGAGTGCAGACTGAGTCTCCTGTCTTCATCTTCCAAATATTGGGATTTCACACCCATGCCACCATGCCAGATGAAAAAAGAGCAGCTTTTAGACTAAAAGCTGATCTAGGGATGTGGTGAGGCCCTTTCATCTGAACATAACAGCTATTAGCATCATCATCAAAAGTGTATGTGACTCTATGTACAATACCTCCAAACTAGGCCTGTTACCACTGACCTTTGACATTCCCTCATAGAATGGAGGTCACTGGATTCTCTTTTGACATTCAAGAGATTCCCTCTTGCACCTCCTAGTTAGTTATATGTTATTCTACTCTGATTGTTGGAGTACATAGTGTGTAGAAGGTGGGACTTCATGGATGCAACCTATGGGAAAGTCATCCATGCTCGGGTAAGACCTCCAGAGGTGTGGCTTTGTGGGTTCACCCATGGTCCTATAAATACCCTTCACCATGTTTTGTAGGTAAGCCCAGTACCCTCGTTGGTTCACTATTTTGGACTTGGTTGGAATTATGCTTTACTCTGTCATCAGTGTCCTCTCTGGGATGAGTAAGCGTTTGTTCACATCTTCCCAGGCAAAGTTCCTGGAACGTGGGGAAATGTTTCTCCATAAATATTAGAGACTCATCTGCCAAAATATCCAAAAGTACTCTAATACGAGTTATGTATGTAAGAGTCATAATTTACTCTCCCAGTACTTACTCCTTTGAAATTTCATAACTGAAAGAGATTCAACTGCCCACTGCCTCAACAGAGGCATACTGTGTGTGTGTGTGTGTGTTGTGTGTGTGTGTGAGAGTGTGCATTCATGTGCATGATCATATTGTGTGCATGTAGAGACTAGAGTTCAACCTACAATGTCTTTCTCTGTCACTTCCTGTCTTATGTTCTGTGACAGTGTCTCTCACTGGAGCTGGAGGTCAGCAAATGGCCAAGCCCAAGAGATCCTCTTGTCCTGAGCTCACAGCACTGGGGTTATATATGCATACCTGGATGGGTCTGGGAATGTGTCTTCATGCTTGCACAGGGAACACGTCACTGACTAAACCATCCCCTCAGGCCCTGGCACTCCTATGGTACAACAGGCACAGAAGTTCTTGGTTGTGTGAGCCTTCCTTTAGGCCAGTTAATTCAAAACAAAACTAACTCTTCCACTCCAAATTTAAAAACAAAACAAAATGAAAAAAAAAAATGACAAAAAAATCAACCTGTGCAGAGGTGTAACATTTTCATAGCAACAACAAAGATAAACAAAACTCCTTGGCATTACAAAGAGAATGGCATTTTAGAGATTTTAGAGGTCAGAACTTAATTAGCCATGTGGCCTATTCGTACAAAATAGTGTTATTTTTTCCTTTACAAGAGTGACCAATATGTGGGGGAAATATGAAGATTATTTTCTGTAAGACTTCGATGCTGAAGATAAGCAGGGTGCTGCAGACCTTCTCGTTCTCTGCACTGGCCTGAGCTCAGAAACACTGCATACATGTTGTTTAGCTCTCAGTATTGAGACTTTGTAGATAGGAGATATGACTCAGTGTGTATTGGGTACTTTTCGTTGCTGTGATAAAATACCACAACCAAAAGCAATGCTAAGGAAAAAGGAACATTTATTTTTCCTATACTTCCCGAGGGATAGAGTCCCTAATTGTAGAAATGGCATGGCAGCAGGAAGCTGAGAAATCTCATCCTAATCTACATGCAGTGAGGAGAGCAGGGTGGCGTGGGAGAGAAGTGGAATTGAGACAAGGCTTTACCTTCTCAGAGCCTCCCTCCCTCCCGTGAAGTGGTTCTTCTATCTAAACTGCACCTCCTAGGGGCTCTATACTTTCCCCAAACAGTGCCACCACCTGGGAACCAAGGGTTCAAATATCTATGCCAATGGGGGACAGTTTTTCATCCAAACCCCCATGTGATGAGACAAGTAAGAAGAGGGAATTCCTATACAAAGAGCGGTACTAGGGATGAAGTGCTCATGCAGCTTAGTGGTAGAGTGCTTCCCTAGGATACATGAGGCCCCAGGTTCAACACCCAGCACCAAAAATAAAAATGAAATAAAGTAATAAGAGAAAGGAATTGAGTCCGATAAGAGTGGCTGCTTCAGTTAAGAGTTGTGACATAGGAGAAAATCTTACCGTAAATATCTAATTATAAGAAGACCAGGCGCATAAATAGTCAAATATTCATGCACAAGAATAAGCAGATCAGAGTCTTGAGAGGTGGACAACTTTGCCATGTCTGTGGGACGCTGAGAAGGCTGCCACCGATGGGGCTATTTGAGAGACGTTCAGTGACATTTGGGGGACACAACTTTGTACACATGGCCCTGCACCTGAACCTTCTCTTCTCTGGGACAAGTTTCTCCACGCTCAGTGGCACAGATCTTGACTTTAAGCATCAGGAAGACATTTAGCCAAGATCTACTCTGTATCTCCACCCAGTTTTAGGTCGTGGTCTTTGTGGAACGCCACTGCCGCCTTCTTCACATTTCACCTGTAGAATCTGGGCAGCGATGGGGATGAGACAACTCAGCTCTTGCCTCTGGGAGGTCATGTCAGGACCTTGAGAAGCCATGACCGGGAATGGAGATCTGATGCCCTCTTCCCATCTCTGCTGGTACTACATGCATGTGGTACACATGTATATTCTCAGTTACGCATGTGTACACAGAAGACAAGGTATTTTTTAAAGATTTATTTTATTTGTGTGTGTGTGTGTTTTGCCTGCATGCGTATGTGTGCACAATGTGCATAACGCGCATGCCTGGTGTCAGGGTTTGTGACCCACAATGTGGATGCTGAGAACTGAACCCTGGTCCTCTGCAAAAGTAGCGGGAACTGTTAACTGCGGAGACACTTTTCCAACACTAAATAAAACACCAGTGTGGTTTTAAGCCATCAAATATGTGTAATTTGTTATGGTATTCAGAGGGAACCAACATAGATACAATAAAAAGTAACCCGTGGTTAGTATTGAGTGCCTGTAATTCCATCACTAGGAAGATGGAGGCAGGAAGATCAAGAAGTCAATTTGAAGGTCACCCTTAGCTACCCAGAAAATTAGAGACCAAAGTAGACCGCACCAGCATATGCCTTAAACAAACAAAACAAAAACAAAGAAGAAAAATAACTCAAAGAAATTGCTAAGCCTCAGGCTGCAGGCCCTCCTGGTAAGCCTGTGTGTGGAAATCTCTCTCTCTCTAGGGTCTAAGGTAGAAATAGAGTGGCCAGAAAAATAAGTTCCTCTTACCAGAAAAGTATGAAGGGGTGGCAGGGGTGAAAACAAAGAAAGAAGCTCAATGGGCATGTCCAAGTAAGGCAGAGTATTGTTGGGGAGAAAGGAAGGTGCCAGCATTGGGAAATGGGTGGGGCATTTCCATCCTCAAAGTCTGACTCAGACCAGAAGCACTGGCTTTCTCTCTCTCTCTCTCTCTCTCTCTCTCTCTCTCTCTCTCTCTCTCTCTCTCTCTCTCTCTCTCTCTTTCTCTCTCTCTTTCTCTCTCTCTCTCTCTCTCTCTCTCTCTCTCTCTCCCTCCCTCCCTCCCTCCCTCCCTCCCTCCCTCCCTCCCTCCCTCCCTCCCTCCCTCTTTCTTTCTTTCTTTCTTTCTTTCTTTCTTTCTTTCTTTCTTTCTTTCTTTCTTTCTTTCTTTCTTTCTTTCTCTGTGATGGATGGTGGGGAAGACGGTGTGCTTTTTCATTGCTACACAAATGACTGAACACAAGAAATTCTGACAAACGGAAAACAACTCAATGACTAAACAGACAAGCAGCAGACTGGGCAGGAAAGGGCCGCTTTGGGCAATCACCGGCTTGGGCCATATCCTGGGCAAGAGGGAAAGTTACTGGGGCAGAATCGGCTGACGGTAAGGCAGAGGGTAAGAGAGAGGGTGTAGGAGAGAGGGAGGAGGGAGAGAGAGGGGAGGAAAAGGAAGAGGAGGAGGAGAAAAGAAGGGGAGGGCAGAAGGGAGAGAGGGAGGGAAGAGAGGGGGGAGGGAGGAAGGAAGGGAGGGAGGGAGGGAGGTGGAGGGAGGGAGGGAGGGGGAAGGAAGAGGGAGGGAGAGAGGGAGGAAAGAAGGAAGATGACTAGGTAGGTTGTATTAAGAAATTGGTGTGGATACTGTAACTCTGCTGATTTGGTGGAGTTCAAGGATGCAGGTGATCTTAGGTGGGTCTCCTGAGGTGCAGATCCTGCAGGATCCTCCCTCAAGCCCCTCTAGGTCACAGGCTCACAGTGGGACCTTACCCTCTCAAGGTCACTACAAACCAAGCATAGGCTCCCTGTCTACCCTCCCTGCCCAGATGCTCCCTACATATCTGGTGAGAATCAGGGCTTCTAGAGGCTTTGAAATCATTAAGAAGTATAACTCTACTAGCATTCACTTGCTCTAGGGAGCTACCCTGTGGAATCGAGTGTCTGAATATCTGTGCAGGAGGCCAGGACTGTGCTGATCTTGGGTAGGACCATTAGGGAGCAGGCAGCTGATGCCATAGACCACTTCTGCCTGGGGACAGCTGCAGTGGGTGTTCTCACTCCTGGGAGGCTCACAGCCTGGTGGGAGTGAGAAATGGGGAGGGAAACCTTGGGTTTTCCATTTCTTTTGCCCCTTTTAGCCTTGAAGATGAAGACCTTCCACCTGAAACCTTACTTTCTTTGCATGTTAAGTTTCAACTTGGTCTTGGTCCCCAGATTTTCTGTGCAGGACTTATGATGAAGATTCACAAGCCGAGTGGGAACACTTCATTCTGGAATCCCAGTGCTGGAATAAATCAATACATTTTCTTCTATAGTTAGGTGGGTGCTATCACTTTATCTTATTATAAGTACTTCTGAGCTTTATGACGATGTCACCAGATGTACTCGAAATTTTAAATAAATGTGTTTTTGTGCCCACCTGTGTGGTGGCTAATTATTGTTGTCAATTTAATACCTGGGAAGAGGGAACGTCAGCTGGGGAATTGCTTCCACTGGAATGGTCTGTGGGCAGGCCATCCATCGGTGGAGAATTTTCTTGATTGCTAATTGGTGAAGGAGAGCCCACCCCACTGTGGGAAGCGCCATCCCTAGGCAGATGGGCCTGGGCTGAATATGAGAGCTAGTTTAATGTGAGATTGAAAGCAGGCCAGTGAGTCGATTTCCTCTGTGGTCTTTTCCTTCAGCTCACACCCTGCCTTCCCTAGCAGATGGACTGGAAGCTGTAAGTCGAAATAAACCCTTTCCTCCCCAAGTTGCTTCTCGTCATGGCCTTCGCTGCAGCAGCGTGAACCTGACTAGGACAGAAGCTGGTGCCAGGATTGTGGGGTAGAGCTGTGGCGAACCTGACCATGTTGTTTTGGGAAAGAGTGTTCGGAACTTTGGGCTGGAAAAGCCACTGGTGTTGAGAGCTTACTGAGCTTTTCTGTGGGAACCTGGAAGACAATGCTGAGAATGGGAGTTGGCAGGAGGTGGAGGAGTTCAAGGTTATCCTTGGCTACACAGGGAGTTGGAGGCCAGCCTGGGGTACACGAGACATTGTTTCAAACAACCAAATATTAAAAAAAGTATTAAAATACTACAGGAAACAATGAGGCCATGTGAAAAAAACATTCCCAGCTGTTGGGGGGGGGCATTAACCAAATCATAACCAACACTTGGGCTTTGCCAACACCACCTCACAACCTGGTGAATGCTGTATTAGGGAATATTTGAAGTAAAGAGCAAGGTCCCTGAGGCAAACCGCCCCGGATGAAGATGGAGTTGGGATTTCAGCCCAGGTTGTAAAGGGCTTTGCAGAACAGTGGCCAGCAGCAGCTTAGGAACAGGCAACAGATGGTACGGAGACGGGCTGTGCTCCAACTCTGTGCTGCAGAGGGCCCTTGGTGCGCAGCCTGGCTGTGTGGACCTGGACCAGACTCATCCCCAGTGCCCTGTCTGCTGGCAAGGATCTGGGTTCCCCGACAATGAGCAGAGGGTTGTGGTTTGAGCTGGGCCCCTTCCCAGCCACTCAGCTCGGCTTGGCCGCCGCACTTACCTCCGTTCAAGCCTGTAGATGCGCTTCTGCAATTAAACTCACCAAGGTAAGCGGTCTTCACAAAACCCAGGTGTTTGCAGCTGCTCTCTCTAAAAGGAGAGAGAGAACTGCCGATTTCTGGCCAGCCATCTCATTCCATGATTGTTGAATGACGGTTGAGGCGAGGTGCTTGTGAGAAAGATGAACACAGAGTCCAGCTTTTCATGAGATGCTCTGGGAATGGACACTAACTCTCCAGGTGTCTCCGGAGTACCAACATACCATTGAGATGATGAGCAAAGGCGTTTCTGTGCTGTGCCTTCCTACCTCAGAATCCCCGCAGGGTATGAAAATAAGCTGCAGCATGACCGTTTGGAAGCAGTTTTGGGGTGTCTGTTGCCATCAGGCCAACTAAGTAGACAAGCTTATAAACGCCCCACACTGTGATGATCTATGTAACTTCTGGTTCTCACAGTGGAGCACAATCCAATTACATCCTGCGATGCCCAAAGGTTGTCCTGTACAAGAGACAAAGACCTCAACTCTAGCGAGCACCTGTGAAAGGTGAAAGCCATCTACCCACAAGGACTCTGGCTCCCAGGACCTAGAACCAAGGCAGGGACTCTATCATCCAGGCCTTTCTTCCCTCCTGTTTCTTCTTAATTCAGATATACAGGCAATAGTTTCCTGTGATCTGCTTGTTTCGAGAACTCTAAATTTCATATTTCTAATTCTGTAAGATGCACTTTAAGGAATCATTTGTCATGGTTACTTCCACGATGCTTTGACTAAGATAGGTTCAGAGACCACGCAAGACCCGGACTGTGTGGGAAAGGAATGCCGGGTGGGGTCCCAGTGACCCCTCAGAGAGATGCTTCCAGACTTGGGGCTTTTGTTGACACTAACTGTATGGAAAACAGAGGAAAAAAAACCACCAAAATTTAGCAGCTTATAGTATCAAACATGTGCCTGCCACCCCACAAGACGTCCACAACATCTCAGCACCAGCAACAGGAAGGCTGACCATGGTGGCTTTAAAAAGAGTCCCCCTGTGGACAGAAAGGATGATGCTGTGAACTCCTAATAGTAGTGACTGTGACTACACCACTGTAGTCACAGTCACTACTGCTCAGCTTCTCATCCACTCCTGGATATTTTAGCATGTATCTATAAAGTAAGTACTTTTATCCATGACCACCGTAACATCGCCAGGGTTGAAGTAGTAATCCCCTTCCCATTTCTCAAGCTCTGTGATTAATGTCCCTGTGTGTCACCAGCATTTCTGTATCTTTTTTACCAAAAGCCACACATGTTCTGCACACACCATGTCCTGGTCATGTCCTGTGTGGCTCTGCCAGCCTCTAGCTGCACTTTCCATTTCATTCTCTGTCATTGTTGACAGACCAGGTCATTCCTCTTTGGACTTCTCATGGACAGATGACCCAAACACAGATCTTTCCCATCGTTTCTCAGGGTCCTCTGTTTGGCCACAGATTCACAGCGGCTCCCTGTCCTGTCTAGACAGCATCTCGATTGTGAATGTCTAGTCCAGCTGGACATCGGGATTTTCTGTGGTCCTGTGCACACAGCCTACTTGACACTTGTCCAGGCTGCAGGGGTGGCGTTCATCGGTGTGACTGACTGCTTTCTTTCTTACCGGAGTACTCACTCCAAGAAAGCAAGAACTTTGCTCATAATCGGGAGAAAAAACATCTATGCCAGGTTCTCAATCACCACTGTAGACGCAGAGCCCAGCACACAACTTGATAGGTACTCGGCAAGTCTCCTGAATATCAAAATACATTCTCTAGCCTTCCACTAACTTCTTCATTTTCTTGGATAAAGCTGTGCTTGCCACAGTGAGTAACAAAGAAATGAAAGCTGTGGAGCTTGTTCTAGAATATGCCCCATCTCTGCTGTCCTTAATGTACCTCGTTGTCAGCACAGCGGCCACAACTGAGATCCAGTTCATTATTCTGAACTTTTGAGTACCAGAGTTTTCCTAAATTTTAAGTAAAATTTCCTTTGAGGGAAAATATATTTTAAGAGAGAGCAGGGAAGTGTAGAGGAAAAGCTGAAGACTCAAGGGGGTTATTCTAAATCAGTTATCATTGCTTATGTATTAATTTGCATTATATATATATATTCATTATATATATATGTATATATATATATTCACCACACACGTACACACCTCACAGCACACACAACCACACACTCAAATCACATACATACTACCACATACATACACATATCAAACCACACACACACACATCATATACCACTTGTAATGCATACACAAAAGTATGTATACACCAAACACATATACCTCACACACATCAGATACCACTATACACACACACACACACACACACACACACACACACACACACACACACACCATACACATATCATTTACTACCACATACATCTACACACATACAAATAACACCACACATACAAACAACACTGCCCCCATACACTCCAAACACACACATCTCCCATACACCCCACACACCAGACACCATCATATACATACATACATACTCTTGCACTTGGCATGCAGCACATTCCACACAACACACACCATCATGCACACACCTCCCTTTGTGTGCTACTTTATTAACTGGGTGCTGATCCGGTGCTTAGAAGAGAAAAGCAATAAACAACGGATGTTAGTCCCAGAGCATGTCTTCTCTGTAGATTAGCTTCCCCGCTATCACCTTATATCTCAGAATGCCCACCTGCTGGGTGAGAGAAGGCATGTGAGCATGCTGTGAGGGTCTTGGATCTGGTTACTGGCTTTCACCATGTACTCAGTGTGGACCTTCAGGTCTTCAGAGCTGGCACTGTCAGCCACAGAAATCAGACTCTCCCAGCTGGGACCCTCACATCTTCTAACTCTGATCACATTTAGGAGTTACTTCTGAATTCTGTCACCTGGAAATGCAAACAAACCATAATCCCAGGTGAAAAGTAAGTATTTTCAGATGGGAGGGAGGGAAGTGGTCCTACTCTGTCTAAATGCCTGCTTTAGGAAGAAGGTAGTGTTTCCTAACCCAAACCAGCACCCCCACCCCCTTCCTGGGTCCCCCTGGAAGCCTGAGAGCTCTTCCTCAGGCTGCCTTGCTAACTCTCACCTGACCTGGACCAGCAGGTCCTTCTTCAGCGTCAGGGTCCTGAGGAGGAAGGTCCAGGGGATCGCAGAAAAGGCAGATAGGACAGGTGGGCTCCGGAGGTCTGGCATAAGCTGTTGTGTGCCAAGCACGCGTATTTAGAAGTACAGCATCTTGTCTACTACTCTTTCCAGGGAAGGAATGGGACAAAGTCACCAGAACCTGTCCGTCATACAGTGGGAGCAAGTCTGCAGGAAGCGAATCAAACAATGTTGCACAAAGGGAACACAGGATGTCTCAAGACTGTTACAGTCCAAGGCCTTATGGTGGGGAGAGTCGCCTTCAGTATGAGTTTGGGCTCATAGACATGTTAACCAGCATGACCACTGAGGGGACACACACCTACAGACCTCAGCTCCTCCAGGCCCAGCGACCAGCCATAGAGAGGGAAATGAACACAAATGCTCACAGAACAGCCCAATGTGTGTTCAGATCTGTATGCAGATATGCACACAGTCTGTGTTTACCGTTGTCAGGGTAACACTGCTGGAGGCTGGTCGTCTCAAACCAAAGATGTCTCCCCTCAAAGACATTTCTTCGGAGTACCCACAAATACTTGTCTCCATTCCCACTTCTACAAGGAGGTCATCAGACTTAATCTTGGTTGTCAGCTTGATGGGCTCTTAAATTGACAAAGAGGCATACCCCTCGGCAGTGCTGAGAAGGTGACACCCCTCGGTGGGGCCGTGAAAGTGTTCCCTGGAAGGATTAACTGAAGAGGGGAGGCCCTCTCCCAAAGCACGCAGCACCTGGGTTCAGCTAAAACAGCATTTCCATCAAGACACTTCTGTTGCTGTGTTGACTACAGCGCTCAGTCACTATATCACCCCCTTCAGGGCTCAGGAGAATTCATATAAAAAGGAACAGAAAGACCGTAAGAGCCAAAGGAGGGTATAATGATCTGCTGTGTCTATTATTGTGCATATATATAGTAGAGTATATGCTCATCAAAACATTAAAATTTTAAAACCCACCTTTTTTGATTAAACTGGAAAATTTTAATGATCTGTGACTAATCAATCACTAATTCTGTCATGTCAAAAGTATTTTTAAGAAAAATGATTTATGAAAAATAGTCTTTAAAGTAATTGAATTCAAATAAAATACTGCAACAATGGTCAAAATAAGAAGTTATGTGTATATTGCTATCATTATATGTCTCATGACAGTGAAGAAAAATCTGTAGCACTTGTAACTCAAGAAGCAGAGAGAGATGAACACATGCTCAGCCGCTTTTCTTCTTTTTATCCACTCCAGGATGCTAGCCCCTTCTGTTTTAAACACATACTAATTTTTGATGTTAGCCCAATCTGTTTTAAACATGCAAAGATTTTTGATGAAGGTAACTAAAAGCTGGGAGCAGATTAGTTGTCCGCAGCTGCTTATTGATGACCAGTTACATTCATATAAGTTTGGCTTCTAGAAATCTCCAGATATCATTTTGCTATCAACTTGGTGTTACAAAATGGATATGAGAAAAATGACTTATTTATTTTCTAAAGATGTTGGCCTAAGTGGCAAGAGTCTTCATTGATAAGGAAGGATGTGGACAGCCCCACCTTCACAGCCTACTTTAGGTAGATCTGCAGAAACCTGAAGGACAAAAGAAGTCTGTAAGAACTACTGCTTGTTGATACACACTTTGTATAGTTAAAATCTTTTCATCATGTATATTCATTGTACATGATCCTGTGTTACATAAGGTCTTTTACATACAAGTGTTCAATATCCTCTGAGTGTATTTTCAACATCTCCCTACTCTGTCTTTCTTCAGTTCCATTTCTGCTCTCTTGTCACATGTGCATACATGATTGTATCTATCTATATAAAATCTAGACTATCTCTATGAAATCTAGGAACTGCAAACAAGAGAAGACACAGTATTTGTCTTTCTGAACTGGCCCAGTTTGCTTAATAGGATTGTCTCTAGTGATATCATTTTCCTGCAGATAATAAAACTTCATTCTTTGTTATGGTTGATTGCTAACAGAATGGTCATCCTGACAAAACATAAACAGTAAAACATTTCAGTTAAATGACATTATCAAGTAAACGAACCCAAAAGAAATCTTCAGAATGTTCTATGTAAAGGCTGTAGAATATATATTATTCTCAGGTGCCCAGAGACCTTTCTCTAAAACAGGCCATATTCTAGGACACAAAACAAGCCTCCTAACCAACGTAGGAATATTGAAATAATTTCTTATATTCTATCTGACCACAATGGAGTAAAACTAGAAATCAACATCAAGAGAAATTACAGAGCATGCACAAACTCATGGAGATTGAACAAAATTCTGTTGAGTGATAGATAAATCTTTGAAGGAATTAAGAAAGAAAGACAAAT
Organism: Peromyscus maniculatus bairdii; assembly: GCF_049852395.1. NCBI lineage: Eukaryota > Metazoa > Chordata > Mammalia > Rodentia > Cricetidae > Peromyscus > Peromyscus maniculatus. Next base: position 73,744,061 of record NC_134870.1, on the reverse strand, counting down.
TCCATTAATAGAATCAAATGAAATTTTTCAAAATACAACATGCCAAAACCTATGTGATATAAGAAAGCAGTTCTAAGAGGAAAGTTTATATTTATAAGTGCCTACAATAAAAGGGCAAAGAACTCTCAAACAAATAACATAATGGTGCACCTTAGGACCTACGCAAAACAGGAACTACCCAACCCCCAAATCAGTAGATTAACGCACATTTTGTTCCATGATGTTCCTTCACTCATTAAAGCCATGACTGCAAAGTTGAGGAAATGGCTTGGTGACTAAAGCGCTTGCTGTGCAAGTGTGTGGCCCCGAGTTTAGATGCCCAGCACCCATGTAAAGAGCCAAAGATGGGTGATAGGAGGAACCACAAAGGTTGACAGACTAGACAGGATGGCTGAATAGGTTCAGTGAGGGATTCTGTCTTAAAGCACTAATTAATGCTAATAGTAATAAGTTCAACAGCCATTGGGAAAGGCATCTAACATCGATGTCAAGTCTTTATGATATGTAAATTCACATTCACAAAAACACAGGGCATGGTACACACACACACACACACACACACACACACACACACACACACACACACGGAAATAAAAAGAAAAGCTGTTCCTACAATTGACTTCCTGAGGGTTTTCTTGGCATGGTGATGAACATTCATTATCTACTTGATTTGATTTTGAATAACCATATAAACACAGCCCTGGTTGTATCTGTGAGGGCGCTTTTAGAAAAGTTTAACTGAGCAGAGAAGAACCACTCTGAATGTGGACAACACCATCCTATGGGGTGGCAAGTAGAATGAACTAGAAGGAGAAATCAGAGAGCCAACACTCATCTCACTGCTCCCTGAGGGCAGATGCCATGTGACCATCCACCTCATGCTCATGACAGCATGGCTTTGCTATGATAGGCCTTATCTTCAAACTGTTAACTCAAACAACACTTCCTTAAGTTGCCTCTTGAGAAGCACAATGGTCACAGCAATGAGAGAGGTAAACAACAGCAACAACAAAATGCTCAGCATCTTTAACTTGTTTTGCTTAATTACATCCTTACAGTCTACACGATGAATGTTAATTGAACAGATAATGGATGCTTTCAAATGACCCACCATTTATCATGATGTGCCTTCTTACAAATAGGTACAGTTGTCACTACATCTACCTTCTGGGGGGCGTGGAGAGCTGCTGTTCTCCCTGCTCTGTCATGCTCCACTCTGGAATCCACAATGGAAACTCAGTTTCACTTCAGCAAACACTCTGTCTCAGTGGTTACCACCACTGTGCTACTGAGCAATTGCACAAGCTTGTTGTATGAGTTTCCTCAGAGCTGTGTGTACCTCTGGGATTTAAACTGCTGTGTGTTTTCTCTTGGCTTTCTGCCCTATACTGGGACCCTTCCACTTGGCCACAGTCTCCATGATATGATCTCACACATCTCTTCAACCTTTTGGAAGTCTTCAACAAGACCACGGCAGTCACAAACACACAAACCCAGTCCTTTCTCTCTCTTGGTGTTTCAGTTTACTTCTCTTTATTATTAGATATGCAGAAAAGGTTAATTCTGTTACATCACTGTCTTCTTCTTGGCTCCACACTCAATGTCTTTTTCCAAGATACTTCCTTACTGTGCACATACATATTTCTCACATACTTGGATATGCCTCTCCTCTTATTAAAACCACAGCATTATACTCAAATGTGTTGTTTTTTAAACAAAATCTCAATCATTCAATTTTATCAGTAAAGACTTGAGAGCCAGATGCTGGGGTGAAAACCTGATAGCTCAGAGAGGCAGAGAAAGCACCCAGCTGACCTTCAACCTCAGATGGCATCCCAGAAACCTCCTGCCTTCTTCCACACTGCCTCAGACTACTCTCCTCAAACTCAATGTCCCTCCCTTCTATTTCCTGTGTATCTCTCTGTCCGTCCTCCTGACTCCTTCTTACTCTTTATGGCTTTTTCTTGATAATCCTATGTTCACATCTGGTCAACTGGTTGCTTGTTCCACCTCTTGACTTTTGGCTGACTTTATTTAATCCTGTTCACAATATTCAAGCAGAAAGTTCTTTAGTTAAAGGTATATGCTAGGGCTGAGCCACACCACAGCTAGAAACAGGTTTTTCCAGTAAATAACGCAACCTCTACAGCATGATCAAATATCCTGCAACACAAATGAAGTTCGTGCCCCAAAGTCCAGCCACGAAAGGAACTACTCCACACATTGTTCTTTGACTAACTCTTGTAACAGTCCTTTTCTGACACCAAGTGTCCCTGTCCTCTGTGTATGCCCTGTGTAATTCTTGTCCTTGTGGTTATTGATTTAGAATTGAGTTTTAGATGCTTCACATGAATCTAATTTTCTCTTCTGGTTAGATGTTTATGCTCAGAAAACCATCTCTATTCCTATTTCAATAAGCAGTCCTCTCCACCTGTGGGTGTGAAAAATGGATAACTAATGAAGTTTACATGATAAAAATAAGGGGGAAATAAGAGGCATGATTTCAATACGTGGCTCTGAGGTTTTCAATCTAATGTCATGACAAAAGTCATCAATACACAATATCTTTGAACTATATAAGCTGCACAGGGAGGAAACGATAAACCTTGAATCTGAAATGATAGCTACTTTCAGTGGGGGAGGGTGAGGCAGGCAAGTGCGTGATGGTAGAATTGGTGTGGTTACAATTAAATTAACCAAATGTACTCTGTGTTCCAGGGTCTAAGTTTTATTTGGGGTAATGAGCTAATGTTTCTGTGCAATCCTGGTAATTCTGTGTGCGTTAGGCCCTGAGCATGCTGGAGTTTAGCTAGTGTACTGGTAATATCGTCAACTCCCTAGAGACTATGTGTAATGTAAGCTCTCAGCCTCTAGGCCAGAATGACACCTGATCTGAAGAATGCCCCAGCCGGCAACCCCAGGGAGCTCTCTGAAATGGTGACTCTTTGCTAAGACTTCTCACCCTAAATTATTTAATGAACAGGCAATTTGATAGTGTTGTAAGTAGAACTTACTCACAAAATAAATTGCTAAATTGAACATATCTCCCTATTGTCATATAGAAATAAAAGTCATTTTTGACTCTAAGCTACCAATAAACCAGAGAACATCTCTCCATTATTGACTCTTTTTGTTCCTAACATGAGTCACTAGTTATTCTAACTTTATTGCTGAATCATCATAGACAAAGAACCACTGACAAAAAGTAGACTTCTGTTACTCATTTGTCAAATAATTTACTATCCTAAAGTGATAATTAAAACGGATGTACAGTCTCTTTTTTTGAAGAAAAATGAATAGCTGTAAATACAATAGTTTTTTTACATGTTGAAAATTACATGCCTAAGGTTAGCACTTCAAAGTCTGACTTGTCAGGAAATGATTCAGTAGCTATGAGTCACAGGTTGTGGATTTCCATGTTACCCTGGTTTCCCTGGACAGAAAATCTAACATCCTGGTTCCTCTGTGGAGTAAAATGCCCCTGGAAGAGACTAATGAGTGTGTCCTAAACTCGATCGTGTCCTCTTCACATAAGCAAACAAGCAAAAACTAAATCAAATACTGGTCTGTAATGAACTCTGTGTGCCTTTGCCCTGGACGAGAAGCTTTTACAGTGGTGTACAACAGACAAGTGCTGTGGAAAGGACAATGGAAGTCATCATGTGTGCTTGTGTGTGCATGACAACAGATACCGGTCTGACTTAGAGCCACACCTTGAACCCATGACAACAGATACCGGAAATAGCTCCACACATGCTCCAAGGAAGAATCCACCATTTTTTTAGAGATGCATAGTATTCCTCTTTGTGTCCACCTCCCCCCTCTACACACACACACACACACACACACACACACACACACACACACACACACACACACACACACACACGTGTATGCTATGATATCTGTGATGTTTTTTTACATATTTTTCTCTTATACACAGTTCTGAATTGATGAGTTGTATTACTTCAGTGCAAATTCCTGGATATGCAGATGCTCTATAGAAAGTATGTACCCCGTTAGAAATTACTGGAGTCCCCTCCAGAAGTTGTACCAGTTTGTGTTCTGACCAGCATTGTGAGGGCCTGTTTGTTTCTACAATAGCATTATTATTGCATTTTAATTTTCAGTCTAATGTGTGAGAAATAGTCTCCCTGTTTTCTGATACCCATGTCGCTAGCTCTGCATGGCAGGTACAGAGCCTCATTCATCATTTCCTGCTCCTCTGACTTTCCCTTCCTCCTTCCTGGTGGCTTTATTGAATAAAAGCAGTTTGCAATTTAGCAGGGTATGTTGTTGGTATAGAGAACTCACTCATCTTATGGGGCCATAGCCTGCAGACTGGTGTGTTACTATTCCAGGGGTGTGCATGGCCACAAGCAGCATCGTGATAGCATTCTTCCAATGCATTATGCAGGGCTCAGATCTGAAAAAGTAAAACCTAAAACACTTCAGATACTTCCAAAATGTTTTACTTAGACACTATCTTAGTTGAGGGTTTCTATCGCTATGAAGAGATACTATGACCATAGCAACTCTTATGAAGGTAAACATGTAATTGCACTAGGCTTACAGTTTCAGAGGTTTAGCCATGACAGGCAACATGGTGCTATGCAGGCAGACTTGGTGCTGGAGAAGAAGCTGAGAGTTCTACATCTTGATCTGCAGGCAGCAGGAGGAGACTGTGCCACACTGGGTGTAGCTTGAGCACAGGAGACCTCAAAGCCCGCCTCCACAGTGACACACTTCCTCCAACAAGGACACACTTCCTCCAACAAGGCCACACCTACTCTAACAGGGCTGCACCTCCTAATAGTGCCACTCCCTATGGGTCAAGCATTCAAACACATGATTCTATGAAGGCCATTCCTATTCACACCACCACAGATAGCTATTAACTCTTCTGATGTTTAGGTGTGTGTGGGGGGGTGGATATCTTGGAGCTAGAGTGATGACTCAGTGGTTAAGAACACTTGTTGCAAACAAACATTTTACTAAAGTTAAAAAGAGGGAGAACTAGGGACTCATCATTCCTCTCCACATTCTATTCTTTCCCTTGTTTTATATATTTTAATTTTTTTTATCGGTGGATTCTGCTGGAGTTTATTGGTGGATTCTGCTGGAGGATCCAATGCAGATAAGGACTGGAGGGCTCCTGTTGCAAATAACCCTCTGGAGCGATGGAAGGATCTTTCTACTAGCATGTGGAGGAGACCCGATCTAGTGTTGGTGTAACCCCGGAGTTTGGTTTATGTCTTTCCTCAGGACAATGAGGTTCCTCTTTGGATTCCTGAGCACTGAACGTGCCCTGTGGCTGCTGCTGAAGCCCAACATGACAGAGACCTAATGGGTCTTCATGAAAAAAAATCTACCCTTCTGATGCCAATGGAGATTGAGAGCCCAATATGGCCAGCTTTGGCAAGCATTAATGTAAGCCTAGGAACTGTAGCCATGAGATTGGATTCTCCAGAAGAGCTGCCAGCTAAAGTCATGCTGGGATCAAGAAAAATGGGCCTTGGCGGTTTGTGTTCCTGGAGTTGTATCCATGCCAGTGGATGTCCACACAATCCATAAGAGAATTTGACATTGCTGCTCTTGCTGTTGCTGTTATAACAATGGCGCACACCGCTGCTACTGTTTCTGGGATTACCATTTCATAATTGGTTACTACAGCTAGCACAGTGGAGACCCTGGCAACAAAAGTAGCTACCACAGTTAGTTAATCTTTCATTCTATTGGGCATGATAAATTTAATTCAGTAGTTATATACATCTTGATTGGCTTTGAAAATTATAAGCTTATAAACTCAAGTTCCAGTTGCTTTTGGGATACTATCTTACAAGGACTCCAATGTACAGTATGGCTCGATAAGGAAGGGAATGGCTCGGTTGTCTTTATCCTACTGGCTATGGGTGAGATAGGACCTCTGTTGGTCTTTTCTGTATCGAACACACAGATTGCAAGCCCAGTGCCATTTTGAGATCTTTGGCAGCAATTAACCATGCAGCTCACACATGATTGAGCTGGTATGATAATGAGTATTCAGAGACTGGTAATGCCTGGGGGGCACTCACCAACCTAAGACAGAGCACCTGTGTGGCCTGGGCAGGCTTCTCCATGACAGGGAAGATGACCTGCTGACATCCCACACAACCCAAGTCAGAAGCTCATTTTTTAATAAAAGGGGGACCTACAGGGGCCTGGTCCCCGTTTTGGGTAACTGTTGCCTTACTTGTGGACCTTGACCTTGATATCTTCCCAATGCTAATTCCGTGTCAGGTTCCACCCTCCTGAATGCTTAAGGGAAGTTCCTTGTCTGTGTATCCTGAATAATGGGCGTTAACAGCTTAGATGCAAGATTGTAAAAGATAGGTAGTGAACTTCTGCCCTCTGGGGTCCTCCCATTGTACTGTAAGCCTGTATTTAACCTCCTACCCCCTTCAAGAAATGACATTTGACATCTAAAATTAATATATATATATATATATATATATATATATATATATATTTGAATGAATACTGCAAATGTAATCTATGAATACCACAAATGTGATTAATATCATGAGTGTAAGTAATGAATACCATGAATGTAAATTAAAAAATAAATTAAAAAAAAAGGAATACTTGTTGCTCTTGCAGAGAATTCATGTTCAGCCCCGAGCATCCCCATGATGGTTCACAATTATTGGCAACTCCAATTCCAGGAGCTTTGATAGCATCTTCTACCACCATAGGTATGAGGCACACATGTGGTACATAGGCGTACATGCAGACAAAATGCTCATACATGTAAAAGAAGTTAAATTTAAAAATTTAGAGAGGGAGAGAGGAGAGAGAAAGAGGAAGAGAGTAGGTTGGGAGAGAGGGGGGGAGATCTACAGGAAGGGTGTCTCTGACTCTTTTGCCCACTCTTGGGACCCTTTTCCTCCTATGGGGTTGCCTCATCCAGCCTTGACATGAGGATTTTTGCCTAGTCTCATTTCATCATGCTGTGCTGTGTTTGTTTGATCCTCGAGAGGCCTGCTCTTTTCTGAAGGAAAACAGAGGAGGAGTGGATCTGGGGGAGAATGGAGGTGGGGTGGAGCCTGGGAGGAGTGGAAGGAGGGAGGCTGTGTTCTGGATGTGTTGTATGAGAGAATAAGTAAATAAACAAATGGAAAGAAGATAGTGAATCAAAGACATAAGTATGGTAAATTATATTGAGACATGAATAGAGGATTGACTTTCCCGTGAAGCTTGTCGGGGCCAGCAACAGGGCAGTCTTCTGAAATGGCAGTCAGAGGAAAACTAGCGTCTCTGCTTTATTCCTATTGGATGCTGATAAGCTTTGTTACTATTGAACACTTTGTTAGTATTGGACACTGACAGGCTTCATCGCTGTTGGACATTGTCTTAGTTACAGTTTCTTTTGCTGTGATGAAACACCATGACCAAAAATTAAATTGGGGAGGAAAGGGTTTATTTGGCTTACATTTCCAAATCACTGTTCATTATCACCCGAAGTCAGGACAGGAACTCAAACATGGCAGGGACCTGGAGACAGGAATTGATGCAGAGATCATGGAGGGGTGCTGCTAACTGCCCTGCTCCCCTTGGCTTGCTCAGCCTGCTTTCTTATAGAACCCAGGACCACCAGCCCAGGAATGGAACCACCCATAATAGACTGGGCCCTCCCTCATCAATTACTAATTAAGAAATGTATGATATTTTGTTTGTGTTCTGACAAATAAAGCTTGCCTGGAGATCAGAGGGCAGAACTAGCCACTAGTTAACCATAGAAGTTGGGCAGTGGTGGTGCACGCCTTTAATCCCAGCACTTGGGACGTTCATGCCTTTGATTCCAGCACAATCGGGAGGTGGAGACAGGAATATAAGGTGGATGGAAACAGTATCTCGTGAGCTTTCAGTCTTAGGATTCGTAGAGGTAAGAAGTCACTAGTGGCTGCTCCTTTGCTTCTCTGATCTTTTAGCTTTAACCCCGATATTTGACTCCTGGTTTTTACTGATAAGACTAATTAGGTTCATGCTTCAGAAAATGCCCTAGAGCCAGATCTTATGGAGGCATTTTCTCAGTGAAGATTCTCTTCCTTTCATATAACTCTAGTTTGTGTGTCAAGCTGATATAAGACTAGCCAGCATATATATGGATGAGTTCCTTATTATTTCTAGGTCTGAATTTTGAGAGGTACCTTAGACAATCGGGATATAACAAAATGAACAGAGACCCAAGGTTTTACAGAAGTCACAATACTGAAGAATAATAATGCCTATTTTCATCACAAATATAGTTAACTACCTATTTTAGGTTAACTAATATTGTTTTGTATTTGTTTCTGGATGATTTATGACAAATGTAAGGTGTTTTAGGTTTTTGATGTTGTTTTTTCTCTTTTTTCGGGGGGCCTACCACCCAGCTCTCAAATAAATCACACACGGAGGCTTATTCTTAATTATGAATGCCTGGCCTTCGCTTGGCTTAGTTTCTAGCCAGCTTTACTTAACTTAACTTAACTTAACCTGTCTATCTTTTGCGTCTGAGCATTTCCCGTTCTCTTACTTCTGTAAATCTTACTCTGTGTAGCTGGGTGACTGGCCCCTGGAGTCCTCCTCTTTCTCTGGCTTCTCGATCTTTCCTCCCAGTTTTCTCCTGTGTATACTCTCTGCCTGCCAGCCTCACCTATCCTTTCTCCTGCCTTGCTATTGACCAGTTCTTTCTTTATTAGGCCATCAGGTGTTTTACACGGGCACAGGTCACACAGCTTCACAGAGTTAAACAAATGTAACAGGAACAAAAGTAACACACCTTACAATAATATTCCCCAACAGGTTTCTGTTGCTGTGATGAAACACCATGACCAAAGACAACTTTGGGAGGAAAGGATTTATTTCAGTTTACAGTTCATAATCCATCACAGAGGGAAGTTGGGGCAGACATCTAGAGGCAGGAGCTAACGCAGAGGTCATGGGGAGTGCTGATCACTGGCTTTCCTTGCTTCACCCAGCTTCTTACACAAATCAGGACCACCTGCCCAGGGGTGGCATTGCCCACAGTGCGCTGACTCTGTTCCTGTCACTTATCAATATGAAGTGCCTTGCAGACTTGCCTACAGGCCAATCTGATGGGGGGAGGCAGTTTCTCAACTGAGGTTCCCTCTTTCCAGATGACTCTAATTCATGTCAAGATGACAAAATTCTGTCCAACGCATAAGGACACGCTTCAAGGAAAGTAGATCCATAAACTGAGCGCTCTAAACTTAAAATAAACAGAAAGGAAACAAACAGTGAGAATTTCAACTTTTTAAGCTGAAGAGGAGTTATATGACTAGTCAATACCAATGTTTTCTTTCCCACACTAGTTCGCCAAAATTGACTTTAGTGGCCGCTCCACTAATCTTTGAATATGGGGTTTGAATAGCAATCATTGTTTATTCCTCCTAGTGAATACAGGAGATGCTTATTTGAGTTTTTTTTAAATTATAAAACAAGTTGAACTTGTATCTTGTGTCTTGACAGAGGGAATAAATGGAGGTAAATTGGTGTAGAACGGCAGTGTCTGGAGCCAGCTGACTAGCCAGGTCCACAGGTGACTGAGCAGGCTAGAGATGGAACCAGTAGATGAGCCAAGTCCATGGTGACTGACGTAGAGACGATGAAGATGGAGAACTCAGAACATTTGGAACGAGAAGTGGCTTTCCATGATTCAGTCGTGCTGGTGGCAACATTGTGAAGACGCAGCATGGCGTCTAGGAAATCAGGAAGGAAAGGTGTCAGGAAAAAGCAATAGGGTAGCACCAGCCTGTGGACGCCAAGACAAGATGTCAATGGAGAAACTCCAAAGGAGAGGGCACAGCAGTCCCCAGGGGGAGGGCCCAGGACTGGCATGGGTGTTGAGGAATGAACTCAAAGGAGGTAGGGGTATCGCTCTAGTAGACCGTGGCAGCCTTTAACCACCCTGAGGCTGTCTTTTGTGGCACCCTCTTCCTGCCAAAAACCAGCTGGCAAATTTATCATGCAGTGACGCATCTGTCATCACAGTCGGACGATACTGAGAATAAACACATTTCCTCAAGGGCTTGAAGGCAGGTGACAGTGCAACAGAGGAGAAAATCATTTGCAATCATTCTCTCATTGGCCTCACATAGTCCCGAGGCCATGACGCTGGGTGCTGTCCCTGACTCCAGGGAAATTTGAAGAATCACTGCCTTGCTGCCTGCCTGAAGCCATACCTTCCCACCACAATGAATTCTAAATCTCTCTGGAACCATAAGTCCAAATAAACCCTTCGTTCTTCAAGTTGCCTTGGTCGTGGTCTATTACCACAGCAACACAAAACTAATTCAGCTGGAGAGCTAGCTCAGAGACACAGTTGCCTTCACTGCCCTCTCTCCTCAGCCTCCTCTAGTCTAGAACATTCCTCTAGTCCTTCCCTGACCTCAAGAAGTTGGAGAACAGTGAACGCATAGAAACTAGGCTTCCTTGCAATTTGCCTGCAATTAGATTTAATTTACACATCTTTGGCAGTAGTAACGGTGTGTTCCTCTCCATCTGTCTGGAGAAGCTGAGGTGGATTTGTCTCTGACTGTCATCATCACTCAAATGACACGGGTTTTTTTTTTTTTTTTGCCAGTTTTCATGATAAACTAAAAAGAAACCTTTTTAGTTGAGTACTTTGTGCATAAGTGTAAGTGGCTTAAATACCCCATTTCTTATCATCTTAAAAATTAATAAGCTATTTTAACACAGATACACAGTTCATGTTTCAATTAGCAGGTTAATAACATTCTTCCTTGTCAATCTCCATTTCAAAGTCACTGTGCCCTTCACTGTCCCCACCCCACCACTTGTTGAGCGCTTTCTTTCTACCAAAGTGTGCTTCATTTGTACTTTCTTTTGTTTTATTGAGTCCAGGCCTCATGTAGCCCAGGTTGGCCTCAAAGTCTGTATATATATAATACTGGGCATGAATGTTTGACCCTTCTGCCTCCAATGCCCAGGTGCTGGGACTGCAAGCATGCAACACCATGCATGCCAGGCTTCTCTCTGCTATTTACTTCTCCAGCCTCAAGCCAGCCATTTCTCCTGGAGGTTGGTGTGTCTTAAGTCTCGTATTGGAACCATGATCCCAGCACTCAGGCTCTCATATTGGGGGCTGGAGCTGGAAGTTTGTTGCTGATGATGACATTTATGTGTTCATTCACACATGTCTGTACATCTATCCATGAGGATACCTAGTCTGTCCACATGGAAAACTATGATTTCACATCAGTAACTCTAGTTCCAAACAATACCAAAGTATTTTACTCATTTATTCTTGTGCCATTTGTAACTCCCCTCCCTACACTGGGAAACTGGCTTTCTTTAGCCTAAGGATTTACTGATACGATAAATACCCCTTGCATGTAGCTGCCCTGACAGGTTGTCTCTGTTCTACTACAACAGTTCTAGGTCCAGCTCAGGCTCTTCCATCCCCTGCCAGGGATTTCACTCCAGGTACCCTTCTTCTAGCCTTCAGATTCAGGCCTTCACAAGGCCCTGCCTCTCAGAGCAGCTTGTGTTTCTCTGGGCAGCTGGAGTTGTAGCAAACTGTGACAGCAGCTTCTAGAAGAAGGGATAATGTCTAATGCTATAGTCTGATTTCTTTTGCTGTGATAAAACACTGTGACCAAAAACAACGTAGAAGGGGACAGAGCTTATCTGGATTACAGTTCCAAAAAATAATAAACTTTCATCACTAAGGAAAGTCAGGGCAGGAACTCAAACAGAAACCTCAGAGGAATGCTGTTTGCTAACTCACTCATAGGCCCATGCTCAGCTAGCTTCTTGTATAGCCAAGGATCCCTTGCATGGAGAATGGTTCTGCCCACAGTGGGTTGGGCTTTCTTACATCAAGTAATAATGAAGACAGTCCCTCACAGACGTGCTCCAAAGGCCAGGAGGACCTGGGTAATACCTCAATTCAGACTTCCTTTTCAGGTGACCCAAGGCTGTTTCAAGTGGACAAAGTAAACTAGAACATACATCTCACACAGAGGCCAGTCCAGAAAATGCAAAACATATCCTAATTCCATCTGACAAAGACAAGAGATATTTGTGGGACCATGTAGTAGGCCAACTTCTTGTCAGCCCTCCCCACCCAGGTCTACATCTGGCAGGGCTTTCAGGCAAAGCATTTATCTTCTCTCAGTTAATTCTGACTGGAAACACCCTCACAGACCTTGTGTCTCACTAGGGTCCTAGTGGTGTGTTATCCGATCTAGCTGACAGTGAAGTCCCCACCACACAAGGAGAGGCTTTGTTCTTCGCACCTCCAGAGGGGTTTCTTCTTTGACAACGGTCACCCTTGGAGTCCTAGGTTAGCTCAGGCACAATGGATAAGGGCCCAAAGCAAAGGAGCCTGGCATTTGTATCCAACATTGAAAGTACTGCGTGGCAGAAAATCTCTTGAAATGGACGACTCACATGCCCGATGGGACAGACAATAGGAGAATCTGAACACCTTGACAGTTCACCGTGACTCCGCTGTGTACACTCCCTCAACCCTGTAGATGAAGCAGGCGTACCAAAAGCTCTACGTTTTAATAACTGACAACTTGGTGTCACTCACCAGCCATTACAGTCTCCCCTGGGAATTTCTCCTGCATCGCCATCTGCAACAGGATGTACACAGAGCACATCATAAGATGATACGAGCCTCTGAGTTCAACACTCGTAAAAGTCATTTGGTATTTAGCCATCTGAGTGCAGAAAATTTGGAATCACTTTTGGCTTAATTTTTCCCATTTCACAGCTGATAAGAGCTACTGTAAGAAAACTAATTTGTAAGTTGAAGGGAAGGCTGCACTTTCCCTTTTCTGTTTTAAATTTAGTTGATTCTAGAGTAAAAAAAAGTGGAATTTCACCTCACATTTGGGCAGTCTCGGGGAATGGCAAGACCACCCTGAACTGATTCATGGGTTTGTTGCTGTTATTCTTCTAGAGGAGGAGTTACATCTTCCTGCCCCAACAGGCCTATTCTCCGAACTCTACAAAAAGATATTTCAGTGAAAGCTACTCATCTGCCACTTATACTGACATAAGCGCGCGCGTGCGCGCGCGCGCACACACACACACACACACACACACATATCAGAGCACACTAATGCACATGCATACATAGGGCACATATGTCTTCACATATAAGCATGTATCCACCTGTGTATACACCATTGTTTGCAGAAATACACATATACCCAGAAAAAACATGTGTATATGCATATACATACACACACAGATTTACACATAAGTCTGCACACTTATACACGTATAAGTATATACGTATACATGTGCATGTGTATATATAGGTACATATAGAAACACATAGGTATATGCCCATGAACATGTATGCTTTAGATACTCATTCCCACACAAGGTACAGACATGCACCTGCTTGTGTGCACACATATGCACACACAGCCACACCCAGGAGTGCTTATGTATGTAGACACAGGCATGCCCATAGACACATGGATACTAACCAAATATACACACAGAAAGACATATACTGGCAAGCATACATGCACACACACATCTCAGATACGTGTTCTACCTCTTTCACTCAATATCTAGCTCCTAAAATGAAGAAAAAATGCATGGAAATTCACAGGAAAATGCAGAGCTAGAAACTGGTGATATTCCAAAACTGCGCATTTTAAATCTGGGACGGTGTTAGTGTTCAGAAAGATTCCTCTCATTAGACACAGGTCATTATAAGAGTCCACATCTTCCAAGGACACAGGCAGAAGTTTTAGAACAATTCACAGCATAAGCAGAAGTAGCTCCTGGAGGCTGAAGAGGTGTTGCAGTGATTAAAAGCCCTTGTGGCTCTTGCAGAGGACCAAAGGTTGGTTCTCATTGCTCACATCACCAGGTCCAGAGGATTCCTTACTCTCTACAGCCTATGAGGGCACCATTACACACATGGCCTTTCCTACACAATGTAAGTAATGAAATCAATACAATAATCTTGGGAAGGAAAAGGAGCCTCTTTATGGTGCCATGGGCCCTTCATGGAGATGCTGAAGGAGGGCGGTCTGTTTCTTCTTCTGTGTCCTCCAGGACCCTGCCTGGGACTTGGCCTGATGATCACCACCTTTACCACACACAGGGCTGCAGATGTGGGTGGAGCCAGTGAGGCCCCAGGAGGGGAAGTAGGAGCAGCAAGTCCTTCAGTCTTTCAAGTCTGGGATGCTAAAATCTGAAACAGTGATATTCTGCATGGCACTCTGTAGACGGCAGTCCTGGTCAGTAAAATAAGCCACTGACTTGTACAGACTGTGAGGCACATGATTATGGATTGATAGAGCTGTTTCAGATGGTGTGTTCAAGCTTGGCCTTTTTGTGTAGAAAGACAAGCTAAGCACAAGCAGGGGCAACGTCTTAGTAGGATCAAAAGTGTTTTCCTTATCAAATAAAAAAAAAAAAAGTGCTATTCCTCAACAGTATCAATGGTATTTTAAAAGCCTAAAAACAGTTCCTGGAATATTTTGTTGTAGATAGTTCAGTCATATTTTCTTATTGCTTTCTGGAAGTTTCTGAAAGCCTTTGATTTATATATAATGAGTATTTGTTTTGCAACAAAGCAAAGCAATTTTCTCTTAATTATCCAATGAAACACACGCCCTCCCTGGGGGCTCTTTGCTTCCCGGTCTTTTCCAATCTACCGAGCTGCTCACGGTGACTTATTGGTTCCGTTCATTTAACACAGCACACTTTAAGAATCTTCTTTTCTGAAGTGTTATGTTTATTTGAAACTCCCTTCTGGTGGAACAACTTTGGTTTTCTGATAATAAATAAAAACTTCTACTTCCTGCTTCAAGCTCCAAAATAGCTCAGCTTCTTAGCAAATTCTCACAGGAGCAGTAAGTTTGGGTTTTCTTTCTTTCTTTCTTTCTTTCTTTCTTTCTTTCTTTCTTTCTTTCTTTCTTTCTTTCTTTCTTTCTTTCTTTCTTTCTCTCTTTCTCTCTCTCTCTCTCTCTCTCTCTCTCTCTCTCTCTCTCTCTCTCTCTCTCTCTCCCTTCCTTCCTTCCTTCCTTTCTTCCTTAATATTTTTATTTTTCCCATATTACATTAAAAGCATTTTGGTATTTCCCCAATATTTCATAGCCTGATGTACATGATGAGAGAGGATGTCTGTGGGCCACAGAGTCACCCTTAAACTCTAGTAGTGAAAGCAGGAAGGGCGCTAGCAGCAGAGATGCCCATGGCAAAAGAAACAACTTCAGATGGAGATGGGAGCTGCCAGTGACCACAGCAAGACCCTCCCTTTCCAGGTGACTCATGAGAAACAGCTCTGAGAGATGGCTTTACATTCTGTCCTCTGGGGGCTCCTAAGGATGATTTATACAGCCTGAAATTGATTTTTTTCATGTACATGATGTCTATATCTCCATTCTTTATGGGGACATATTTATATCAAACATTCAGCTCCACCCCACCCCTCCAAGCTCAGTTCAAACAATTAACAATCTAAGTTTCTATGAAGATAATTAAAATGGTTTTACTTACTTTCTTTCCTTGTGAAGTTCAGGATAAAATTCTTCAAAGCTGGAGACTACTGTAAAACTACTGGTTTTACAGACTTTTAAAGTTAGTTTTAATTTAGTTACACAAATTTCAGTTCTTCCCAAAGCTACTAAAATGTTTAAGTGCCAACTCATAATGGAATTCAAGTGTAGATTTTTCCTCCTCCTGTTTAGGGACCTGACTTCATGCTCTGATGTCCCTTGCAAGGATTTAGAGTCAGCTCTGTTTTGTCATTGTCATAGAGATGTAGTGCAGTTAACTCTGCCTTAGATGGCTGGTGTCCTAAATCTCGCTCTCTTCCTCCCCCTCCTTAGTCCTTCCCTCCCAGTCTCTCTCCAGATGGTCAGGTTTTTAAGCCTTATTCCTCCAGGGTCATAATATTTATCTGAATAGATTGGCCTAAAGAGAACCTAATCTCTCTTCTCTGGAGAAAGGTTGTGTGTCTTGATGTTATTCCTCGAGACTTTCACAGGAGAAATCACTTAGATCAGAGAAAGTAGGAAGAGAGACATTCATGTAAGCACCTGTAATGATGAATTGACATCTGCTTACGTATCAGGCAAATCAGTAAAGAGTAACCAGGCGCTCTTACTGTCCATTCACAGCGTGTTGGGACCAGCAGCGACACCCTACATAAAAGCAGCCGTTTACTTGGCCTCCCCCCAGCACTGGGTTTTCGTGCAGCCCCCTGAGAAGAGTCTGGCTGTGCTGACCTGCGATGGCTGTGTCTGCACAGAAGGTCTGAAGTGCTGTGCTCTGTTCCTTGGTGTGTGCAGCCTGGAGCTGACAACCCTGAGAAGTCCCCAGGCACTGCTATGACTGTTACGGCTGTCACCTTGCTTTAAATAGCATTCCAGAAGAGTGCTCCTCCGTGGGATTCAAGTCAATTTAATAGTTTCTATTCAAAGGCACATGTGTGCGCACACTCCATCGGAAGGCTGCTGCAGTGATGAAGTGACCGGGTCCAACCCTCCCAGCAGCTCTGCAGACACAGCAGTGTGGAGGGATGCCTGCCTCCAAGACCCGTGCTTCCAGGGCTCATGTTATTGCCTTTCTCCTGCAAAGGCCAGGGTCCCATGTCACCCTCAGCTGAACAGAGGCACACCGTTAGCATCTGCAGGTGCTCTCTGGTGTCCTTAGCTTACCCACACTGCTACTTCAGCATCAGGGACAGCCACGTGTTACGCGAGCAACACCAGAGTTCCAGGAGGTAGACTGGGTGTGTGCTTGCTCATGTGCTTTTCTGAGACACGGTTTCTCTAGTGCCTGATCTGGCACAGAACTCCTGGTTGCTTTGCCTCAGGCTCTGCAGTCTTAGGATTTCAGGTGTGCATCAACTCTCCCCTCACAAATGCATGTTTTTTTTTTTTTTAAGTAGTTTACATCAAAAGCAGGGTAGGAGACATCCTGGCTGCTTTATTTTAAGATGGGAAATAAACTGCTGGAAATGGTAAATTCTTCTTTCGTGAGCAAAAATGAAGACAGCTTGAACAACCACGCTTCAGCTTGAGCAGGAGAGAAGGTGATTGCACACGAAGTCAAGAGTACATGTGTGCTGACTTGAAGGTCAAAGTTCTCAGTTAGGATCAAGACTCTGCTGCCGGGCCAACTCTCTCACAAGTTACCAGCCCTCAACACATACTGCTATGGAAGAAGCAATCCTTCTCTTTAAAGGAAAGGAGTAGTAGTCGCAGAAACCTCTACCTCAATAGTTCAGTAAAAATGAGTGAATCCTGCTGAGGCATCCTTCCTAAACACCTGTGGTGACGCCAGCTCTGTGCACAAGAGCTAGGGGCTGTGACGTTCCGAAGTGTTGCAGAACTGCCATGCTCCCTGGAAGGTAACTAGGTATTTCTACACGCAGGGCAGTGCTAATCACAAATACAAACAGAAGTGTTACGAATCCACAGTTTTGTTTCTTAGCCAAAAAGCAAACTGTCAAATATAAAGTTGGAAATCCTTAGAATTATATATCATTTGCTCCCCAAACAGAAGACCTACATTGAATCACCAGCTCCCACATGATCTCTAGGCACAGCTCAGACCACACTTTGACATGTACTGCTCTAAAGACTGTCACTGGTGACTTTCAGTCAGCTTGCCAAATTCCTGAGAGCCCATTCTGATGGTCCATCCATGTCCATACATTTGACAGAAAGGTGTTTCCACTTGGATCATCATGTTGAGCAGAACAGGACAGGGAGAGAGACAGTGTGTGTTTTCTTTCATTTGTGGCCGTTAGAGTTCTTTATAGTTCCTTAAAACCACACACACACACACACACACACACACACACACACACACACACACACACAGGAAAACTCTGTAATAGGAAAGCAGCAGGGTAACTAAGCGGGTAGTGTAGGAGGAGAAAATAGGGTGGGAACACTGAATGGGGTGGTGATCATAACATGAATAAACATATGATCTACTGGAAAGCAATTGTCTATATGAAACTCAGCTCTATGAACAATGACCAAACACCAACACACAAGAAAGGGAGAGAAAAGCACTGAGCTGTTTCATCTAAACACTTACACCTAGAAACAAGCCTTGTTTTCTTTCTTCATCCAGTGAATATTTACCCACTGTTTTAGATAGGGTTGCTATTGCTGTGATAAAACACCGTGACCAAAGAAACTCGGTGACGAAAGCTTACCTGTGCCATCCGCATCACTGTCCATCACTGAAGGAAGACAAGAACTCAAGCAGGGCAGGAACCTGGAGACAGGAACTGATGCAGAAGCCATGGAGGGGTGCTGCTTACTGGCTTGCTCAGCCTGCTTTCTTATAGAATCCAGGACCACCTGCCCAGGGATGGCCCCACCCACAATAGACTGGGCCCTCCTCCATCAATCACTCATTAAGAAAATGCCCTACAAGATCTTACGGAGGCATTCTTTCAATTGACTCTAGCTTGTGTCGAGTTGGCATAAAGCTAGCCAGGACACTGACTGTCTTCAGGATGGCCCCCCTGGGAGTGGAAACTGAGGCAGTGGGTGAGGATAATGCTGGGGACTCTGTCTGTAATAATGGGATGAGATAAGTCACAGCAAACTGGCGCTAATGAATCATGAAGCAGGTTAAGACAGAAAATTCCAAGATGTGAGGTAGGCTCGAAACACTGGCCCACCTTGTGTCGTGTCCCTGCTGGGTGTTGAGCAAGGCATTCTCAATGTGAAACATGAATATTAGCACCCGGAGGGATGCTAGTTTTGGGGCAATGGGTCTTGCTAACAATCACAGAAGTCATAATCATGGTTTGCCAGAGGGGATGTCAGGAGGCCAGTATGAAACACCCAAGGATCCCAGGTGCATTGACAAGCCTGGAAGCAACTAAGCCTTCTGGGAAAAACAGGCTTCCGAGGCCAAGAGACTCGCCAGGAAGTTTAAACTTTATGTGATGTGTGATGTGAATCCAATGAGAACAGGAAGCTGATTCACACTGATTAGTAAAAACCACACCCAGGGTGGAGCATGCTGGTGCAAGTCTGTAAGCCTTGTCTATATAGTGAGTTCCAGGCCAGCTTGGGCTACATGAGATCTTGGCTCAAAAAGAAATGTCCAAATAAACAAACAAAAAGCATGCTGAGGTGCGTGTGAAGTGGCTGTTCTTGTTTCTGTGGCCAAACATCTGACATAAAGCAATTTGAGAGGTTCACTTGGCTGTTGGAGATACGGTCATGGTGAGGAAGGCGTGGCTGCAGGAGCACAGGGCAGCTGGTCACAGTGCATCCACAAAGAGGGAGCAGAGAGAAATGAATACTGATGCTCAAAGCACTCTCTTGTGCAGTCTCGGTTGCCAGTCCATGGATGGGTGCTACACACATTCATGATGAGTTTCCTCTGCTCTATTAAAGCATTCTGGAAGCATCCTCATAGTATACCTAGAAACATGTTTCCATGGTGATTCTAAGAAGCTGACAGTGAAGACCAACCATCACAGAGAGTGGGTGGGGAAAGCCCAGAGGGAACTGGGGAAAAGGAGCCCAGAGGAAAGGGGAAGACCTGGCTGGATTCCAGAGGGGGAAAGACTTTAAGGCTGACTGCATTTTGTCAGAAAAGTAAAGGAAAAGGAGGTCTGAAGTGACACCAGTCACCTGTGTTCCTTGTCCTCCTCCACTGTGGTTCTCTGGATCACGTCATGTTCAGGAGGCATGCTGTAAAGACAAATGGAACACCAGCAACGCCCTCAGACCAGAACTTGCCTGCGCTGGACTTGAATGTCCAAACATCTGGCTTACTCCTGGGTTAACTAAGGCACACCTGTTCTGTTCGTGGCTAAGACCCTACTTCATGTGCTCCCTGCCCATTCTACCCTTCCCTCTCCTCAGAGGAGGTCACCTGGAGGAAAAGATTTCTCTCATATTATCTTATGTCATCCTAAAATCCAATAAAATGTGAAAATATGATTACTATGGAAGAAACTATTTTAACCTGCTTATGGAAAAAAAATTGAATAACTCAGAGAATTTCTTGGACTGAGTCATGTTGATTAGCACAAAGTTACGCTTGATTCATGACATACATGGAGCCACAGCACACTTAGTACTAGAAGATAAAGATTAATATAGTTTTAGACGATTGTCTAAGAGGATGAAAAACAAGTTATAGCAATTCACTAGGAATGTTTCCATAAATAGATGTCCCATCGACCTTTTTGTGCAAACATGAAGACCTACATAAGAAAAAATAGAATTTTACAAAAAATTTCATATCAGAATAGGTTAATACATTTCTAATGTAACTGCTGTTTTGTAGAGAAAATGCTCCCAAAGGCTAATGCACTGAAGCATGAGCCCTAGGGCTGGTGCCAGTAAAGTGGTGATTGGATTATGAGAATGATGACCATCTCAATAGATCAATCCATTGATGAGTTCTCAGATCAATAGCTATTAGGAGGTGGAGACTGTTGGGGGAAGTTACTGGGAGTATAACTTTGAGGGTTATGTATTACTCTTACCCTTTCCTAGTTTCCCAGCCATACAGGGCTATTGGAAACTGGAGCCTATTCATGTTACATTCTGGGAAAGAACTTAGCTATATTTTGCCTATGATCTGAGACTTTGTGTAAGGCTGATGTGGTGGATTTGAAAGAAAATGACCCCAAAGGGAGTGGCCTTGTTGGAGGAGGTGTGGTCTTGTTGGAGGAAAAGTGTCACTGTGGAGGCTGGCTTTGAGGTCTCATATGTGCTCAAGACATTGCCCAGTATCTCAGTCCATTTTCTGCTGCCTACAAGATGTAGGACTTTCAGTTACTTCTTCAGCACCATGTCTGCCTGCATGCCACCAAAACCTACCATGATGATAATGGACTGAATCTCTGGACTGTGAGCCAGCCCCAGTTAAATGTTTTCCTTTATAAGAGTTGCTGTGGTCATGATGTCTCTTCACAGCAATAGAAACCCTAACAAAGACAGCTTACTTTAAAAGCTGATGGACCAATTAATGAGATGGAGGCAATTTGAAGGTGGTGGTGGTCCAGTATTCAGATACTGGCATGGTTATTGCCAGCTGCTTTAATCCATATTTGCATTGAGAATCAGGAACCAAATGCAAAGCAGAAGGATTTTTAAAACTTGCAGTTTTTTTTTTTAATAATAGGATCCAGTTTAAAACCGGGACCAAGAAGACATGATTGGTAGAGATATTAGCTCCATGAAAAGAAATTAATCAGGGATCATGAAGAATAGGAAGAGGAAAGAATGTGGTCACTGGAGGATGGAGATAGAGAGGCACTATGAAATGCTGTCTTCTGGACATGTCATAGTCACTGCATTCATGACTCCCAACATGGTTACCCATGTTAGCATTCAGACCCACCTGGCCTGCCCAGTGTCCTGACAATGCCATCCTATGTAAAGTCCCCTTTAAGGACCCCCCTCTTCTTCTCTCTTGCCATGAGGTATTGCAAGGCCTCTCTCCCTTTCTCCCCTTTTCTCTTTCTCTTCTTCTTCTTCTCTCAGTCCTTGCCTGCTTTCCATCAATTCCCTTCTCCCTTTCCCCCAATAAAACTTTCTACATGGGTGCTGTGTCTGCATGGTGTGAGTGACTTTCCGCCATGCCCCCTTGGTCACCACCTGCCATGTCTGCATAATGTGTCTCCATCATCCACAATGGGGAACCTTGGCTCTCTCCCGCCGTTTTACAAAAACCCACACAAAGTCAAACTGGTCAACCAACATACCTCCATAGATGGATGGAGGGATGCTCACAAGGTACCACCTCTAGCTGAAAAGCTATTGGCAGTTGATGGCTTCATTGGGCCTTGCCACTGGTAGGTTGGACATGTTCGTGTAGTTACCCCTCCACCCACACCCACATGCATATAGGCAGTACTAACTGCACTTCCAATTTCATTCCACAATCTCTAAGGTCATGACATTTGAAGGAAAACATTTTGGGAGGACCAAGAAGGGGTCAGAGGGAAAAGATTTAGGGCAGATGTGATCATGTATTATTGTATACATGAATGAAATTCTTTAAGAATAAATTCTTTTTGGTTTTTCAAGACAAGGTTTCTCTGTGTAACTTTGGCTGTCCTGGAATCAGGCCAGCCTCTAATTCATAGAGATCTGCCTGCCTCTGCCTCCAGAGTGCTGAGGTAAAAGATTTGCACCACCACTGCTTGTGATGGTATTCTAATTGTACCGAAATGTGATTTTGATTGTATGTTAATAAATAAAGTTACCCGGGGGTCAGAGCTATTAGAGCCATAGCAAGAGTGTGGCGGTGGTGGCACACGCCTTTAATCCCATAGATCTCTGTGTGTTCAGGGATACAGCCAGCATTGGAGACATATGCCTTTAAGACCTGGGGGGCTGTACATACAGACAGTGATGAGGCAGTCACATGTTTGGGTTTACAACCAATGAGAAGGCAGAACAAAATACTATAAAAAGATGGACAGACAGGATATAGCTCTCTTTTGGGAAGCTGGGACACCGCAGGAGGAAGGGTGAGATTTTAGCTCTGAGCTCTGACCTCTCGGCTTTCTCTTTTACATTGGTTCTGTGTTTCTTATTTAATAAGACTGTTGGTTACATCTACAACTACTCAGCTAAGAATTACTTTAAATGACAAAATATTAATGCATTACTCCATAGGAAAGATGCTGTGAGGGCATATTGGATATTTGCAAGACATTATCCATGCTAAGCTTCACAGTTTAAAGTCCACACTCATTTGGAAGGTTTTGCTTTGAGAAGAGAGTACTGACCTACCTAGATAAGAATATGGGGGTTTCTAGCCATCATACAGACAGCAGAGTACCCAACCACATGGTGCTGGTACTTTGGGCATGGAGAATACAAGGTTCACAGGGTCATAGAGGCTTCTACCAGCATATCAGAGGAAAGCATGGGAGGGTAAACAATGTGTGACCTGGTCAGCAACCCTGTTGGAAGCCCTTGGGAGGAAGATGCAGAGATCTGTGGAAGTGAAGTTGAAGAGGCCTGAAGAAGGCAAGGATCATCTGCCAAGTTGCAGACAGTAAGCAGAACAAGATACTCTGAGAGAGAGAGAGAGAGAGAGAGAGAGAGAGAGAGAGAGAGAGAGAGAGAGAGAGAACGAAAGAGAGAAAGAGAGAGACAGACAGAGACAGAGACAAAGACACGGAGAGAAGTTATGGTGTCAGGCTGCCAAGCTTTTGGAGCCTATACTCTACCATCTTGTATCATGGATACTAGACATGGAACTACAAGATTTAGTGTTTGCCCTTCTGGGTCTTGGTATTGTTTTTATTTAATTATCTTTTCAGTGCTTTGGAGTATTTTGAGGTGGGTATATGCTATTGGGGGCTGTTATGGTTTGAATGTTGGGAAACTTAGAGAATTGCTGATGGCGAGTGTGGTAGCCCCTGTAGGTCCATAGGGAGTGGCACTATTAGGAGGCGTGGCCTTGTTGGAGGAAGCATGTTACTGGGGTGGGCTTTGAGGTTTTCAGATGCTCAAGCCAGGCCTAGACTCTCTCTCTTCCTGCTGTCTGCTGATCCAGATGTAGAAGTCTCAGCTACCTCTTCAGCACCATGTCTGCCTGCATGCTGCCATGCTTCCCATCATGACAGTAATAGACTAAACCTCTGAACTGTAAGCCATCTCCAAATCAAATGTTTCCCTTTATAAGAGTTGCTGTGGTCATGGTGTCTCTTCAC
The DNA here is from genome assembly GCF_049852395.1 of Peromyscus maniculatus bairdii. NCBI lineage: Eukaryota > Metazoa > Chordata > Mammalia > Rodentia > Cricetidae > Peromyscus > Peromyscus maniculatus. Next base: position 73,720,348 of record NC_134870.1, on the reverse strand, counting down.
AGCAATAGAAGACACCCCAACTACGACAGTGGGCCCTGAGGTTTGATAGTTCAGTCCCATTTTCTGTCCCCTCTCTGCAGATGTAATGTGACCAGCTACCACAATGGACATTCCTGTCTGTGGTTGTTTTTTGTCCGGTACATGGTCAGAGTGATGCAGAAAGTTCTGATCCTGAACTGGCAGCTGTATGCAAAGGGGTTGGGTGATAAGGCTTTTAACCTCACCAGTGCATAAATCCATCTATTAGGAGCTGGGGCAGGTCAGAAAGAGGTGGTTTGGGACATGACTCTGAAGGGTATGCATTACCCAACTCCATCCTGCTCCTCTGCTTTCCTGACCCCATGGGGTGAGCTGCCTCCTCTGTCACGTGATCTAGCTGTAATACCATGCTCCACTGCAATGTAGCCAATTGACAATAGACTGAAACCTTTGGCACCATGAGCCCAAACAAGTTTTTTCTACTCTGAGTTTATTTGCTTGGGTATTTTGTCACTGTGATTAAAACAAACTAACAAAAAAGCCCAACTATGATAACCAAATGTCTTAGGGTTTCTATTGCTGCAATGAAACACCATGACCAAAAAGCAAGTTGGGGAGGAAAGGGTTTATTTGGCTTATACTTCAGCATTGCTATTCATTACTGAAGGAAGTCAGGACAGGAACTCAGACAGGGTAGGATGCTGGAATTGGAAGGTGATGCAGAGGCCATGGGGAGGGGGAGCCACTTACTGGCTTGCTTCCTGTAGCTAGCTTGTTCAGCCCACCTTCTTATAGAAGCCAGAACCAGCAGCCCATGGATGGTACCACCCACCATGGGCTGGGCCCTCTCCCACTGATCACTAAATGAGAAAATGCCCTACAAGAGGATCCTTCCCCTCTGATGACTCTAGCTTTTGTCAAGTTGACACACAAAACTAGCCAAAGAATCCCATCCCTTTCATAAGTCCAGCAAGTTCTTGGGTCTCACAAACACCCCCCCCCCCCCCCCGGTCCTTGGTCCTTGTTTACTCAGTCATGGCACCTAGTAGTTCTCTACTGAGACTAAATTACTTAGATTTACCCACTGTGGTAGCATTTTGCCAACGTGATCGATCAGTGAAGAGTCCACAGGAGATGCCTTTGTTAAACACTGAGATGTGAGGTTTGTTAAGCCTTGATTCCTGTCCTTGATAATTTGTTAAGTTTATATCCCATTACATCATTTGAGCACCTCATGGCAGTTTTAGAAAGAGTCAGTTGCAAGGTCACATGAGAGCTTCCAAAGGAAAACAGACAAGTGTAGCACTCAAGTGCTGGTTAAGACCCCAGAACCGTGAGATTTGATTTTGAAAAGTGTAGGAGAAGCTCAACATTACAGAGGAATTCAGCACTTCATCAGCGCCTCTACCTCAGTGGTTCTCAAACTTCCTAAGGTTAAGACCCCTTAATACAACTAGTTCCTCATGTTGTGGTGACCCACAATCACACGATTATTTTCATTGCCACTTCACAGCTGCAATTTTGCTACTGATATGAAGCATAACATAAATATATGATATGCAGGATATCTGATAGGTGACCCCTGTGAAAGGGTCCTTTAACCCTCCAAAGGGGTCTCAACCCCCCAGATTGAGAACCACTGCTCTGTCCCCTTGATGCTGTTCCTACACTAAGAATTTTCAGGTCCCAACTTGCAGTGCTGGTGACATCAGACCTTTCCTGAGTGAAATGTATTCAAATTTCTGAAAATAAATTGAACAAATGGAATATAAAAGAAGGGGGAAGATACATGAAATAAATCCAAATGGTGTTGTTTTGGTTTGAATAAGAATGGCCCCCATATTTAAATGCTTAGTTACCAGGGAGTGGAACTCTTTGAAAGGATTAGAAGAATTAGGAAGTGTGGCCTTGTTGGAGTAGGTGTGGCCTTGTTTTGAGTAGGAAGTGTGTCACTTGGGGTTAGCTTTGAGGTTTCAGAAGCCCATGCCAGGCCCAGTATCTCTCTCTCTCTCTCTCTCTTGGCCAGCAGATCAGGATGTAGCTCTTAGCTACTTCTCCAGCACCATGTCTACCTGCCACCATGCTCCCTGTCTTCATGCTACTGTCATGATAACAGACTGAGCCTCTGAAACTGTAAGCAGGTCCCCAATTAAATGTTTTCTAAGAGTTGTGTTGGCCATGGTGTCTCCTCAGAGCAAGAGAACAGTGACTAAGGCCGGTGTCCTGGGGGGAATAGCACTCAAAAGCTAAGCAATCACACCATGCTTAAAAGACTGATATTTTACCATTGACCACCACTAACCGCATTCCAAGGGTCTGTGAGTTCCATATCTGTGACTGAATACAGTGCCAAGGTTTCATGAATACCAAACCATGAGCTTTGAATATCTGTGCCCTTCAGCTGACCCAGGGCAATTCTGGGGTTGACAAATATAAAATGCATATACATAAGATATTGTGGGTAAGAAGCCAGCTAGACAATGAGTTTTAAAGTAGCACATGGTGTTTCTAAGTATATAAGGAATGATGCAAATGAAACCATCATGTCATTCAGGGTTGGGATAAGAGAAGTCATGTGTTATCCCATAAGTGTTTCATTTATCATCAAATGGGTGGGATTGTTACTCTAAAGAGGAACATAGTTAAAATACCAAGGAAAACATGATTGTTGCAGTAATATTTATTATAGCACCGCACTGCGTGTATATATATTAGACATCAGGATGCAACAGTGGGCCAAATGCATGACCAGTCATTGACCCCACAGGCCAGTGGGGTCAGGACAGGTATTGATGAACTCTTTCCAACAGTGTCTACTAGACAGTGATAGGTCTATGAAGACATATGAAAAACTGGGCAAAGAGACAGTGAAGCACAACTTTCCCTGGGAACCAAGGAAGTCTCCCTTAGGGTTGTAGACACAGCTAGGATCTGAAGATGGAATTGAATTAGGGTATTGGGCTATCAAGTGTGGCTTCTGGAGTTGCTGTCCAACATCACCCAGAACACTGTGGGAAATACAGGCTGCTGACCCATTGAGTTTTCACCAGGAATACCCAGCACTCTCTGCAGCTACAGCCAGTGATGCAGGGAGAGGTCTAGTCTAAGGACAGCTGGCAATCTCAGAGTCAGAGCCGAGGACCAGAGCTCAAGGCTACCCTCAACTCTGTGAGAGAGCAGCCAGCTCTACAGAGTGAGAACCCGTCTCAAAACAACAGCACTAGCCAGACTAGCTAGAACAAAATAGTAGTTATTTGCTAATGGATTCCCTTCAGCTTCCACGATCTTACTATTTTGATGGATTAACTTTTTTGTTTTTGGTGAGACAGCATCTTGCTGTGTAGTCCTGGCTAGTCTGGAACCCATTCAACAGGCTACATTGTCCTTAAACTAAAAGCAGTCTTCCTGCCTCAGCCTCCTAGGTGCTGAGAGTCCCATGCCCAGCTCTAAGATTTTTTTTAGTAAATACTATTCATTGTATTTATATAAAGATGTAATTAGTAATTTTGTTTGTTTCTGTCTAAATAATCTATGGTGCAGACATGTGGATAGAACAGGCCTCTGCCTAGCGTCTAAAACCTAAATGATGAGAATAATACATTCCATAGGCCTGCTTGCTGAATCATGCTCCTGTCTACAATTTCCTTGATTGTCCTCTTTATTACTAAATGCTGAGTTATAATGTGTCTGAAGGAGAATTAAAAAGACATTTCTTATTAGATTGAAATCAGCATTTAATTTCATCAGACCTCAGTTTGTATAATTAAAATCTAAGATCTTTGTGAAGAACAAAACAAAACAATCAATTGCTGCTCCAATTAACTTAGAGAAGAGAGATGGAACATTTCATTCACAGAAATGTCTATACATATGCAATATTGAAACAGAAACACTAACTTTTACCAATGCAAGGTAACTCAGTGAATTGGTAAAAATTTGAAAGTTTTAATTTGTTTAATTTAAGACTCGGGATTATGCCAACTCTATCTCTTCCTCAGAATTTGTGTTAGTTATTTGTAATAGAAAGGGAATATTTTTCTAATCCTATTCCTCTTACCAATCTACCTATGACAGAGAATTGCTTTATGCAAATACCAAATGATTCAAATTCCTGCGTTAATATAATCCTGGGCACCTAAAATCGATCAACAAGGACATCACACAAGGTCTCCTTTGTTTTTATTTAATGCATTATGACATAAATAACTATAAAAAAAGAAAACGAAGCCACTGGCTGATTTGGGAACTGTGAGGTCCCTGAGAATAACAGAGAAGTTTTCTCTCCTGTCAGGTGAACATAAGTGAGGGACTAGGGTACTTGACAAACCACAACTACCAAAGCGACTCCAGGCCAGTGGCTGCTGGGTCCTTTGTCTCTCTACTTCAAACAATAGGAGAGTGAGTCTAGAAAAGGGTTAGAGGTGGGAGCTGAGGGGAAAGAGCACAGTGCTCCTGTCCTCATGCCTTAGAACACCACAGTTGGAACCCAGTGATGGAGATAAGGATACAGCAGTTATAACACACATGTCTCCTTAGTTCATTGTGACATACCCACAGCTCTGCTAAAAGACAGGGTGACATGGAAGAGCAGAGATACTTCCAGAAGTTCTTGAGGAAGGACTCACCATGATTTGACAAAAAGAGGTTTTGGAACCTCATGTTGAGGTAGAACCCATGGGCCTGTGACTGTTGTCGTGGTCAGTATTAGCTATTTTTGGGGGTCACCTTCACGTAAGCTGGAGTCATCTGTGTTGCCTCTCTAGTTGCCACCATGAACCTGGGTGAGTGGGGCCTTAAAACAAGGAGGACTAAAGTCTCACGCAGTAGCCAACTGTATTCAGAGCATCAGGTAATTTATACTCTGAGGGTTAAGAAGAGTCACATGAGTAAGGCGTTCAACCACAAGGGCAAGCTGCAGGTGGCAGAAGCACGTTTTTCACAGAGGCATAGGAGTACCAACAGCCAGCTGTAATGAGTGATCTAAAGCAAAGTCACCTGTCCGCTACACCTGGGAGGGCACAAAAGCACATCCCAGGAACAGTTCTGTATTATGGAGGAACTGAGCTCACAAGACTCGCGTCTTGTTTTCTTGGAGTTTTCTCACAAGTACTCAGAATTCTCCTCACATTATTCCATTCTCAGATTGTGTTTTGTCTGAAAGGAAGGCACCTCAACTGAGAAAATGTCCTTTTCAGATTCAGCTGTAAGGCATTTTCTTCATTAGTGATTGATGGAGGAGGTCCCAGCCCACGGTTGGTGGTGCCATCCCTGGGCTTGTGGTTCTGAGTTCTATAAGAAAGCAGGCTGAACAAGCTAGGGGAAGCAAACCAGTAAGCAGCCTCCTTTATGGCCCAGCATTGGCCCCTGCCTCCAGGTTTGAGTTCCTGTCCTGACTCCCTTCCATGATGAACAGTGATATGAAAGTGTAGGCCAGACAAACCCTTTCTTCCCAAGCTGCTTAGGTCATGGAGTTTCGTTGTAATAATACTAACCTGAGACAGTCAGCGTGGCTGCTGTAACAAAATACTAAAGACTGGAGCTAGGTAGTCAGCATTCATTGACCCATGCTGCAGGCTGAAGTACCTAAGGCCAAGGGACCAACACAGCCAGTCTCTGGTGTCGGTTTGTTCCCAGACTGCAGATGGGTGCCTCCTTGTAGGGGTGGGAAAGAGAGAGGGAGACAGGGAACTTAACTCAGTCTGCAGACTGGATCCTGACTGTCATTGCCCTCACCTACAATCTCTTCCTAAAGCCTCCTCTCCCAATGCAGCTGAATCTGGGATTACAGATTTGAAGAGTGAATCTAATTGTGGGGTGTCAGTGCAGACCACAACATGTGTTAATCAACCTGTGATCTCAGGTTAGTCAAAGTTTCTGAGTCTATTCCACTGGAAGGGGATCCCATGAGGATAGGCTGGGCCTCATCCCCTCACAGAGTGCTTGGGAATATAACAGGAGAAGCCATGTGTGCAAGGAAGGAACCAGGGATGCGGGATCCTCTCTTGGCCCAGTTCATGGCTTCCCAGTGACAGAGTGGGACAGCAAAGGAGTCAAGTCTTCCTGGGTTCCTGCCCCACGGTTTCTACAGGTATTTTGTGAGATTAGGTCTTCCCAGGTCCCACCTCTCCACTGACTGGGGAGGAAATCTCTCCACTTTCCTCCAGTCATTGAACTCAAAATTTCACTTTAGATCATTTATTTTTCTCACAAAATGGACATTTAGCTTTATTCTCTAGGTACTTGGGAACCAATACACTGGACTGGAAATATTAAGTTTTAGGATCTGTTGATGTTATTCAGGCATACTGAAGCCAAGCACATTTGCAGGATTACTGTCTGGCAACATCTGTGTGTATGAGAGAGATGGACTTGGGGAGTTTTACCCATGTCATGTGATGGATAAGGAAAACAAGACCACAGAGAACAGCCAGGGCACAAATTATAACTTCAGCTCAATTTCTTGTAAACCTGAGAGGAAATGGAGTCTGAAGTGCTCTGATGGTGGAATCCATTAAATGGCCATAAAAATAACCAGCCCCATAAACTCAAGGACTGGTGGAAGGAGCCGTAGGCAGCTGTTCACAAGAACTTAAAACTAATAAATATGCCTGAGGCCACCAAGCGTGTTGGCTTTGGCACTGAGTGTGTTCTTAGTCAGACTAACTGTTCCAAAGTAAGAATTCCTCTGTAAAAGCAGCTGAGCCCACAGACAACTAATCCTCCTTTTCCCCAGGAGAAGTAATTTAGAGTGAAGAGCATGGAGCTAACTTTTTCCTTTGTTAAGTGTTTATTCATATATGCAAACATACAGAAGTTTATTTGTTAATTATACATCAACAAAGCCAAGGAGGAAAGACAAACTGCAGATGGAAGCAGGACCACAGCTAACACTCATCCAATCAATGAGTAAAACCTTAGCCATCAGATGGACCTTAGCAGAGAGACACATGTGCCTTCTGTGTGTGCACAAAAGGGTCTCTAGCACAGTGGTTGGTATAGAGAAAATGCTTCTTTTATGAATGAGAAAATGAATGAACAAGAACAAATATGAGCCAATGTCCTCATAAATGGAAGAATCTCTGACCCAGATGCCTATCAATAATCATGGAGATAGCTAGAGAGGTCCTCTTAGGGATCAAATATGGGCACTTGGAATTGTATTAGTAAGCCAGGGTCTTAGTAATTTCTCTCTCTCTCTCTCTCTCTCTCTCTCTCTCTCTCTCTCTCTCTCTCTCTCCCCCACCCCCCTGAAGTCAGGGTCTCACTATATAGTTCTGGCTGTCCTAGAACTCACTATATAGACCAGCCTGGTCTCATACTCACAAAGATTCTCCTGCCTTTCCTTCTCAAGTGCTGGGATTAAAGGCATTTGACACTGCACCTAAACTCTTAGTAAATTCGCGATGCAAAAGTGTATTTTAAAGAGATACAATATGAAGGGAACATCTAAATAATTCTATTGGATGAAAAACTATTAAAATGGTTAATTTTTCATATAATTAGCAGTCTAATGTGAAATAAAGAATACAATTTATACACACCTAAGTTGAGCGAATGATAACTGGAATCAGAAGAAAGGATAGAATGTCAGATACATGATTTAATCATGACTTGGGAGCTGGCAGAGATGTCAGCAGCAAGTCAGGCAGAGGCAGAATAAGAGCCTTTAATTCTACATTGGGAATGAGCGTGGGGGACATTTAAAGGGTAGTGTTTAATTGATGGACAGTTATATTTGATACACAGAGTAAGCCTAAAGGAGACCCACATATCCTTTGCTGGTTCCTGAGGAAATGACTGCTTTGTGAACTTTACTTTTACCCCCTCAACAGGAGGCTCTGTGGAACAGACATGACCTGGAATGCAGAAAGATGTGGATAGGGTCGGGAGGGACACTTGTTCACACTGAAGGGTTTGAATCAGGTAGAAAACAGCAGTCTCTCGAGCACGAAGCCTTGCGAGTGAGTGAAAACATCCTTCTCATGGAATTTCTAACTCCTTATTAATACTTGAATGCAACTTCACAGGCAGGGAGGCTAAAATGTTTCTCTTCTTTTTAATTTAATAATTCTCCAAGGGGCTGAACAAGTGTTTGAAATTTTATTAGAACAGTCATATTTCTGCTCTATATTAAACATGAGTGATTAAAGTTGAGATGCTTTCCCCATGATATGTAATTAATTTTGAAAATGTGTGTGTGTGTGTGTGTGTGTGTATGTGTGTTTTAAATATTGTCTTGGTTCTTGTCATGTTGCTATGATAAAATACTCAGACAAAACAAATGAAGGGAGAAAGGGTTTATTTTGGCTTACAGTTCAGGGGCACAGTCCATCCTATCAGGGGGGTGAAGCAGATGATCACACCACATCCATGATCAAGAGTGAAGACTCAATGGATGCATGCTGCTGCTCGGTACTTTTTTCTCACTTATGTTAGCCAGGATCCCAGCTCAGGGAATGGTGCCACCCCTAGTGGGTGGATCTTCCAACCTCAATGAACAAACTGAAAGTAATTTCCCCACAGGCATGGCAAGAAACCCATCTCTTGGGTGATAATTGTAGATTCTGTTATGTTTACAGTTAGCACTTACCATCACAGAAATGTGACCCAATGTCATTTCTGAAAACCATCTCACAGTTGAGGCTGCACAGTCCAATGAGAATGGCTGGTACACTGTATTGTATGATGCAAATAAAGTTAATTTGAAATCTAACATCGCTATCAATGTAATTGTTAGAGTAAAATAGCATATAGCATGAAGGATCACTGTCATGGGATGGACTATACAGAGTTATCTCCTTGACTACTGAAATAGCCCATTCACTTTTCTTCTGTGGTGTGCAGACTGAATGGCTGCAGTTTTAAGGGTGAGAATATATGGGTGTCCCTAGCAAGACTGGATCAGTTTTGTTCACGGCTGCAAGCTCAGCATCTATCCCTGTCTCTGGTGCATATCATGTAGATGGATCTGCTGTCTTCTGGGGGAGAAAGCTACCTGCACACTTATTTTACAGAAGTCATGTCTTGATAACCAGTTAGGTGTTTTGGCACACATGGGAAACTGTGCTCCAATCAGAACTCTCCTAGTTGACAGCCACAGGTTAGAGGGAAGGTTCTTATTTTCCTCCCATGACACCTGAAATAGACCTCACCTCTCTGCTTCTCTGGTTGCTGTGGGATGTCTTTCTGTAGCTGTGAATGTGTATTACTCCCATTGGCTAATAAATAAAGCTGCATTGGCCTATGGCAGGGCAAGATGGAGCCAGGTGGGAAAATCCAAGAGAGACCATGAAAGAGAGTAAGGGGAGATGCCAACCTGCTGTCCAAGGAGCAACATGTAAGGGGACGCAGGTAAGGACATGGAACATGTGGTGATACATAGATTAATAGTAATGGGTTGTGTTGTTATAAGAGCGAGCTAGCAAGAAGCCTGAGCCATAGGCCATACAATTTGCAATTAATATTAAGCCTCTGAGTGATTATTTTATTAGTGGCTGCAGGACTGCAGAGCTGGGCACAGGGCAGGACCAGAGAAACTTCCAGCTACATCTGATCATCTTAGTATCGAGAACACAGTAACCTGTGCTTGTACTCATCACTGCCTGCCAGCTGCTGTCTGCACTGGAGGTCCTGTGGGGAAACTGAATCTGAAAGAGCAAGGGGAGCCTGCACTTTTTCATACATCACCCAACCAGTCCTCTCCCATCATCCACCTTGCTGTTCCTCCTCTTTCTCTCTGCCACTCATGCGTGAAATGAAAAAGTTCTCAATACACTTTCTAGCATAACGAGTGCTGAAGTTAAAAATTCTATTCTGAAACCTATGAAAAAATAACATTGCATGGATAGACAGGCTCCTAAGACAAACATGGAATGCACAGTTGTTAAAGATTATACTAAAAGGGCACCTCTCAAGAAACAGAATTCGCTAAAGAAAGTGTTTTTGGAAGGAATTCAACCATCTTGGAAAAGTTTCTTAACTGTGGACTTATCTGAATGTAGGTCATCCTATAAGACATCAACTTTATACTTTAAAAAGGGCTGTGTGTGTGTGTGTGTGTGTGTGTGTGTGTGTGCCTACTTAATACTTGAGTATAAATGACATTGCATGAGATATTCATCCGGCAGTGCCAAAACCTTTATTCTTTGTTGATTGTTTTATCTGAGGACTATGGAAGGCTTTTGGTAATGGACTTTACGATTTTTTTAAAATTAGTTATGTATATATGAGTCCAGTGGTTTGTGGGTATGTACATGTGGAGTGCAGGTGCCTGTAGAGGCCTGAAGAGGGCGTTGTTGAATCCCCCAAAATGGAGTTATAGGCAGTTATGAAGTGATTGATGTGGGTGCTGAGAACTGAACTTGGGTCTTCTCCAAGAGCAACAAGTACTCCTAACTGCTGGACCATCTCTGCAGCCCTAATAATGGACTTTAAAATATTTTCCTTTGTGCCTCATTGGACACAAAGTCCAAAGGTACTTGCTTTTCAATGCCAAATTCAAATATCAAAAAACACATCTGCACTACTGCTAGGTTGTGCAGACACAGGATTTTAAGATTCCCACCCCAACTACGTTTGAGTGTAGCAGGAATCTTAAAAAGTCTTATTAATAAAATCAAACCTAAGCCAGGTATTGGGGTGAACTGGAAGATCAAAGAACCAGAACAAGCCACAGCTACCTCACCTCGCCAGATCCTCAGCTGGTCTTGTTTCCTCAGACTGGAGGCCTCTGAGTCCTTATCCAGAATGGGTCTCAGCTGAACTGTGCTGCTCAAAACCTAAAAGCTTAACCAGCCAAATGCTTAACCAGCCAAATATTTCTAGTTCCTGGTCCTCATGCCTTATATATCTTTCTGCCTTCTACCATCACTCCCTGGGATTAAAGGCGAGAGTCACCATGCTTGGCTGTATCCTTGAACAGATGGATTTCTGCCTAGCTCTGCCTCCCAAGTGCTGGGATTAAAGGTGTGTGCTACCACTGCCTATCCTCTATGTTTAATATTGTGGCTGTTCTGTCTCTGATCCCAGATAAGTTTATTAGGGTGCACAATATTTCAGGGAACACAATACCACCTCATTTGAGGTTTCAACAAAGACTTAAGAGTTCTTAGTGGTGATGGGTGGGCTGAGGTTATTGCTATAATATGATGGTGACATAGAAAAATGTCTATTTAATGTCATTTGGGGACCGAATTTCCTGTACATTGTGGCCACAGAGGATCTGTCTGCAGAGATAAGATTTGCCAAAACTTATTTCAAAGTTCAGTTGGAACAGAGGAGAAAGAATGTGATGTTCAACCAGAAGCAACTGATTGCCCTCATAAAAGCTTAAAGGTCAAAGGCATCTGTGAGTTTCTACTCACATCTGGTTGTGTGGAACATGGCTCCCTAACTTCAGACTGTGCTCCTCAGCTGTTCACCTCTTTGAAACAAGATGAGCTGTCCTGGCTGACAGTGAGATGATCGGGCAAGTGCCAGGCTGTTACCCGACAATCCAAGCTTCCTCCTGCACACACCACAGCCCTGTGTCTGGCTGCTGTGCTCCCAACAGCTGGTTTGGGAGCATCTCTGTTTAGGGATTCCCCGCAAGGCTGCTTCAGATAACTGGGTTTGTCAGGTTAGCTGCCCGTGTCATTTACAAATGGGAACCTATGAGCAGCACAGTGAGGAAAGCAGACTCCATTGGTGAACACAGGCTTGCGGAATCTGGGGCTGCCCAGGCGGAGTGCTCACATTTACAAGTGAGTCTGCCATGTGTTGACCATGACCACCCCCAACAACGTTCCATCCATGCTGGTTCGAACTTCATGGTTCGAAGTGAGTGTGCTGACACAAGCCTACTGTGACTGTCCCCCAAAGACGCCCCCCCCCCCGCTTCGTTCTAGTGAGCTGGATTTCCAGGGAAACAGGGGTGATAGAATGGAAATATCAGAATGCCTGTACCCAACCTCACTTAGGAGTGAGATCCATCCCAGAAGGGGGTTGAGGAATAGAAACAAATTCTTCCCTACTAGTTACTGGAGAGTGTGAATAGAAAGCTATGTGCTCCAGCAGGGGGTGAAGGGAGAAGATGAAAGGTGTTGACAAAAACCTCCATTGCCTCTGATCTGTCTGTGTCTTCAGTGGCAGTCCACTGTTTCCAAACCTGATGGAAAAACCATCTCAGCCCATTCATGCTGAGGGCATCCCTCTGTTCCGCTGTTGGCTTTACCTGGAGCACAGCACATCATCCAGACAAGGCAGGGCAGATGGGCTGTATCGGCTTGCTGGTTGCTGCCTGGTGAGTCTTGGTGAGTCTCAGCTCAGTGCATTCTTCTCAGAATCTGTAGCAGTGTTCTGTGGGCTCCCCTGGAGCTACAATCCAAGTGTCAGCAGACTGGCCCCTGCTCTGAATATCACTTCTGTGCTCAATCTGCTGTGAGGCAAAAGTCAGTTCCTACACAGTGAGACGAAGATGACTTGTTGGCTGAGAGCCTAGGGCTCCTTCAACCCTCCAAGCTTCCAGTTTCCAACAAGACTGGCCAAGGTACAGTTGTCCTTGGAATTTAGATGCTGCTTCTGCTCTGGAAACAGCCTTTGAGGGCTCCTGGGAGGCTGTCAAGTGTCCAGACAGACAGCTGAGTGTCTACCTCCCCAGCTTCAGGGGGCAGCTCTGCCAGACCTGCAACAGCATCAGAGACCTCGGCAGACTTCGGGCTACGTCTCACCCTTGGCAATTCCAGTCACTGTGGTGACAATTTTCTGCCTGTCATATTGCACATTTGTCTTTCTCTTTGTGAATCCTGGGATCACCTTCCGACAAACTGTACATAAGCAAAAGTAAAGGAAAGTCAGGGGCTCAGTTCCACTGTGAAGATGAAGGGAAAGCCTCCCCGAGTCCCCCCATTTCCCTGAACTTTTACTGTGCGATGCATGAAATTATTCCATTTCTAGATCTTTCAGGTGAATGCAAATGTCTTCAAAGGTTAGATAAATCCCCTGGTTGAGGTCTGGACTTAGAGGCTACATCAAGCACGGCAGCGCCCAGTCTCTGAGGGAGGTCGGAGCCTGACTTCAGGGAGGGCTGGCCCTGAGCTGCGAGGTGACATCATCTCATACAGATATGAATAACTGTTTCTGTGATCAAGTCTGGTAGCGGACGAAGTGGCATTTCAGTTTTCAGGTAAATTTAGGCTGTGTGATGTGTGCACTTGGTGTTGTCTCTGGTCTTTTGATTGAGGTCTGGCTACTGTTTGCAGTACATGCACAGTTGAAGTAGAAGCTGTATCTTCTCCCCTGCACAGAAGGGCAAGAGGCTTTGCAACATGTGCTCCTTGTGGTGATATTGTGTTCCCCAAAATATTGTGCACCCTAATAAACTTATCTGGGGTCAGAGAACAGAACAGCCACTAGATCTAGAGGCCAGAAAATGGTGGCACACGCGCCTTTAATCCTATCACTTGGGAGGCAGAGGTCCAGATGGATCTCTGTGAGTTCAAAGCCACACTGGAAACAGCCAGGAATGGTGACTCACGCCCTTAATCCCAAGAAGTGAGCCTTTATTGCCAGGAAGTGAGGGCAGAAAGCAGAAAGGTATATAAGGCATGCAAACCAGGAACTAGCTTGGTTAAGGTTTTCAGCTCTTAGTCGGTTCAGCTGAGATTCATTCTGGATGAAGACTCAGAAGCTTCCAGTCTGAGGAAACAGGAACAGCTGAGGAATTAGCAAGGTGAGGTGGCTATGGCTTGTTTTGCTTCTCTGATTTTCCAGCATTCACCCCAATACATGGCTCCAGGTTTGTTTTTATTAATAAGAACTTTTAAGATTCATGCTACAGATCTTTTCATGCTTATTCAACAACATAAAATGGATTCTTTTCTGCTGTCATGGAAATGATTCTGGGTAGGGGAGAATATCTGTGTTTTTGATGATATATATTTTTTCTTTTCAACAATAATTTATTTGTCTCTGTGTACATGTGTGCTTATGGATATAGAGGTCAGAAGACAATTTGTGTGAATTTGTTCTTTCTATCATGCATAGCCCAAGAAGTGAACTTCCAGGTCATCAGGCTTGCTGAGTGTAAGACAAATTGCTAAATGGTCTTCTTAATAAAACCCTGGAGCCAGATATTGGGGTAAAAACTGAGAGATCAGAAAAGCAGAAAGAAGCCAGCCACATTCTTGCCACTTGGAAATCCTCAGCCAGAGAGAGCTACTTCCTGTATACCCACACCTATATGCCTTTCTGTTCTGCATCTCACTTCTGTTCTCTGCCCAGCTGCATCACTTCCTGTCTATCTGTACAGATTTCCAGACCGCTATGGTTGGTGCCAAGATTAAAGGTGTGTGTCACCATGCCTGGCTCTGTTCCCCAGTGTGGCCTTGAATGCTGCATAGATCTCTGCTGTAGCTAGAGTTTTCTCTCTGGGTCCCGCCAAACCCCAACAGTCTGACAGCCCACTTATAAAATAAACACACAGACGCTTATATTATTTAAACTGTTTGGCCTAATGGCTCAGGCTTCTTGTTAACTGCTCTTAAATTAAATTATATCTTAAATTAACCCATTTCTATTAATCTATACTTTACCACGTGGCTCGTGGCTTATCGTTACATTACATCTCCCTTGTCATGGTGGCGGCTGGCAGTCTCTCCTCTCTCTGCCTTCCTGTTCTCTCAATTCTCCTCTCTGTTAGCCCCGCCTATACGTCCTGCCTGGCTACTGGCCAATCAGTGTTTTGTTTATTAGCCAAATCAGACCAACACATTTGACATACAGAACATCCCACAGCACTCTGCCTCCTGAATGCTAGGATTAAAGGCCTGTGCTAGCATTGCCTGAGTTCTATGTTTAATATAGTGGCTGGCTTTTCCCTCTGTTCCTCAGATGAGCTTTATTAGGGTGCACAGTATATTGGGGGACACAATATATCACCACAACTGAGAAGCCACTTTGTCTTGTGAGACATGTTGCTGGCTCTTTCATTGTGTTTTCAAGCAATACCTTTGCTAGTTTGTCATTGTCCTGCTTTGGAAGAACCACCCAGAGCCACACTGAGATGTTCCTGAGCTGTGCACACACAGGGAGTGCAGACTCACTCAACAGCCACTGCCAAAACATCCACTGTCTGCATGTAAAACAAAGTGGGGCTCATGGTGGAGCTGCATACATGCTCCCCGCTTTCAAATGAGGAGGTGAACTTGACTCTTGGCACAATGTGTGTTTACCAAATGAGCCAAAGTCTTGGACGCTGCTCCACGCCTCCCTTTCTGCTTCAGCTGGGTAGCACAGCTGTAGTGAAGGCTCTGTCACCCCTGTGCTGCTCACACAGTGTGCAGCCATTCATCTCCTCACACTGCTGCTTGTGCCTTTTGAAGTCCACACTCAGCGTTTTACTTCGGATGCCTTGTATCTTCACTCATCATTGACTAAGGTCCCCATGACCATGACAGCCGTTTCTGAAGGTCTGTCATTCTTAACACTTCTTCAACACACGTGGGATGAAGAAAGTGACAAGAAGGAATTGAGAGGGGACAGAGCCCTCGAGCGAGGCTTGCCCCCAGTTGTCTACCACGTGCGAGTGACAGGCATCAGGAAGTGACAGCTGCAATAGAAGAGGTAGGGTTTTCTGAGTCTCCCCCTCTGGGATGACTCACCCTTTCCATGGAAACCATTTATCCATTGAAAACTAGAAGGCTGTTGGCCCCCCATGCACATGAAGAACATAATGAGAGGAAGGAATTCTTTGTCACGTTAGTGTTTTATAAGCCATTCTGAGTTGGACTTGGGAAGCTGGGGACCCTGCTCATAAATGGAGTGACACGAAGCTGCGCACTTTTATGTCATTTTGTATCATCCTCTTCCTGGTTACATTATGTGATCCTTTAAAAGCAGAATAATAAAGTAAGGCATTATTCAGTACTTGCATAAAATTTTGTAGTTTGGTAATTGCATGAAATTTTCATAATGATCCCTTTCTTTAAAAATAAGCAGCACTTGATTTTCATCTTCGGGAAATTCTGTGAAACTCAGTATGTTCTCGCTTTGTAAAATGTGTGCGCCTCGCAGCATGCCTTAGGTTTTAGTACTGATTTGTGTTTTCAAAATGATTGAATCCCTAACTCATGCTAATTCGATGACGTTTTAAAACATACTCAATTATATTTCTAGCATTAAATGCTTCTCAGCCCATTGAGATGGCAAATATAACTTTAAACCTTGCTGTGATTAGGGTCTCACACCATGTGTGTTCACCTCCATTGTCAATTTGACTGGATTCTGAAATCACCTAGGAAACACACCTCTGGATGTGTCTCCCAGGGCATCTCCAGAGATGTTTCATGGAGGACGGAGAACCGTCCTGAAGTGGTTCCTCAGAACTAGGGACGCAATGAGTTAAGAGACAGGAAAAAGAACCCACACTTAGGAGACTTTCCTTTTTGTCCTCATTTTTAAATTAGGTATTTGGGAAGCTCATAAAATGCATTTTGGTTATATTCACCCACCCACCACTTCCAACTCCTCTCAGATCTACCCTCCCTTTCCTAACCAACTTTGTATCCCTCCTTCATATACATATGTATGTATGACCCGTCAATTACAATTTATGCTGCTGTATACTTTTGGCTGCGTGGTCAACCTACTATGAGCCACAACCTTAAAGTGCTGATTCCTTCTCTCCCTGTGGCTAGCAATTGCCAAGAGCTTCATTGGAAGGGATGGGACTTCACGCCTGCCTCCCCTCTTCATACGGGGACTTTGTCTGACTTGAGCAGATCTTGTCCATGCTGTCACAACTGCTGTGAGTTTAGGCACCAATGACATGGGAGTAACTATTCTCTGACTGAACTTAAATCCCATTCCACAAGTTGAAACCCATTCTAGACCCCATTATCTAGGGCCAAGAATCTGTGGTGAGATGGGTCAAGAACTCAAAGAGACAACCTGCTACTAATAAGTGTTTTTTTTTTAAACTAAATCTTGTAGTCTGCTGGCTTTTACTCCACAGAGAGGCACAACCATCTTATCAGGAGTCTACCTGTCTTTACTCTAAAGGTCGCAGTTATCTGTGTTTTCCAGGGCTGTGGAAGGTTGTTATTTTTTATTTTGAGGTATTTCTTACTGAATAAAGGGAGTCATGCCACTCTAAAGGAGACACAGAAGTGTGAGACACAGAGACTGTCTCCTCCTCTAATGTAGCATCATTTAAAGTAAAACATTCCGATTTTATCAGTGCCTCTACAGTTCTTCCCTGGGCCTGCTACCGTGTCCCTGGACAAGCATGTGTGGTCATCAGACATCTTGGCACATAATATGAGTTAATTGCTTGCATTGAACATAAACTGTACTTTATTTTGTGCAGGTCTACACACGCAGTCACAGCTACTGTGAGTGTGTGTGTGTGTGTGTGTGTGTGTGTGTGTGTGATGCTTTGTCATGTTTGGCTGCTGAGGAAGGGTAGTTAGTTCTCTTCAGGGGTGTGTCTCCTGAAAAGCTACCCATGCTCCAATAGATGGTCCTGCATCCATGCACAGAGAAGCAACAGAGTGGACTCAGTGGGCTTGAAAATGAGAGACAGAGACAGACAGAGTGATCATAAAGTTGGGAAAATATGGTGGGGAGATAAAAGGATGATTTGGATGGCGAGGAATGGAGATAGATTTGACCAGAACATATTATATGCATGTATGAAATTGTCCATCAAAATCATGAAAAATAAATAGAATATAAAATAGATGTGTTGGGGCTGGAGAGATGGTCAGCAGTTAAGAGCACTTGTGGCTCTCATGAAGACGTCTGATTTGGGCATGGAACCAACCACACCTGCCTTCTGTGGTGCCAGGAATGGGACCCAGGGCTTTGTGCATGCTGGGCAAGTGCTCTACCAGCTGAGCTGCCAGGATAAGGAGAATTTTGATTCCTGGACAATTTATGTTAGCTGTAAAATAGAGTTCACTACAAACAGGCTTTTATGTGGTAATTTTCTTCTGGAGTACAGTATGTTCTTATCCTTAATGTATGTATTTACATTTAACACCCAAAATAAAAGGGTCAGGATAAAAAATAAAAAGATTCCTGATTTGGTTCCCAGAACCCACAGAGTGGCTCTCAACCATCCACAGCTCCAGTTCTATGGGACCTAGTGCTCTTGTCTGACCACCAGGCACACACGCTGCACATCTGCACACATAGGTAAAGCAGTCAAACACAAAAAATAAATTTGCAAAGAAATGAAGATGTATTTGTTGATGAAGCCAAAGATTCTGCAAAGTGCTGAGATTTCTTGAGGTTTTGGGCTACATTTGAGTCTTCAGTTATACTTAGGGGCTCTTCTTTTCATATTTTAACTTAAAAAAAAAGATTTATTTATTTATTATGTATGCAGTGTTCTGCCAGAATATATGCCTGCAGGCCAGAAGAGGGCACCAGATCTCATTATACATGGTTGTGAGCCATCCCATCATGTAGTTGCTGGGAATTGAACTCAGAACCTCTGCAAGAACAGCCAGTGCTCTTAACCTCTGAGCCAGATCTCTAGCCCCATATTTTAACTTTTCATTGGTGCATATTAACTGTGTAAAGAGTGGGTTTCCTGATGACATCTCCATGATGTACACAATGTACTGGGATCAGTTTCACCACCCATCATCTTCTCTCCCCCTCATTTGTTTCCTCTCACTTCCCAAATGTTCTTCTTCTCCTTTAATGTCTCTTGCAAAGACATGTAAGCAAGGGCTGTGAGGGCTGGAGGGGTGGCTCAGAGGTTAAGTGCACTGGCTGTTCTTCCAGAGGACCGGGGTCTGATGCCCAACAGGTGACATGGTGGCTCACAACCATTTGTAATTCCAGTCCCAGGGCATCCAACATCTTCTCCAGGTATTGCACAAATGTGGTACGTATACATACTTGGAGGCAAATACATAAACTCATGTATTTGGCAAAATAGGCAAACTCATATACATATAATATTTTTTAAGAAGTAATGTAGGTGAAAACGTGCATTATTTGTCTTTCTGAATCTCTCTTACTTCACTTAATGTGATTATCTCTGGTTGAATTCATTTTCTTGTTAGTGACAAGATTTTCTTTTCCTTTATGGATGAATGCTATCCATGTGTGGAGGGGGGCAGTTGCGTGACACGCCACATGTGTGGAAGTCAGAGGACAACTTGTGGAAGTTAGTTCTCTCCTTCCACCTTGTGGGGTCCAGGGACCAGACTCAGGTCTTAAAGCTTGACAGCAAGTCCCTTTACCAGCTGAGCTGTCTTGACAGCCCTGGGTGTATCTTTATCCACTGTTCCGTTTATGGACACCTAGGCTGGTCAGTAACCAGCTGCTGCAAGTATTGCTGTGATGAGCATGGGTATGTGGGTATCTCTGCAGTATGCTCCCTTTGATTCTGTTAGGTACATTCACAGGAATGATCAAACTGAATCAGATTGTACTCCTAGGAAATTCCAACTCATTTGCATAGTGGCTGACCTAATTTGCATCCCTACAAACAGCCTTTATTTCTCTTTCATATGTGTCAGAGAATTCATATATATATTTATATATAGCCTTGGTTAGCAGTGTTTTGTTTCGGGATTTGAAATACCTTAGCTTGTGTCCTATTGGCCTTCAGGATTTGTGTGGAAAAGTCTGTTGTCATCTCTATGGGGTCTCTTTGTGAGTGATCTGGGACTTCCTCTAGCAGCTTTGAGTATTCTTTGCTGTGGTGGTTTGAATGAGAATGGCCCCCAAAGAGTCATATACTTGATCACTTGATCCCCAGTTGGTGGAACTGTTTGGGAAGGCTTAGGCGGTGTGGCCTAGGAAGCGGTATGTCACTAGGGGTGGGCTTTGAGGTTTCACAAGCCCTTGCCATTCCCAGTTAGCCCTCTCTCTGCCTTGTGTTTGTGGGTAAGAGGTAAACTCTCAGGTACTGCTCCAGGGCTCTGCCTGTCTGCCTGCTGCCATGCTCCCTGCCACAATGGTTACACACTCACCCTCTGAAGCTGTAAGTCACAGTACACCTTTTCTTCTATAAGTTGCCTAGGTCATGGTGTCTTATGATAGCAACAAAAACGTGACTAAGACATTTGCTTTCTGCTATTGATATGCTAAACTATTAGACCAGATAATATTTATTACATAATTTTCTTTATTTATTGTTTCTTCGGTATAGTTATTCTCCAGCACTGTCTTCCAGCCCGCTGTTCTTCCTCCTCTTGCTCTAGCAATTTGATGCTGCTTTACACTGAGGGTTGTATCTGATTTATTGAGGTATTCATTTCCAGCTTTTCCGTTTGGATTTCTTTCCAAATCTCTCTCTCTCTCTCTCTCTCTCTCTCTCTCTTTCTTTCTCTTTCTCTCTCTCATTTCTATGTTTGGCTCCTTGTTGAGATCACCTCTTTCCAATTCCCTCTAGCCCTCCTAATCTTCTCTCAGCTTTATTTTTATTATTATGCCTCTTTTTATCTTTGTTATTAATAACCCCCTGAGTTCTATTAGTGCAGCCCATATGTACATGGGTGTGACGCCATCCACAGGGGAATGAGCCACCACCAGCATGGCCATATCCCCAAAGGACAGTGACTCTTTGTTTCCTTGGCAGCCATCAACCACCAGGAGCTCCTCAGCTAAGGGTGGGTCTGTGGGTCTTCACTATCCACTGGAAAATTTGGACTGGCTTGATCTTATACAGCCTTTGTGAAGTTAGACACAGCTACTGTGTGTGGATGCATCCAAACAGTCATGTGTAGCTGGAGTTTTCTCTCCGGTTCCCACCAAGCTCCGGCAGTCCGACAGCCCACTTATAAAATAAACACACAGACACTTATATTATTTAAGCTGTTTGGCCTAATGGCTCAGGCTTCTAGCTATCTGGCTCTTACATCTTAAATTAATCCATTTCTATAAATCTATACCGTTCCACGTGGCTCGTGGCTTACCGGCATTTCCACATGCTGCTTGTCATGGCGGCAGCTGGCAGTGTCTCCCTCTGCCTTCCTGCTCTCTCAATTCTCCTCTCTGTTAGTCCCGCCTATACTTCCTGGCTACTAGCCAATCAGTGTTTTATTTATTGACCAATCAGAGCAACACATTTGACATGCAGACCATCCCACAGCAGCCACGCCACGTCCGGAGGACGGCATTTCATAGCTTTCCTCCTCATCTATGAGCTCTTACATCGTTTCTGACCCATCTTTGGTGAAGCTCCCTGAATCCTGAGTGATGGGTCATTCATGCAGATGCCCAACCATAGCCGAGCACTCAGAGCTCCTCTCATGCAGCACTTTGACAAGTTCTGAGCCTCTGCACTAAACACCGACCACTGCAAGAAGCTTCACTGACCAAAGTTGAGAGCAGCCCAAATCCACAAGTATAAATACACAGAATGCCGGTTGATATCATGTCTAGTTAGCAAAACAATGGTAAGATAGTCTCCGACCTAGGGCCTATGAGTTCCCCAGTCAGAGGCTTTTGATCAAGTTTATAGTACCAGGAGTGAAATTACTTCCATGGAGCTTGATTCCATGGACTGAAATTACTTCCATGGAGCTCTCTCTCTCTCTCTCTCTCTCTCTCTCTCTCTCTCTCTCTCTCTCTCTCTCTCTCTGTGTGTGTGTGTGTGTGTGTGTGTGTGTGTGTGTGTGTAATAGCAGTAAGATCAGTGAGTGGACTCATCATTTCAATTTTTATTTCTCCTATGGAAACCCAAACGATGGGTAAACAATACAGTTTGGCACCTATTGTTAGCTGGTCTTTGACTTTAGGGCATGAATCCATGTCCTGTCCTCATGCAATGGATAGAATTTTTCAGGGGATCATGGATCCAAGAATGCAGACAAACAGAACCATAGTGCAAGTCATCAAGGAAGAGGCAACAGGGCTATGGCTCTTGAGCCTCTGTATATACTGAGCTCACCATGGATCATCACAATACAGAGTCATGGGCTCAGCTTCAACATTGCTTTTTGTTTGCACATGGAGTCCACAAAAGCCGAGGCAGGTCCTGGACCTGGGAAACTTATGTTTGGATGAAAGAGGCAGTTAACCAAGCAATAGGACTTACACCAAATCACTTTGAGAGGAGCCTACTGCCTGCTACTCATGGTATAAAATAGTTCCTGTATGGGCTTCGGTATTTCTCTGCATTTTTGTTCTGTATCTTTATTGGAATGGCTGTAGCACATTATGGCACAGCTTAATGCATATGGATGGTGCCATCAACCATCCAGAAGGGCATTTTATTCTAACAATGTGGAAAGAGCCTTGTTGGCATAAAGTGTGTTCTCCTTTTGATCCATCCTCTATTTTCATGATAAATGCAGCATCACATTCCTGCACCTTCATGGGTGACAAAGACCTTTCAGGACCCCAGGGTCAGCAATGGACATTGCAGGAGGGAGGGGGCACGGCACAGGAGGACCCAGATGCCCTGTTGTTCAGAATCCCCGTTCACTCTTGCTGTTCCTTCCACTGTGTTTTCTTCAGCCAAAGTGCTTTTTTGTAAATGCCAAAGGGGGGAAGAGAAAGGCAGAGGACAAAATAGTGTAATGTCATTGTCCACAGAATTTACCTGCTTATTCCTTATGCAGCTAACACCTGCCAACACACCTTATTTCAGATAGAGTCTTAATAAAAACAGCAAATGAGCACACTGAATTTGTGCACGTGTATTTGAAAGGGAGAAATAAGGTAAAAAATAATGATTAGAATCTTTATTTCAAAACCCGGTGCAAATGAAATGAAAAGTAATTTTCGTTTGATGAACTCTTCCCATGTGATTATTGTTATGGAGTTTGAGACCCCTGGAGCAAAGACCACTGGCTCAATCCAATTTTAATTAAGAGATGCATCATTTGCTGCTAGCAAGATAACAGCCTTAAAGTCAAGTCTCAGGCATGTCAAGCCGAAGGGGTCCTTTAAAGGTAAGGACCTTAAGAAGAGCTTCATGACCTGTGCAAGGCAGCAGAGAGCTGACCTGTTCTGCAAAGTCAAGGGGTTAAAGTGACACAAAACAGTCCTTGGGTATCTATGTCAGCAAGTTACAGAAGCTAGAGCAACAGCGCTTAGTCACATGTATCCAGATCATCGCAAAGCAGATGGTTATGTCTGCACATTCATGGGTGGGGGTCACCAAGTCAGGGTTGCTTGCTGGGAATTCATCTTCCAGGAATTTGAGTATAGGACAAACAGTCATTAAGAACCAAGATGGAAGCTGGGCGGTGGTGGAGCACACCTTTAATCCCAGCACTCGGGAGGCAGAGGTAGGTGGATCTCTGTGAGTTCGAGGCCAGCCTGGTCTACAGAGTGAGTTCCAGGAAAGGCGCAAAGCTACACAGAGAAACCCTGTCTCGAAAAACGGGGGGGGGGGGGGAGCAACTACTTAAAATGCTGCTGAGTATGCCTGCATCAGAGAGTTGCCCGCACTCATGCTGAAGGGTCTCACAGAACTGACCTTGTGCTTCCTTTTGGGTATTTCTCTCTTTGCTTGTTGCACTGTTGTTGTTTTGTGTGTGTGCATGTCTGTGTGTGAGAAAGTGCACATATGCATGTGGGCATGTATGCACTTGTGTGTGTGTGTGTGTGTGTGTGTGTGTGTGTGTGTGTGTAGGTCAGAGGGCAACTTCAGAAAACATTCCTCAGATGCCATCTACCTTTGTAATTGATACAGGGTCTGGCCTGGAAACCATAAAGCAGGCTGACCAGAAAATCCAAGAGATCCACATGTTTCCACCTTCATGGATATGGGATTAGAACAGTGCCCAGTTTTCAAATGTGGCTTCTGTGAACTGCACTGGGGTCCTTGTGCTTGCAAGACACACACTTATCAGCTGAGTTATCCTCCCAGGCCTCTTTGCTTGTCTTTATTATCATTCTAGGGAGATAAGTTTATATACTTTAAAGAAAAACACAATGTAATACACTTTGAATATATAACCATGGAGTAAGCACAGCCTTAGGCCATAAATCAA
Source organism: Peromyscus maniculatus bairdii (assembly GCF_049852395.1). Classification (NCBI taxonomy): domain Eukaryota; kingdom Metazoa; phylum Chordata; class Mammalia; order Rodentia; family Cricetidae; genus Peromyscus; species Peromyscus maniculatus. The sequence goes on along the minus strand of NC_134870.1, from coordinate 73,696,424 downwards.
ACCCACTGCCAATATGATGAGCCCCGACTCAGTACTGTGAACCTTCCTCAGCATCCCTTTTCCAGAATTCCTCCCCCAGCTTTTCTTCCCCAAGGTTCCTTCCTTAGTCTCTCTTCACCAGCATGCCGTTCTCAGCAATGATGCCAAGGCTGCAACGTGATAATGGGTAAAGTCCAGTGTGGGTTTTGAGGGGAAGCTAGCCTCTACAGCTCAGCATGGGAGCCTAAAGCTCCATCAACACTGAAGAGGAAGGAGAAGAATAATCAAGATGTTTCCAAGGAGACAGAACGCAGTCATAAAAGGTCACAGGGGAGCCGATGTAGTAGAGAAGCTCTCTCCAGGCTTGTCAATTGGCATGATGAAGCTCAGCCTAGTAATTTAGGTTTGAGCACTGAAACCCTATAGACAAGGTAAGTGGTAATCTATTAGTGCTAGGAACAGCCTTCCAATCATGTACCTGTGAATCAATCCACTCCTAATGGAGGAAAAGCAATGCTTTTCTATGGCAAAATTTAGTTCAGTGACTATTAATTCGAGGAACAGCCATATGTGAAAGCTTGCAGGGAGCGCTGTAAGAAGGCTGAGCCTGGTGCACAAGCCTAGAATCCCCGCTCTCAGGAGGTAGGGCAGGAGGGCTAGGAGTTGAAGGTCATCCTTGGCTACAATACAGTGAGTTTATAACCAGCCTGGGCTACCGGAGACCCTGTTTCAGAAAATGAGACAGGGGCCAGGTGTAGCTTATCTGGTGGTCTGATGGCGTTTCATGGATGAGGCCCTGGGCTCTATGCCCAGTATTATGTAGACGTGGCCTTGTACACAGCTGAAACTCAAGCTCTGGGGTGAAGGCAGGGAGGATTAAGAGTTTCAGGTCATCTTGGCTGCATGGAGAGCTTGAGGCCAGTCTAGGCCGTATGAGACCCTGTCTCAATAAAACCAATCAGTCAACAAACAGAAACCAACCAAACCAACCAAGACTGTAAGAGAAGTAGCAGGATCTACCATAGTTCTGATCCGCAGGAACGTGCGATTTAGCTTAGAAGTGATGGTGAGAACTTTTGTGACCATTCATTTGTTTGCAGGAAAAAAAAAACAATTTAGGATGATGAAAGGTCGGTTCAGTCTCCCTATTTCCCCTCCAGAGAGAATGCTGTTTGTAAGCTCTAGGCTGTTTATAGTGCAACAAGAGGCAGACAGGAGAAGGAAGGCATCACCTCCATATCCATCACCTCCCAAGTGAGATGGGAGGGACCGGGGGCCAGGAAAGGAGCAGGACAGCAGGTGTGGGCCTTGAGTAGAGAGGCCTTCGGGAGACACAATTGAAGAAAGCGCTGCCTGGAAGGGCACCTAGTGGATCTGGAGCTCTGGGCGTGACTTCTCTGGCCTCCTCCGTAGATGAGAAGGAGAATAGGTAGCTCTCAAGAACACCCAAGAGTGAGTTTAGTTTTACTCAGAAGGAGGGGCCTGCTAAGCTGGCCTCACGGTGAGGCACAGAGATGTGCACAGCAAGCCTTCTTCACATCCTTGAGTGCAGCTTTTACAGTAGTTTGTGTGTGTGTGTGAGTGTGTGTGTGTGTGTGCGCGCGCGCGCGCGCGCGCGCGCGTGCGCACGCATGTTTGGGTCAGAGGACAACTTATAGGGTCAATTTTCTCCTTCTGGGGTGGCAAGGAGGGTCATCAGGCTTGACACTAAGTGCCTTTACCTGCTCAGCTATATCGTAGGTCCCATTTACCACATCCATAAGCTCAGGTTCCGTGGATGTCAGGGCACAGTGTCTCTAGACTCAGGGATATGGATATGACCTCTGACCATGTGATCAGTTCATTCCTTGGAGGAGCCCAGAAAACCTTCTTCTTAAGAAAGGAATCCCAGGAGACCTCGCTGTGAATCTTCCTGCTAGAAAAGGTGTGTTTTCTGGTGATAGGAGCAGTGGGGACCCTGCTACCCCTGGTTTAGAGCTGGCTTCTGAGTTTCAACAGAAGCTTAGCTTAGAGCTGGAAATTGCTGCAGTCACAGCTATGCTGCTCAAGCCGACAGCCGGCACTCCTTCAGAGTGTGCCCAGTGTACACGGATCCGTTTCACCTCCCATCACCTTCCCTTGGCTCCTTTCCCCCTCTCTGCAGTCCCAGCTCCGCTGCTGAGGCCGACAGCCGGCACTCCTTCAGAGTGTGCCCAGTGTACACGGATCAGTTTCACCTCCTATCACCTTCCCTTGGCTCCTTTCCCCCTCTCTGCAGTCACAGCTAGCTTGCTGACACTGACAGACAGAGGGCACTCCTCCTAAATTAATCTGAAAGACTTCCTGATCTGCCTTGCAAATACCTCTGGGTTAATTAGGATTAAGCTGTCACAGCACAGGACCATCTGCGGGATCCTGAGGGATCCTGCAACACTTAGCCCACTCTTGAACTTCAGGAATCTTTTCCCATGACCTCTGACACAATAGTTCTCTGTAATTGGCCTGGTGATGAATGAACAGTGTAGCCAGACGGAGATGAAAAGATACTAGTTCTGTTTTGCAGAGTTCTGACTCTAAATTTGGAAACATCAGTGCGGCTCTGCAGCCAGCCCTGTCAGTTAGGGATGTACCTCGCACTAGTGTCCCTTTCCCAGGAAGTTTTACTCACCTCAGAATGCATCTACCTCTGTTCACCTGGCCCAGATGTCCCTCTCTGTCCTGGAGCATCTGGTGGCCTCACTGATGACAGTGAGTGGCTATAGGTGTCTTAAAAAGAAAAGTGCTAGAAACAGCTTGGGGTCATGAGGATCTTACTTAGTGTTGTGAAGACCTTACCTGGTGCAGGATTCTTTCTGGAACCATCAGCCCAGAATGCAATACATGTGTGTTTTTCTCAAGGTCTTTGACTCTGATATTTTGTAGTTTGGGGAAACAAAACAAAACAACAAACAAACAAACAAACAAACCCTCAACAGGAAAAAGCTTACAAGAGGTAAATGCACTTACGTTTCTTTCCTTTGGAAATAGCTTAGCACTTTTAGAAGAATTGCATCTTTTGACATCTGACTTGGAAGGACTTGGTTTAAAGAAGTGAAATTAGAGCCCACACCGCACTTTCGACGGTAAAGGCTGACACTCAGCAGAGAAGTAGCTGCAGCTGCAGGCCACTTCCCGCAGAATGGGAACATCATAAGGTCATGTCTGCGGCTCCCTGCTCTACCGGGAACACAAAGCAGAGATTCTTTTGAGCCTGGTTTTCGCACTGGGCAAAAAGACGACAGGGAAAATGAGTTAATGGTGTCAAGGAAAAAGCAGCGGAGAGGAGGACGACGATGGCGCCGGCACAAGCCGTGGAAGAGAACGCGGTCAGGAGATGGAGCAGGGCTCACCGCACTGAAGAAAACGAGTCTGTGAAGAACAGTGTGTTAAAACAGAGAGAGAAGGACAGGTGTGGGAACACAGCACTGAAAACATACACATGTGTTAGCCTCCTAACAAGGAGAACGGAGCTGGGCACCAGCAGGAGACGTTCAGGTTAGAGGTCAAGGGCATTCTTCATGGTAGAAGACCACAGCAATGGATTGAAAGGTGCTCTGAAGAACAGCCAGATTTGCATCAGTTTTCCCTCCACTCTCCTAGCTAATCTATGAATTCCAGATGCAATTTCACTATTCAAGGGCTCCTGGGTCCGGCGTCTCTTTCTCAGAGGAGAGCCATTTAAAAGCTCCAGCTTCTTGATGACTATACAAAAATGAGAGTGGGAGCAACAGCTGACACCCCCCCACACACGTGTGGTCACAGGGTTCACCATGGCTATCCGGTTAGCTCTGGTCAGCATTCGTCCATGCTGACCCTACGACACCTGCGCTCGCTTGGACAGCGCATGCAGACTCAGTGTCCAAATCCCATCTCTCCCGCTCCATCCCATTCAGTGCTGCCTGACCTAGAATGCCAGCTGCAGGCTATAGAAGCCAGTGCACATCTCCTGTGTTTCCCCATCCACTCCTTTATTTCTGACCACCCACATGAACCCGTCTATACCCTGTAGAGGATCTTCTTCTGACTGCTCTGGGCCCTTACCTTTGAGACTGAAAGTGAATTCATTTTCTCTTTCTGACTCCTCTTGTAAGATTAATGACGTCCCCTGGGATGAGGTCTTCATGAACTGCATCCTCACTCGAGGCCCAGTCTCTTTAGGGCCAACATGTCACATCCATATACTTACCCCAGTGTCAAGAAAGATCATAGTTTCTTCACAAAATGCCTAATTTGCTTCTGCCTGGGAGCACAGAGTGTAGCTATTTAGATGAACTGATGAGCCTTCAAAGAGATGTGGCTTTAATAATTTTATACTCAGTTGCATAACTGATCATCAGTTTCACTAGCTAAAAAATATATACAGTTGCAATCTAATGCTCATTTCAGAATATACACATAATTATTTATCTGTGCACATTGCTGCACAGTTACCATTAAAATTTCTCAAATGAAGCAATTTCTGAGAAAATTTAATTCTGGCAAAAATCCTCTCTATGTCTGTGTCCTGAGAAGATTGTGAGATTGCTGTAAAAATTCAGGATGCATCTGCAGAACCCTGAAGTTAAAGATTTCTTTGCAGTGTTTGACTGATGCCACCCTTCTGAGAAAAATCCCTGATTACTCTCTTTCAATGTAATGAAATTTCTGTAATGCAGTTGAGGATCTGTCCAAACAAAACCTGGTCTAACCATTCAGCTAATCCATCATTTATTTGCTTCAGTGTTTGTTCTGCCAACCCTGGTGACCTGCATGTAGACTCTACACAGGGCCAGAGGTTGCGAGGACGAAGCAGCTAACCTTCTTCCTTCAACAGTATAGAATAATGGGGGAAGTTACACTTTTTTTTTTTTTCAAAATTCCTTACCATTATTTTAATTGCTAAGCAGAGAGGTGCTGATTGACAATTAAAAATAGAATACCTCCACTATGGAGACTCCTCCCATGCTTAAGACGATGCTCTTGATTAGAGTGGACTAATTTGGTCAGAGGGCTCTTGACTTATGTAGGTGTTAAGAACTCTCTTTTATTTCTGAGTCAAGAAGGGGAAAAACAATGAAATTGCAGCAACTTTTTCTGTAATGAAATGGATTCATGGTCTAGGTGTCCAATTCCTGGCAGCCATTATTCATGTTTTCATACATTTACACTTTTGAGTTATTTGTTCATTTATTTAGTTAGGATTTTATTTAGTTCATTTATTTAGTTAGGATGTATATGAGTGTTTTTTACATGTGTATATGTGCACCATATATGTTCCTAGTGCTCTCAGAAGCCAGAAGAGAGTGTCAGGGATGTCCTTGTTACCTGGACACTGAGTAACATCAGATGCTTCCCGCATGAGGGGTTCAAAAAGACAGAGGTTCTGCCCTTGGGCCGGATGACCCAGAAGAGGTTCAAGTGTTAGATTCTCCCTTAGGAAGAAAGTGTCAATGTGGAAAACACAAGGTGAGGGTAGAAGACAGGCCACTCTCCCAGGATTGGCCACAGCCCTCATTAACTTAAGTCATTATTGAGTTTGAAGCCTCAAATAGGACATCTCTGTTCATCTACACCCTCTTACAAAGTCCAAGCAATATTGTGGAAGAGAAGGCTAAAAGAATATAGGAGCCAGAGGGTGGAGGCTAGCACTATACAATGCTGTCTTCTGGACATAACATTCCAGTCTTGAATTCACAGCAGCTGTGGTGACATGCACAAGACTGGGATAGTCATTTATTATAGCAAAAATAGAAGGATTCATGAGTTTCTACCCATAGCAGGAGCTATTGGTAATTGATAGCTTCTGGGGCAGGGGAATTAATCTTTAAGGATGTGATCTTTTCAGGATGTGGCCCTTGTCAGATTGCTGAAGCATTAGTTGGACTCTTGGAGCACATGAAAGTGAGAGGGTCATGTGTTGTAGGGCTTGAGAAGATTGGGAGGGAGAAGTTGGGTGGTCAATATATCAAGACACATTGTAAACATTTACAAATTTGTCAAAGAATAAGTACAAATGCTAAAAATAAGATATTCGCCCTTAATTTGCTTTTGTCAGAGAATTTTATCACAGTAACAGAAAGGAAACTAAGACACCCACTAACCTCTTCTCATAATATTCTGGAGCTTCTCTCACTTGCGTTTACAAAGTCTTCTTCCACATTCCTCACACAAACCAGTTCTACATGCCTAATAACCGCACAGTCAGGTACAGTGACAGATGCATCCCCACTCCTGGTACCAGTTATTCATGTTACTCTTGTATCTTAGCAATCAGAATACCTAACAGAAACAACTGAAGGCAGGGAAGGTTTGTTTTGCCTCATGATTACAGAAAGTCTCGGTGTATCACAGTGAGGAAGGCAGAAGCACATGGACCATTACCCCTTAACATTGCAGTGGACCAGGAAGGAGAGAAGGTACCTGAATCATGGGCCAGGCTCTAGTCTTCAAAGTCTTCCTCCTACTTCCTCAAGCTGTGTCCCACTTCCTAAAGGTTGCACAGCCTTCCCGAACAGCACCAGGCAGAGAACAAGAACTAATGATATAAGCCTGTGGAGGACAGTTCAGATCCAAACCAGAGCAGAGGGCAAGTAGCGGATCAGCTTACAGGTGCCTCTGTAGCTGGAACTGGCCACTAGGCCACTCTCTTAAACCACAGAGCCAAAGATGGGTCTAAACTTTATCTAAAGACTGGGATGCTCCACGGGTTAGTTTCCGCTCTGTTTTATGCTTCCAGCCACTAAATTTGCCCAGAACAACTAAAGAGTTTGTAAATAAAATTCTCCAAGTGTCTTCTCCCCACAGGGCGCCCTGTTGACCTCCTGCAGACACACACAGTGCTGTTCCAGAAGATGAGTAGTACCACCTCCTGTGAAACTATGTAAATGGTTCGAACAAAAAGAGGGTTGTCATTTGATCAGTAGATGTGATTCAGATAATTTGAATAGGACTCAATCAACTTCATTAGCTGTTAACTGCAAGGTTCTGTATTAACAAAAATTTTATTGACCAATATCTTATACATTTTATGATTCCTTGGGATATTCAGAGAAAAATGCTATAGCTTAAAAGATTTTAATGAGAATATTATTATCTTCATAATATACATTAAATGCTTATATACATGCTAAGTTAAGGAGATAATGCACTATAGAACGACCAAGTTGATAATGGAAGCACCTTAGTTTAGTAATACATGCCAACACATACCCTCCACCCTCCCTGCATCAGGACTGGCACCTGATAAATGGCTGCAATCCTGAAACAATTGTGTCAACTTCCTGTCTGATCTTTTGTTGACACTTAATTTTTTTGGCTTTATTTTGCTTTAAAGATCATTTGGCTAGCAACCATCATGATACATTCCCTTCCAAAGCTGGTTTTCAATGTCCCTAACATAAGCTTTATTCCAGTATGCAATTAAAGCGCTTTTAAATTCGATTTCCATCTTTTTCCTGCTGCGTTCATTAGTATTTAATACGTCCTGACCTCCACTTGCTCTTCCCATGTTTCCTGTGCTTTAACCTTTGGTATGTTTTAAGAATCAGAAATTTGCCTCTTGGTTTTTTAATATTGGTTTTAGATCTGCCTGACTGATCCTTAGAGGAGAAAATTGTGTTTATAACTGTCTTTCTCACTTAAGCACTTTCTAAACAGTTTGTTTTTTTAAAAGTTAAGTTGTTTGAAATTAAATCTATTGTATGGAAACCACTGGACTCAAGAGTCATTGAACAGCCCTTTCCTTCCTCTGCCTGCCGGGAGCTGCATACTCCTTGATGGATTAGGTCATTGACAGCTGCTGGGTTGGTATGTGGGTAAGAATTCCAGGATCCATGCAAATACCCAAGCCAATTTAGAAATCACAGAGAATTGAACCTCTTCTAAGGAAATTATGGACCTTTGGAGAGGAGCCCACAGAGGGACAGAGACACCTACAGAAAAGAAAGTCTTAGGCTAAGCTCTTAGGAATGACTTAGCATCTCTGGCCAATGAGGGCCCGGAGTTGCTGGTGGAGGAGCTAGTGACTGACAGCCGACAGGGAAGAAACCGAGTCTGGCTGCATAAAAAGTGAAGGCCTCAGGTGTGGAGGTGGGTGTAGCTAAGGTTAGCTGCCCAGGCCTAGAGGATGGGTTTGGTGGTTCATGTCCCACTTAAATGAACACATTTACTTTGGTTTATGCAAATCTGATTGGCCGGGAGATTAAAGAAAGACCATTAAGATGGTGATGCGTGCTGCAGGGTGAAGTATGTAGCTGAGGGATGGAGTTCAGAGCCAGCTCTGTCCAGCCGCAGACGGGCAGGGAAGAGTAGGTGAATCACAAGTTGTGGTGCGCCCCCAGGCTTTAGTTTGCATTCTTAGAAGCACAGTAACGGCTTGGAAAGAGATTGGAATACCAACGCTGGAGGAGGCAGTGGAGGGTGAATGTGATCTCATCTGTAGAAATATGTCAGGCGTCCAGGAGGAGGGCTAGCCTGTGGAGATGTGGCTGGCTCAGGGCATAATGAAAGGGTAAGTTGAAGGCCAAACATGAGTGGCCTCTCAGAAGAACAGTGGGTAGTCCTCGAAGAGATGGAGCCTGCAGGTGCCAAAGGGAATGCCAGTTGGTTAAAATGTAGCTTAAGGTTCATGCTGAGTGGACTTTCAGAGGAGGCTGAGTGTCCAGGGGATTCTCACAATGAAAACCGAGGGCCCAAGATAGACCTGCCAGTCTCTAGGGATGTCTATGTGAGAAGGGGAGCCAGTAAACTATTAAAAACATAAACAACTGGGGTGGAGGTAAAAAGAGAGAGACAGACAGACAGAGACAGAAATGACAGAGAGAATAGGCAGAGGGGGTAAACCACAGAAAGTGGAACAGGATGTGGGGGCACAGCTGCCAGGAGGTCATTGGGCGAAGGTTGGAAGGCAGTGCTGGCCATCCTCTGTGGGGACAGGATGAGGCAAGTCCACCAGGACTGGACCAATGGGCCCAGCGTTTATCTAATCATCGGTGTTTTGAACTTGAATATAATTTTTCTAATATTCCTGTTACTTGCAGTGATAAGAAAATTTGCTTATCTAATTGGTAGTTGTCTCCTGAATTGGAAAAATGAGCTCTTCATATTTCATGAGTTATTGGTAACTGAAGAGTAATTTTTATCAGTACAGAGGATGTGAAGCACCCAGGGACATAACCCTACTGATGAACATTCAATACCAATCACTCCGTTTACACTGGATTAAAAAAAAATGTCACCAACAGATATGACCATGTTGGCTTTCCTTTCTGTTTCATGAACTAGAATTTGGTACGGGAAATGCAATGATCATTATTCAATGAGGAAGTAAGTTGTGTCAGAATCTAGAATGACGGAATCATCTTGCAGTACCCAGGACTATACAGAAATGCATTACATGCCATATTCTGAGGGAATTCCAAACTGCTTTTCTCTATGGCCATAGTTTCCATGCCTGGGTAGTCTCGAGATTTCCACCTACAATAGTCTATGGCTCTGATGGTGTAGAGAAATCTTGGCTTTGATGTTTTCATTTGTATAATACCATACTTCTGTGTCATGGACTACAAAGACTTTTCTGTAGGAAGATGTTAGTAAGAATGGGTCTACATTCCATCCGGTAGAGAAAACATACAACCATGCTTCTTCGGCTATTCTTAGAAAGATAATAGAATTGTCATGAGGAATTCAGATTCTTCATAAGCATCACCAAAACTGTCATTTGCTGTCTGAAAAACATGGCAGATGATATAGGAGATGGTGCTGTTGTTGGCTTTCTTACCTAACTTTGCTTATAATAATTTACCTTTCAACTTTGTTTAAGCCACCATTGACTCCAATGGCCCTTTGCTATGGACCCATGCTGCTCAGAACTGCTGAAATATAAATGTGACTGAGAAGCAAGAAATCAGTTAAACCTAAACAAAAGGACACAGCTGAGTATACACTACCCCTTCTTGCCCTTGTTCTAACCACTGTCCTCCTCATATGGTCATTTTAGTGATTAAAACACCTCGTGTAGTTATATGCTACTTGTAAATATTTGCCCGCGCATTGTGCTACTTTAACAGTGAAACAATCAGTGCTCTGTGGTCCGTTACTCAAGAAAACACTTAGGACAATGAGTGGGTCTGGCTTCGAGCAGATGAAAGCGATCAAGGCCAAGCCGTTTGGCAAGGATAAGCTGTTGCACAGTGGTGAATTGCCTCATTTAATTATTGAACGCCAAAAACAAAGCATTGATGAGCACAGTTGTCCATGGCAGTACACTGAACACAATATTAGACAAATTGAGTGTGGCTACCTTAGAGACATGTCCGACAGGCTGGGACATGGATGCAGTGCCCCAAGCCATGTTGCTGGGTAGAAAATGTGGAGGGTATTGAATTATGTTTTTTATGAAACACATAATATAGGGAAGCATCATTTCTTAGAACCAAAATAGCATTTAGGATGATACACTGATTTTCTTCTCTCCAATTTCTGCTTGACTGTCTCTTCTAATTATTGTAATTCACCACTCTGTCAGCTGATGAGCTTGATCTCAGAGACTAGAGCCTACATTTCCTCTAGTTATTGAGAATTGTTTTGGAAATAAAGTGGAAACAATGTTTCTCATTTGTATTGTACCCTTATTGTAAAGTCAAATGAGTACTTTTTTATTCAATAAAGAAGTGTTTTAATGTGTGAATATTTCAACCAATATTTGAGGACATGTACTTTGTGTGTGTGTGTGTGTGTGTGTGTGTGTGTGTGTGTGTGTGTGTGTGTGTGTTGAGGATGTTCATATTCATGTGAAGGGTGTTCATGTGTGTTTCTGTTTATGTATGTGTGTTCATGCTTATGTATGTATGAGTGTTCATGTTCACATGGGGAGGGGTGTTCATGTTTATATGGGGCAAGTCCATATTCATGGGTGAGGATGTTCATGTTCACATGTGTGAGGTAGTGTTTATATCCATGCGGAGCTGTTCATGTTTGTGTTTGTGTAGGCTGTATGTGTTTATGTGGGTATGTATGTTTGTTTATGCGCATGCATGTGGAAATGAGGGGTCTGTCTTGAATGCTGTTCCTCAGGTGTTATCTGCCTTGTGTTTTGAGGCAGGGACTCTCACTGGCCTGGAGCTTGCTTTTTTAAGCTAAGCTGGCTGGTCAGTGACCCTAGAGATCAGTGTGCCTCTTCCTGTGTTACTGGGATTATAAATGTGAGCCACTACTGCTGGATACTTCTGTATTTGTTCTGGGTATTAGACTCTGGTCATCATGCTTGCAAGGTATCTTACTTTGCTTTCTATTGCTGTGATGCAACACTGACCACAAGTAACTTAGAGAGGAAACAGTTTATTTCAGCTTACAGAATACAGTCCCTTATCAATGGAAACTAAGTGCTGGAACCTGGAAGCAAACGCTGAAGTAGAGGTCATGGAGGAATGCTGCTTACTGTCTCACCCCGCCCATGGCATGCTCACCCTGCTTTCTTATATAAGCACCACTTACTAAGGGATAGCGCCACCCACACTGGATTGGGATCTCCCACATCAGGCATTAATCAAGAAAGTACCTCTCTGTTGTGGGATAATCTTCTTGTACACTGTGAGATGTGTCTCTGACAAGGCACCTTCTGATTGGTTGAATAAAAAGCTCAATGGCCAATAGCTAGGTAGGGGAGAATAGCAGGACTTCCAAAGAGAGAGAGAAACTAGGGAGAAGAACCAGAAAGGTGGAGATTTGTCAGTGAGACTTGGAGGAAATTAGATGTACTGCATGGAAGAAAGGTAACAAGTGACGTGGCAGAAGGTAGATTAATATAAGAGGGTTGATTTAAGTTACAAGGGCTAGTTGGAAACAAGCCTAAGCTAAGGCCAAGCTTTTACACTTAATAATAAGTTTCTGTGTGCCATTATTTGGGAGCTGGAGTGCTGTGGGATGGTCTGTATGTCAAATTACTCTGATTGGTCAATAAATAAAACACTGATTGGCCAGTGGCTAGGCAGGAAGTATAGGCAGGACTAACAGAGAGGAGAAAAGAAAGAACAGGAAGGCAGAAGGAGTCACTGCCAGCTGCCTCCATGACAAGCAGCATGTAAAGTACCGGTAAGCCACGAGCCATGTGGCAAGGTATAGATTTATGGAAATGGATTAATTTAAGATATAAGAACAGTTAGCAAGAAGCCTGCCACGGCCATACAGTCTATAAGCAATATAAGTCTCTGTGTTTACTTGGTCGGGTCTGAGCTGCTGCAGGACTGGCAGGTTAGAGAGATTTGTCCTGACTGTGGGCAAGGCAGGACCAGGAAAAACTCTAGCTACACTGGAGGTCCAAAGAAAGTCCAGCTACACCCCATAGATTTGCCTATGGGCCAATCACACGACACACACACACACACACACACACACACACACACACCTAAGCAAGGCACAAAGTATTTTATTATCCCTTCAGTCTGAAAATCTTCACTTTTATGGATCTATTATTTACTAAAGTTCCCTGTCCCCAGGAGTCACTCTGTGGAATGTGATGTATAGTTACGATACTAAGTATTCAAGACTAAAGCACCTTTGTGAGGTATGTCCACCCCTAGCCTGCTGCAGAACTCCTCCAGGGAATTGATTTCAATTTCCACAGACTGACTGTCTGTGTTCACTCAAACCACATAGTTTCTATCTTCTTCTTTTTTTAAATTTCTTTACTGGCTAAAGTTTGTTGTAGGTTTCAAAACTGAAGTTGCTCCCATCTTTGGGGAATAAGCTGTCTAGACCTGTATGAAGGGCCACAGTGATGGGTGAGTCATACACGTGTTGGCCTGCAGATTCCCATGGTGTCTGCTAAGAATGGACCCCAAGCAGCCTGCATAGAGCTTGGTTTAGGAATGCCACCCTATGTCTAATGGAGGGAGAGTTTCCAGGCCACATCAAAGGGTGACTCGGGATGATGAGGGACACAGTTCAGCCCATCCAGCAGACATGGGATGTGAGGTGACCAGGTGTTCCTCCCAATACCAAAGAGGAACAGAAGCGAAGCAAGGTTCCTGGAATATCCAGGCCCTCGCACTCTGGGCCAGTTAGCGGGGACAATTTGGGGACCTACAAACTGGATAGGAACAATGACCTCTTTGTTTTCACCAGTTTCAAGCTGAAACATAGCATTTCTTCCTGCTGTGAACACAGGAAACAAAACCAGTATTATAAACAGCACCCCCAGTTCTAATGCTCACAGAAGTCACAGGCTCATTTCAGTCACACCACAGCCGAGAGAGAAGCTTTCAAATATGATATGTTCTCACTGGTTCAGAGACTCATCATGAGATTAGCATCATGTAATTTGCTAATAATGAGGCTCACTTATTACCCCTAAACCAGCTTCTTAAGCTGTGGGGGGCAGCCCTTTATGGGGTATGGTGATATTCTAATTGTACTGAAATGTGATTTTATTTGTATGTTAATAAATAAAGTTGCCTGGGGGTCAGAGCTAATAGCAAGCCATAGCAGAAACTGGGCAGTGGTGGCACACGCCTTTAATCCCAGCCCTTGGGAGGCAGAGCTAGGCGGATCTCTGTGTGTTCAAGGATACATCCAGCATGGAGACACACACCTTTAATCTCAATACCAGAGAAGACCTGGAGGTCTGTACAGACAGGCAGTGACGAGGAGGTCATGTGGTTGGGTTTACAACCAATGAGAAGGCAGAATAGAAAGTCAATAAAAAGCACAAACACACAGGAAGTAGGTCTCTTGTAGAGAGGTAGGACAGAAGCGGCAGTGAAGGGTAAGGTTTTTAATCTCAGCTCTTAGCTATTGCTCTGACCTCTTGGCTTTCATCTCTGAATCGGCTCTGTGTTTCTTATTTAAAGAGATGGTTACATCTACAACGGGGTTCTGGAACTGAGGATGGGGCTGCAAACAATTTGGAAACAGTAAAATATGTTTGAGTGGACAAAACCCCCAAAGCAGTCCCAGTTCAAATGCATCCCAACTCTGAAGTGCTCCCGACAGTGTTCCCTGACACTGTATCTTGTAACTCACTGCATCTTTGGTTCCAAACGTTCACTATGCACACTTGGCATTGTGTACACTCCTGTGCCAACAAACACTGCTTAGAACACCTCAGCAGAGACTGCTGGATGCTACAAATCACACGCATAGTGTACATTCAGTCAGGGAAGTGTAATGGTTTTGTTGCAGAAAATGAAGGTTTTTAATATTATATTACTGTAGTTCTCATTATAGAAATGTGAACTTAGTGTGTCTTTGGATTGTATCATGTTCAACTGTTTCTTTTCAAAAACTGCTGTTTGAGTTGCTGAGTCCAATTTCATAAAAGCTCATTAAGGGAACTTAGGCTTGGGATTAAAACAGATTTTTTTCCAGTGATTTCGGACATAGTCCTAGTCATACTTCTGCGGATTTTTTGTTTGTTTGTTTCAGTATTGACAATTATAAAACAAAAATGTTGATTTTATTATTTACTTTTCTTATTTCTACAACAAAATACTAACAAGAAGCAATGAGAGAGAGGAGGGGCTAATTTTGCCTTAGAGTTCAAGAGGGTATTGTCTATCATGGTGGGAAGTCGTGGTGACAGGACCTCGTGGAGGCTGGTCACATGGCCCCACAGTGAGAAAAGAGAAATACCTGGGCTCAGCCAGCCTTCCCCTTTTTATACCACCCAGGACCTCAGCCCCTGGAGTGGCACAGGACACATTTAGGTCAGTTCTTCTTACATCAACTAATATAACCTAGAAACTCCTTCATAGACAGGGCCTGAGGTTTGTTTCCATGGTGATTCTCAATCCTGTCAAGTTACCAATCTATATTAACTACGACACAAATCACACAGACCTTCTACATCCTGTAGCATAAAACAACCAGTCAAGATTTTATTTTTTATGTAAGAAAAAATAAACAAGCATGTTCATCTCATTAGTGTCAAAGTTTTATTACATCTTTAGTAAATGGTAAAATTTTATGTATACCTAAGAATTGTCTTTAAATTATTTGTATATTGCCTGTCAATATGCAATTTGTATTAACTGTCTTATGTAATTATGTATCCACAGGCATATGAACTTCTGGGGCTAAAGGGGTTTTCTGTTCTAGAGTGTTTCTTTCTGTTCAGTGGCTCGATCCCACTGCAGGGGCCCCTGGTGCAATCCTGTGCACTTTGTTTTATACATTTAAAGACATCTAAGGAGTTTTTTCGGTATTCACTGGATCTAAAGGGGGTTATGATGGACACAGGAGTATGAGTCTGTATCCTAGCATTCAGGTTCATTGTCAACTGGGCTTTCAGTCATCTGGGCTCACAGTTAGCATCCCGTCTGTGGCAGTCTGAATGTAATGGCCTCCAGAAGCTCATAGGGAGTGGCACTGTTAGGAGGTGTGGTTTTGTTGGAGTAAACCTGTCACTGTGGAGGTGGGCTTTGAGGTCTCATATATGCTCAAGTCACACCCAGTGTCTCTGCACTTTCAGTTGCCTTTGGATCAAGATGTAGATTCTTCTCCACTCAGTTCCTTCTCCAGCACCATGTCTGCCTGCACGCCTCCATATCCCACCATGATGATAATGGACTAAACCTTTGAAACTGTAAGCCACCCAATTAAAATTTTTTTTTATAAGAGTTGCTGTGGTCATGGTATGTCTCCACAGCAGTAGAAACCTTAAGTAAGACACCACCCCACCTTGGTGCCCTGGATTTTAATGCCGTGAAGTTGTAGGCTCTGTATTTGGAGTGAGGAGGCCTCAGTTTATCAAGTGCAGCAGTGCCGGTAGTTTGGGAAGCCATGTAGCTTAGCTGTGTCCAAGTCTCCTGGCAATTTAAACCAGTAAAAAGTCATAAGCAGAAGAGCCAGTTTGCAGATGTCTGTAAGGACTTGATCTCTAACATCTAAGGGGTATTATTTGGAAAATTCAGGAAATGTTGGGAGAGGGAAGGGTCAAGAGTGTAGGTACAAGGCCCACAATAGTAAGGCCAGGGATCCCCACGCTAATGGAGAGTGTGCTGGTGAATTCCTATCAACTTTAAACAATCTAAATTCACCTGGGAAAGGGATCATCAGCTGAAAATCTGCCTCCATCAGACCGACCTGAGGGCATGTCTGTAGGGTATTTTCTTGATTGTTAATTTATGTAGGTAAACCCAGTCCACTGTGCACAGTACCATCCCTGGGCAGGTGGACCCAGGCTGAGTAAGAAAATAGCTGAGAAAACCAGAGGAAGCAAGCCAATAAGCAGCATTCTTCCACGGCTTCTGCTTCCATTCCTGCCTCCAGGTCCCTGCCATGGCTTCCTTTGATAATGGACTCTCCTCTAAGATGTAGTAACTTTCTTTCCTCTCCAAGTTGCTTTTGGTCAGTGTGTTTAACCAAACTAGGACAGATGGTTTCAGGTACCATGTCTGACTCTCTACAATCTCATTAGATAAACATATATGTATGCAATTGTAAAGGAATATGAAATTGTGAGGAGAATGTGATTCTCATCTTTTCTCCTGAAATAGACCATTAGCAAGTTACAGGGCTAATACATGATCATCTGCATAGTTGTCCTTTGAGTCACTGTGACCACAGCACCTGATAGAAACCGCAATGACCAGCATGGTACAATAACCCTAAAGGTGCACTCATATCTTGGTGATATCCAACAACTCTCTATTAATACCCACTCAAGAGAGGGAAATCAAGCCTGGTATTGGAAAACTTGCCAACTACCCAGGCTAGTGAAGTCATAGATCTTGAAGGAGAGCCTATAACTACCACTGTACTAAATCAACACAATTTCTAACTACATTCTAAATATTTGTTTTTAGACCCCCACATAACTGTAGTCCTTACTCCTCATAAAGGAAATTTCTTTTCGAAACAGAGACCATAACTGAAAGCCACAATGAATCAAAACACAGAGTTGTGGAAAACAGTCTCCAGTGGGTATATCTACAAAAGAACTCCCACATGTAAGTCTCAGGGAACATTGTGGAAGAGGGAGCAGAAAAATTGTAAAGGCCAGAGGATCAAGGAGTTTGCTATAAGACTGTCTCTTAGTAATGCCAGAAGCTACACCCATACAGTCACACCAACATGACTGCCTAGACACGAGCTGAACAAGGACATCAACAATAGACATGCCAAGGTAGATATGGGAATGACCATGAGGCCTCCAACCTACAGAAAGAATTTCAAGGCAATTTAGGAATGCTGGAAACAAGAGAAATAGTTTTCCCAGGGAAGAAGACATCAATTGGTTATCTGTTACCAAATGGTCAGTCCTAAAGAACATACATACAAGTAACACTGCACAGTTTGAGCAGGTTATATTTAGGAATATATATGTACACACACATACACACATATTCACATATGCATATTAATAGAATTGGTGGGAAAAGAGGCCATGATTTTAAAAGAGAATAAGAAGAGTTATATTGGAAGACTTGGAGGGAGGAAAGGGAAGGAGGGATTTTTGTAATTATTATAATTTTTGTTATAAATTTTTATAAATTTGTTTTAGAAAGTATTTGTTATAAATAAATCTCAAAAAATAAAAGAAACAATAAAAAGTCAAAAGCTAGCTGCGGTCAGTGTTGGTCTTTCTCAGCTTTCTGACTGCAGACACAAGCTGACTGCTGCGTCAGAATCCTGCCTCCAGGCTTCAGTGCTTGGTCAATGATTCCCAGGAACCACGGGCCCAAATAAACCGTCCCTTCTTTAATTCCCTGTTGTTGGAATTTTTTATAGCAGTGAAACAAATTAATACTAATTAATGATGAGTATTTCAGATCCACATCACATTGTTATCATTACATTCTTCTTTTCTAAATTTTCTTTGAGTGTTCATTAGTTAATTTTGTTCTTTGACAACTAAATTCTCGTATGTAATGCATTATGGCTATGATCTCTCCGTACTGTCTTTCATCCCCCTCCCATTCCTATTAACCCCCTCTTCTCCCTACCTGTCACTTTTCCAGACATGGCATTTGGGTGTTTTTTTGTGAACCATTTGGTTTAACCAGGGTTGTCTGTGTGACCACTCAATTGGAACTAGCCAGTGGAACCTGGTAGGTTCACCACTGAAGACAATACACAGCAATTATTCTTAGTTGTGGCAATGGTGATTGATGAAATTAATCTTAAGTGCCTTTCTGATACTGTGTAATTTGCATTGATATCAAGTAATTACTGCTAAAATAATATTCCTAGGAAAAATGGAAATATTTTGCAAAATGGTGTCACAAATATCACTTTTGCCAATTGGTGAAGACTAATGTTTTTTCATAAGATAATCATTTATCAAAAATATTGCAGTGAAATTAATATTTACAGTGAGAGCACTATAAAAGAGAAAAGAAAAAATTCCTGACAGGAGAAAAACATGATGGGGTGATAGAAAAGGACAGTACTCCCTCAAGATGACAACTTCCAAGTCAGGCACCAGCGAGGGAGGTGCTGTAGCCCGAGAGGCCTTGGGCTGTGCTGGCCTTGTCCTCAGGCTCCTTTGCAGTCTTAGCCACTTAGGAGAAGTGGGATCCTGCAGGAGCGAGCCTCTTCATTAGCACTGACAAGTGGACGCTCGTCTTTGGAGTGTTACAGAAGACTGGGTAACAGATTTTAAGGGCTTTGAGGGCACTGCAACAGGATTTTAAGTGCTAATTCAGGAGTTAGCAATGCAAGAAAGGAAGGACAGGGAAAATGTGGAAAGAAACCTCAGAAATGGAAATAGTCATGAATTTAGTGGGGGCATTTCCTAACTCTGTAATGACACCACAGATTGAGCACGCTGGATGTTTAACCTCTGGAACACAAAAGGAGAGTTTGAGAGGCTTAACGACATCCTTCAAGTTTGCTCACCTTCATGGAGCCAAGGGTAGGACCTCAGCAAGCAGCACACTGGCTGGTAGACCTCATCTTGGCTATGGGGAGGTAGTCATTGTACACAGGATTTAAACACAGGAGGCTTACATAGTAGAGAATCTGCTCTTCATGTGATGTGAGGGACTAGAGAGAAGGAAGAGTGTTGGGAGGAGCCACCATGGAACCGGCATAGAAGCTGAGCTCAGGGGAAAAGCAAACTGCTCAAGTGTCTCAGAAGGTACTAGAAGGTAGAGGCCTGAGCTGGTGATACTGAGTGTGGAGCTTGGGGCTAGTCAACACTAAGCAGCTCGTGGACAAGGAGGCCCTGTTCCAGGCCTGCACCCCCCCCCCACACTGCAGACTCCAGGCTCAAGAGCATGGCATAGAAGGCCAGCACTGCTTATCCTGCAGACCACAGTTACGGGGGCAGCCTGAATAGCAACAGGGATCCTGGGAGATTTTCTTAGATGTGAAAGAGGAATTGGGGTGGGCGTGGGGTCCTTCCTTGGAGGTCTGACCATGGTGAAGCATCTTTTGGAAAGTTATGGAAGTGCACAAAGACCCTAAATAAATCCAACTCCATACATTTCTAACATCGGCTAGAGATGCATAAAAAAATCCTAAATCCCTCTATAGGTCCTTGGAAGCTATCAGTTGGAGATAAGAAATTCCTTAGCAACTGCAGCAGATACAAGAAATTGAAACGCTTCAAATTCTTAGAAGCAAGATGTAGTGTAGTTGGTTGTGGGTGGGTTGAGACTGGAGCCATGCTGACAGGAAATCATTAGTCTCCCCAGTGAAGAAAAGAAGGTTCTCCCAGGACTTGTCTGCTCCGGCAGTTTCCAAGTTTAGTTTGTTTGCAACAAATCCTCCTGTCTGTAGAGACCACACTCCTCACCTAGTGTGGGGCAGTGTGGGCTGGGGTGGGCTGGGGTGGGCAGCGTGGGATGGGGTGGGCTGGCCCAAGACCCTCCCATTCTCCAATTCCAGTTTCCTATTCCCTGCAGGGCCAGACAGGAACCTACTGCTGACTTGAAAGTCTGTGGGAAACCTAGGATGTGGGGCATGTTTTCTGACTCACAATATTGTGAGGGGAAAGAGACCTGCCAGAGACAGAGGAAGAGGGGAAGCAGCCAGACTGTGCAGGGTATGAGGGAAAAGCCCTCCAGCTGTGTACTTCCCATAGGAAAAGGAATATGTTGCTGTCTTCTCCACGGTGCTGAAGGAGATGATGGTACTGCTTGTTCATCGCCATTCTACCATTGCTGGGCATGAAACTTGTAGCTAGAGTTTTCCTGTCTTGCCCACAGTCAGGACAAATCTTTGTCACCCACCAGTCCCACAGCTGCTCAGACCCAACCAAGTAAACACAGAGACTTATATTGGTTACAAACTTTATGGCCGTGGCAGGCTTCTTGCTAACTGTTCTTATAGCTTAAATTAATCCATTTCCATAAATCTATACCTTGCCACGTGACTCGTGGCTCACCGGCATCTTCACATGCTGCTTGTCCTGGTGGCAGCTGGCAGTGACTCCTTCTGCCTTCCTGTTCTTTTATTTCTCCTCCCTATTAGTCCCGCCTATACTTCCTGCCTAGCCATGGCCAATCAGGTTTTATTTATTGACCAATCAGAGCAACTTGACATACAGACCATCCCACAGCACAGCCAAGTGCAGACCATCTCAGACACCTGCACTCAGGCTTGTGGTCCTAGTCACTCTCTAAGCAGACCTGCTGGGTAAAGCCATGAGGAACCCAAGAACGGGCTCCCACAGGACATACAGAACATCCCACAGCAGAAACCTAAGCTTGAACAAACATATTGGATTTCATCTTATCTGTGGCCTTTTGAAAGATATTACCATCTTATTTGAGCTAAAATTCCAATTTGATTTATATCATTGAACTATGAAACTTTAAATGTAGAAAGAATAGTCCAGAACATTAGAAGGAACTAAAACAGAAACCAGGGTCATCAGCATTTAATCTACCTGGGAAACATCACTAGACAAGCTGAACTGGAAAAGGATTGTGAATTATTATTGGAAGACACAATGCTAATGGCTTGTTGTGTTGGGGATTAAAAGAAGGGAAACCTATAGTGGTATCTAGGCATGATCAGCAAGCATAGGGCTTAATTCAAGCGGCCACTTTTTCTAACAATGCTAACATGGGAGTGGGTCAGAGTTGGGAAAGCAGGATAAAGTTTGAGAAAAGTCCAAGGTGAACTCCAGGCTGAACCTGTGGGCCTCACTATGGCTACTCATCCAAGCCATTGGCAGACCGGAGACCCCACTGCCTGACAAGCATTACATCAAGTTCTATGTTAGGAACAGCCGCTGTCGGTCTTACCATGAAAACACTTAGATGGTCCTAGTGTACAGCCCATATTCACTGTGTTAAGACTCAAGGAATGAGTTTCACCATAGCATTTCACGCATATTCTTACTTGCTCTCCTACACTACTGTGCCCCGCCTCTACCCCATCTCTTCAGCTTGCTGGTCCCCTTCTTCCTCCCAAAGAGCCCTATCTGCCTTTGAATTGTACTCCTTTATCCTCCCTTGTCCCCTTCCCCCTTAGGCTTCTTCCTCTCTCTCATAACTACCTTTTTACTTTCATGTCTTACATATGTGTTAAGTATGTGTGCATGTGTGTATAATGTATTATATCCATTATATAGGTATATAAGTAGATGTTAATCATCCAGACTCAGGAAGTTAAGCATCATGTGTTTTCCTGGGTCTAAATGATTAATTTAATGTCTATTTTTATACTGCTGTCTGTATTTAATTTCTATCATGCAAACAGACACACTCAGAACCTTCTTTGATTTAATAATTGTTCAATTGATTATTCTTGAATTATAAATAGAGAATATGGCAGTTATTAATAGTTATGACCTTGTTCCTCTATTGGTTGTAGCTCTGATTTTTGCCTTGTGAATCTAGGTTCACTTGAATTTCCAAGATAACAGGACTGAATATTATTGGCTTGTGAACCTTCCAGGTTGTTTTTCCCTTAATTGGAACATCTTTTGTTCAGCGTTTTGTAATGGGTTGTGCATTAATGTATACAAATGTGCCATGAACATAGAAATATTCTTTATTAAAACATGAAATGTATGGAATACATAATATATCATATGTAGTATTACATATGATGCAGTTTGTGAAAACCTGTCTGTCTGTAGAACATCTGCAACCCTGCAATAGGTCCAGACCCCCTCACCACTCATCACTTCTCTGCCGACACCCAAGAAGGCACTAATCCGTGTTGTCCATTTTATTTTATCTGGAACACCATATAATCTTTGTAGTGATATTTAATGAATGTCTTCAAGTTCTCTTAGTTATTTTTATGCTCCTAAAATGCAGCATATGCCGCCTATGTGTTTAGTGCTAAGTAATACTCCACAAAATGGGTGTGAAGAAATCTTCAGAGCACCCCTTGTTTAGGCTGTACTGAGCTGCCAGTGACCGTCAGACAGCCTATGTGAGCTGCTGCCTTCACTTCTCGGGGATGAATGTAGAAAAGTCACATTTTAGAACAGGTGGTTAATATGTGCCAAACTGCACAAGAATTCCCGCTTCTTTGCCGTTTTCTTTCTGCAGTCCCACTCATTGAAAACTGGATGAGACTGCTCATTGACTCATGTCCTAACTTGCATGTGATGCTGTCCATGTTCTATGACCATTGCTAGGGTTAACTGCTGCCACCATTGAGCAGACAGCTGTATTGTCACGTGTTCTAACTGAGGCCACCATCGGCCATTGCTGTGTGACATTATTCCTGAGGAGGCCTGAGCAAATGTCTTCTCACCCTAGACAGAGAACCAATGACACCAGCAAAGTCCAACCGTGAACCAATGAGTTTTAGTTTGGGTTACTTACATGAGTACAGGAAAGGGGTTACTTACAGGAGCAGATATAATCCAAAGACAACTGGACCACCAAAAGCCTACCCCACACGGGTGAGGGCTCACAAGGCTGGGTACCCAGAGGTCACTGTACACCTTCACTGTACACCTTAACAGGTTGGAGATTCTTTTGTAGGCAACTCAGATATTTTGTCTCTCCTAGGTGAGCCAGCTTGTCTGAGCCTCTTCTAAGTAGATCACCTGGTCTGGAAGTGACTCTTAGCAACCCTCATTGCTTATATAAGCTTGGGAGGGGGGTAGCTTAATGAATCTGGTTAATTTCAGGTACTACTCGAACCTTTTGAGTTGTCTATTTCCTGAAGTTAATGAGTTTCCCTGAAGGATGGAATGTTTCACTTCTTTTAGAATATTCTGTATCTTTTAAAAATAATTTTTAAAAGATTCTTTTGTGTGTGTTTGTGTGTCTGTATGAGCGTTTGACTGCATGTATGTTTGTACACCAGCCCACAGGGGTCAGAAGAGGGCACCAGACCCCTTGGAACTGTCATTGCAGATGGTTGTGAGCTGCCATGTGGGTGCTGGGACTCAAACCCGGGTCCTCTCTGCAAGAGTGGTTGGTGCTCTTAACCACTGATCTATCACTCCAGACCATTTCCTACATCTTCAGGAGATTCTCTCTGGGAGGGAAAGCTCTGTCCTGGAGGACTGGCTACATGACAGCTCGTCTACCCTGCCTCTCTGGCAGGGGTGCAGGGAACTCTTCGACTCTAAGGTCTGCTTTATTCAGTCATCTTGCAGCACTGTGCCTCCCCTTTTTCTTTGTTATCTGTGACCTTCTTTGACAAAACTACTGCTCAAATTGTCTGTTAAATATTATACGTTTGCATTTCTTCGTATTTGGGAATCAGGAGCTCAACTGAGCGGCAGTTACTGAATATTTTCATTGTCTATCCTGTTCTTTCATGTCCTTACTTAAATTTTGTAACTAGAAAATACTTTAAATGTACTAAAAATCATAGACCCCAATCCAGCCAGCACTGAGTGTATGTGCTTGACATGCTTACATTTTTGTCTCAATTTGTTCCCATTTTCTTACTTTTCACAGGGTGAAAGTGAAGATTAAAATCCTACACACACAACTGTAGTTTGGTTAGCTTTTTATTACCAGAGGAAATTTTTGATGTAGATAATATTCTATTTTTTGGGTGTACAAATAATAATTTTATAATATTATCTTTAAAAATTTGTGATTGTGTGTGTGTGTGTGTGTGCGCACATGTGCATATGTAAGGACAGGTGCCTGTTTGAGTCCAGAAGACAACATCCGATCCACATGCAGCAGGATTTATAGGTGGTTGTGAGCCACCTGATGTGGATTCTGGGAGCTGAACTTGAGCTTTCTGTGAGACCAGAGCAGTACATGCTCTTAACTATTGAGCCAATCCCATAATTTTATATTATCAGTACTTTAATTTTTAATCAACACAAAACCAATATTTCACTGTTTAATATGTCTGCATTGCATTCTTTTCCTTTTATTATTGTTGTTGTCATATGTAGACTTACAATTTCATGATATTTGTCAGGACATAGAATTCCTGGGCCTCAAATTTTTTATCATAAAAACTCTATTTTGTAAGCACTGAAATAAAACTAAAAAATTAATAGTGTGCTCGCAGCATAGGACCTCTGGCCAGCATGATAGTTTAGATGTAATTTTTCCCTTTGGAGTGCACATTTCTACCTTGGTTATACTGAATAGGGCAATTTCATCAGGATATGGTTTTGCAGATTTGATTTTTCCATAATTATTTCTCTTTCTCAGTGAGTCCTTTTGATTTGCAATTTCATTTACAAAGGTTTCGATCTGTTATTTCTGACTATTACTTCTGTTTTGTGAGTTCCGTTCCATTCTGTTTTGCTCTGTGCAATGTTCTGTTTGGTATACGGAAATCTGTAATTCTCCAGCTGTGTTTCCACCTGCATGCAGAAAGAATATTCTTCTCTGTATTGACAATACCCTCTCCACAAGCACTTGATGTATTTCATCAGTGTAGTATCTTGCTGAACACAGTTCAGAACAAAAATCTGAAACCTCTGCAGCATGTTTGTGTTCTCACAGCAACCACACAGCACAGGGGAGTGATAGCTCCTATTCCTCAGACTGAACTCCTGCAAGCTGCAGCCTTTCCTCACCTGCCCTGGGATCTCTGTCTCCCAGGACAGATCTTCTCATGCTGAGCTGGGAATTGAAGTTAGGTTGACCCATTTTCAAATATCGTCAACACTCTTGACTGTAGCAGGGAAAGGTTGACTTGCTCAGCTGCAGGAAGTCAATGAGCTGTGGGTAGTATGTACACCAAGCCTGTGCTGGACACACAAGTTTCCTATCTTTCCTAGAAGCCAGATCAGAGCCGCACCCCCATTCTCGCTTCCTCACTCTTTGCCTATCTTGATGGGAGGTCTTGAGTGTTGACTGAACCCATGTAAACTGTGGACAAGATGGCTCCAATGGTGGCCCCTGAAATTGCTGAGAGCTGGAATATCTCATTCTTTCTGCATGGACAAAGCTGGGAATGTTCAAGAGAGCCAGTGGTGGCATCTTTCCTCATCTAAAGGAAAAAGTGAATAATTCTGTGGCTAGTCTATGTATGTCCCTTGAGCCTAGAAAGATAGGATTGAAGCAGATAATAAAGTCATCTCAGAGTTGGGACTGGAAACAAATAGGCTCTAAGAACATTTGCCCATAGAGTGATTATTCAATTACCTGTTTACCGAGAGTACCAGTGCTGTCACCTACTGGGTGTCAGGCCCAGTGGCATGGTGGAGGCATTTATCTAAAGCCCAGCATATTATGGTTGTGCATTATTTTCTGTTTCTATAGTTAGATGTTCTCTTAGTTTTAACTATGAAATGAAAGGGAGGCTGCCTTGTAGCATAAGCATTTAACTATTCTGCACCAATAAAAGAATCAAGAGTCAGATATTGGAATAAGAACCTGAATGATCAGAGAAGCTGTGGAGAAGGCACCAGTCACCTTCTATCTCTTCCATTGCTTCCTCCAAAAATACTGAGGTCCTCTCTCAGCTCCGCCTTACTACTTCCTGTCTCCTATCTGTCCACAGTCCTCCAAAACCTCTATGTTTAATTTTGGTCAGCTAGTGGCTAGCTCTCCTCTTTCAAAGCAAGCTTTATTTTCAGAATGAAATAAAAATATCACACAACACTGCCTCCCAAGCACAGTTCTTATAAGCAATGACATACATTTTACATTTAAGTTTTTAATAGCCCTTTGTCTTCTCAATAGCACATGAGTCAGATAGTGTTCTTATTCCTACTTTATAGATGAAATAAAACGAGGAACAGAGAAGTTAATTCCCCTGGCAGAGGCTGGCTCCAACCTATCGAACGGTTCTTGGAGGGAGGAATGAGGAATGAGAAAGTATTAGATAGAAATATAGACAGAGACAATGAGAAAGACAGAGACACAGGATAGCTTCGGGAGGGCCCTGGGTCAATACCCTAGCAGCCTTGAGTTTTATTCTGATGGGCTTTTTATACACTGCCAAGGGGAGAGGCAAAATACCCCGCTTCAAGATCAAAGCACAGCATACAGTCAAGTGTAGACCCTGGCCAAGCCCCTAGCCAAATCATCCTATGATGCAGCTCTGTTGGGTAAAGCAAGCTCAGATTCTCTGACCTTGAGTGAGGCCTTACTAGAGAGCCTCTGTGGGCCCCCACAGTCCCCTGCCCAAGATCAGGCTTGTAGGTGGTGAGCAGGTATATGCTCTCTGTTCTGGCCACAAAGCTTGAGGACCACCCACCTGCCTGAATTGCTGTCCCTACACTAGGGAGATCTTTGAAGTCAGCCAGGGATAGCCTTACAAAGCATGTGCTGACTTTACAGCAAGCGCTGTGGTAAGAGTCCAAGTCCGTCTAGTTAAGGATGTTGACGGCGTGTCTCGGATGTTTCCCTCCTTTTGAATCGTTTTCACTCCGGTTTTGCCATGGCAACTGTCTATCCTCCCAAACAGATGTCCAGTCCCACTGTGGTCAGCCACAGGTGAGCCGTGTTTCTAATTGAATGGACGGATGTGGCCAGAGGAGGGTGTGAAGACAGGAAGTCAGAAGGTTCTTGAGGCAGAGTTTGTATCAGCCTCAAGGTTATGACTGCTTGCTGTATTCTGTTGCCTGTTCTTTCCCCCCTTCTGCATCTTTTTGATGATTTAGAATTTAAATCTAAATTATTCTCTGAAACTCACTTTTCCCCCACAAACAAAAGTCTTCTTGCTAATATAAAGTCCCAGACAGGCCAAGGCACAGATGTGCAGATATAGTCTAGACAAGGGTAGTTGTGCCTATGAGCATTCTAGTCTTCTCTGACCACCGTTCTGTGACGCACTGTTGAAGGCCGCTCATGAAGATGCCAGGAGCAACAAGAGCTTGTTAATGCATCAAGATGTGTTCACAGAAGATAGCCTGAGGTGCCTGTTGATTAACTACATGCTCCAATATTAAAAATTCCCACAGGAACTAAGCTTTAATCTCATTCTACAATTTCCACCCATGGATAGAAATAGCAGGCAGGAGAACTGTGTAATAAGCAAGTCACCATGGGGACAACTGGGGATATTTGCTGGTGTCCCTCTGCTGGAGGACAGTCACCTCTTTATATCAAGCACCTTCTGGCTGCTATGATTCTGACAGAAATTCCAGAGGTTAAAAAGTGGTGGTGTAGACAGAGCACCTTGAAAGAAAATTTAGAGTCTTCCGAATCAGCTGTGGTACCAGTTACTTTTCTCACTTCTGTGACAACAGACCTGATAAGTGACTTAATTATCTTGGCTCAGAGTTTGAGAAAGGATACAGGTCATGGTGGGGTGGTATAGTGCAGAGAGCATGGGGCAGCTGATCACACACTGTGTCCACAGTCATGAGAAGAAGAGAGGTGAATTTGGTTCTCAGCGGGCTTTGTTTAAAAATCTTTTTATTCAATATGGGACCCCAGCCCAGGGGATGGTACTTCCCACGTGCAGAGTGATCCTCTCCCCCAAGTTTAATCTCTCTAAAGCATCTTTGCAGACACTCAGGGTGTATATCTTGGTGATTTCAAAGTAGACCAGTTGACAATGAAGACTGCCCATTACATGAGGAGGGGAGGCATACATCCAATACCAGTTAACATTCAGAAACTTGCTCCCCCACTCTCATTCGAACAGAATTGCCCTTTACATCCTGAGATATGGATAATAATGCATTAGCTATGAGTATCACTAGGGAGAAGAGGGCTGGCTAGGTGGGCAGGCTTTTCTCCATCATGACCACAATGCCACTGTCAACCACCTCTTTAACTGGATGTTGTGCATAGCCCAGCCTGTCGTCCACATCTATCATGAGTCATTGACACAAAGCACATTGCCTTTCAAGCTGTGGATGGAAGGCATGGGGGTCGTTGTGGACGGCCATGGCGTTAATGGCTGTGGAGGGCATGAGGTTTACAGCTTGGATAATGCTGGTGGCTGAGGGTCCCCAGAGTCTCTGGTTCATCCTGGAGGACAGAGTAGTGTGAGAGTGGAAGACACTGCATGTTGAGGTGGGCAGGAGCAACCCTGCCAAGGTGGCCATTACATCATATAGGAGTTTGGAAGTGTTCCCTCTCCTGCCTGCCCCCTTTGGGTGTGCCTGGAAGCTCCACCCGTTTCTCATGACCAGCTTGGTTTTTCTCATTGGGTTTCGGTTTCTTTCCTTCATCACTTGCCTCCTTTCTTTTTCTCTTTATTTCCACATCATCAGAGAGCCTTCTGGTCTGTCTGCAATGCTTGCATCACTGACCAGTCCTCTTTAGCTGTGCAGTCCCTGCAGGTGCCACTCACATCTTGTCCCGCCTTTTGGCGACCTCCCATCCAGGATGGACTGGCTCCTCTGCTTCACAGGGCTTGAGCTCCATTAGCACAGTGTTGCTGTCTGGTGAGGGATGGCTGTGGAGCTTCGAACTCCTCTGCCCTAGGGCTCAGTCTGAAGATCAAAGGGTTCAGGTGGGCATAGGAAAAGCTGGAGGTCCATCTTCCCTCTAGTTTTTGAACTCAACATTTAAACCTCTCTTCTCTATGATTCTCCTCCCTGACATTTATACATTTTCCCTCTCTGATCTCCCATCTCACTCTTAGCTGCCACATCCCTGCAGCCACCAGCACAAGCCATTCTTAGGGACACCTTTGGGTCCCATTGGCCAAAGGGAGGGATCTGAGTAGAACTAGGGCCTAGAACCCAAGCATTTGCCCTTGGCCTATGTATCACAAGAGGCTGCACAACTCAGCAGGTAGAGCTGAGGGCTCCCAGCCTTTGAGATCTTCATGATTGACCTCAGCATCTTCATTGAATGGAGACAGATGTCTGGCTAGTTGGACCATCTCCAAAGCAAAGATTATCCCTTGTGATGATTGACATAGGCTGTCAACCTGACAGGGTCTATAATCACTTGGGGGAGATAAACTTCTAGGTGTGTGTGTGTGTGTGTGTGTGTGTGTGTGTGTGTGTGTGTGTGTGTATGTGTGTGTGTGTGTGTGAGGAAGTTTCTAGATTTGGTTAGTTGAGTTTGGAAGATCTGCCCTAAATGTAGCTGGAACCATTCCATGGGTTGAGGGCATGGACTGAAAGAGGAAAGTCAGCAAATCACTAGCATTCATCTCTCTGCTTCCTTACCAAGGATGCAATGGGACCAGCTGCCTTCCTCTCATGCTGCTGAGCCTTCTCCGACATGACGGCCTGTGTCCTCTCGAAGTGTGAGCCAAAATAATTCCTTCCTTCCTTCCTTCCTTCCTTCCTTCCTTCCTTCCTTCCTTCCTTCCTTCCTTCCTTCCTTCCTTCCTCCCTCCCTCCCTCCCTCCCTCCCTCCCTCCCTCCCTTCCTTCCTTCCTTCCTTCCTTCCTTCCTTCCTAAAGGTGCTTCTGTCAGACACTCTGTCAGAGAGAGTCTGTAAGACCCTCACAGCCTCTTCTTTAAGACAGTGTTCATATTCCCCAGAACCTGCCTCGCATGTTCCTCTGGAATGAGCCTCCACCCTCTGAAGGCAACCCTGGCCTTAGCCAACTCATGTAGGCTTAGAAGAGAAGGAAAGCATCTTCCCCTTTTTATGCACAAGGGTTGGCAGCCGTGAATAGCCTGCGTTTAGTTCCACTGTCTTTGTTTACTCACAGAAAAATGCTTCTGACAGAGGAAAAAGGTGAGGCAGGTAGAGGCGGGATGGACTAGAAGACAGGAGGAGTAATATAGAATGATAATTCATAGCTAATATGATGTTCATACGTGCACACCACACAGCAGGTCCTTTATCTGAGCTAACAGTAGTGTGTGTCACTCACTGCAACCTATGTTATCTCAGTTGATTCCTTGTGACAGCCAGTTATCACCATCTATAATTTATAGGATCCATGAAGCTGAAAATATTTAAATTCCAGGTCCACAGCTGGAGAGTGACAGAGCTGTAGCTTGAAATTTGTCTTCTTTATCTCCGGTCCCAGGCAGCTGATTCCCACATCGGAAAGCCACCGATTTATTTTATTAAATGCAAAACAGTACAGAGACGGCATGCATCATGCTTGAGACCCTTCTGATGATTGCCGACAGCATTAACAATAGAAACAGTCAATTGATTAATGGATTTGCATCTTAAATCTTCTGTGATAGGATTTCCTACCATCTCCAGAGACAGTTAGATTCATCGTGAATATTCAGACGTCTGGCGATGAGCTGCTCCTGTCTTCTGGATTGCATTATCAGTCAGAAGCACGAGCAGGCCGATCAGGAGAGGGCAACCACAGCTCTGCTTTTCTTTCACTTTTAGAACACACATGCTGTCTTGCCAGTGTGTGAGTGTATATATATACATTACAAATATATATGTTTACATTACATATATATACATACACACACATTTGATTGATAATGACCTCTTAGAAGCAGTATTATTTTGTACTCAATTCAAATGATGATTTTTATCAAACTTGTCACATTTGGACAGGCCCCCCAGATTGTAAGTACATCTAAATAACATTAACATTATTGACAGAAGACATAGTAGGGGGTTTATTTGGATTTAGAATGTCTCACAAGGGCTTCGGTACCAGCTGATACCCCTACTGGTAGGTGGGGGAACTTTTAGGTGGGGGAGCCTGGCGGAGGCCTAGTTAACAGAATTCTGGGACACCACTGGCTCTTCCTGCTTATTCTACTTGCTTTCTGGCCACGATGAAGTCAGAGGCTTCCCTACCACGCACGCATGCCGTGGGAATTCTGCTGTGTCACAGGCATAAAAGCAACAGCCAAGTGACTGTACATGAGCCCTCCTCCTCTGTGCAGCTACAACAGACATTTCCTTCTTTCCTCCTCCTCCTCCTCCTCCTCCTCCTCCTCCTCCTCCTCCTCCTCCTCCTCCTCCTTCTTCTTCTTTTTCTGTGGCAAGGATAGAACCAGGGCCTCATGCATTCGGTGGGCGAGTGTGATGCTGTGAAGTTGAACCCTGAAGCACCCCGTTTTAAAGTTATTCAGGCTGGGCGGTGGTGGTGCACACCTTTAATCCCAGCACTCGGGAGGCAGAGCCAGGCGGATCTCTGTGAGTTCGAGGGCAGCCTGGTCTACAGAGTGAGTTCCAGGAGAGGAGCAAAGCTACACAGAGAAACCCTGTCTCAAAAAAAAAAATGTTATTCAGGTATTTGTTACAGCAACAGAAAGCTGGGGTGGCACAAAGGGTCTGCAGGGGACAGCCTGAACTCTGCAGACTGGAGGAACTCAATCCACAAGGAGCATGAAGGCACTCGGAGAACTGGCATCTAATTGTCAGACATGGTGACTACCCGCTTATTGGGTGTTTTTCCTAAGTTCTATGGGTGCCGAGGACACGATGGATGAGAACCTTTACACCCCATTTGCAGGCCCTTCTGGAGCAATAACAGCAGCCTGCCCAGTGGTCACAGTAAAGAGTAGAAGCCAAGCTGGCTGCCTCATGGGGACAGACGCAGCTTTCCTTACAGGAGCCCTTCGGTGAAAGTCACAAGGACCGAAAATGCTTCTGAAAAAAGAATCGTTATTTTTCTAGTTTCTAGTGATATGATTACACATGGGAGTAGTTCTAAAGAATAAGGAATATGGAAGGATTTGAGAGGCAGGTGAGTGCTGGCCAGGCCCGCCTGGGCTGCAGAGGGGACAGTGCTGATCCCGGAGGCCCACAGATCCATTTCTTTCATTTGCCTAGGGCCTCGGGTACTAACAGCTTCTTGACTGTTTTTGGGCAGCCTGTGCCGTTTGCTGGCGCCAGCTTCTGCAAGTCTCTCAGCCCCGGTCCTCCCCTGCCAACAGCATTCTGACAGAGATGATGGGCAGGAGCAAAGCCATGGCAGTTTCCAGCTCCTCAGGCTCACTTCTTTTCTCTCTCTGCCATGGCGTGTACGGGACCCGTGTCGCCTACCTTACGGTCTTACTCGTTTTGCGTGTGTAGAGTGAAAACTCAGACTAGGACCAAAGCAGACACTGCTCTGACCTGACTGTTAGCACTCTTGTGTTTTTCTTTCTAGGCCTCAGAAGCGAGCGGTCCTGTCGGGGTTTGCACACTTTCCACACAGGACCTGTATCTTCTCCTGTGATGGCAGCCTACGGACCCAATCACATTGCTGAAGAAATGTCCAATTCAGTTCACCAACCGTATATTCCTCTGAGTATTCAGACAAGAGCTAGGTAATAAAGAGCTAGGAGGGTGGAACTAATGGAGTTACTGCTTGCCCTGGAGACAAGAAGGGGAGGCACAAAGATGGGAAAGTACACACTGAACCAAATGCAGACCAACAAGCATCCACACGACTCATTTGACTGAGAGTCAGTCAAACAGGAAAGGAAGAAAGGTGCTAGGAAATGGCAAAACAGGCTAGACTCTGTTCTACATCCTTCTGAACATTTGGTGCCTGACCCACCTCCATCCCGTGGACTCATCTCCATGGCAGATGCTCTGAAGAGCATGCTTGTACCAGAAATGTGCTAGAAGGCAGGACTTGGGAGTCACCGGTGCAGTGTCTTAAAGTGGTATTTCCAGTGCTGCAGTGATCCGTTTATTCCCTGTGCACCCTTGGAGTCGACTTATTGAAATGCATGGGGTCACTGAGGGCTCCTTTCAGACTGATCTCTATTTTCTAAACTCACATTAGTTTAGGTAACTTTTTCACTTACCTACTTGTCAAAACCTTAGAAATTATTTCCAATAACACAAACCTCAAATGCGCCTATGTCTCCATTCTCCTGTCTTGGCCTTGTGGGTCTGAAGTCATCATTTTTGTGTGAATGTTTTTCAAAGCCCTGCCCGGGCTACTATTGCTTCTGCTCAGAACCATGGGTGCTCCGAATTGTTTCATTGCATTACTCATCCTTTTCAATACCAGGCCTGTTTTTCACCCAATGCCTCCATGATTGTGTGTAGAAGATAATGGAACAAGGCTCCAGTCCCCCTATGATGCTCCCATTTGGCCAGGAACACGGGTCATCTGACAAGGCAAGTTAGTTCTGATTTCCTCTGCAGAAAGCTGAATGGGGGGCTATCAGGACCAATGCCATTTATTCTTTCATGCTCCTGGCAGTCCTCAGAGGGCAGCTTTTCCAAGCCCAACATGTCAAGAATTGTTGGAGAGGGTGGTAGAGGCACACACCTTTAATCCCAGCCATTAGGAGGCAGAGGCAGATGGATTTCTGTGAGCTCAAGGCCAGCCCGGTCTCAAAAAAATTGTTGGAGGACTCTGACAAGTTTAGAGCTTCACTTGGAATTTAGTTTCTCCCTTTGGAAGTACCCTTCTCTAAAACAAGTGATACTGGTAACTTCACTGTATCCAATATATTGACTTTCCCAGAAGCATCTACCAGAGCTTCCTGCAGTAGCTTGGTAACATTGTCCACAGCTTGACTTCCAAGAGTAGCATTGTGGTTCAAAGGTTACCTTATATTTAATTCCAAATAATTACACCTTTGAAGGACTGGAGAGATGGCTTAGTGGCTAAGGGCACTGATTGGTCTTGCAGAGGACCCTAGTTGTGTTCCCAGACCCGTGTGGTGATTCCCAACCACCCTTGACTCTAGTTCCAGGATATCTGATGACCTCTTCTGACCTCTGCAGGCACCAAGCACACATGTGGTACACATAAATACATGCAGCCATAACTCACACTTAAATCTAAATTTTTATAGTTTTAAAAGGAAACGTATTTCCTCTTCCCCCTCGTCTTCCTCTTCCACCACCTCTTCATTTCCTTCTTCTTGAGAATTGCCTCATAATTTTACCTCAGCTCATGAGATCTTAGAGCAGACATTCTTAAAGTAAAATTATTATAACTTGTTAATAGCTTATGTTTCCAGCGAGAAGACTTTCATTCCCATGCTGAGTGAAATCAATAACTTAGCAACCATCCTCTACGTGCCTGTATTATGAATTACAGTCATTTAGCAAATTCAAAGAAATTTCAGGGACATCCATGCTGAGAAAAAGTTTTTTAAAAACCTAACAAATAGGATATAAATGTAAGTTGAATAAAATAACAAAGTACTCCATATTTTAAACACATGGCCCAATGACTTCCTTTGACATTAATATATGATTCAGGTGCAAAGGCTCTTGGGAAGTGTTATGAATGAAGTGGACTTTGAACTAGACTTTGAAAGAAGTTTAAAGAGATGGATATGGTATAATAAACACAAATGGAGGATATGGGTTGTGGTGGGTTGAATGAGAATGTCCCCCATAGACTTACATGTTTGAATACTTAGTCTACAATTAGTGGAACTGTTTGGAAGGATTTGGAGGGGTGGCCTTGTGGGTGTGTCACTAGGGGAAGACTTGAGGTTTCAAAAGACTCATGCCATGGCCAGTTAGCTATCATTGCCTCTTGTTTATGGATCAAGATGTGAGCTATCAGCAATTCCTACCTCTAGGCTTTTGCTCTTACATCATGGATTCTAATCTTCTGAAATGGTAAGCTCAATTAAATTATTTCTTTTATAAGTTGTCTCAATCATGATGTTCCCTCACAGCAGTAGAAAAGTAACTGAGACACAGGTCATCCCATATATTTAGGGTGAAATATACATCCTGTGGGGTCTTGACACATAGCTAATAGACCAAGTAAGGGTAGGAAATATCAGAATTCAGTGAAAAGTGATATCCTGACATCTAAACAACTTTTCTTGTTGCTGAAACAAAATACCCAACAAAAGCAATATCAGGAAGGAAGCATTTATTTTGGTTAATAGTCTAGGGTTATAGCTCATCGGGGAAGAGAAGTCCTGGTGGTACTAACTTGAGGCAGCTGATCACATTGTAGAGTAGAGAGGGTGTAAATGTTGGTGTTCAGGCCACCCTCTCCTTTTATTTGGTCTGGGAATGGTGCTAACAACTAAGGGGTCTTAACCTAATCTAGATGATCCCCCACAGGCATGCTTAGAAGCTAGTCTCCTAGTTCATTCTACTCCTGTCAAGGTGGCAGTATTGGCCACTACTTGATGTAACTCTCGGCAGATACAAGGCATTCATCTCAGTCTCTTCACCTGAGACTCCATGTGCTGAGGACTGTGTCCTTCTCTGACTTAGGTGTTTGTGACCATGACCTGAATAAATCCTTATAGAGAATCCAAATGCCCAACAAATGCAAGTTGCTTATTTTTTTTTGGAAGCTGGGACATGAATATGCTTAATTGGGGGATCCCAAGTCCAAATCAGAGCTGAGTAAATACAATGGATTTATCTGGAGGCAGAAATAAATTAGCTGACTATTATAATCTTCAGAAATTCATAACAAGATGCAAACATCTTTTTCAGCCTGACAGTGTGTACTCGTAGGTGCTAAATATGCTACTGCGAGAATCAAAGATAAGAAAATGAAGAGTTGAGGGTGAGATTGAAAAGTGTGAAAGCCATTTGGAAGGCTGGTGATTACATGTGCAGAAGATGAAAGCAGGCTCCGAATCAGCCATGACGCCCGCTCTGCCCTACTAGGTAGCAATGCCTTTTATTAACATCCTTTGCTTCAGTGTGGAGATTTTATAGAAATTCAGAGACCTGTAGGCCTATATGCTTGTTCAACGGGGTATTAGCAACACTGAACTATATAATGACCATGTTTACCTTGACTACAACCACTATTGAAGAGACCCTAACTAATTGCATGATTTAGAGCTTCAGTTCTGAACTATGACCTTGGTTCCTCATATCTCCCATTATGGTCCTGGTATTTGAAGCCCTTTGATGAAGATTTATGTTTTATCCATGCTGTAGTGTCTCCTTGAAGCATTGCTGTGAGGCTACTTTGCTTTAGTCTAGCATCTTGATTCTTTTTTTTTTTCCCAAAAGACTTACTTTATTTTTTGATTGTGTGTGTTGGTGTGTGAATATGCCTGCATGTGGTTCTGCTTCTTCCTCCTGATTGTTGTTGCATTGGTCCACGAGGGTGGAAGGAGCAGAAGGAGAGAACAGGGTTCAGATAACTGTGGGTACAATGGAGACAGCTCTCCGGGAGATGGCTTTGATGAATCAGCTCAACTTTATTACAGAGTACAGAAAATATATAGGATTGGGGAGCTTGGGGACAAACCGTAATTTGCATTAAGTGGCACACTCCTATCATAAGGCTTCATATGTGGCAGCAGGGTCCTGTAGTAAAGCTCCAAGTATGAGCCCTCGTTATCATGTGCACAGCAGTGAGGAAGGCTTCTAGCATGAAACTGTGCCCAGGGTCACCCTACAGATAAATCAGGCATCCAGGCTTACAGACAGCTTTCATATAAGGTCAGTCCTCCAGGCTCAGAGCTATTCTCCAGATAAGGGCAGGTAGAGAGCAAGAAGTCTTGCTGTGGGGAGAGGCAGTCCTCATGCTGTTGAGCTTTAGAGAAAGCTGTCAGGCCATGACAGACTGCAACCTCTGACCGGCAAGACCTTCCATCACCTGCAGAGTCCAGAAGAGGGCAATGATCCCACTGGAGCTGGAGTTACAGGCAGTTGCAATCACCTGATGGATGTCCTAGAATCCCAATTCAGGTCTTTTATAAAGGCAGTGCACTCTTGTAATGACTGAGCCATCTCTCCAGCCCCACACCTTGATCTTGACCTCACCATCTACTGATTATCTTTTTGTTTGCTCAGTGGTCTTCTGCCTTTAAGGTGTGGTGAGTGATTTCCACCATGGGCTGGATATTTGGGGTATGATATCCTAGGACTCTGGACCTTACCTACCACATGTGAGCCTGCTTCAGCCTCCTTCCCATGATGCTTCTCTACTCAGAGATGCCCGAGGGCTGCCTCATTACCAAGAAGTGAGGTGAGAGTGCTCTGGGTTCCCTCTTTGTCTCTGCTGATGGGCCAGGGCTCTTTCACACGGCTCAGGGTTAGCGTTTGTGCTCAGAGGGAGGACTAGGGTTAAGCATGAATGCTCCATTTTCTAGGAGGACATCTCTTGTTTCCATTTGGATTTCCTTTTCATATGATACTGTTTATTATGTATTTGCGATCCTTAATGTACTATGATTGCTTGACTGGAGATCATCTAAATTACTCCCTGATCAGTCAATCTTCAACGTGGGAGTGCTTTATGGAAGCATGACACAGCAAATATAGCAAGGAAAGAACAATCCTCATTTGAAGTAGGGCTGTCACCCTGTAACCATGGCAACTGGACCATTTATTACCTAAACTGTGATGTCAAAAGTGAGGGTAAAAGAAGGTGCTGTCTTATTGACTGTGTCCTTTACCTTAAAAAAGCCTCTCAGTTTCAGGAGATGTCATTTATTAATCGTTGCTCTCAGTGTCTGTGCTACTGGTGTTATATTTAGGAAGTGG
Source organism: Peromyscus maniculatus bairdii (assembly GCF_049852395.1). Lineage (NCBI taxonomy): Eukaryota > Metazoa > Chordata > Mammalia > Rodentia > Cricetidae > Peromyscus > Peromyscus maniculatus. The sequence goes on along the minus strand of NC_134870.1, from coordinate 73,658,871 downwards.
TCTCCTGTGCCAATGCATTCAAGAGTACTTCCTACTTTCTCTTCTATCAAGTTCAGAGTAACTGGATTTATGTTGAGGTCATTGATCCACTTGGATTTGAATTTTGTGTATGGAGTTCTATTTGCAGTCTTCTACATGTTGACACCCAGTTATGCCAGCACCATTTGTTGAAGATGCTTTCTCTTTTCCATTGTACAGTTTGGGCTTCTTTGTCAAAAATCAGGTGTTCATAGGTGTGTGGATTAATGTCAGGTTCTTCAATTTGTGTCCATTGGTTCACATGTTGATTTTTATGCCAATACTAAGCTGCTTTTATTACTATAGCTCTATAGTAGAGCTTGAGGTCAGGGATGGTGATGCCTCCAGAGGTTGCTTTATTGTACAGAAATGTCAGCCTACAGAATTGGAAAAGATCTTCACCAACCCCACATCTGATAGAGAGCTGATATCCAAAATACATAAAGAACTCAAGAAACTAGACATCAAAATACCAAACAATCCAATGAAAAAGTGAGCTAAAAAGGGTTAAACAGAAAATTCCCAACAAAAGAATCTCAAGTGGCCAAAAGACATTTAACTCAACTGCTTTAGTCATCAGGGAAATGCAAATCAAAATGACACTGAGATATCATCTTACACCTGTCAGAATGGCTATGATTGAAAACACTGATAACAGCTTTTGTTGGAGAGGATGTGGAGCAAGGGGGAACATTCTTCTACTGTTTTTGGGAGTGCAAACTTGTACAGCTACTTTGGAAATCAGTATGGCAGTTTCTCAGAAAACTGGGAGTCAGTCTACCTCAGGACTCAGAAATACCACTCTTGGGCACATACCCAAGAAAAGCTCAATCATACCACAAGGACACTCAATTATGTTCATAGCAGCATTGTTCATAATAACCAGAACCTGGAAACAACCTAGATGCCTTTCAACTGAAGAATGGATAAAGAAAATGTGGCACATACACATAATGGTATACTACTCAGCAGTAAAAAACAATGACATCATGAAATTTGCAGGCAAATGGATAGAACTAGAAAATCCTATCCTGAGTAAGGTAACCCAGACTCAGAAGGAAAAACATGAGCCTTAGTCCAGTAACTGATGGAAGCAGATCCAGAGATCTACAGCCAAGCAAACAGGCCGAGCTCTAGGAGTCCAGCTGAAAAAAGAGAAGAGAGATTCTATGAGCAAGGGGCATTAAGATCATGATGAAGAAACTTACAGAGACAAGCAAACCAAACTAGTGGGAACTCATGAACTGTGGACCAATAGCTGTGGAGCCCCCATGGTACTGGACTAGGCCCTCTGGATAGGCAAGACAATTATGTAGCTTCATCTGCTTAAGAGGCTCTCTGGCAGTGGGATCAGGATCTATCCCTAGGGCACGAGAGAGCTTTTTGGAGACCACTGCCTGTGGTGGGACACCTTATATTGCCTTGGTGCAGAAGGAGGGACTTGGATCTGCCTCAGCTGAGTGTATCAGGCTCTGCTGACTCCCCACAGGAGTCCTTGCCTTGGAGGAGGTGAGAATGAGGATGAGATGAGGGGAAAGGCTGGAAGGCAGGAGGAGGGAGGGGAGGGGATCTGTGGTTGGTATGTAAAATGAATAGAAAATTTCTTAATAATAAAAAAAAAATAAAGCCAAACCCCTTCCCCCCAAAAGAAGGTGCTAAGTCAACTAAAAGGATGCAATTTACAGTTTTTATATTTTTTAAAAAGATATGTATCTATACAAATCAGAGCAAGATACTTTAAAATGCTTCTTTCTGTATTATCATGCTTCTTTCTGTATTATCATTTATCATCAGAACAAGAAACACACAAGTATACTCTTCTTGCTATGTATGCACCTAGTGTTGAAAGTTCTTGATTGTATGTAAACCAAGGCTGCTGTGCAGCTATTGCCTCTGGATTGAGACAGTCCACCCTTGAGGGAGGAGGGAACTTCCCACATCTCAGAACCTTACATGGCACAGCAAGGCGTTTCTCTAATGTTCTATAAGCAGTGGACGATTGCTGAGGAGCAAGAGACTCTTCAGTGAAGTCGTCTGAAAGTTGTGCAGGGAAATTTTAGGGAGGCAGCTTTCATGAGTGCAACCTATACTGGGATGAGATTTTGGATGATGGAGCTGCCTTTGAATCCTCCACACTCGTGTGAATAACCTCAATAGACTCATTGGTTCATGAAGATAGAGTTGGCTAGAGTTGGTTTTGGTCTATTTTTATAGCAAAATATTGAATATTTGGTGGCCAAAGTGATCTTTTGGCCACCGACTTTTATATGGCAAAAATAAATCAAATAATTGTCTTATTAAATGTCTCATTAATTTACCTGCTGCAAAATTATAGGTCTTCTCAACTTGAACTCATTCACATTGGAATAGATACATGTCCAATTTAATATTTCTAATGAAGAATGAGCACTTTAGCAGGAGTCTCCCCATGCTGGTGTGTGCCAGAGTACACTTGCATTATAGAGTTTAGACAGTTCAGCATTTCCTGAATTGGAGCCCACCTACCTGTTTCTTCATCTTTACTATAAGAATTTTGTCATTGTCAGTTGCCATGGAGAAAAAGTTTGGCATATTATTTCTCTAATACTCACTTAAGGATCCCCAAGGACTAGAGGACAGCTGCATGTAGAGGGCTCACCTGTAAAGATGTTCTAGGTAACTATAAGAAACTGTGGTTGATTTATAAAGCAAATTCTTGAAATATTCAAACTTACCTGAATTTGCTTGCTGATGTGTAGCACGAATCTTAAAAGTTCTTATTAATAAAAACAAACCCAGAGCCAGGTACTGGGGTGAATGCTCAATGATCAGAGAAGCAGAACAAGCCACAGTCACCTCACCTTGCCAATTCCTCAGCTGATCCTGTTTCCTCAGACTGGAAGTCTCTGAGTCCTCATCCAAATGGATCTCAGCTGAACTGCTGCTCAAAGCCTAAAAGCTTAACCAGCTCTAGTTCTTAACCAGCCTGGTTTTCACACCTTATATACCTTTCTGCTTTCTGCCATCACTTCCTGGAATTAAAGGCGTGAGTCACCATGCCTGGCTGTTTCCAATGCAGCTTTAAACTCACAGAGATCCAGATGGATCTCTGCCTCTGGAATGCTAGGATTAAAGGTGTGTGTGCTACTATTTTCTGGCCTCTATGTCTATCTAGTGGCTGTTCTGTTCTCTGACCCCAGATAAGTTTATTAGGGTGCACAATATTTTGGGGAACACACTATCACCTCACTGATGGATAATAAGCAAAGAGAGAAAATGCATTTACATACCAAAGACTTTTCTTTACAGTTCAACATCAGCTTTGTCTCACGAACATTGAGATAAAACAGTGTGTGTGCATGCCTGCACGTGTGCATCTTGACAACCTCAACATCAGCTTTGTCCCACGAACAGTTTGTTTGGATCTGATCTGTCGGATTAAGAATTGTAAGCTCCAAGGATGGAGAGATGTGCCAATGGTTAAGGTTCTTGCTGTACCAGCACGAGGGCCAGAGATCAGATTCCCAGAACCCCTGTAAATCCCAGGGGTACACCGCAGCTCACTCATCATTCCAGGTCTGTGAAGACAGAGACAGCATTCCTGGGGCAAGCTGGCCAGCAGACCAATTGTAACCAGATAGCTCTGTGTTCAATGTCAAGACCTTGCTTCAGTGGATAAAGAGAGAGTGATCAAGGACCGCACCTGACATTAAGCTCGGGGCTCCATAGGCACACACATATGCACACTTACTCCACACACACATGCCCACACGCATTTAAACCCTCACATACAAATGAAAGAAAGTGGGAAAGGGATGTGAGTTCTAAACTCCCCAATGACTTATTCTTGGGTTGAAATTCTGTGAAAATGCTTTTTTCCCATGATGCTGAACTTGGCAAACCTTTACCTTTGCACTATTATCATGAAACAAATAAAAACTACAGCCAGGTTTTCAACAGCAGTCAACAACAAAAACAACCCCACCAAGGTCTTACCTGACAGACTCTAAATGCAAACCTTTGATGCTGGTAAACTTCTAAAATCAAAGACCAAAAAGGAAAATCTGGATCAGCTCAGAGAAAACCATCCCAAGACAAGGAATCAGGCAGAAGTGAGGAAGTAAAGACCATGGCCACTGGCTCTTACCTCTCATACTAAAGAACCAAGCAGCATCCTTCCTGATGGACTCTCCTCTTGAGGTCGGGTCAAAGCAGGGAAGGCCAAGTCCTGAGCTGTCAACCCTCACCTATAGAAGTTTCCAATTAGGGTAATTTTAGAAAAACTTATTTTTCATGTTAATTTTGTTCAGTTTTTGAACAAACCATGACGCATAGGTAGAGGTCAGAGGACTACTTGCTAGAGAGAGTTCTCTCTTTCCACTGTGGGTTCTGGGGATTGAACTCAGGCCCTCAGTTTTGGTTCTTGGCTGCAAGCACCTTTGCCCTCTGAGACGTCCCACTGGCCCTCAATTTTATCTTCATAACTGTTTCCTTTTAAAAAATAAATGCATTCACTTTGAAAGTTACACGTCGTGGTGAGGAAACCCAAGCATCCCCCAAACTTTGACTCCGCTGTGGCTTTTCAAGAAGTACTCTCACTCTAAGGTGCACCGAGAGGCTCTGCGTGGAGGCTTGTGACGTGGACTTGCGTTTCCCAAGCTGATGTTCCTTGCATTTCTAGCACCAGTGTCTCACCAGCGCAGCAGTCCCCATGCTTTGTCCCCAGAGTTTTATAAACTACCAACATTTGGTAGTTCCTTAATAAACGCTCAGGGCCTTTAATCCCAGAACTCAGAGGCTGAGGCAGATGGGTCTTTGTGAGTTCAGGGCCCGGCTGGTCCACATAGATAGCTCCATGTCAGCCAAAGGTACATAGTGAGATAAATAAAATACATAAAATAAACCTTTAATATATGTCTTTGGGTTCGGAGAGATGGCTCAGCAGTTAAGAACATTGGCTCTCACATAACGACTCACAACTGTCTATAACTCCAGTCCCAGGGATCCCATGCCCTCTTATGACGCTGTATACATGTGGCGTACAGACATACATTCAGACAAAACACAGATGTACATAAATAACAAAACAGTAAAAGAACTACTTAGGAATTTGAACATTATTGTCACAGAATCCACATTTTCATCCCTTGTGTCGTCTTTATGAGCTACCTTTCTCTTTTCCCCATAGCTCCATCAGTCTCCACTCTGTGAACAAGTTATAGAGGATAGAGGGGTCGTGACTGCTTCCCACCACCAGGTGAGTGAGTACAGGTGATCTTTGGAAGGCACTGGGCTCACTCCCAAGTGTGGTGCACTCGACCCTCAACTAGGACTCTCTGCCTGCCCTTCTACCCTCTCTGCAAGTGTGGTTCCTGTCCATTGTGCCCATGGCTGGCATGTCCTGGTGCACCTCTGATAGGGCATCTTAAAGGAGATCTGAGCCCATCAGCAGGGAGAGTGGCTGTGCTCTGAAGGGCCATGGAGACGGTCAGCAGAGAGAGAGGCTGTGCTCTGAAGGGCGGTGGACATGGTCAGCAGAGAGAGAGGCTGTGCTCTGAAGGGCCGTGGAGATGTGGTCAGCAGAGAGAGATGTTGTGCTCTGAAGGGCCGTGGAGACGGTCAGCAGAGAGAGGCTGTGCTCTGAAGGGCCGTGGAGATGTGGTCAGCAGAGAGAGAGGCTGTGCTCTGAAGGGCCGTGGAGACAGTCAGCACAGAAGCAGTAGATCTGTTTGCCTTCCAGCCCAGATGTTCCGCTCCTGGGTACCATTTTAGTTAATGCAATCACCTCCCTGGACCTCGGCTGTGAATCCTGGACATTATTCCTTTGCTGTTGCATCATAAATACACATGCTGCTTTGAACCTTATGCATATTTTACTAGGAAGATAGTTAGGCAAAGTTAAATCATAAAAATGAATATGCAATACAATTGAAAAATTCCTACGTTGAATTACAATGTTTATTTGAATTATTGTATTTAGAGGAATTGGTTTTTTTTTTTCTTTGTAGAATTGGAAGCTGAAGCCAAGGTCCTGCCCACATCAGGCAAACCCTCTACCAGTGAGCTATCCTGCCTGTGCCTTCTACCACTGAGCTATCCCCCAGCATCCCTAATTTAGCCACTATTACCCCTTGTCTCATGTTATTGATGGATGGAATATGTCTATATAGGAGCGTGGAAAAAGGCAACCTTTCATTGCCTTTGAATTCAGTGAGTGTGCTCTGTCCCCACACTCTGGTACTGAAGCAGGCAGGCTCGCCAGGGACCGTGCACTGCAATGGGGAGCCGCCACTCTGCAGAACCCTGAGCTCCACTGTGTGTCGTTACCGCCCCCTTCTGGCCTTCTGTGGTACCGCAGCTGATGCTGAGCACAGAAGAAACAGGTGTTTACTCTTCTGGACCAGAGCCTTGAGTCTTCGTGGTTTACAATTACATGTCATAGTAGGAGTTTAGATTGCAGGAGAATGGAGGTTCTTTTATTAAAGTTTTTATTACAGGATATTGGAAATGACTTGGGATTATATTTGATCTTCATTCTTTTAAATAAAATACCTTGTTTAAGGAGCGAATGCAAGCCATACAGTCTTATAACTACTGATAGGGTACCAGCACCCGGATGATTCCGGTCTGATTCACTGTTGTTTCATTTAAGCCTCAGATGAGTCACAGATCACCTGTCTCTGAAGTAGAGATGTAGATAACAATACAATACTAGACCAGGGGGAGGGGTCCTTCAGGGATTAAATGGGATCAGGAGTGCCCACAGCCTGGGGACAGCCATTACTACCCTCTCCTGTGCCTCAGAGATGCTATCCCTTGCTGGATGAAGTTCATCTTCCGGCCAATTCTGGTGGCCTGGGAAGGGAACAGCGGTGTGATTCCCAAGAGCTGCCTGCTACCAGCATGCAGATCCCCAGACCCCCACATCTTTAGTCTGTGCTTACCCCAGGCAGGGAGGACAGAATGTCTCCTGTATGACACCTGATTCTGGGAGACTGAGAGAGCTTTTCAGGGTAGCTGAAGTCCTCACTCCTGCACACACAGTCACACAAGTAGAAAGACAGGAGGCATGGCTACAAAGCACGCTGCTGGGTCTGAGGTACGCACACTGGATTATTTTTTCATAAGGTGATAAGCCCAATAACTCATGCTCATCCTGTATAACATCCAGGGTTGAGTGGGTGTTAGGGAGAGTCCTGTGTTTATCCTTGGGCTCGGGGTGGACATTATTGAGCCCTGGGACCAGGGTGGATGTTAGGATGAGTGCTGTGGTTGGTGCCTAGCGCTCACTCACGAATTGCTGCCTCTATACAGATTGCAGGAGCCAGCTTACAGAGCATAGGATACATTTCCTGAGGGTTGTGAGGAATGTAGCACAGAACAGTGCTCATGTTGCTTCCTGACGGAGCAGTGTATGGGGTAGAGACGTAAACTCCCAAGTCCCTTACCCCTGCTTCCAGTGGGAACACCTACATCTTTATTTTCCTATTGCTTGGTCACATTAAATACATAAATTAGAGGAAAAGAAGCTGGGAGGAAGATGTGGTAAGGGGTGCTGGCCGGTGGGTATGATCAATACACGCTGTATACATGTATGCAGTAAACAATAAAGAGATCAGCTCTATCTCCTATATGGTCACATATTTTAAAAATGGGTAAAATTGGGGGAAAGTCTTTTGCATTACCGGTAATTCTGTTACATGTCTGTAGGCACTGATGAGTTGAGGAGATACACCCCAGATAAGTTTATTAAGGTACACAATATTTTGGGGAACACAATACCACCACATTTCCTCTCTTTTTGTCTAAAATTAAAGAAAGCTTATAACTAATACAAGAAAAACTATCCAATAAGTATATACAATACATACAGCCAAAAATTACATTAATGATGTCTAGTCCATTAACATTTGACAGATTCAGATAAAAACTCCATTATATATTTTAACAATGTCTAGTCCAGTAACATCTGATAAACTCCCTGTAGCTGGCATGACTCCAGAAAGCCACTGTTCTTGAAACCATTGGAAATTCAGAAATTCAGTTTCTGAGTCACAGGGATCACCGATTCCTATGATTAAGTTGACCTAGAAGTGCACATAGTGTGAAGCTGCGACTCCTGGCTACAATCCTCCCAAGTCTACTTTATACTTGGATTCTCAGATACTGCCTGCGATGGTTAGATTGAAATGTCAAGTGGACCCTAGCTACAGTCACCTGGGAAGAGAGTCTCGCTAAGGGACTGCATGGATCAGATTGGCTTATGGGCATGTCTGGGGAGGTTGTCTTGATTTAGTTGATGCATGTGGGAAGACCCAGCTGACTGTGGATGGCATCATTCTCTGGTTTGGGGCCTGGAACCGTATAGAAGCAGTGAAGGCTATCGGACACCGGGCATGTGTGCATTCTCTTCTCTCTGCTCTTCACTGTGGATATGATGGGACTAGCTGCTTCAAGTTCCTACCTTGACTTCCTGATGGACTGTAAGTGACCTGGAACTGTATGCTTAGATAAACTCTTTCTCCTGCAAGTTGCTTTTGGCTAGAGTGTTATATCTGAGCAACAGAAGTGATATAGGAATTCTATTCAGCACCTGAAGCTGAAATTGGGTGAGATACTTTTGCATGTGTTCAAGACTTCAGCTCGGAATTCTCCATACTGTGGGCAGGCTGAGCTCTAAGGCTCACACCAGCATGGGGGGTCAGCAGAGGGTCCCTGCTGGCATCGGATGCTGGCAGAGCACTGTGGTGATATTGTGTTCCCCAAAATATTGTGCACCCTAATAAATTTATCTGGGGTCAGAGAACAGAACAGCCACTAGATACAGAGGTCAGAAAATGGTGGCACATGCCTTTAATCCTAGCATTCCAGAGCAGAGATCCTCCTGGATCTCTGTGAGTTCAAGGCCACACTGGAAACAGCCAGGCATGGTAACAAGAGCCTTTAATCCCAGGAAGTGATGACAGAAAGATATATAAGGCCTGAAAACCAGGAACTAGTCTGGTTAAGCTTTTAGGCTTTTGAGCAGCAGTTCAGCTGAGATCCATTTGGATAAGGACTCAGAGGTTTCCAGTCTGAGGAAACAGGATCAGCTGAGGAACTGGCAAGGTGAGGTGACTGTGGCTTGTTCTGCTTCTCTGATCTTTCAGCATTCACCCCAATACCTGGCTTCAGGTTTGATGTAAGACCTATTAAGATTCATGCTACAGAGCACACTTGTGCCCCAGATGAAGGACAAGGTAACAGGGATCCAGACAGCTGCTTTTACAGATACCTGTGTCTTATCCACTTACAGAGCTTACAGGCCAGTGGCCAAGCTAGACACAGGTGACACCCCAAGTCAGGAAATCAGGGGGTTCTCTTCAGTGAGAGGACTTCACAGTCACCCATCAGAGAGTTGGGAACTGGAATCTGGGCCATCAAACATTTTGTCATATGGCTGGAAAAAAAAAACCACGTTAGAATAACAGAGATGAGTCTGAGACAAGCTGTGTGCCTACTGTCCATCCTTAAAACCAGCAACATTTTGCCAAATTATTTTATCCATAGCTGCTACTTTTAAAAAAAGAAGAAACATCTCCTGTCCTGTAGCACGGGGTAGATGCTACCATGGGAGAAGAATGAGGAGGGAAAGCCTCCGTGGGAAGCAGAACTGCTGGGTGTTTACCTTCAGCAGAGCCCCCCCCCCCCCCATATCCCATATCGAGTGGACACTTGATGAAGTCTGATAAACGCACAAAGTGTGAAATTACCAACATGAAGATATGGAGCATCTTGTAAAGGCCCCAACTCTCCCTGATGACCATAGCTGTCCGTGTTCTGTAACTTATCATTTCAAAAATCGTATGTAAATGTCTGGGTGGGAGACAGGTGGGGCCCTGGGGCTTGCTGCTAGCCAGGCTGACCTACTCGGCATGTTCCAGGCCAGTGAGAAAACCTGTTTCAAAAAACAAGGTGGATGGTGCCTGAGACATGATATTGGAGGCTGACTTCAGTTCAGCACGCGCGCGCGCACACACACACACACACACACACACACACACACCTATGTTTCTGCATAAACATGAACTGCACATTCACACACACACACAAAATTACATACATAAATAGAATAATATAATTTGGTTCTTGTGTCTAAAGTCTTCCATGGCCCAAATGGCTTTGAGTTTTATCCATAGTGGTGCCTGTGTGTGTGTGTTCTTCACTCAGATTGACAGATAAATGGCATCTCCTTGGAAAGAGAGAAAACGATCAGGTCGGCCACAATCTTCTCATCTTATAGCCATAGACAGGTCAGCAAAGGCCAGATTTTGTTGTTGTCATTGGGGGCGCCATGAACGGTGGCCCACAACATTCATCATTGTTTAGTTTTTCCTTTAATAAATCCCTAAGAGGAACACATTAGATATCACACCAAATGTGAATCCCTAAGAGGAACATATGGGATACTATGTCACAGGCCTGCTTAACCTTGTAGCAAGTTACCAGATGGTCTTGTCCACTTCAGGGCTTAGCAGCCCCACACGCTGTGCACAGGAGTTTGTGTGGTACTGTATCAGCCCAGTGTGATTTGTGTTCCCCTTAGGAAACATTACCGTGAATATATTTTCATACTCGTGGTCTCTACTTTACTTTTCTCAAGTGTCTGTTTCATTACTTTGTCCATTTTGTTAAATCAATGTTTTGCCTCCTTACGGTTCTGAATGTAATTTCTTGGTCATATATATGTTATATCTATGTCTATCTATATAGATAGATAGATATCACACACACACACATATATCACATTTCCTCTTAAAGTTGAGCGCTGATTCATCTTTTTATGATAGACTTTTCATGTCTCTCTACCTTTCTTTGAACGTGTTTCCAAGGGAACAATGATCTTTACAATGACTGATGCTTCATTGTCCCTTGGTGCAGAGAAAAGTGACACCCAGCATTTACTTCACCTTGTAAATTAAAGTAACTGGAAAGAGACCGTAGATCAGTGATAAACTGATAGCGTTTCTTGAGAGAACAGCACTGCAGACAAATGTCTCTTCTAACAGGAAGTGCATGCGCTGCGGACATTTCTCCTACTGCACTGTCAATATCTAGCACAGTGCTGTACAAATGCTGCTTGTCTTCAGCTTTTACCTCATGAATACTCACCACACCCTCTAACTCTGTGTGTGTGTGTGTGTGTGTGTGTGTGTGTGTGTGTGTGTGTGTGTATGTGTGTGTGATGACCTGAGGTGCAGGACGGAGCTGGCAGTGCCCGTAGCCCTCTCCCCCAGTTCTGCAGTGCCGTAGACCAGAGCCAGAAGCTTCTGATGGAAGCTGGTGGACCACGGGCAGGGAGGGGCCTTCCTGTGTCTGCCTTGTCTGACGTAGGCCCTGAGACTGCCCGGTGGGTGTACTGGTCACTGTGGCAGGATGTTCTTATGAAGGCGAGGCTGCGGACAAGTGTGTGACTTGTCTGCTGCTCAGAAACATCCTGCCAGCCAATGTGATGTTTCATTGTCACGTCAGTCACTTTTTCATTGCTGTAACAGAAGAGAATGACTTACAGAGCCAAGTGAACTCATTAAAGGGTACCATCGATCACAGTAGGGAAGGCGTGGCAGACTGCGTGGTAGTGGGGAGTTCCTAGGACCTCATACACTCGGGAGGACCAGGGAGCCATGAGAGAGGGGGACAGGAGGACCAGGGAGCCATGAGAGAGAGGGACAGGAGAACCAGGGAGCCATGAGAGAGAGTTGTGGTCTGGTAGACAGGCTAAGCTATGAACCCCGACAACCTGCCTATGGAGACTTAATTCCTCTAGCAAGTGCCCACCTCTTTTGGGTTGCCAACTTTTCCAATAGCCCTGCCAACTGGGGACCACATGAGTGCTCAAATGAGACTTTGGGCAATGGGTCGTCCTCAGACCGCAGCATTTCCTTATAGAGAAACAAGCTTTTCTTTTAAAATAAGGCAATAGCTTGTTTTTGAAGAATCACCTCAAAATTCTCATTTGCTTGTCCATCAGTTCCATACCACCCACTGCTGACCTACACTGCTCCCTGCCTCGGGGGAGGCTCCGAAGCAGTAAACTGCACAAAAGCCTGTCTGAGCCCCTTACAAGGCACCAGCAGGCTCCTCAAATCCAGCTCGGCCTTACCAGCTGTTGGCTTAAGAGGCTCAGTTCTGGTCAGCCAATGTTGATCGTCTTTGTGGGAGAGTTGACATTACTGATTCCCTGGAACCACCCTTGACCTCTTAGCCTTTAATTTCTCCTTGCTCTGTTTATATTTCCCAGTATGAAGAGACCCAAGGCTGACACAGATAAATAAGCAGCTGTATTTACAACAATTACTGATGTCTTTGGATCGATTTCTGGGGTCCTGCCCCGTTTTCATAGCTTCCCTCCATGCTCTGGAGGTGTCACAGGAGTGAACATGCTTTACTATTTTATTGTCTTCCTGAACCCTCTGGCCTCCCATCCCCTTTCCCATCATCCTTGCTGCCGAATGACCCCGTGACTGCATTGTTGGGAGGGGGTATGAGCAAGGCGGTCTTGCCTCTGAAGACAAGCATGTTCCCTTCATCTTGTCTCCTGTGGGTCACAGACAGAAAGTAGACCAAGTCCGGTGGTGGCTCATTCTGTGTCTACCTGGAAGAAAAGGCAGGCTACACGCAGGCTGGGATCCTCTGCAGTGGCTTTTGGTTGAATCAAGAAGCCTGGACCCTGAAGTCTCCACTATGTCTTTCCCTTGCTTATAAACTGATCGTGGTTGTAAGTAGGTGATGGACACCATTTAAAATGCAAGTGGCTCAGCCTAGAAAGTCCTGCAAGTACCTGGTACACGTGCGAGACTATGAAAGTTTTTGTTTCAACACTACTACGAGCTATCTGAGGGTATCTATAAACCTAGACTAGAGCAGCCAGAATAAAAGATGCAAAGAAAACCCACATGTGCAGTGAGGCACTGCAAACCAGTGCTGCCCCGACAGGACAGCCAGCAGCTGTCCCCAAGCCCAGGTCCCCAAATGCCACCAGCCAACCTCAGGTCCATGCCCAGAGGACATCAGCCGTCCTGAAGCCCAGGCCCGGTGCACTTTCCCATCACAGAGCTGTGACAAACGAGAGCTTTACTCTCTTATAATCAGTTCAGGTAACCACAAGAGGTAAGACAGTTCACCCTTTGTTTCTGCAGAGCTGGCTGCAGTCCAAACCAAGCGACAAAATGGCTGCCGTACCCGTTTGAGGGCAGCAGAGGTCCTCATAGTCCTCATCTTAAGTTCCTGCTCTCTCCCCTTTGGTTGGGTACTTTGGCCAAAGTTCAGAGTTCAGGTGAATCTTCCTGTTCACCTAGCACACTCCACCTAAAATTCCTCCATCGTCCTGGGGCTCAAGATTCCCTCCCTTCCTGTGGCTGATGTACGAGCTCAGGTTCAGAGCAGAGTGTAACTTTTCAAACTTAAGATAAACCAAACACCTAGACAGGCAGGAAACACACAGATGCGGGGGAAGGCAGGCCCAGTGTCTTAGTTATTTGTGATCTGGTAAACATAAGTCTGAGCCACCTCTGATACTGACAATAGACCCTGCATGTTTTATTTCTTAGAGAGTATAACAGGTGTAATAAGTACACGCTGAAGGAAATTATGAGACTAGACAGAGAACATTTCATTCATACTTGCCTGAAAACTTCTGGACTGACAGATACAGTCATGTGGCATTCCTCCCCAAATGGCAATGGCTTCCTCCTGCTTCAGGAAGAATGGTGTGCTGGATGACAGGGATTTGCTTTATCAGAGATAATAACTGTGTCTCCATAGACACATTTTAAAAAATGTTCCCTTCCCATCTGTGCTTCCCTCCCATGCTAAGTTTCTGAAGAAATTCTTGTAAGCTGAGTCTATTAACACCACTAGAAAAGAAACTGTGATCAGGCTTGTCTCCACACTGCCCAGAGCCCTAAGATATCCTGGATACAGAGTGAAAAACTCAAGCCTTTTTCTTCAACTGTCACATTAAACAGTTACATCATAAACAACCTCCTCTAATGGGAGCACAGGAAGGGCCAGAGCTGGCATTTCCCCACCCTGTGTGTTACCTTTAAAGTGGGGGACATGAGCACCACACTTTAGAGAAGTGCAGCATCTCCAGGTGTCGAGAGTTTGACAAGAAGATGAGCCACTCTGTAGAAGGCACACTTCCGGATTCTCTCAGCAGATACCAAAGTGCTCGGTACCTAACAAATGAGGCAGGCACACAGCTACAGAGCAAGAGGGGCAGTCATCTTCCCTAGAGAATGTAACTAATACTCTGATGTCAGTGCATCGAGAACTGAAGTTCCCAGACGATAAGCCACTCCGACACGCTCAGATTCTATTGGCTGATTAGAACTTGGTGATGGTGGAGAGTTGGCAGGTTACAGATGACCTTGAGTTGTCTTCAGCGGCATTTAAAGCCAACGATTGCCCACCTCTGTGTTTACCCTAATGTTCTTGCAACTATCACTTTAAGACTTTGGAAATATCATCTGGTCCACCGGCCCAAAAGCTAAGACCGTCCTCAGACAACATGGGAGACCTGTAACAGAGAGCTTCCTTCTTTACAGTAACCAGCCTACCTGATGTTCCCATCAACGTATTTGGGAGAATAGATTACTTTTGTCCCGTAACTATGGAAACTTCATGGCGCTGTTCAGTGTTGGAGCATTGTATGTGGCAGGCTCCTGAATCTGTGTTTTGGTGCCATGGCCACTGCTACTTGGCACAAAATCTTGTTGCCTTTGAAGTGAGGGTGGTATAAGTCAAGTGAAGAGGAAGTGATGGTGAGAGTTGATACTCAGAAAGAAGCTCAAGACGTCCAGTCTTCTGAGCAGCGATAGTTATCTGCACTGGAAGCAGGGTGTAGGCAGCCCGCCGCGGCTCTGGGGAGAGATATGTAGCCCTGCCACTTTCCCACCTTCGGGCATGGCTCTTTCCATCACACTCTGACATTTACCTTTGCTGTGACCCAGGACCCTGAGTGTATAGAACATTCTAGATGTGAATGGTTCACCTGGGAAGGGGGTAGATGAGGTCACTCACTGAAAGGCTGCCCTGAGGCTTGTTTGAAAGAAGTTGAGTTCCCATCAACCCCAGCAAGGCCTCCTGTGTTTGGGTGTACACAGGCTTCCAGGATATAGAGCCAAGTCCTTAGTCTCCCAGGACTGCAGGTCTGATCTCATTCTTACATACCCCTCTGTGCTCCATGATTAGGTTGTAAGGCTTTATTAATTCACTCTGTGTGTGTGTGTGTGTGTGTGTGTGTGTGTGTGTGTGTGTGTGTGTATTAGAGTAGGTGCTTACTCCTGTGTACTCACAGAGATCAGAGGAGGACATTGGGTGTACTGCTCTATCACCCTGCTCTATCCCTTCCGACCTTATTCTTTGGACAAGGTTTCTCCCTGAACCTGGAGCTAGGCAGACAGACCAGCCAACTCCAGCAATTGTCCTGTGTCTTCCCACATGCTCCATGCCCAGGGCTAGGATTACAGGCACATATGGCCATCCTGTTTTTTATAAGGGAGCTGGGGTCTGAGTTCAGATCTTCATGCTTGCCTAGTACGAGTTCTTAGTGCTGAGCCATCTCCTCAGCCCCAGCTCATTAAATATTTCTTAGTGAATATTCTCTTTGTGACTTGGCATCTGTGGTCTTGAGATAACTATAAGCAGAAATAAGAAAATACTGTTGACCTCAAAGACACAGTCCTTTTTCTGATCACAGGAGTCATGCTTAGATTGAGAGAGAGAGAGACAGAGACAGAGACAGAGACAGAGACAGAGACAGAGAGACAGAGAGAGAACTGGTTCTGCAGTTCAAGCAAAGAAAGATAACAGGAGTAATTAGTTTCTGGGGATTGTTATATTGTTCCATTATAATGTGGAGTTATCCTGTGGATTACGGCAAGCCTTGAACAAATATAATTTCCTCTTAGTGAGTTTTAGAGTCTGTATTATGTATACATCCCTTCCTGGAGAAAAGCTGCCTGGGAGACCTCACACTGACTGCTGCATCTTAAGGTCACCCGGGAGGCATGACTCACTTGCTTTTCTTTATAGACCTGCACAAATACTTCCTTCTCTCAAATCTGTCAAGCTAGCAAAAATTCCTTCTATTCTTATAGTTACCCAGAAGGAACTCATGTTTTACTATGGGCTTTACATTTAAAAAATAAGTAATTATAACCAAGTCAAAAATGTACCCATAGTTTAAAGCAAACATCTTAATTGAGCTGGACTTTGATTAGAATTTGAGACAGAAATACCAACCCAGGTACAGAAGTTACCAATCAGGACAGTATGGACAGTCCGGTGTTGACAGCCCTGTGTGATGGCAAAAGTGGCTATCACTCAGTGCAGGCTTGGGACAGGGCACCAGTTGCTGATGATCCAGCAGTGACAGGTACTCTCCTCCATCCAGGATACACTCTACCCCAGGAGGATGCCACCAACTCTAGTCACACCCACAGAGCATTTGAAAAGTACTATGGACAGAGACTCTCAGATTAATGCCATCAGTGTGCAAAAGGAAAATACCCGAGGGAACAAAATGGTTCCCAGCCCCAGGCTCAAAGAAGTTTCTGTGACTGTCAATGCCCACTGCCCGGTGTTGAGCATCGGCTCTACCAAGGACAAGGAGATCATGGGGAAAGGGCTGGAAGAAATTCCTCCATGTGCTACCACATTGTCTTAGTTAGGGTTTTTATTGCTGTGAAGAGACACCATGACCACAGCAACTCTTATAAATAAAAAATTTAATTGAGATGGCTCACTTATAGTTTCAGAGGTTCAGTCCATTATCATTACGATGGAGAGCACAGCAGCATGCAGGCAGACTTGGTACTGGAGTAGTAGCTGAGAGTCCTACATCTTATAGGCAACAGGAAGTTGACTGAAACACTGGACAGTATCCTGAGCATAGAAAACCTCAAAGCTCACCCCCAAAGTGACACACCTCCTCTAACAAGGCCATATCCACTCCAACAAAGCCACATCTCCTAATAGTGCTACTCCCTATGAGATTATGGGGTCAATTACATTCAAGCTACCACATTCATTCCCTGGCCCCCATAAATTTGTAAAAATATCATAATGCAAAATGTACTTAGTCCAACTTCAAAAGTCCCCATAGTCTATTACATTCACAACAATGTTTTTTTTTTTTTTTTTTTTTTTTTTTGGTTTTTCGAGACAGGGTTTCTCTGCGTAGCTTTGCGCCTTTCCTGGAGCTCACTTGGTAGCCCAGGCTACAACAATGTTTTAAAGTCCAAATTTTAAAGTCTTTTCTGAGATTCATGCAATCTCTTAATTGTAATCCCCTGTAAATTCAAAATAAAAAAAAAAAACAGATTCAACACATAATGGCACAGGATATGTAGGGAAGGGAGCATAGTGAGGAAATACTGGACCAAAGCAAGACAGAAACCCAGCCTGGCAGACTCCAAACTCTGCATCTCCATGTTAGATATTCAAACACTCTTCCAATCTCCATCACAGGTCTCAGTCCCTGCAGCATGTGGACAGCCACCGTTAGACTGATTCAGGCTGTACGGAGTAAGTCAATCCAATCAATGTGTATCATTCCACCCATTCTGTTCCTCTAGGGAACCACAACTAATGCAACCATAATAGGTTGATAACTATTAATCCTATGGCAAACACTAGTGGTGTAGGATAAAAGGGCTCCTGGTCTAGCTGTCCTAAGAGGGAAAAAAACCAGTTAGCATCTAGAGCTAACTAAAATCACCTCCTGTGTACTGGAATGGCAGATGTGGGGCATCACGCTCATTTCATATGATGGTGGTGATCAAGTTCAAAACTTTGCATGGCTGGCAAGCACTCTACCTTCTGAGGCACATCTTCAGCCCTCTAGACCATTTAAATGCCAAAACATTCCCAATTACACCACTTTGAACAAGTCTATCTTCTCGCTACATTTTAGCTCTCAGAAGTCCTTCTCTGAGCAAAAAGGTTTCCATCAACATGTATCACAAGGCCCTGATACATGCTCTTGATGAAAGAAGTAAGCTTGTGGATAACAGTGACTGTGCGGTGTATGCACAAAAGGACAGCATCAATGGAGTGAGCCCCAAGGCCTCTAAGGGCCAGGCAGGCACTGTCTAGGACATGCCAATCAGTGTCACCTTAATTACTCACTTCAGGGTGGGCCACATCGTGGCTCATTCTCTACCTGTAGGAAGGGTTCGATAAAGAAGAGGTCATACAAATAAGTTTTAGAAACAAGGACAACAAGAAAAAGGCTGAAGTGACATCAAAGGACGTGACTGTTTGTCTTAGCTAGAGTTTCTGTTACTGCAGTGAAACACCATGACCAAAAAGCAACTTGGAGAGGAAAGGGATTATTCAGCTTACATTTCCATGTTGCTGTTCATCACCAAAAGAAGTCAGGACAGGAAGTCAAATAGGGCAGGATCCTGGAGGCAGGAGCTGATGCAGAGGCCATGGAGGGGTGCTGCTTACTGGCTTGCTTCCCCTGGCTTGCTCAGCCTGCTTTCTTATAGAACCCAGGACCACCAGCCCAGGGATGGCACCACCCACAATGGACTGGGCCCTCCCCCATCAATCACTAATTAAGAAAATGCCCTACAGCTGGATCTCATGGAGGCATTTCCTCAGTTGAGGTTCCTTCCTTTCTCATGACTGTAGCTTGTATCAAGCTGACAAAAAACTATCCAGTCCACTAGGTTACTTGGGCGTTTGCCTGGCATGCGCAAAGCTCCGAGTTTGATCCTCAGTGCTGCATAAATCAGGTGTGGTGGAGTCCCAGAACTCAGGAGGTGGAGGTACAAGTATCATAAGTTCAAGGATCTCTGTGGGTATCTTGAAAGTTCAAGGCCAGGCTGGGTTACAAAAATCCGAGGCTGCCCAGTCCAAGTTCTTCAGTGTAACCCCGGACTCCTGGTGTTGAGAGGCTTTGCAGACAGTGACTCTGGCAGGAGGCAGCTGCACCGCTGTCTGCACAGGGCACCAGTGGACATTCCAAGCCCCGTGTCCTTCATCTCCCTGCATTCCAATCCCACAGTTCCCATCCTTCTTGCTGCCCCCCCCCAACGCAGGCATCATTCTGTTCTCACTCATGTAACTGCTTACAGATGGAATAGGTTTCTGCCAGAAAGAAAACTGAACCATAAATAAAGGTCAAACACGAGAAGACCAGACCACCACTGATGAGAAGGAAACACTGTTAATGACCAGATGGATTAATTCTTAGTTTTCCCCACGCATTCATATTCACAGGAATACTAGGAAGGGCTAACACAGCACTCTGTTTTCTGGCTTGCCTTCCCACCCGGAGTGGCATGCCATGGCTGGATGCTCGCTTCCCTGTCCTCACTCTTCTGACTCCCTGGATAGCAACGCCACTGTACAGAAGCTGACAGGGTGAAAGGTCACCTCCCTCCACTGCCAAGGTGACATCAGTCCCTGGTGGCTGTACACATAGACACTTTTTTTTCAGCCAATGGGAAAAGCGATCAGATGAGTACCCATGTTGCTCAGTTCCTCCTTTGAAAACCTGCATACATCTGTAAGATGCACCCTAAAACAGAAGTGTGAACCAAACTGTCTATCCAGAATTTTTTTTTTAAAAAAAGGCCCTTATTGATCATAGCATTAACCCTCTCACTCCCCCAGATCTGATTTTAAGCTGCCAGGCAGACGGTCCCAAGTTGTCAATAGGTGCTCACAGTGGCCTCACAGGCAGCTCCAGCATGTGTGCCTATTGTGCCTCAGTGGTGTGGCAGAGGCACAACTGTGTGTCACTTATCTTCTTGGTTCTCAACGGTCTCAACAGCTAGCCTGGCTCCTGCCCCTTCACAGGTGGTCCAGGCTGTACAGACAAGTTCCGGATGATGGACTGCTCCTCCATAAGTCAAGCCATCAATTGGGTCTGAGGATGCAGGGCTCCTAACCCTCTGGCTCATCAAGCACAGAGAAATGAAACCCTGAACAATCAAAGGAAATGCGATCTTCTTTGGAGCAATACTAATTTGTTGAGCCTAAGCATCCTCTCCATAGGGAGGCATGGCCACGGACAGCTGGGCAGCTGAGGGAGAGAGGACGGTGCAGGAAAAACAGAATCCTAACTGTTCCCCACCTTTATCATTGAATGTAATCCAGCTTATAAAGCTGCTGATATGTGGCCGGATGCTGTGACTCACAGGCTGAGTTTCCCAGATGATGCAGATGTGATCCAAGAAAACGCTGAAGCCGAGGCTCCGTGCCTGACCAAGGTGTTATCTCCAAGGCGCACACACATATACCAGTCAACTCTCTTCACCCACAGCCAGGTGTTTTGTTGTAAGATCTTGTCACGTATCTATTTGGGATTTTCAAGAAACCCAAAGACTTGTGATAAAACCATATCTGTGTGATAAAACCACAACTATTTGAAGGTTTAAGTCCTACATCATCTTGCAGATTCACCACGAACCCTGCTCCCCCTGTCTAGCTTCCATTTTCCCCAGCATGCCAGCTCACTCCAGTCCAAGGCAGTGCTGTGGTCTGCTCTACCCACGGACCTGGTTTGTTGTTACTTCCTGCCCTTTCCACCTCCACGCTTTAGCTTTTGTCTCTAGAGGGAAGAAGCCTACCACGCAAAGAGAAACAAGATGTCCATCACTGTCCATCTCCTAGTATCTGACAATATCTGAAGATGTTGTGGACATTTACTTCCATTTTGTTGAATTGTTTTATTGAGGTATATGTTTATCATCAATTTTGATCCATTCAACTTTTTCCTCGGGTCTCATTGGCCCAACTCATTTCACAGGTATATAAACTAGATATTTATTCAAAAGCTGAAGAAATTGCTAAATGGTTTCACTTTTCCCCCCACAATCCACCTCTTGCCTGGAGAATTAAATGCCAGTCAGAGAGCCTGAATGACCCATGAGTGTTATTAAAACTCACACATTACAAAACATTGAGTTCAAAGCTTTCTTTCTGTGACTTATAGCAGAATAAACACACAACAGAGTGTTGTATGTGATAAGCGCATAAAAATTAGTCAAGCAGGACGAGTCCACTGAATTGCTTTCTTAAAATCCTTGTAAAAAACAGTGTTTTCTTCTTAGTCCTGTCTGTTCGAGTGAATGTGTGGATGCCACAGCACACATGTGAAAGTCAGAGGACGGCTTTGTGGAGTTCTCTGCTTCTCTCTTCATTTGGATTGTGGAGACTGAGATAGCTCAATTGGTAAAAACACTTGTCAGGCAGTGGCTGCCAGGCTTGCTGACAAGTGTTTTTACCAACTGAGCTATCTCATTATCCTGGAAATGTATTCTTTGGGTAATATCAGATATTTTCAAGGACTTGCCATAATTGGCTACCATACATCAGTTTAATCAAATGAACATTCAGGTGATATAAGCATTTGTGGTGATTTGAAAGAAAACGGCCTCCAAAGCGCTATTAGGTGGTGTGGCTTCGTTAGAGTAGGTGTGGTCTTGTTGGAGGAAGTGTGCTACTGTGGAGGTGGGTGTTGAGGTCTCATATATGCTCAAGATACCGCATTGTAGTTTACTTCCTGTGGCCTGCAAGATGTAGAACTCTTAGTTCCAGCACCGCGTCTGCCCGATGATAATGGACCTCTTGACTGTGAGCCACCACAGTTAAATGTTTTCCTTTATCAGAGCTGCCATGGTCATGGTGTCTCTTCACAGCAATAGAAACCCTAGCTGAGACAGCATCTTTACTTTGTTGACAAGAGATGAGTAGCTGGTCAGTGGAGAAAGGAGACATTGCCAATGACAGAGTTCTTGGGAAGAAAATGAGTCCTCAGTGACCTGTGTTCAATTTTCTCTGTATTTTTCTGCCCCTCCCCCAGCACTTCTTTTTAATATACCATGTTGTATATATATGAGATGATACCCAGGTACCAGCAAAACAAGATTCAGGTAAGGGAGCATTGCCTGAACCTCAAAGGATGTTTTCTCTGAAAGAAACATGGTCCACAGTTACAGCAGTGTCTGCTGCTGTGATTTCACTTGCTGCTGAGTGAGGAGGAAGAACTGGGGCAGCCCATTCTGTTTTTACTGTTGCTGTCATTGTTTGTTTAAAATCACAGGATTGTTTCCATAGGAACTGACAAGCACATCCTTGAATTTTGCACGATGGCAGCATAATTAAGTCAGTCTCCAATCTCTCAGGTTTGGTTGCAAGTCCTTCCAGGAACCTAACCTGGCTTGGCCCTAACAGAGTCCAGCTGTGTCTGTGGTAATCAATATCTGTTGTGAGGGAGCCTGGCGTGGCCATGTATGTGATCCCACAGCTCCATCAGCATTTAGGGAGAGACACATTCCAAACCCACAACTGGAACGCGGTGTCTGCTGGTCTGAATGGCCAAAGCCAGAGAGCTACTGAACTTTGTATGAAAGATACAACAAAACCATACTATGGAAAGGATAGGCCTGGGTACATGTGTTAGCTTCTCTGTCTGATGCTGTGACCAGACACCCCCAGAAGCAGCTTAGGGGAGGAAAGGCCTGTACTGGCTCACGGTTTGAGAGGATACAGTCCTCATGGCAGGGAAAGCGTGGTGGCCAGAGCAGAAGGCAGCTCCTCACATTGTGTCCTCAGGAGATGGAAAGATGAAGGCTGGTGGTCAGCTCGCTTTCCTGTTTATTCACTCTGTGACTCCAGTGTATAGGATGGTACCACCCACATTCGGGGTGGGTCTTTTCTGCTCAGTTCAGCAGGGCAAGGGGCACAGGCCACCTGCAGATGTTGATTGGGAGCTGCCCACTGTGCAGTGGAAGGGTGGTCCTCTGGGCACCAAGAACGAGGAAAGAAGGCTGGGGGTGTGGACCTGTAAATATAGTGCTTGCCATGCACATGCAAAGACTTGAGTTTAGTTTCTCAGAACCCACATGAATCCAGGTGGGTGTGTGGTCCTGAGTGCTTCCTGAAACTCAGCTTCCTGAAAGAATAAGGGGGAGAATGATGGCTGAAGACTCTCAAGGTCAATCTCCAGCCTCCACCAAAGGCATACACGTGAAGAGATGTGTGCTACCAGTCCCATGTGCCCCCCCTACACACACACACACACACACACACACACACACACACACACACACACAAGTAAAGAACAAAAGAGGAAGGAATGAGGCAGGAGATAAAGTGTCAGTCACAGGAGGCACAGACCACACTCCTGAAGCCCCTGACGGCCCCCTCCTGGCCACACACTGTGCAGGCAGGACATGTAATCTCTGGAGCCCTGGAGCCGCGAGCCCATTTCTGCTGTGAAAAGCGGATGGACTTGTGCTGATCTTTTGCATAACAATGAGGAAACGATGCAATCTTACTGAGAAACAGCAACTCTAAGAAACCAAGGAGAGGAAAATGAGCTGAATTTGGTTTGTTCTCTGACTGTTGGGACTTAGAGTCTCCTTCAATGACATTCTGCAGCAAAGAGGCAAAAAAAAATTAAAGGAAAAATCGGGAACTGGCATGATGGCTCACTCTGTTATGTCATGCTGTGTAAGCATGAGGACCTGAGTTCAGTCCCTGAACCCACATAAAAAAGCCAGGCATGGTGGCACATACAGTGTGGAGGCAGAAACACATGGATCCTTGAGGCTTACTGGCCAAATCAGTGAACCCCTTAATCAAAAATTAAGATGAAGAGTGTTTGAAGAAAATACTAAGTTTTGACCTCTGGCCCCCACATAGATATGCACACATGTGCATACACACCTGTACACACACATACATGTGCATACACACCTGTCATACATACATACACACATGTGCATGTACACCTGTACATGCATACATACACATGTGCATACACACCTGTACACACACACACATACATACACACATGTGCATGTACACCTGTACACACATACATACACATGTGCATACACACTTGTACACACATACATACATACACACATGTGCATGTACACCTGTACACACATACATACATACACACATGTGCATGTACACCTGCACACACATACATACATACACATGTGCATACACACCCATACACACATACATACATACACATATGTGCATACACACCTGTACACACATATATATACACATATGTGCATACACACCTGTACACACACATATATATACACATATGTACATGCACACCTGTACACACACACATACATGTGCATACACACCTGTCACACATACATACACATATGTGCATGTACACCTGTACACACATACATACATGCACACATGTGAGTACACACACACATATGCACATACATACATACACACATGTGCATGTACATGCACCTGTACACATACACATATATACACACATGTGCATACACACCTGTACACACACGTGCATGTACACCTATACACACATAAATACATACACACATGTACAGGTACACATATTTGAGAGGGAGAGGGTGAGAGAGAGAGAGAATGGCTCTTGACCTTGCAGACACACAATATAGATTTTGTTGATGGCGGCAGCTACAACAGCAGGCACCTGGATCACCATCGTGGGACATTGCAGTGGGAAGAAAGACTTACCCTGAGTCCCTGTACAGCTCAGAAAAGGCAGGCTTGCAGCCAGGGAACCGGAGGATTGAGGTCAGGGATGGAAAAGCAATCAGAAGAGACTCCAGGAGTTGCAGAGAAGGTTAAGAACCTGTACTGAAGCGGGGCAGTGGTGGCGCATACCTTTAATCCCAGCACTCAGGAGGCAGAGCCAGGCGGATCTCTGTGAGTCTGAGGCCAGACTGGGCTACCAAGTGAGTTCCAGGAAAGGTGCAAAGCTACACAGAGAGACTCTGTCTTGAAAAACCAAAAAGAAGAAGAAAAAGAAGAAGAAGAAGAAGAAGAAGGAGGAGGAGGAGGAGGAGGAGGAGGAGGAGGAGGAGGAGGAGGAGGAGAAGGAGAAGGAGGAGAAGGGGAAGAAGAAGAAGAAGGAGGAGGAGGAGGAGGAGGAGGACCTGTACTGAGCTTGCAGAGGACCTGAGTTCAGTTACCAGCACCCACACTGGAGTGGCTCACAAGCTCCTGAAGCTTCAGTTCTAGAGTTCCAATGCATCTGGCCTCTAGGGGTCCCTGTAGCTATATGTACACACACCATATGGACACACACATCTACCCATGATGGAAAACAAACTATGAAAAGGGACTTCAGAAGGGAAAGGATTGTGGCCAACCTGAAGGATGGTCATGTATCACGTTGGATGGTGGAGGCTGAGGAACCGGATCAGATATCAAGGATGATCGGATAAGAATACAAAGGACGGAAGGTTCTGGTGAAAGTGACTGAGCAAGATTCTTGCCGAAACTGGGCAAAGCATAGAGGAGCAGAGAAGTCCCGAATCTGTCTGAGTTGGGCCTCAGTTGGAAGTTGGAAGAGTTTCAGCAAAACTAAGCAAACCCTTGCCAAGGAGAAAGATTTGCTGGGGAGAGAACCCTTCATTAAGAAGAGAACCTTTGTCAAGAAGAGAACCTTTGTCACTACCAATGACAGGAAGTTTGATTGTTTCCAAATTACTCACCTGTACAGAGTAAAAAAGACCCAGACAGTAGGAGGTAAATCCAATATCGCCTTGGTCCAGCCAAGGATGCATGGGATTTGGATTCATATATGGAGCATCTGAACCACAGACTGTCTAGTGGCCGGTCAAAAGCTTGCCAAGCACTGAGGATTCCATAGTTTGGAAGGTGCAAGCTATAGCTCCTACAACTCAGCAGAGCTTGAGTGTGAGAACTCCCCTCGTGCAGTTATGAGGAGACTGGAAGCCAGCACAGCAGAGGCAACACTGACCTGAGCAGTGGATGTGAGCAGAAAATGGCCAGCTGCCCTCACCAGAGGAAATGAAGCCCAGGCCAGTGTCTTGGTTATCTTTCCATCACTATGACAAAACATCTCGAGAAAAGCATTGAATGTTGGTGCTCTGATGCCCTTCTCCATCTTGTAGAATCCAGAATCCCCACCCAGGCAATGGTCTCACCCATAGTTAAGATGAGTATTTCCACATCAGTCAACATCATCAAGCTAATCTTCCAAAGACTTGCCAGAGGCTAGCCCAACCTAGGTAATCGCTCACAGGTGTTCCTGGAGGCTTGCCTCCCAGGAAATTCTAGATTCTGGCAAGTTGACAATAACACTAATGGTCATGGATGGGCAATGGCTTCCAAAACAAGATGTTAACTGCCTGAAATAAGAGCAGAACTTATGCTTGGAAACAAGCTGGGGAGGAGGCTGAGACAGGCAGAAATGAGAAAACGTAGCTTGGAATCCACATCAGAGGTGAGTGACAAGTGGTGGCATAGAACTGAATGCCAGATTCACCTTGACCAGAAGCTAGTAGCAATACACATGTATATGTTGCTGTCAACATGCATGGATCCATGGACCCAAGCAGAAAACCGGAAATCAACTGAGTAGAGAGGGGTTTAGTCCATTATCCAGGAGAATAGAAGTGAAAGAATACTTCTGAAGCATAAATGTAAGTGAGCATTTCTCAACCTATGGGTCAGCATCAAACAACCCTTTCATGGGGTTGCATATTAGCTATCCTATGTGTTGGAAGTCTACATTACGATTCACAACAGTAGCAAAATTACAGTTATGAAGTAGCAACAGAACAATTACACGGCTGGGGGTCACCATAGGATGAGGAACTGTATTGAAGGGTCACAGCAGTAGGAAGGTGGAGAACCTCTGATTTAAGTGGTTATATTTACGCTGAGGTTGGATTCCCTGCTCCCGTATAAAAACATATAGCAGCAAAGAATTGGGATCCCCCTTCCCACCTCAGCAGTTACGGCACCGTTTGGTGTGCTCACCCAGTCACCTGCTTCTTGTGTTTTATCAAGCTGAACATGTCATCTCACCTCTAAATAAATTACCTCTCCATGTGCACCTCTAACTGATGAGAATATTTGAGGATCAGCATATTTAACAAAATAAAAATCTTCATCTTCCACAGAGATGCTGAACAGCCATCTAAAATGCCTTCTAGGGAATTGTGCAAAATGGTCATGATCTGTTGAGTGGGAAATGGACTCCATCATGTCACTCAGAACCACAGCATCACTTGAAATGAACAGACTAGCACAGAAAAACACAAATTGACAGGCAGAGAATAAAAATGTTAATAATGGTTAGTTGGCAATGACAATCTTTAGAAATTTTTCTTTTGAATGGTTTCTTAATTTTTCCAAAATTTCTGAAAAAAAGTATAAACTTACTTATGATTTAAAATATCATTTCTAAGGAGGGGCTTAATAAAACTTCACACCATCAAAGCCAGAATGTGTATTTATCAGAGAGGTGATAGTTTTGAACATGAATGAAATATTGACAGGCAGCCTTGTCACATCCTCACCTGTAGAATTTCCCTCGGACACTGTTACCTTATTGGGTGCTTTGTTTTGAGCTTGCGGGTGCATTTTCTGGCAGACTACTGTCCATAGGGGCCTCTGTTAGAGGTATATGAGCTTTGCACACACCCAGCCACCTTAGTACCCAGTGTTGGTGTGCTCTCATGTTCACAAAAGCAGTGGGCTCAATGCTGTTTAAAAAGCAAATGAAAATAAAATATGAGGCAACCCGGTGTGTGTGCTCAGTGCTCAGAGGAGACTGGGTGGTAAACGTGGCTTTCCAGAGAGCAGGTTTATTGGAAATATAAATAAATCTGAGTTATCCGGGGCAGTGCACTGTTCTGTTCTAATCTGATACTTACTCACGCACTTGACTTTGCCCGAGGAAATTGAAACACTCACAGGGCACTCATGTCCCAGCCCTGTGGATCTCACCCTGAGGTCTCGCCCTCTTACGGGAGCTGTCAAGCCTTCTAGGCATTGGAGCTGTGAAGCTACCAAGTAGATGAGCAGAGTGAGGCGCACAATCCAGCTCTCGATCAATTTCATTTACAGGAAACCTTTCCACCTGTCTTTCTTTCCAGTTTGGTAATTTTCCCATCTCTACTGAGAATCCACAGTTAATTCTTCAAAAAAAAAAAAAATCAATTCTCCTGAGAACATTTATTCCTGTTCAATTTTTCATTTATGGGCTAGAGATTATAATTTCTAAACTGCTCCCAAAATGTAAAGGAGAAAATTTACAGAGTAATTTATGAGGGTGCCTAAATTTAAGTAATATACAATACTTTTTATATGTGTGAATTTATAGCATAGTATAATTGTTTAAAAACTAAATATCCTTGGTTGTTTTTATTCATAGTGAAAAAACATTAAAAACAAATTTTATCTATAATTTTTAGAATTTGGTAGCCTAATATGAACTTCATCTGCTCACCATTTAGTGTTTGAAGAACATGATGTGGTTTAGCACTAGCCTTTGAATGTAGTGTGGGATGTCTGGGCTAATGGCCTGTTAAGATTCCTAAGATTCCTGGAGCTGGAGAGATGGCTCAGTGGTTAAGAGCACCAACTGCTCTTCCAGAGGTCCTGAGTTCAATTCCCAGCAACCACATGGTGGCTCACAACCATCTGTAATGAGATCTGGTGCCCTCTTCTGGCCTGCAGGGATACATGCAGACAGAACACTGTATACATAGTAAATAAACAAAATAAAAAAAAAAAAAAAAGATTCCTAAGATTCCTGTTCATTGTCCCTTGGCCCCATTGATTCTGGACACTGGCTGGGTAGAGATCATGGCAGGTAACACATGGTAAAGCAAGAACTGTCAGCACACTGACCCACAGTTTATTTCAGATATGTACCCACCCACGCATGAATATATAAATGAGACCTTCTTGTGATCCAGTCAACTCTAAATACTAATGCCTAGGAAGAAAGCCTCCAAATCTGGAGGGAGAGAGAGAGAGAGAGAGAGAGAGAGAGAGAGAGAGAGAGAGAGAGAGAGAGAGAGAGAGAGAGAGAGAGAGAGAACGAACTAATCTTTTAGTACTTCACTTTCTCAGCATTGTGCCCTGGATTTCACTCTCTAAAAATCAAGCGTTAATGTGGTTTCAATTTGTATAATCTTAGCTGACGATCACTTAATCATTATAAAATAATTTAGGGAAGTATTTCTATTTCTTCTGTGAACTGCCTATTCATCTCTTTGGGATGTTTCTCTAAAAGGCTGTTGGTCTTTTCATTAACTATTGTAGGAGAATCGTCAAGACTACTTTAATCACAACTGCATGTTTACTTTTACAGAATAATTTGTGAATGATTATCAAATCTCAGAGAAAAACTGGTTACAGCCACTGAGATGACTTAAAAATTTAAATTATTGTAATTAGATTTAATACGTTCTTAGGTCTTCTTTTCCAAAAATATAGGTTATCTTTTATTTATTTATACTTGCTCTTCTTCCTTCTGATATACTTTAAGCTTAGCTTCATATAATCTTTGCATAGTTTGTTTAGCTTATGATTAGTTATTTAGTTGTTTTATCCAATATTAAAAATAACCTCATTTTAATCTATGTGTCAAACAGGAGTCATTCTATTCCACTGTTCTGTCTTACTGTCTTACCATAGTCTCTATCATTGTTCATCATTTTGGTGGTTAATTTTTCAAACATTTACTCACAATTTGTATATCACTTATTTGCATGTTGATAATTGGCTATGATTTTACATCTCTTTTCCATTTAATTCTTTAGTCATCTTTACCTAATGTTGGGGGAGAGACAATCTTAGTTTCTTATCTTCTACTTCTGGCCCCTCCAAAATTCATTTGTTTCTCTTACACAAAATACATGTGTTCCCCTCTACAACTCAGACTCTTGAAGTCCCTTCAACATGGCTCTGGCAGGAGTGTTTGCATAGGGCAAATTAGTATGTTGCAATTCTGATCCCTGGGGTGACAGCATTAGGAAGGAGGTAAGGCCTTTGAGTAGAATGGGCTACCAGGGTCCTACTTCCCAAAAGGAAATGGTGTTCATACCAGACAGACCCAAGAACTCCTTTGTGAGAAAGGTCCATCTGAAAACCAGAGAAGAGATCATTGCCACACTCCAGCTCTACAATGACGATGATCTTGGAATCCCAGCCTTCAGAACAGTGAGGGATGCCTGTTTGGTGCTTTTACTCATAGCCCATAGTCTGCAAGGATTGAATTTTTGCTATTTAGGTTCAACCATCCACAGTCTATGATGGGTAGGCAGTCACTGTTTAGAGTCTCTGTGGAGACCATGATAGTTTGTTGCAAGAGCCTTAATATATCAAGTCAAATGTCAACTCTAAAATGTGAAGTTCAAAGTCTCATCTATGTCTGCTCAAGCCACATAGGATTTGAGAGGGTTTGTGATTCAATGACAATGGCAACCCTAGCAACAAGGCTGTGAACCAAAGGATTGAGAAGCTTCAAGAAACAGTCACAGGACCAGCCTTGTCAGGTATTGCCCTTCCAGATAGAGGGATGGGTTGGGGAGAAGAGGGATGGTTCCCCTGCAAGCCTGAAGCACAGCACAGCAACTTTCATGAGTTTTCCAGGCTTGGGAACTTCTGTTTTGCCTCCAGGTTCTACCTGCCTCTGGAGCCCTGACAGAAGGAGTCACAACAGGCTCTGCCGGACAACGCTGTTCCTCCTGCCTCTGTGCGCCACATGCTGCAGCTCTGCACAGATGTCATCCAGCCTATTGATGGTGGAGCAGTACCCTCCAGACCTATGGGT
Organism: Peromyscus maniculatus bairdii; assembly: GCF_049852395.1. Classification (NCBI taxonomy): domain Eukaryota; kingdom Metazoa; phylum Chordata; class Mammalia; order Rodentia; family Cricetidae; genus Peromyscus; species Peromyscus maniculatus. Next base: position 73,628,243 of record NC_134870.1, on the reverse strand, counting down.
GTAATCCGGTGATTGCTGGGTTACCCCTGGGGCCTCCTTACACATTTCTTTCTTTGTTGTTTCTTATTTTGAAGGTCTTGCTCTACAGCCCTGGCTTGCCTCGGACCTGCTTTGTGCGTCCGTCTGGCTGGCTTGAACTGGAAGTGAGCTGTTGACTGTAGCTTCTGGATACTCATTCTATAGATGTATACCGTCGCACCCAGTCCTGCCTTCCCAGTCTAGAAGATCAGTTAGTATTTCCAGATAAACAGTCATGAGATCCAGTCCTGAAAAGCCCAGATGTCCAACCTCTGCTGGTTCCTTGCTGCCTTTTTTCCATCAGTCATCCGGGAAATGTCCCCCTGCGGTGGCTGAATAAGTTCTGCTCCACAACCATGCTTATAGCCTTACCTAGCTGTCACTCATGCACACCGTGTCCTCCAGACATCCTCCCTCATATTTTACAACGTGGCTGGACAATGTTTCCAGTTCTACTTCCATTGTGCTCAATAACTACACCGTCCAGCCATTTTCTTGCTCTCACGTTTTACAACTAGTCAAGAGGAGTTTCTTGGGTCTTCTATTGCTGTGAAAAGACACCCTGACTATGGCAACTCTCATAAAGGAAAACATTTGACTGGGCAGTTTACAATTTCATAGATTCAGTCCATTATCATCATGGAAGGACATGGCAGCATGCTGGCAGACATGATGCTGGAGAAGTAGCTGATGTTCTACATTTTGCAGGCACCAGGAAGTGGTCTGAGACACTGGGTGATATCTTCCGAATATACGAGACCTCAAAGTCTGCTCCACACCAACACATTTCCTCAATAAGACCACACCTACTCCATCAAGGCCACACCTCATAATAGTGCCACTCCCTCTGGGAGCCATTTTCTTTCAAACCACCATGAGGAGGAAGCCTGTGTGTGCTTCAGCACTCTGTGAAGGGGTCTCCTCAGCTCAACGCCTATTTTCATCGCTTCCTGTCTACCATCCATGTGACACCAGAATACAGGCCACTTTCAGCCTGGGTCCTGCTGAAACGACACCTTCCCTCCAGTTTCTAGGGAAGTGTCTCCCCCTTTTAGACCGAGAGTTTCAGCAGTGTGGTCTCATTGCTGTATTTCTCCCAACAATCTATTGCTTCATGTGCTCTCTGAGAAGATGGATGCCCACTTCAGTCTCTGCTCTCTCAGTGCCTTCTGATCCTTCACAAGGATCCCTTTTGAATGGTGTCATCGATAGCTATGATTTTCTTACAAAGAAAACTGTGTGTGCATGTATGTAGATGGTGTGTATGTGAGTGTGTACATATATGTGTGTATGTGATATGTCTATGAATGGATGATGTGTGTATGTATGTATGTATGGTGTGTGTGTCTAGATATGTTATATGTGTACATGTGTGTGTTTGTATGTAGGTATGTTATATGTGCAGGCTCTACGCAGGTAACCACAGCGCTGTGGGTTCGTGCATGCAGTGGCAGTGCCATGCTGAGAAAACAATTTCCCAGTGGCCTTCCCCTTTGCTGGCTCTCCCCTGCTTTCAGTTTCCTCCTCAGAGAACTTCCCTGCATATTGGGAGGGGTGACATGCTGCTCCCCTGAGGACTGGGCAATCGGTAGTTCCTATTAGCAGTATCAAGTCCAGCCAGGAGTCTGGAATACTGGAAAAAGAAGCTCATCTGACCAAAACCGGGAGGAGCACGAGCCTCTCTCTCATGCATACCTGTATGTACGCACAGGTAACCTATATGCGTGTCTGTATATGACACAGTGTGGCATGTCCACTTAGCAAACAGAAGCAATGGATCTTTCCCCCGCCCACCAGTGCTGTGGGCCTCTGACTGGGTCGACCAGGAAAGACCCCCTCCTGCAGAGCAGGCCTCAGCTCCAAGTCAAGTGCAGTTATTTAGCCCTGTATCGGTTACGGCACTACGTCACATCTTGCCTGGTAGGTTTATATTTTAGCTAGCTTTAGGTCCACAGCCAGATGAAACTGTTGTTAATTTTTCCCTCCCAGGCATCTCCATAGAAACTTCCAGCACCATGAGAGCGGGCAGTAGAGAGGCAGCTTCCAGCCCAGGTCCAGCTGGGTGTCTCTATGCTCTGCATCTGTCTTACCATCTAATTCTGGTGGTCAGACAAGGGCCATGGTGAGATCTTGCGTTGTTTGTGGAGGGTCTCTGGTGTCTTCCTGACCAACAATTTATAAGGAGGTCTCCCATGCCTCCCATTGGGATTACCATTTAATAATTCTGAGGTCAGCTTTATCTTCCCATCTGAGGTACTTATGTTCAAACTCTTCATTTTTTTTTTTTTTTTTGTTTTTTTGTTTTTCAAGACAGGGTTTCTCCGTGTAGCTTTGCGCCTTTCCTGGAACTTACTTGGTAGCCCAGGCTGGCCTCAAACTCACAGAGATCCGCCTGCCTCTGCCTCCTGAGTGCTGGGATTAAAGGCATGCACCACCACTGCCCGGCATCATTCTTAATTATATTTCAAAATGAGTTTATAAGGTAGTAGGTTTCTATATGGCTTCTTCGCACATCCTTAGTTTTGTTTATTCCTGGCTCCTACCCAATCCAAACTCCATCACTGTGTCCTCATCACAGTTGAAATCTTGTATCCCTTGGTACCAGACCCTCTTCATTTATGTCACATCTGTTCTACAAGGCATTCCCTCCCAGATCCTCTATAGTTCCTAGGTCTCTATAAAAACTCCAAATTAAATACATACATTTATAAATTTGAAGTTATGATCCATATCTGAGGGTGAATGTGCATCATTTGACTTCATGACCTGAGTTATCCTAGTATAATATTTTCCATAGATTTCCCCCCAAAATTTCATAATTTCATTTTGCTATGGCTGAATGAAATTACACTGTGTATATGTATTGTGTTTCCATGATCTCTTCATCTATTGATGGGCATCTGGGCTGTTTCCATTTCCTGGTTCTTGTGAACAGAAAAGTAATGGATGTAAACGGGCAAGCATATCTGATGTAGACCGGAGAGTCCTTTAAGAACCAGGAGTGGTATAGTTGAATCACAAGTTAGTTCTACTTCTAGGTTTTTGAGAGACCCCCAGACCCATTTCCTCAGTGGCTATACCCATTCTTGATGACGGCCATTACAAATAACAAGAGACAGGATCCCAATGTAAATGGAAGTTTCCTGTCCTGGAAGCTGATTCCAAATTACCACACAGACTTAGTATTAATTATAAATGATCAAATTATCTCATTTCTATTAATCTATGTATTGCCACATAGCTTGTGGCCTTACCTGTTCTCTAGCATGTCTTGCTTCCTACATGGCTGGTTGGTGTCTCTTGACTCTCCACCCTTCTCCTTCCCGTCATCCTTAGTTTAGTCACCCTGCCTATACTTCCTGCCTGGGTACTAGCCAATCAGCATTTTATTAAACCAATTTGAGTAACAAATCTCTACGGTGTACAAGAGGATTATTCATGTGCCTTTTCTGAATAACTAAGGCTGTTGAACACTTTTAAGGGTTCGCTGGCCATTTAATTTCTTCTTTTGAGACCTCTGTTCAGTTCCATAGCCCATTTCTTAATCAGGGTGTTTGTTTTCATAGTGTTTAGATTTTTCATTCTTTGTATATTAGACACTAATCCTGTGTCTGAGGTATAGCTGGCAAAACTTGTCTCTCATTCTGGGAGCTTCTTCACTCTATGGACAGTTTCCTTTGCTCTATAAAAGACTTTTTAATTTCATGAGGTCTCATTTGTTGATTGTTGACATAACCACAACATCCTTTTCAACTTTTAATGGTTACATTTTTCTCTCAGAAAGAGTTGAGTTATATAAACAAATAAAAATTAGCACTTTATTTGGCAGAGTGTCCTTGTGAAACTGGCTTTGATGCCATAGTTTCTGTTTACGCAAGAGGCTAAGCCTGGCATGCCAGGAGATGGGACCCTTGAGTTCAATCCCATGGTAATTCCAAGGCATTGCTGGCTATGGGCTCTCCCTCTAACCCCCAAACTGAATATTGTTTAATATAATGATGATTTTAAACTAAATTTTATTTGAAAAATATTCAGACTGCTAAATGTTGCTATATTTTGAAAGGAAACTCAACTTCTTTTTTTATTATTAAGATTTTTTTTTATTCACTTTATATACCAACCACAGATCAGCCTCTCATTCCTCTTCCTGCTCCCCTTAGCTTTCCCCCCAGCCCATCCCGCACTCCCTACCCTAAAAAGGTCAGGTCTCCCGTGGGGAGTCAGCCAAGCCTGGTACATTCAGTTGAGGCAGGTCCAAGACCCTCCCCCTGCATCAAGGCTGTGATAGGTGCTCCATCATAGGTAATGGTAACGGGCTTCAAAAGCCAGTTCCTAGATCCAGGGATAGATCCTATTCCCACTGCCAGGAATCCCTTAAACAGAGCAAGCTCCACAACTTATGCAGAGGGCCATCCAGTCCTATGCAGGCTCTACAACTGTTGGTCTAAAGTTCGTAAGTTCCCACTAGCTTGGTTCAGTTGTATCTGTAAGTTTCCCCATCATAATCTAGATTCTCCTTGCTCATAGAATCCCTCTTCCTCTCTTTGACTGGACTTTTAGAGCTCGGTCTGATGCTTAGCTGTGGATCTCTGCATCTGGGAAACTCAACTTTTTAAGATTAAATGTTGTGATTTTTTTTAACTCAACAACAGTTGAAATGAAGAGCATTTTGACATAATTAGACAATAAAAGAACATGGACAAGTCCTTGACAGCGAAGAATGAGAGAAAGAAGGAACGATGCTGCTGCATCCTTGCCACATGTGAATTCAAATAGCCATCACGTCGTCAAGCTGCAGATTCAAGGAGGCATAAGAGTGAACGTGTCCTGAAATTGATTCAGAGAACTGTAAAGCAGTCCGTCACAGGCGCCTCTGACAAGCACATGTGTGCTCTCCCAGACTCCAGTTTGGTTTTAGTTTGTGACATAGGCAAACTGCATTTTTTTCTACCATAGATTTCTCATGTGAAAAATGATAATGCTGTGTTCCCTCCTATCTAGACACCAATGATTGCCTTGATAGCTGGAAGGCACCATTAGATGAAGCAACACCAAATTGTCAAGAGAAACAAGCAGCGATTAAAACAAACAAACAAATCTTCAAGCCTCATCTACAGTTACCTCATTGGTAAGATTGCTGACTTGGGCCATTTTCATCCTAAAATTATGAAGCTGAAAAAGTCTGTGAACATACGGCATGGGTGAATGCAGTGTTTTTGTTTCTGCTCCGCTCCATTTTGGGTTGTCATTACAGAACACTACAACCTGGGTAATTTATAAAGAGAATAAATTTATTTCTCACTTCCCTGGAAACCCAATGCCAAGGGGCTGTCGTCTAGCAAGGACTTCATGTGTGCTGTCCCACAGCAGAATGAAAAGAGGAAGAGGGTGACATAGTGTGCTCCTAAGTTCTGAAACATGATGGAAGTGTCCAAGCATCTTAAAACATCAGCCTGAGCTACTCCTCTTCTTTAGTCCGTGTAATAGCATCACCACCATTGACTTCATAGTCTGCACCACCTCCTACTCATCTTCATCATCACTATTGACATCAACATCATCACATCAGCATCATCTTCTTCTCAACACCACCGTCATCACAACCATTGTTACCATCCTCCTCCGCCTCCTCATTTCACGGCCATCACTATCATCTGCCTTAGCATCTTACCATTATCACCATCATTAATTTCACCACCACTATTATCATCAGTCATCATCATCACTACCACCAATATCACCATCTTCACCAACACTACCACCATTGCCATTCTCATCAGCACCACCAGCAGCAGCATCTACCCAAATTACCACCATCACCCTCCTCTTTCTCAACCTCTCACCATCAATCTTATCTTCACTATTACATCATCATTATCCTCATGATCATCATAATCACCATCCTTATCATCATCTTTGTACAACAGTTCCGGAGAGGAAAGATGTTTTGCATGAACTATTCTGTTCGCTTTTATTTTAAATATTCATTTATTTAAAAAAAAAATAAGACCAATATCCAATGAAGGTGCAGTAAGTATAGCCAGCCATCTGCTCCACATCAGCCATAAATCTAAAAGTCACCAAATATATTCCAAGTGCTACTGTGCTAAGTAAAGCAAGAATATTCTATACAGAGCTCTCCATACATTTTAGCCTCTACATGTTCATATGTAGAACCTCTACATAAAGCATCATCTAGATACTGCTGAGACCCAGAGAGCTCAGAAAGCTGCTGTGGAATGTCATTCTGTATGCTGAGAATATGTGTTGCTCTGATTGGTTAATAAATAACATGCTGACTGGCCAGTAGCCAGGCAGGAAGTATAGGCTGGATAAGCAGAAAAGGAGAATTCTGGGAACAGGAAGGCTGAGTCAGGAGTCACCAGCCAGACACATAGGAAGCAAGATGTCAAGGCAGAACTAAGAAAAGGTACCAAGCCACCTGACTAAACATAGATAAGAATTATGGGTTAATTTAATTGCAAGAGCTAGTCAGTAATAAGCTTGAGCTAATGGCCAAGCAGTTATAATTAATATAAGCCTCTGTGTGTTTACTTGGGGGACGCAAGTGGGAAAGATTTGTCCTGACTGCCAGCCAGCCAGGACACAGGAAAACTTTCAACTACAGAACACTTCTATTTACAAGAAGGTAGATGCTTAACAAAAACAATAGAGTGTACATTTTGGCTTAAAAGTTATAACATGAATTGTTCAGGTGGCATGCAATATTTGATGATATGGACAGCACAATGATAAGCGTATTAGACAAAGACAGTCTCTCTTTGCCTGCTCTTTAAAAGCAGGGTGTATGCCACCATAGTTTGCACAGCTACCTACCCAGACAGTGGTTCCAATGTTCCACCTCAGCCCTGCCATGATGGCCCACCTTCAAACTGCATTGAACTTGCTCTTTTCTCATGACCACACATCACTGTGTCACTTTGGGGTATTTAGATGGTGAGTCTCAGTGTGGCCTCTGAGCTGGGGAGTTGGGCCATGCAGAGTTGGGCCACATAGAGTTGGGCCACATAGAGTCTGAGTTAACTCTCATCAAAGGACTTTCAGCATCTGGACCCCATCACGTCTAGTGTCCAGAACAACTCCAGTCAGCATGTCTGACAGAAACTGACCGCATGCCTGTGCCTGGTGTACCTGACCCCACATCCTCCCTTCCTTCGTGTCCCAGCTTCCGGTATTCTCTCTTGCTTCCTTAAGCCCTTGCCTTCAGCACTGTACTACTTCTAATTATTGTGCATGAGGATGTTTTTCTTTTCCTTTTGTTTTTTCATATTTAAAATTTTTGTTTGCTCATGATAATTTCATATATCTGTATAAAATATGGTCAAATCTACTCTCATTTTCCCTTCCAACTCTGCTCATAGTCCTTCAATATGTTTCCTTCTTGATTTTGCGTCCCCATTTTTAGATAATCCATCAAGTTCAGTTAGTGCTGTTTAAATGTACATTTTTATGGGGCCATCCATTGGAGCATGGGAAATGTACCAGTGGCCACATCCTCCAAAGAGTGCTTCTACACTCTCCCAGCAGCCATAGTTAATACTTCCATAGTAAGGGCTGGAGGCCTAGAAGTCATCTGCTACATTTATGCTGGAATATTAGCTGTCTTGTTCTTATGTAAATCTTGTACATATAATATCAGCTGCTACGAGCTCATGAGCTCAGTGGCCATGTCCAGAAGACAGCAGTTAGCATGTCTCACCTACCTCCAGCTCTCACATTCTTTCTATTCCCTCTAGAGTGATGTTCCTTCATGCAGTAGTCACAGTCAAAAGCCCATGACTGAGGTAGCCATAGGCCCTAGAATGGAACCTGCTATGGTCACTTTGTTAAATGGCCAAGGTGTGAAGGTGCTTTCTAAATATTGTATTTGTAGCTGTAGACACAAGCTGCCTTCAGTTTTGGTTAGAGAAACTTTCTTTTGCAGTGAGTAGTAGTCAATGCAGAGATGTAGGATTGGTCAAAGTGCTGTGAATAAGAGATTTGATGCTTTTTTCTTTTTTAAAATCATTCATCTTTTAATTTAGAGTGCAATGTTTTATGTTTTTTTAAATGGCATTTCATAAGCCATTATTCTTTGTTCTAACTTCCTCCTCCTCTGCTGCTCCTCCCCCCATAGGCCTTCCTTCAGCTTTCATGTCACATGACAATGCTTTTCTTCCTCCATTGTGGCTTGGATTGGGTTTAGAGTTCAGGGTCAACAGTTGCTTTGTCTGTGTGGTGAAGACACATGTAGCACGAATCTTAAAAGGTCTTATTAATAAGAACAAACCTGGAGCCAGGTACTGGAGTCAACTCTGGAAGATCAGAGAAGCAGAACAAGCCACAGCCACCTCACCTTGCCAATTCCTCAGCTAATCCTGTTTCCTCAGATTGGAAGCCTCTGAGTACTTATCCAAATGGATCTCATCTGAACTGCTGCTCAAAAGCCTAAAAGCTTAACCAGACTACTTCCTGGTTTTCACACCTTATATACCTTTTATTGTGCCCAGATCGTAACCCCCACCAAGGACGAGCATACCAGAATGCAAAAACAAGAATTAATTCTGCTACAAGTCATGACAGGGAACTCATCTCAAGCATTCACTGGCCTCAGCGCAGTGAGGCAGGGAGGAGTTCCTCTTTCTTGGGGAAGTTAGTTTTTATAGGCAAAACCCATAAAATTTCTTAGAGGGGAGGGGGTTAGTATGGGTCCATCCTTGATTGGTCCAGTTTTTCCCGGACCTGGTCTTATTTTACCTTATCTGTTTGCCCTGTCAGGAGTTTTACAACTCATCTCTGGGGTCTGGTCATGTTATCTCTGGAGAGGGGCATCTCATAGTTAATTGGTTACCACCAGACATCCTGACTTTGTTCTTTTAAAAACACCTTTCTTTACCCTCTCCAGGAAGGGGGAACTGACTTATTTTTAAGATATTTCTTTTCTCAGCTCTTTTGGGTTTCTAGGGAAACTCTGTCTGGGTCTTTTATCTTCAGTGCTGAGATTAAAGGCGTGCACTACCATATTTCCATCCCATTTGGTTTTGAGACAGGATCTCTATAGCCCAAACTGGCCTGTGTTATGCCCAGATCCTGTCCCCAAAGCTGTCACTGGAGACTTTAGGTACAGACTGCAAAAGCAAGGTGTATTCTAAGTTTACAAGCCTCGGCAGGGAGGCTCCTCGGCAGGAAGGCTCGGTCTCTCACTTTCTTTGTGAGGCTAGTTCTTAAAGGCACAGACCATATAATTCATCTCAACCCGCCTCCCTTTTTTAGTCTTTTGGTCGAATATCCTGACTCTGTGTTTTTCAAAGTCCCTATAGCAGATACAGCCATCTGGGAAAAAGGGGTCTAAATTCTTATCTACACTTAGGAATCCTGGCTTAAGCTTCTCTTTGTCTGTAGGGGATAGAGTGTGTGTGTGGGGGTTTACTGAGGTATCACACTTTCTGCTTTCTGCCATTACTTCCTGGGATTAAAGGTGTGAGTCACCATGCCTGGCTGTTTCTAGTATGGTTTTGAACTCACAGAGATCCAGATTGATCTCTGCCTCCAGAAGGCTAGGATTAAAGGTGTGAGTGCCACCTTTTCTGGCCTCTATGTCTGTCTAGTGGCTGTTCTGTCCTCTGACCCCAGATAAGTTTATTAGGATGCATGATATATTGGGGAACACAACATCACCACATTTCCCCTTTTTTTGTCTAAAATTTAAAAAACTTATAACTAATATAAGAAAAACTATATCCAATAAGTATATACAATAGATACAGTCAAGAATTACATTAACAATGTCTAGTCCATTAACATTTGAAAGATTCAGACAAAAAACTTCATTATATATATTAACAATGTCCAGTCCAGTAATATTTCATAAACTCAGACAAAAAAATTTTCATTACTTATCCTATCTAAAACAAGTAGTTCCTTTTAAAAAGTAGATTCAATAATTGACCTTTTTATCTTATCATATCCATATTCTATCCTTTTTCTTTTCATAATAGATTCAGTAATCTACCTTTTGTCATTTTTATATCTTCCCCTTTTTCTTTTTAGAGTAGATTCAATGATCTACCTCATATCTATATTCTCTTTTTTCTTTTTCTTTTTCTAAACAAAAACTCTGAATCTAATCTCCTTGTTCAGTTTTTTTCCTGACCATTAACAATTAACAACTTGTAACCAACCATCATAAACAATGACAATTATCCATAAGTCATTGAATGACCAAAAAACTACCCACCCCACCTCTTGGGAGTGTGGGTATTGTTTTCTTAAACTTACTTCCTGCCTTCTGGGGGCAAAGACATCTTTAGAGAATCCTGAAAAGAAATTTTTTTGGGTTAACTGTCAAGTCCTGGGAGAGGTAGCTATATAATTTGTTGTCCAGTCTTTGCATATGGGAAAATGTAGGGCTTGTCTCAAGTCCTTGCTCGAGTTGTCTGTGAATCTGGATCATCTCAGCTAGCCATCTTGAAATTATCCTGAGCAATTTGTAGTCCAAAGTCAATCTTTCCATGGTGTTAATCAACTTAATGGCTTTACCATAGTCCATGTGGAATCATCATTGTGGGGTCCTATTATCCTTTTGAAGATTTCAAATTTGCTTTTAGTCATGGTCATGGTTCCCTGCAGACTTTTTATTTTTATTTATTTATTTATTTTTATTTTTTGCCTCCTCCGTGGTTTGAAGCAGTCACAGTCTGATAAATGTATGTCTCTTGGAACCATGAATGTTCTTCCCTAGAAGAGAATATCTTCACAGCAATTTCTCCCCACCATTTGTCTTGCCAAACTTTTCCAAACTGACCTTTTGCCAATGCTTTCTTCTAACACGATGCTTCTGGCAATTCTTCTCTGAACCAGCAGCAGTGAACCCTTCGTCCCAGGTAGCAGCATCACTGCAGTCACTAACATGATAAGAAGGAGCCAGCAACTCAAAGCAGCAGCCGCTGCCTCCATGGTCCCACTGTCACCGTTTGGGGCTCGGTCCCAGCCGAAGCTTCTCCTTAGCAAGCCTCCTAGGCTGGCCTCAAACTTGGGATCTTCCTGCCTGTCCCTCCTTCAGCAAATCCTACCAACGTGCTCCACCACAACCAGCTGAAGGTAGCTCGGATCTGACCTGGGCCCCACAAAGCCACAGGCAAGCAGCTTTTTCATGAATTCATACCACAAACATTGGGCACCAGATGTAGATGTAATTCTAAATGGTCTTATTAAATAAAAAACATAGAACCAAATAAAGAGTTAAAAGCCCAGAGATTGAGCAGTAGCCAAGAGCTAAGACCACCCGCTGCCGTCCTTCCCCTGAGAGAAGTCTCACCATGCTCTGACTCTTTCATTCACTGTGAAGAAGTCAGCCTTCAGGCTTTTTATATTTAAGAGAAAGTAAGATTTTTCAAGCTAATGTTAAGATTGTTTACTATTGGAGAAATTATTTTGGCCACTCCACGTAGTTAAAAGGATATTTATTTAATGACGTAACTCACAAATTAAGTAATGGGTAGGTCGCAGGGTCTGGGGAAGGTGTAACGCAGTCCAGCAGTGTTCTCCGGAGCTCTGCACAGTCCACCTTCACCGTTCAGCGTCCCGGCACCGAGAGAGCGCACAGAGAGAGCACTGGCCCATCCAGCTCTCGGGTCCCCAGGCGCCTCCCCTCACCCCGCCTCGTAGGCGTGACAGTTGCCAGAGTCTCAATGGGGGTTGGAACTTTCAGATCCAAGCTGGAATGGCTACCCACTACAGTTTACTTGTTTGGTGACTAAGGGAGGCTGCTAAGCATGCACTCCTTCCACACTTTCACTCTATCAAATCACACAGAGTGCAGGAGAACACTTAGAGCCACATCCATATTAATTTGAGAACACTTCCAGAAGTGCTATTCCAGACCTCATCCCTGTCCTGTCATCTTTACTCTGTCCTTTGGTGGTGGTGTTGGGCCTTTGTGTAGATGCCTCTGTATCCTCGGGCCTCAGTTGTATCCTTCCTACCTGCCAAATTACACTCTCAGATTTTTATTCTTTTTCTAGTTCACAAATTATCTCTTTCATTTAACTCATCCACTGCTTTGTTTTAATCTCAATGTCTCGAAACACATAAGCATGTGAAAAAATAAATAGATTTGTGTCCAATAAGCATGTGGGACAATGTTCTAGATAGCCAAAGAAGTTCAGACATAGAAACAATTACGTTAGCTGCATTTCTGACCCAACTGGCAGGTTAAAATGGCGTAACTATTTTGTTTCTGGCCACATTACAGAACAGAAGTACAGAGAAACCCTGCCTAATACCAAGTTGCCAGGGGAAAAGTTAGAAAATTGTAACTGATTGTTCCAATTCAGTCTAAACTGGGAACCAGATTAGAAGACTAAAATCCACCAAGGAAGGCCAGTAGGTAGACAGAGACAGAGCTTGGTCAACATGAGCTGCATTTGAGGCTGACTTATGTGACTTCAGGCAGCTGAGCAAGAAGGGAGGCCACATGGACACCTTATTTGGAAGTTGAGTGATACCATTTCAGGAAAAAAACACAGTTTCAGTTGTGGAGGAATGGAAATTCACTCTCTATTTTAATGATCTTGTGACTTGAAAGGGCAAAATTTCTTAAAGAATAAGCAGGATATGGTGGCATATGTGTAACACCAGCACTTGGGAGCTAGAGGCAAGAGTATGAGGAACTTCTGGCCAGCCTTGAAACTAAAAAAAAATAATAATAATTTAGAGCATCACTGTTGTGAAATCACTTAGATGAGGGCTCACAGGCAGCTGATGGTTCCCGGGGAAGACAGAGAGCTTCCCCTCAGTGGCTAGCCACTGGAGAGACGCCTGTGCACCCATGAATAACCACTCTCACACATTCCTATGAAACAGTTCAACTGAACTTATCAGCTCATAGACACACAAGGGACATGGAAGTATGAGAGGAGCTAGTAGGGAGGGGGAAAGGAGCAGGAATGAGAGGTGACAGAGAGGGCAATGGGATGGAAATGACCAAAATACATCAAATTCATGTATGAAAATGCTAGAATGAAACCTATCATTATATAATTATTGATAAAGGTGTTTATAATGTTTGAAATGTATGTATTATTTTTTACCATTAGCGAAGGTTATTCGGGCATTGTGATACTAGGGTCAACACTATAAAGTTGGATACAAGTAAGGTTTGGCCTTTTCATTTTTTTCTCCACAAACGACTATATAGTGTGACTGCTGCTTGAATCTAACTCTCCCTCGCTATAATTATATTAGGAATGTTTACTGGATGTCAGCCTGATTAGACTTTATAGGGGGAAAAGGCAGCTTCAGCTCTGATGTAACAAAACTCTTCCAGGACACCAAAATCGTGTGAGACTACTGCCATCTGCTGGTGGAGACACTGAAGCAATGGCCATCTATACTTAGCTTTCAGAAAATTCTAAATTCTGTCGTAAGTAGGTGTCTTTAACGATTTTTTCTCAGAATATAAGTGTATATGATAAGCTTTGTTAAAGACAATACGGATTCTGACTATACCTGCAAAGGCTATGATTGAGAAGGTCTCTCACAGCCTCCACAGTTGACTGAGAAGGCTCCTCACAGCCTCCACAGATGAGTGAGAAGGCTTCTCACAGCCTCCACAGACGATTGAGAAGTCCCCATACAGCCTCCAAAATGACTGAGAAGGCTCCTTGCAGCCTCCACAGATGACTGAGAAGGCTCCTCACAGGATTCACAGATGACTGAGAAGGCTCCTTGCAGCCTCCACAGATGACTGAGAAGGCTCCTCACAGGATTCACAGATGACCGAGAAGGCCCCTCACAGCCTCCACAGATTACTAAGAAGGCCCCTCACAACCTCCACAGATGACTGAAGAGGTCCCTCACAGCCTCCATAGATGACTGTGTCACTCTCATGCTCTACTGATGACTGATAAGATCTCTAGCATTTTCTATGGATGACTGAGAAGGTCCTTCCCATCCTCCGTGGATGACAGGGAGTATCCCTTCTGTCTTCCACAAATAACCGAGAAGGTATCTGTGGTAGTGTGAATGTAATTGGCCCTCATAGTCTCATAGAAAGTGGCACTGTTAGGCGGTATGTCTTTGTTGAATTTGGTATGGCCTCGTTGGAGGAAGTGTGTCACTGTAGGGCAGGCTTTGAGGTTTCCTATGCCTAGGGTCCCACTCAGTGTCTCAGTTGACTTCCTGTTGTCTTCAAGATATAGAACCCTCAGCTACTACTCCAGCAGCATGTCTGTTTGCACACCACTATGCTCCTTGTCTTGATGATGATGTACTAAACCTCTGAAGCTGTAAGTTAGCCACCACAATTATATGTTTTCCTTTATAAGAGTTGCCATGGTCACAGTGTCTCTTCACAGCAATCTAAGTCCCAACTAAGATGGAAGTTGGTACCAGGAGCAGGATATTGCTGTGATAGGTCTGACCATGTTTTTGTTTGGAGGAATTTGGATATTGATACTTTGGATTTTTTGAAAGCAGTGGAATGCTTTAAGTGCTGCTTACTAGGCCATACTAGCAGGAACATGGAAAACAGTGGTGTTGAATGCGATTTGATAAATTGTGTGAGCTATATCAAGAGGCTATTGAGGAGAAGAATATTAGCATGCTGCCTAGAGATTATTCTTATGATATTTTGGTGAAGAAAGTGGATGCTTTTGCCATTCTCCGAAGAATCTGACTGAGGCTAAAGCCAAGAATTTTGGATTAATTCCATTGGCATAAGAGATCTCAAAACAGTTTAGTATGAAATCTGTAGTGTGGTTATTAGTGGTAATTCTGATGAAGATTTATAAAAGGAGCAAGCTGAGCAAGGAAAAGTATTTAAGGAGAAAAGGAGGACCAGAAAGTGGAATAGAGCTAAGTTCTGTGTTCAAGGAGAAAAAAAGATTAAGAAATGGAATAAAGGGAGTGGGGACCTCAGGAAAGGATCCCACCCAGGTAAGTTTTCAACTAATGAAAAGGAACTCAAGAAAAGTTTAGAGACGGGTGTGGTGGTATATGCATTTAATCCTAGCACTGGGAAGGCAGAGGTTGATAGACCTAGGGGTTTGAGGCCAGCCTGGTCTACAGAGCAACTTCAAGGACAACCAAGCTTAGGCAGTGAAGGAAAACAGAAAGATGTAATTAAACAAGGGGGGCATATTCCAGCCCCAGCAAGTAGCAGAACTTGGCAGCTTTGGCCACATGGTTCTGAATATAGAGTTAATGATAGAAGAAAGGAGTTATGGAATAAAGCCACTGAGGCCATGAATGTGTCAGGGGTATCCCTGAATGGAGACCTAGAGAGGTCATTGTATGAAACTGTGAAGTTGAAGCCTGGATTGCCTTGGAGACCCCAAGATGTTAGAATTGCCAGAGTCATGGGATACCTGCTGAGGAAAGCTACTAACAGTGAGTCAAACCAGTCTAAGAGAAAGAAGTATGTTACAGTCAACAGAGCTGAACAGAGTTGGAGATCTGAAGAACATTTTGACATGAGACATGGGGATGCAGAGTTTGGAGTTTGCCCTGCTGGTTTTCTGTCTTGCTTCAGTCCAGTATTTTCTCCCTATGCCCCTTCCCTGCTTTTTGGAATGGCAATGTATACTTTGTGCCGTTATATATTGTAAGTATGCAATCTGCTTTTTGATTTTTACACGTCATTTCAGTTAAGAGATTGCATGAATCTCAGAAGAGACTTTGAACTTTAGACTTTTAAACATTGTTGAGACTGTAATAGACTATGGGGACTTTTTGAGTTGGACTAAATGCATTTTGTGTTATGATACTGTTAAAATCTAATGGGGGCAGGGAGTGGAATATGGTAGTTTGAATGTAATTGACCCCCATAAGCTACAGCATCACATCTGCCTGTGCACCACCATGCTCCTTGTCTTTGATGATGATGGACTGAACCTCTGAAACTGTAAGTGAGCCACCTCAATTACATGTTTTCCTTGATAATAGTTGCTGTGGTCCTGGTGTCTCTTTACAGCAATTCAAACCCTAACTAAGACATACCTTACAGCCTCCACAGATGACTGAGTAGGTCTCTATCATCTCCCATGGATGACTGAGAGGGCTCCTCATAACCTTTGTGAATGACTGGTATTCTAGCTCATTGTTATATAATCTACTATAAAGTAGCATAGAATTTATAACAAAAAATGTGATTTGGTATATTAGCATTTTTAATACAAAATGTCTTTACTATTTCCCTAATGGCCAAGGATGTTGAAAAATGCCATTGGCCTATTAACCACACTTAAGGGAAGGCCTCAAGCCAGAAGTAGTTGGACAATACAAAATGAACTCGGTGGTTTTGTGTGGGGGGGGGAAGGGACTCTTAATTTTCTTTTGTTTTGTTCTGGCACTTTTAAAATCTTATTTTTTGTTTATTTATTTTGCCTTTTACTTTGTGTGTCTGTTTTTTTTTTTAAGAGTGCAGAAAAAAATGAAGTTGAGTGGATAGTGGTGTGGGAAAGATTTAGAAGGAACTAGGTGAGAGAAAACATGATCAAAATATATTATATGAAAAAAATAAGTGTCTTTACTCTAAAGTGTTATGCCGACTGAGAAATGGATTTTGAATATCATAGGTAAGCACTGTAAAACATAATACAATTCATTATAATTCATCAACCTCTCTGGAAAAAGCGAATCCAAAAGGAGTCAGGGTGAGTTAAGGCAATCTCAGGACCTAGCTACTGATATTAGGTACTTCCATACTTGTGGAAGTAGTGGACAGGTCTCGGAGGACAGTGACAGTGACCCTTGACTGAGACATGTCGGGATGGAGCAGAGGGATGGGGATGCAGAAGGTGTGCAAGACTAGAGAATACTCACTGAGAGGAAGTGAGGTGGGTTGTTCTGATTCATGGGAACTGGATTTATGTAGGGACATTGTTGAGAATAAAGGCTGAAAGAGAGGAGTTTGAAAACAAGCCTCGTACTCAGCTGCCAGAAGTTTCCAGGCCACGGCTGAATGCACTGAGACATAGAATAGCCAATTCACAGACCGAACATTCTAGATGAGAAAACAAGAAAGGCTTCCTTGGTGAACATTTCTGTTTCTTTATTGAGCATTTTCCATAGTCAAGGAAATAGTCCAAGAAGAAGAAAACAGAAATAGGACCCATTCATCCTCCAGTTCTCACACTGAGAAGGTAAACAAGGCTTCAATACAGGCATTGTGAGTACACCAGAATATAACATCTGGGGAGAATGAGGAGACTTGAGAAAGGAATACCCCACTGGGAGATGTATGAGAGTGCTTCATGCCACGAAGGTGGAATAAGCAGGAGATTCAAGCAGAAACTAGGGAGAGCCACAGCAGTCACTGTAGGAGGTTGCAAGGTCACGGACCAAGGTAGGATACTAGCAGCTCAAAGCACCAGCAAGACTTCACTAACAGAAGTGAACACAGGGGCAGAGTCTTGGGAGTGAGTGGGAGAGATGGCCAGTTTCCTAGGAACTTAAGGATTTCAGAGCACTGAGGTGGAGGAAGACAATGACCAAGAGGAGGCTGGGGAGGCGGGGCAGGTTAGATGTTGGTCAAGCCATGCCCAAGATGAGAGCTGGAAGAGGAGGGAACATGGAACTGGATTCTGGGAGAGGGGACATGTAGACCTGAGTCTGGGCCTTTCCTTTTGGCTGAGAAGTCTCACAGAACCCTGGCCACAGGTGAGACAACTCGGACAGTGACAGCTAAGGACTGGTGGAGGACACTGTCGACCAGAGGTCGCCAGATGTGCTCATCTTCCACTGTCATGCTCTGATCCCTTCCTCCTGAGAACAGACTCACAGCTATGGGCAGCACCCCATGCAGAGTGACTATGTTTTTTCCCTCCTCCTTACCTCCTCTTCCTCTTCCTTCTTTTTGCAACATTTCTTTTTGAACCACATCCAAACTCACACACCAGGAGCCAGAGGGTGTGACAAGACTCCCTGTCCCCTCTCAAGACTTCAGAGCTTCTGTCAGACTCCATGTCCCGTTCCCAGGAGCCAGAGCTTGCAACAAGCCTCTCTGCTCCTTCTCCAGAACCCACATGCTGTGTATACAAAGTCCCTCTTTTCCTCTCCTAGAACTATGTGCTACACTACATACCTAGAACTATATGCTACATATATCAAATCCCCGTCCCTTCCCCAGGAGTCAAAACCTGCAATAAGGCCCCACCTCCACCCTAGGAAGCAGAACCTACAACAAGTTCACCCTCCCTTTCCCAGTAGTTAGAGTCTGTAACCCTCCCCTGCTTCACTCTTCAGGAGCCTACACAAAGCCCTCTCCCTTCTCCAATAGCTAAAATTTACAACAAGCCCATCTCCTCATCCCAGGACCTAGAGCCTATATCAAGTCTCCTATGCCCTCCTTAGGAGCCTGTCACAACCCCAGCCCCATCCTCTTCTCATTGAGAAGCTTTGGTTCTGAAGCTGGCTCTTCTTATTGCAGTGAACCCTTACCTATCTTTGATGAGAGACATTGTTCTTGGTGGTTAAAGCTGTAGCCATTAGGAATATTCACCCAAATAATCCAGGAAACTGTAGAAAACAAGCTAACCTCTGGGCCCAGTGGACATGGGTGTGCAGGGGAAGGTAGGAAGAGGAAAGGGACTTTTGGACTATGACCGTCCTCAGCATGGATTCTGGTGACAGAGATGAGACAACTGAGGGGAACTGAGGTTGAGCAGTCTGCCCTGCTCGACCCACTGGCCACTGTCTCCCCCTTGCTCTCGTCTCTCCCCTAAATCAGCCTTCAGCTGTTGAAAGACCTTGCATTGTTAGTGGTCATTGACCTCTTCTCTTAGCCACATGTGTTGGCATATGGCTTTCTGCTTCCAAGACCCAAGAGGACCTTCCACTCAGCTCCTGAAAGGCTAAGGCCCAAATAATTACCCTTGTGCCCAATATCAGTGACAAGTTCATTTGTCAAGGATTTATCTGTGGTTAAGAATCAACCAGGAGACCTCAATTCTTTTTCATCTCCAACCTGAGCAGTGATAAGTTATACTATTACTATGACTACTACTACTAACTATTACCACCCCTACTAACTACTACCACTACTACTATTAGCTACTACTACCACTACCAACTACTACTACCCCTACTATTACTACCCCTACTAACTACTACCACCACCACCACCACCACCACCACTACTACTAACTACTACTACCACTACTATTAGTACCCCTACTAACTACTACTACTAACTACTACTACTCTGTTAACTAGTCAGCATTAAACCAACTTCTAAAGCTTTATTGTCATACCCAAAGATTGCCACACCCCTCTCGTCTCTCATCAGGGAGGCGCCTTCTTACGGTAGATGGCCATCAGCACAGAGACCTTCTAACT
Organism: Peromyscus maniculatus bairdii; assembly: GCF_049852395.1. Lineage (NCBI taxonomy): Eukaryota > Metazoa > Chordata > Mammalia > Rodentia > Cricetidae > Peromyscus > Peromyscus maniculatus. The sequence continues at coordinate 73,608,887 of NC_134870.1, read as the reverse complement.
GGTCAGTGCACACAGTAGAGGAGATTTCAGAGTGTGCAGACCTAGATGGGATGCTTTGGCCTCCCAAGGCTGAGGGATCATCACGAAAGAGGGGTGGGAAGATGAGAAGAACCAGAGGTGGTGGACACAGTTGCACATGTGAGGTCACAGAATGTGTGACAGCATGCACAAACTCTGTGCAAGATCAAGCCAGACAAAATCCCCAAATGGGAGGAGAGGTGGACATAAGCTCCCACTCCTAGCTGAGGAGCTATGGCTGGTTGATAGACGCTAGGAGAAGGAGAGTCAGTTTTCTCTAAGGGAGTGACCCCCGGGGGGTCCACCATGCCCCAGTGTAGAGCCCTTCTCTCAAGAGAACAGAGGCAGGGCAACTGGGACTTGGTGTGTTTAAAATAACAAATCAAAAAAAGGACACAAATTGGGTGGGTAGGTAAGGGGAGTGGATCTGTGAGGAGTTGAGAGATGGCTGGTGAATATGATCAAAATCATTGTATTAAATTTTCAAAGAATTAATAAAAATATTGATGTAAAAACTGACACCCATGCACAGGTGAACAACCCTAAGTAAACTCAGAATGTTAAAAAAAAAAATAGGAGGACATGATGGGAAGACGGGGTCTAGAGGCAATGGGTGGGGATACGAGGGAGTATTGTGCGTCAATAAATATGAGCAAAATACAGTATACACATATACACATGCAAGAAATTGGCAAAGAATAAGTTAAAACTTATGTTAAAAAACTTATATAAAAAACTAGATTTGCATATCTCTCTCCCAGAGTGGTATATTTTTCTTTTGCTAGGCAGATACATTGTTGTGAGAAGATAATTGAAAGCTGAGACTAATCATTTAATACCCACAGCAGCAGGCCCTTCATTTACACATTTATTTCTGACAACTGTTACTCCACTAGAGGGCTCTGCGGCTAAGAGAAAAGTCTTAAACTCAAGCTTTTTAAAATGGTTTCAAATATAAATCATTTTTGCAATTACATGATTTTTTCTAATTTCACTTAAGATGACATTTACAAATCTGAGAAATAGTATAGTTAATATTTTCAAATTTTTTTCTTTCTGGGTGACAGTTCTGGGACATGCTTATGCTATAGTTAATTCTGGTTCTTTTCCCATTGTTGGAAGTCACAGTTGGTACTACAGACTGGTGGGACTTATTTCTGAACGTTAAATTCCGTGATGAGACATTGCCCCAACTGATAGTTCAGCATTCAGCTCTATAGTAATTCAACACTTTGGAAAGGGGTCACAGCACAAGTAGATTTAGATTATTGAATCCATTCACTTAAATAAATCCTACTACTTGTGACAATATTTACTTTTTGTCTAATGGTCTAATTTTAATGCCAAGGGAGAAAATTTTAAACAAAAGAGCACACCCTGATGTGTACTTCTGCATTTGAAACTAGCAGGTCTTCATAACCTATAGAGAGTAGAAGGCAAGGTCCAGTATCCTCTGTTGCTACAATGCACTATTCAGAATGCCAAGTGTCACACACAGAACTGTGAGACCTGTAAAGATATCAGCGAAGCCCAAACAAATCATGTGGTAAATGCTGCTTAAGAAAGAAGCTGATGGTGGTTTGGAAGGCAGACCTCAAAGCAGATGTGTCAGTATTTTCAGTCAACAAATGAAAGGGAATGTGATTAAGAAAGCTAGAAGCTACGGTGGTGATAGTCAAGTGGGAAATGCCAGCACAAAATGCTAAAACCCAGGAAAGACACGGCACAAATGAAAACATGAGATATCAGTGCACTGGAGTTGAAATAAACTCTGTGGTGGATGTAAATGAGCGAAAGAAAGATTCAGGAAACCCAGAGTCAGAAAATTTATATGAACAGAGCTAAAAAGGATCAAGAAAAATGAACAAAAGAACCCTAGCCCTTAGATAACTACAAAGAGCTGTCGGGATACTAGTGTGGTTATAGTGGGAGAACCAGGAAAAGAAGAGAGGGGTGGGTAGGCAACGTAGTCAAAGGAACTGTGACTAGAAACCTCCACATTTAATGAAGATTTTACATCCAGGAAACTCAGTGACTACATGTCAAGATCCCAAGAGTCAAGGACAAAAGAAAAAAACATGAAGGAAAAAAAGAAAAAGTTCACTATGCACAAGTGAACCCCCAAAGGATGTAGAACAATGGTGGGAAGAAGGTCAAGACTAACAGTCTCAGACTAGGTCATATAGCCAGAAGATACCTGTGTAAATAAACGAAGAATGAGGAAAGAAGGTAGATAACAAAGAGATCACTACACACATAGTTAGAGATAGGTAGATGAGGATAGATATACAGAAGATGATAGTAGATGATAGGTAGATTATAAATAGTAGATTATAGGTAAATATAGGTAGATTATAGATGATAGGTAAATAGGTGATTGATAGCTGATGCATAGATAGATGACAGATAAATAGATGAGAAAGATGAGGTAGAGATAGATAGATAGATAGATAGATAGATAGATAGATAGATAGATAGATAGATAGATAGATAAAGTAGATAGAAAGAACTGCTTTTCAAATACGTGTTATTTAGACAACTGGCATCCCATACAAATAATGACATTGATTCCTACCTCATATACTATCATATACTAAAACCAATTCAAACTTCACTAAAAATTTAAGTGTGAGCTAAAATGTCAAAACATCTAGAAAAGAATGCCATATAAATTCTCATGACCTTGGTCATAGTTTTTGAGATATGACATCCAATACACAAGTAAATAACAAAAATAGATAAATTGGATCTCAGCAAGCACCCATACAATAAGAGAACATATTTGCTAACTATGGTAGTAAGCAACCACCGTTTAAAATTGGATTTAAGGCCCACTCCAAGAGATGGAGCCCAAAACTGACACTGTTAATGAGACCAAGAACCTAAGACTAGATAGGTCATGAGCCCCAGAGGAAAAATCTACTGCTATTATTCTGCTAAATAAACATAGCAAGAAATTGACTCCTAATAACATATTGCTGTGTATCTATAGACCAGTTCATCATGCAGCACTCATCAGAGAAGCTTCTTCTTGTAGTAGATGATAATTAACACAGAGACCCACAGTTGGATAATGTATAGAGTGAGAGACTTTGTAACAGTCAGCCTTAAATGGGATGTCTTTACACATTCCTCCCTTCAAGGCTCAGGGATCTGTGCAGAAGAATATAAGAGCCAGAGGTTGTGGAAGGCTTCAGTAAAAGAGTGCTTTCCAGACCCAAGAGGATGGGTACATATATGAATTCACAGAGACTGTGACAGCATATGCAAGACCTGCACAGCTTCAAGACAGATAAAATCCCAACATGGAGAGGGTGAAGTAGACAAAAAGTCCCACCCTTAACCGAGAAGCTATTTGTAATTAATACCTGCTGGGAGAGGAAAAATCAGATTTCTCCAATGGAGCGACTTTGAGTATATCAACCACACCCCAGGGTAGATCTAATACACAGAAGTAGTGGCCAATGCAAAATGGACTCCATGTTTTTGTGTTTTTTTAATTTTGGTTATGATTTCGTAGGTTTTGTAAGAGAGAGGGAGGGAGACAAAGAGAGAGGGGGGTTGATAAGTGGTAGTTTTGAGGGTGAGAAAGGATATGGTCAAAATACATGAAATATTTCAAAATAAACTTTAAAAAATAAGCAAGCCAAAAAGAAAAGCAGACAAAAGTTTTAGCTGGATAATTCTTTATAAGATGCTCATACAGCATTAAACGCTATTAGAAGAAGCCCACATCTTTAATCTTTAGGAATGTGCAAGTCAGAATGGCACTGGCATGCGACTTGGTACCCACCAGGAAAACTACCATCAATGAGATAAAATCACACGTGCTGGTGAGAAGGTGGAGAAACTGGAGCCTTCTCCTGCTGCTTGATAGAAAGGCAATGCAAAGGAGCATCTGTGAAAAACAGTCAGCTCCTCAAAAGGTTATTTTTCTTTATTTTCTTGATACTAGGAATTGAACCTAGATTGTTGAATGTGCTAAACAAGTGGGCAACCGCTAGGCTGCAGCTCAGGCATCCTTTATCTCCCTTTCTCCATTCTTCCTCTTTCCCTCCCTCTCCTCTCCCCCTTCCCTCCTCTCTATCTCTTTCCCCTCCCCTGCTCTTTCTCTTTCTCCCTCCTCTTCTTTTACCTCCCCCCACTTCCCACCTTCTTCCTCCTACCTCGACGATACAACTTTAGCAGTCGCTCTAAAAACCGATCTCTGGGACATCAGTGTGACTTCCCATGGGAGAACACTGAACTCATGCTGAAGTTGAAATTTTCCAGATATGGGGCACCTTTATGACGAAAGTCTAGGGTATTCCATGTGAAGAGGACACAAGCCCAGGGAAGGGAACTGGACTGTCTCTAGTATCTTTGTTTCCAAGGGGACTACCATGCTCTTGTGTGTGAGACTCAGGCTGTGACTTGTGGGAGAATCTTCTAGACTCCAGCAAGATGTAGGTGTAATACAGCTAAATCATCATACAGGTATGTGAGGGATCATCCTTCATCAGACTCCAACAGACTCATGGATGCTAGAGCCCATGGGTCCACACTCAGATCTGTTTCTTTGTGTGTGCAGCTCAGAGCTTACATTCTGATCCATGAGAACTTGGGCAGGTGATATCACATGTTAGTGGAAAAGTCAGAATGTGTTATCATTCTGTGTCTCTTTTTATTCTTTTATTTAAAATTAGTAATAACATGTACAGACTGGGCCCAGCATCAGAGGGGTGGGTTGCACTGGTTTCTTTGTGCCTTGAATCTGTATGCATGTTTATTTGGTTGCTGCATGCTTTTAGTTTCAGCTTCTTGGAACCTTTGTGATCTTGTCAGGAAAGCCCTGAAAACATTCCTGTCTCACTTCTGGATCAAATGGAATAATGTTTGCATGTCATGTTTCTACAGGTGTGTGCAAAACAGAATGGCCAGGTGGATTTCCATGGCCAGCCCTAGCCCTGTTCATTTAGTTCTGGATGGATAAGCATTCACAGGTCAGTTTTGATAATTAGTCTCTCTTCTCTAGGTCTTTAAAGCTGTCTTCTGCTTCAGAGCCCATGGACATTGAGGCATCTCTGGATTCCTCTCCAGTCTTTATGAAAGTCTACATTTTGAACATCTGTCTGTTACACATGACACTGAGGGACATGTCAAGTTCTTCTGAGTCTCCTATGACTGTCAACTAAACTCTTCTTAGATACCAATTGTGCAAGATGGTCACACTAGTCATTAGAGTTGTGTCCTGGATATTTCTGCTTTTCTTACTCAATTCATGATGCCTGCTATTCAGTACTATTTAAATGTTGTCATTCTGTCCCTTCAGATTGAAACTCAATTTAAACACACCCACATCCCACAGATGCTCAAGTTTTTCCAACATGCCAGGAACCTTGAGGGAGCTTACAGTAATTGCCTCTCCTTCTTTAAACAGTAGGTATAATCACTGCCACGTGTCTCAGAGGAAACTGTGGCTTCTGAGATTCTAAGGTCTTGCCTTGAGTGACTACAGTGTGCCAAGACCATTAGTCTTGTCACTCAGTTCTAAACCTCATCTTTCCTTCTTGGGATGTGGGAGGGTGACAGGACAGTGTCATGTTTCCAGTAGTGAGGTTGACCTTCAGTAATAGAACGCATGCTTCTCCTAAGTTCAACAGCCACACTACAGCATGGGTCAAAAGGTGATGAAAATGCTTCTTGACACACTGGATGCTTCTGACCTTCAAGTAATAAGGTGGACATCACTTGACGTCCAGGTACCCAGAGCTGTCATTTCTCTCTTCCCCACTCACACTTTTGTCATCACACAAGCCCCTCCCCCCTCCCCAGCGTTGTTTCATGACAGATGTTCAGTGAGTCCCTTGGTTTTCCTATGAGGTGATTAAATGATTAACTGCTTCGTGGATCTACTTTGGATACACTGTGCAATGTGCAAGCCCAAACATCTACGTGTGCAGTTTTATCCCATGGCATTTAAAGCACTTTCTCTGTAGGTCGAAGTGTAGAGCATGACCTTGCTCAGTCACTGCATTAGTCTAAAATTTTAGGTCAATGTAAAGTGGTGTCACTGGCCTCATCTCCCCTCCCTGGGCATCCTGGGGATCACACTACCCTCCTACCAATGTGGGTCCAGATCTTTTTTCTGCTCAATGAAGTTTGACAATTTGTGACAGGACAGGAAGGAAATTCATTATATTTGGTAATAGAAAACCTATTTCTCATTTTTCACAAGCCAAGCAGCTGCAATGAAATTGCCTAAGCTGCTATATCACAATTCTCCACCTTCATGGTCCTTAAGGTCACCTGCAAGGGTCTTCAATTTCCTTACATTCACAGCCTGGCATGTGGTAATTTTCAGTATCAGAAAAACATACAGGAGCTATATATTTTTTTCCTCAGAAGAAATATTCCTGATTTGAAAAGAAATAAATCTGTCACTGGAAAATATTAAAAATAAAAGGCATGACTGTAATAATCGCATTGATGTCACGGCCAATTCTGGTCATCCAGTTTGTGGCGGGAAACTCCCCTGCTCCCCCCGGATGGACTGTCAATGTAAGAGAAATGGAATTTTTATTTCAATAACCACTGTGGTTTAAAGGTAATTTATGTATAAGGAAGCACAACAACCCCAGAAATCAAATTTCCTTAAAATATTATTTTGCATTCTGTCTGCTCCAAGGGTTAGTGGAGCTGATGGATCAGAGGGAGGAACGCACGCACGCGAGCAAGCTGCTCAGCCATCATTCAGCACACAGGGCCCACACACCCGACCACTGAGGGGAGCTTTACAGTCTGCGAAGTCACCGCCAAACAACATTTCTTTGAATTAAATAATCTTCAACATTTTACTATAAAGACAGAACAAAAGATTATACCCGTGTCACCTGCAGAGCCCGAGGGGACCCTGCCCACTACCCCTGCTTCCTGTCCTGCACACATCCTAACGCAGACCTTGCCAGTTTCATCTGTGGTAAACAGAAACACCACATGTATGTCATGAAAGTTGACATATTTATATGTTATAAATACAAATCTCCCCTGAGGAGAAAGGAAAAAATTCTCAGACATGAAAGCAAACAGTTTGTGTGCATCATCTAGGATAATATGTCACTCTGGCTAGCACCGCACATCTTCAGGATTAAAAATGGCAGCAGCAGAAGAAGAAGGTGCAAAAGGGCTCGGTCAAGGCTCACCACCTTTCCAGAAGCAACTTCTCTCTGTCATGTCCAGCATCCTGAGATGCTCCGGCTGCATTTTGGTGTTCAGTGTGTCATCACTGGTAAGCATATCTTGTGTTCCTTCCCACCCCTGGTCCACCTTTATGCAGGTCAGTGCATGGTTTCTGATGCCCAAGACTGGTCTCAGGATCTTACGTTTTTCTCTTGCTCCTGAAGCAATCTCCCCTGACAACTGAAGATGAGTGACTACTCCAGCATCCTGTATACACCCTGGAAACACCCAGCATTTGTGTTATTTCTTGTGTAGGTTAGTTTTGATTGACAACTGGACTGGATTGAGAGTTGCTATCTAAGATTAAATATACCCTTGGCTATGTCAATGCAAAGTATAGGAAGGGCTTCTAGGACATTTAGATCATGAAAGCTCTGACTTGATGGCTGGATTCAGTCCTGGATGGTTGGACTCATAATGCAATAATACATAATTTTTAAAGGGTAGATGAAATATATGAGATGGAGCCTAGAAGGCTATATCTTGCCCTGACCCGTAAGAATGATGTTTTGCTGAACTGCACAGGACTGAGTAACTGTCCTGAAATCTCTGAAACAGTCATCCAAATGAATGTTTCTTCCTTCAACTTTTCACAAATATTTTAGTCACAGAAATAAATAATTAACTGAATAGAAAACTGGTACACGCCTTTAATCCCATCACTTGGGAGGCAGAGCCAGGTGGATCTCTGTGAGTTCGAGGCCACCAGTCTGGTCTAAAAAGCGAGTTCCAGGAAAGGCTTAAAGCTAGAGAAACTCTGTCTTGAAAAACCAACCAACCAACCAACCAACCAACCAAACAACCAACCAAACAAACAAAACCAAGAGAGAGAGAGAGAGAGAGAGAGAGAGAGAGAGAGAGAGAGAGAGAGAGAGAAGATAAGTCATGAAAGAGATTAGCATGACAAATGAAAAGACAAATACTTTGTTTTGAGAGAAGAGGAGGGGTGCCTTGACAGCATCTCAGGAATTGGCCAAGCACTGCAGACACTGGAGGTTGTAAATTTGAAAGACTTTTGTTGTTGTTGTTGTTTTGAGAAGAGAGGGGGGCTTCAGGCTTTCACGGGGTTCACTTCCCTTGATTCAGCCATGTGGTCACTCAGAGGCTAATGTAGTTCTGATCCAAGGAGGTATAGCCATTGTTTAAGTTGGTGGCAGATCATGCAATCAAACATCCTATGCTGGTTTTACAGTTATGCAAAATTGAAGCACTAATCTAATTAAACTTTATCAATAAAAATCAAGAGTCAGATATGGGGTAAGAACCTGAAAGATCAGAGAAGCAGGGGAACAGCCACCAGTGACTTCCTACCTCTCCAGTTCTTCCATCCAAAAGGGCGAAGATCCTTTCTCAGCCTCACCTTACCACTACCTGTCCCTCTCTCTAAGGTCCTTCAAATGTCCATGGTTAACTAGTGGCTAGCTCCACCCTCTCCAAGCAAGCTTCATTTGTCAGAACACAAATAAAATATCACACAACATAGAATGAAAGAGTTACATATATGCCATGAATACTTCCATACAGATTTCAATGGAAAGCCTAGAAGGCCAGCCAACATGAGGAAGGTCCCTGCAGTAAGTTACAGAGATAGTAATGTGTGAAGCTACATTGGTGAAGCAAACATATGTAGACTTCTAGGTGTTGGAGATCCAGGGATGAAGAACGTCTACTAAAGGAAGCCACAAGCTATAAGTAGAGCCCAATAGAGAGGCCATACAGGGGGCAAACAGCAAGGCCGCAAGGACAAGGCTTCCTGAGCCTGTGAGGCTTGCCTCATGACATCATGTATCCCAAACACTGCATTTGGAGCTGTGGGATTTAGGCTGATTCATAGAGAAGAGTTGAATTTCCAAGGAGACTTTTAACTTGGGCTTTTGAACATTGTGGGAATTGTTAGAGACTCACAAAGATGGGCTGATTGTGTTTAGGATTATGAGATGGCCATGAGCCTTCTGGAAGCCAAAGGTGGGATGCAACCGTGTGGGAAAATAAATTTGGATGCCAGACTGACAGGAAATGAGCTGCTGGGGTTATAGTAAAGTATACCTCTGGATGTGGCCCTGAGGGTATTTTGAGAGATTAGATTATGAGGACTCTGATGCAATTAATGGCTTAATACTTTGCAGGATTCACAATCTGATTGCATTAATGTAAGGTTAAAAAGTCAGAGGTGGGGCCTACTGCTGTGGATATCGCTCTGTATGCTGTGAATGTGTTGCTCTGATTTGGTTGATAAATAAAGTGCTGACTGGCCAGTAGCCAGGCAGGAAGTATAGGCGGGATAAGGAGAGAGGACAATTCTGGGAACAGGAAGGCTGAGTCAGGAGTCACCAGACACAGAGGAAGCAAGATGTGAAGGCAGAACTGAGAAAAGGTACCAAGCCATGTGGCTAAATATAAATAAGAATTATGGGTTAGTTTAAATGTAAGAGCTCGAGTGGTAGGCCTACCTGATTTAATGGCTGAGCAGCTTTAACTAATATAAGCCTCTGTGTGTTTACTTGGGTCCAAGAAGCTGCAGGACTGGTGGATGAGAGAGATTTGTCCTGACCACGGGCCAGGTAGGACACAGGAAAACTTAAGCTACAGCCTACCTGGAAGAAGCCTTCTCTTGAAGGCTACATCTTGCTTTGTCCCCTTACAGGACTCCCTGGAGAAGCTTTTCCTTTCTTTTTTATTCTTTTGCAATTTCACACAGGTACACATCAAGTGTTGGCATTCTCTTGCTCTGTTCCTCTCTCCTACCCCTTCAGGAAGCTCTTTTGCTCATTATCTGCTGCCATAATGTTCTGCCCACGTTCCCGGGACCCACACGGATGCAGCAAACCTCCTGAAACCATGAGCCAGGTTAAATTAAGACATCCTCTCAGGTGCTCTCATCATGCAGAGGTACTCAAAACTAACCTGTTCTAGAAAAAAGTAAACGTATGGAAAGGAGAAGAGAGATCATGCCAGATTCCAGACACTAGGTAAATGCAAGCAGAGGGGGCGTGACTTGAATTTCTGAGGAGGACACAAGAAACAACCACTGGCAGCACTACAGTAAGGGAAAAGTAAAAGAAAGAAACTTCCTCAAACCTCATCAATAAGAGCACTGGTTGCTCTCGGGACTAAATATTTCATTTCATGTTGGGCTTGTGGGAAGGCTGAATGAGATACTAATATGCGTAAAGGAAGCTACACCTTGGCCACTGAACATGCTCTGCTCAAATACAATGTCTCTTCTCCACTAACCTCAGGGTGGGGTCAGGGTCCTGACATCTATTCTGTTCTAATACTGTTAGTATATAACTTCATTTGTCAATATTTTTACCAAATTTTGAATATGAAAATCATTTTATCAGTCCATATTTTAAGATTTATAATATTTTACTCTCATAATATTTGAAAGGTGAAACATTTTATGTTTAAAATGAATTACAAATTAATAGTGTATTTTCTCTAATTGTAAAGGCCATGTGGTATGAAAATTTTACTAAAAAGAATTGATTATTTTCCCATTCAATTTTCTATAATAAGCCATAATAGATACTTGAACATTAAAAAGACTACAAATGCTGTTTTTTTTTTCAATGAGACTGTAAACTAAATGCCAACGTGGAATATATCAGAAATGGATGTTCAGAAGAACAGCAATGAGTCGAAATTTGGGAAGGTTCAAGGGGCAAGTGGTCTGTGCTGCTCAGAAGGGTGATGTGTCTTCCTCTGCCCAGTGGGTGGTACACTGGTGGTCACCCTGTGCTTGCCAGAGGGAGCTCACCACAACCAGAGGTGTGCCTGCACCTGGGAGGCAGATGTGAAGCTCACATGTGTGTGATTGGGAAGCAGGTGGGCGCACACCCAGGTAGGAGACTGCCTTAGCAAACCTAGGGAGAGCAGCACCTGCTTGGGCAGCCTGCTCCAGCATTCCATGGATCAGTAAATAATGCACGCCAAGCCCCTAGTGACAATGCCACATGCAAGGTACACAAGTAAAGCCAACTTCCTTAGAGCTGTTTGTTCTCAAAACTGAGCTTCTGCTTTACTTGGAGAAGGCACTAAGAGCTGTTGAAAAGAAGCAAACGCTTCAGTGCTTCCCTGAGGAGTCTCTATACATACACAGTACTCAGAAATGCTTCCCTGGGAGCACCAAAACCACACAAAGAGATGTACATCCTGTAAAGGAAGTTAAAAATAATTTTAGTAAGAAAAGATCTAGGCTAGGGGGAGGCCTCAGAGCCAAGGTCTTTCTTAGCCCAGATGCTTAGAAATGAGTCATGGATGCATTAAGGTTGCCACCTTAAGAAGCCAGGCATCCTCATAAAATGGGGCCACCTTTAGCAGGATGTGACATCTGAAGAGTCCACTGCATTACTTGCTTCCTCTTTTAAGTGGAACAGCTTGAAAGTAAATTGTAGGACAGTAAAAGGGCAGCGACTACCTGAATTCAGCTTTCTTAGTTGTTATTGTTATTGTAGGTGTGTGTGCATGTGCGTGTGTGTGTGTGTGTGTGTGTGTGTGCGTGCGTGCGTGCGTGCGTGTGTGTGTGTGTGTGTGTGTGTGTGTGTGTGTGTGTGTGCAGGCACATGCATGCCACAGTATGTATGTAGGGTCAGAAGACGACTTCCTGGAGCCTTGCTTTTCCTTCCACTGTGGGTCATGGAATCTGAACTTGAGTCACTAGGCTTGGACAGCAAGCTCCTCTGTATGATGACCCATCTTGCCTGTTCCAGGTTCCCCCGTTTGATTCTCATAGTTTTTATGTGTAGCTTGGGTCCCCAAAGCTCATGTTTAAATGTTGTTTAAATGTTGCTATGCATTTTCTCAATCTCTCCAGGGAAGAGAACAATCGCAAAGGCACACTGTCGACAACCAATCCAGAATCATGCACACCACCTCCTTGCTCCTTTTGCAGGGAGGTCCCCTTAGCACTGGAGACCTCAACTAGCTATCCAGCACAGAAGGCAAAACCTTCAGAAGAGTCTCCAACAAGCATTGTGACGAGTGGTCTTTGGAACACGTGGGGTGTGGTGGTGCAAGAAAGAGAGGATGAGATTATCCTAGAGGATGGGTGTCCTTCCAGGTGAGAAGTGGGCTTGCTAAAACCAGTCACAGCTGTGTGCCGCCAACTGGGTTTCCTGTGCTGTATCAAAATCATCACAGAGTCCCGTAAGCATAGGTTGGAAAAAAGCACTTAATGCAACCCACTACCCGTTTATTCTAAAGCTCTTGTCCCTTAAATTTACTGGTGTGTTCATCAATTACGTGGTCGACAAGCTGTCCTGCAATTCCTTTGTCTAAGAATAATCACCACACCTCTACTCCAGGGACGCAATCGATTTTTCTCTCTATAGTTTTAGCTTTCCTCTTTACATGCTGGCTATTGTGGCCATTTATTAGATCCCAGATCAAAACACTGAACTGCCTCGGCTAAGGCAGCCACCCCGGTTTATTTCCATAGATGGTTCTTGCATTTGTCTTTTCCGCAGCGGGCATGGGACCCACTCCAGCCTGTCTCAGCGGACAGGACTGACTTCCCATCCCTCTGCTTTGTCCTTGTCTGCTCAGGGCCACCTTGGTGGTGCCCAGCTCTCTCTGGCTTCGTCAATATTCTCCAACCACTCAGAAGAACTCCCTTCTAAGATTCCCCGATGACCCTCTCCCCCGGGGACTAGTCTGTCTTCTTAATGATTCTGCAGCATTCGCCTAAAAACCCCTGTTCGGTGGCTTTTCCCCAGGAGACACAAAGAAACTCTTACTCACCCCAAGTTGGGCACCAACAACAGACCAAAGTGATGATTCCAGCAGTCTAAGTCAGTGACTTGGTGAGTTTGTTGGGGTTCCTTAACGGGCACGAGTAAGGGGTACGCACAAGACTGTGGGTGACTCAGAGGTAGCTGCCTCAGTGCATAGCCCACCCCAGTGGGGGTGACAGCTCACTGAAGCTGTAACCCTGGAGCCCCTTAAACCGCTGGCCCACAGCTCTGCCAGCAGCTCAGTCACCATCTGTCACAGCTTCTGTAACCTCGGGGAGGGCCTTGGGAATCTTCTAAGTTTCAGGAGCTCCTGGAAACCTGTTCAGTTTGCTCCCCAAGTCTTATAAGCCTTGATCTTTCCAGGAAGGCATCTTTCAATTCGGAGAGGCCCCCTTTCTCTGTTTTCCCCACACACTTACCTGCTCAGATATAGGACTCCACAGAGATGGGCTTCCTAGGACTTATGGGAAACTCTGCTCAGTGCTCACTTAACACACATGTGCAGGGATTACTGATAGATGTGGTGAACTATTCATCGAGGTCTATACTCTTTGATATTGAAAGCACTACTAAGTAGCTTAGGCCATTGGAACCTCAGAAAATCCAGTGTAACCCCCTTTACAGTCTTTGTAGAAGCCTGGATGTGTTCCTTTTCAGACTGTCTATAATCAATCATCTTTCACGATTGGATCCGGCTCACATATGTACATCACCTACATGTCTATCATCTGCTGTTGTTTGATAGTGTGTGATCTATCTCCTCTATTTGCTGGACAGCCATATCCTACCCATATTATTGGCATAGAATAACAAGTCTGAAATAAGAAATGCTTATTCTGGGCCAAAATGTGAATGACTGTAGTAGCAGTGGAACTCAAAGTGTCATCAGACAACTGGGTTAAGGATGTATGCTTTCCTAGTTAGCTTCAAATGTCAATTTGACAGAGACTAGAATCATCTGTAGGAGTCTCAGTTGGTGTGTGTGTGTGTGTGTGTGTGTGTGTGTGTGTGTGGCTTGACTTGGTCAGATTGGCCTGGGATATGCAGTTGTTTTTGTTTTTTGATGATTGATGGGTATAGGAAGGCCCAGTCTACTGTAGTCCGTTTTACCTCTGGGCAGATGGTCCTGGGGTGTTTAAGAAAGCTGGCTGAGTACAAGCTGGAAGGCGTGAGCTGGTCAGTATACAGCTTTCCTCCATGGTTTCTGCTTCGGCTGCTACTTGGGTCTAGTCCTGACTTCTATCAAGGATCAACTGTGGTCTGGAATTATGAACCAGAAAACCTCTTTTCTCCATGAAGTTGATTTTGGTCACAGTGTTTATCACAGCATCAGAAAACAAACCAAAATGTGCACCTAAAATGTAAGTTAGAATCCAGGGGGATGAGAGCCATGGCGGAGATGTTGACGTTTTGTTCGCCATGCAGAGGTAGCTGGGGCAACAAGATGCCTGCAGATTAGTGGTGAAACTCTCTCTCCTCACTATCTTCACTTGTAACTGCCAATGTCTCACTGTCCAGAACTTCCTCAGCTGTAGAAACATGAGGAGCCCTACTCATTTGGAGGATCACATGTACGACCAGTGGCCTCCGGGACAGCAAGCTAGGGTCAAGAACTCCAACCTAGCAAGGAAGACACTGAATATGAGTTTCACCTACATCACAGACATGTAGAGAAGAGCAATCTTTTTAAATAATTATGCTGCTGGAGAAACTGAGCATCAGCTATAAGCTACCTAAAATCATTCAATTACAGGCAGATCAAAACATAAATGCTTTAAGTTTGTCTTAGAGTTTCTATTGCTGTGAAGAGACACCATGACCATGGCAACTCTTCTAAAGAAAACATTTAATTGGGGTAGCTTGTTTTCAGTTTCAGAGGTTCAGTCCATTATCATTATGACAGGGAGCATGGCAGCTTGCAGGAAGATGTGGTGCTGGAGGAGCAGGCAAGAGTCCTACATCTTGGAGCCAAAGGGAAGGAGACTGTAACACTGAGTGAAGCTTAAGCAAAAGACCTCAGAGCCCACCTCCACAGTGACACACTTCCTCCAACAAAGCCACACCTCCCAATAGTGCCACTCCCTTTGGGGGACATTTTCTTTTAAACCACCATAAAGCTATACAATAAAACAGAGAAACAGATTTAAAAACTCAGTTGAACACTAAGCCATCTCCCCAGAAGCTAGGGCCTTTCCCCACTGAGTCAGACTGCCAAACTTAGCTTTTGAGTTTAGATTACGGAAGGCTTTCTTATTCAATACAAAAACTCTGAGATCAGAAGAGGAAAATGTTGAGAGATTTTGTATACTGGAAAAATGTAAAAGTGTTTGTAACTTAGTAGAAACGTTGGAGTAGAAGTAACAGATGCAGACAAGGTAGCCTTAGGACAAACCCAAGACCAATGAGCATTGCAAAGCACTCTTAATTAACAGTAAAATCAAAGGTAATTCAAGAAAAAAGTTAAAATCACATTTTAAATGGGTGAATAATTATAAAGAATATAACTTGTTTATAGGGAAAGTTTTTTATTAGGGAAAAGAGGACAACAATGACATAAATATTCTATTTATGAATATGAAAGTTACTGTTTGCTTGCAAACCTGTGATGGGCCCAGAACACAGAGAAATTTGCATTCTGACAAATTGGGGCTTCATGTTCAGATGCATTTTAGAAGGCAATTGCCAGGTTCTATCAACATTTTAAATTCCTGTCATTTTCAACTCATCAATTTCAATTCTACATTTATATTATACAAAACTATATGCATGTTTGAAAGACAGGTCAAGTGCAATTATATTCTTTGTGGTACTCTTAACAAATAGAAGTGATTTTTTTTTTTTGGAATCTATTTTGCAACAAGAGAAGAGGAGCTGAAGTCCATAAACGGGAAAGCAACAAAATATATAGTATGCTTGTTTTGTGTAACAATATGTAGCCAGTGTACACAAGAGAAACATTCTCAAGGTAACACCACAGCAATTCCCTGATATGTACTTCAGATACAATTCAGAAACTGCTCTATGGAGCAGCATGAAAGTAATTTAGTTGACTTGATGCAAGCATAAATTTTGATAATTCTGTATCTCTGAAAATTCAAAACAAAAGCATTGTATCTGACACAAAAACTTGTTACTCTGGAGAAAAGAATGTCAAGATGTAATTTTAACTTTTTTCTTGAATTACCTTTGATTTTACTGTTAATTAAGAGTGCTTTGCAATGCTCATTGGTCTTAGGTTTGTCCTAAGGCTACCTTGTCTGCATCTGTTACTTCTACTCCAACGTTTCTACTAAGTTACAAACACTTTTACATTTTCCCAGTATACAAAATCTCTCAACATTTTCCTCTTCTGATCTTGTATTGAATGTAGGGGGCAGAGAGAGGGAAATGCAGGATATAAGCCCTGTAACTATAACTGTGACCTGGCTGAGCTAGGCGGCTATCTTTGCATAAAAAGAAGCCCAATGGCTGGGGACACAGCGCATAGACCTTGTCTCTGCTTTATGTCCTCACCGACCTGAAGGTCACCGGTGATCTCTGTGACCCACCTGTCTCTTCACCCTACAGTGCTGGAGTTCCAGGCACTCACAGCCATGTCCAACTTTGTACACAGCTGCTGGAAATCCTAACTCAGTTTGTGTCATCACGATTGCAGAGCAAGCTCTCTTACCTACGGAGACGGCCAAGAGGGAAGGACGAAGGTGTGAGGGGCAGCCCAGGGGAGAAACTTCAGAGACATCTCCTGAATAAAGGAAAATACCTGATTTTTACATCCTTTAGGAGGTGGCAGGAAGTTCTGCACCATGTGATTTAGTCTGGGATAGCCTGTGTGACAAACAGCATGGAGAAGCCAGGTACCAGAGACCATGAAGCCCCAGCATAGCTTCTTATCTTTTTGAAAGAGAGAGAGAGGAGAGAGAGAGAGAGAGAGAGAGAGAGAGAGAGAGAGAGAGAGAGAGAGAGAGAGAGAGAGAGAGAGAGAGAGGCTGTGGTGGGAGTGTGATCTGATTTTTTTCCCCCTTGTGATCTTGACTTCTAAATGACCAGCCTCTGAAGCAGTCGGTCTGTGGTCTAGCATCCAGGAGCCTGAGTGTCTGCCCCAGTGTGGAGCTCTGTACTCCACAGATTCAGCTTTCAAATCTGACACTCCAGGTCCTGGGAAGGTGCATCCATCAGAAGAGAAAACAGACCATGCTTTGTGCTTGTTTAGCTGTGCCCTGCTGTTTCCTAACCAAATCATATAAGCATGTGGCTCAGTGGACACCTGTCCTCCTGGTCTCTTGTCCCAAGCTTTATGTCCTGGAGCAACTGACTCCACATTGGACTCTCCCTGCACTCAATCCCAAGGGAATGCAGTGGTCGCAGGATGCAGAGTTTGAGACGAAAGCCAGTCATGACCGTAGTTCTGACTATCGGCATCTCCAGAGTGGAAAGGTTAGAAAGTGGAGCCCATAATCACCATCACCATGTTTACCATTCAGTTACTTCTCAACACCCCAGGACCTTGTTGTCCATGACTGAGTCAACCAACCAGAGACTAACCTGACATGCAAAGATGGTGCAGGGTGCCTCAGGCTTTGAATTCAAAGCACCTCAGGCTCAGGACTCCCTTGTGCCAAGGAACTGGCCCTTTCTCACCCTCATCTTGCCCAGAAGCCAACCAGGTCCATTGTTCTAAGGTGTAGTTTGTAGTGAGGGTTTGAAGGGTCCCCACGGATAAGTGATCTCATCCATGGTTGATGGGACTAGTCTACACAGATCGACTTTTTGAGAAGTTTTGACTGCATACCTTTCCCGGGCTGAGACTCAAATCTACATCAGCATGCTGAGCTGCACTGTCCCTTCTGGGAGAAATACACTTACCTAAAATTGTCTTCTAGAATAATCCATTGCTACAGAGACCCAAAGCAATTTTAAAGGAGAAAAGGTACCATTAGCACACAAAAGATAATCATTTGGAAAAATGACATTGTAATTTGAAATTGTTTTATTAACGCAGTGGGTTAGGAACTTATCAGACACAAGGCTTTTAATTGGTGATCAGATATTTTGAAAATACAACCAAATACTCTACAAGAAAGCACTTTAGCTTGTTCACTGTAAAAATAAAGCCCATTTTGATTGCATAGTAACCATAACAGTATGTCTTTTAAAGGGAATAATAAGCAAATAATTTCCCAAGTGTTGAAATAATAGGCGTCACACTTAGGAAGTGAATACTGATTCATATTTTCATATGCTGCATTTAAACATTGTCAGCAGGTATAATTTTACATGAATAGAGTATTTTCTTTTAGTGTTTATGTATTAGGGGCTTTTTCTCAAGATTGGATAATGTGGATTTTTGCAATGAAAATGTTTCATAATGAGTGTGTGTGGGAGGGGTGATGCCTCAGTGTTTACAGTGTGTGCTGCACAAGCCTGACGCCCAAGTTAGGCTCTCTAGGACTGGTGTGAATAAAGCCAGGTGTGGCTCTGGGTACCTGTAACTCTGTACTTAGAGGTGGGGACAGGGGGACCCCAGGGCCTCACTGGCCCACCAGCCTAGCTGATTGGTAAGCGCTGGGCTTAGTGAGAATTTCTTTCTCCACAAACAAAATGGAGAGCAACAGAAGAAGACACCTGGCATCCATCTCTCGCTTCCTGGGTGCGTGCATGGGTGTGTGTACCCACAAGCACATATGCTAACAGGTTTCATAAAGGGTTAGGGTTACAGCTCAGTGTTGGGATGCTTACCTAGAATGTACAAGGGCCTAGATGCCACTCTCAGTACCACATAAAACTATTATGATTATATTTAGTTATAAGAACAAGCTTTCAGGGCTTTAAGGAGAGATGGAGCTGTGGTTAGGACCAAGCACTTGCTGTTCTTCCAGAGGACCGGATTTCAGTGCTTAGTACCTGATCTCAGTGCTCAGTACCCAATTTCAGTGCTTAGTACTCGATTTCAGTGCTCAGTACCCAATTTCAGTGCTCAGTACCCGATTTCAGTCCTCAGTACCCGATTTCCATCCTCAGTACCCGATTTCAGTGCTCAGTACCTGATTTCAGTCCTGAGTACCTGATTTTAGTGCTCAGTACCTGATTTCAGTTCCCAGTACCCATGCCAGTTTGTAAGACCACCTGTAACTCCTGCTCCAGGGGCGTCTGATGCCCTCTTCTGGCCTCTGTGGGCACTGCACACATGTGATATATATATGTGTGTGTGTGTGTGTGTGTGTGTGTGTGTGTGTGTGTGTGTGTACACTTACACAGGCAGGCATCCATATACATCAATAAAAATACATCTTAAAAATATAAAATCAAACTTCAGGTTCCTTGATATTAGGAAAGTTAGTATCAAAGGTTTCAAACACTGAATATTATTTTATCTTATCAAATTTTAAAGTTTATCTTGTGTGCATGCATGGCAAGGGGAGACTCATGTACACGCACACATACAGAAGTCAGAGGGCAGCTTGAAGGGGTCAGTTCACTTTTACTGCTCTGTAGATACCGAAACTGAATGCAGGACATCAGTCTTGTCTGCAAGCACACACACATGTGTATACAACCCACCCATCTACTAATAGCTGAAGAAAGAGGTATGGGCCACATATCTTAAAGGGGATATTAGTGTGTGTGTGTGTGTGTGTGTGTGTATGTGTGTGTGTGTGTGTGTGTATGAATGATATAAGTCATAAAATAAATACAAATATAAAATAAATGATAGTGTCTTCTATTTTATTATAAACTTAGATAACAGGGAGTTCAAAGTGGATGAAGGTCAAATTGTACACATGAAAAAATGTCACTGTGATTTACTGATTGTTGTGTGATATCTTTGGGTTTACAGTATTGTCTTGAGTAGCATTAATGATTGTCTGCTATTGGGAGTGGTAGAAAACTGTGTGTTTATGGACCCCCTAGGTTACCTGACTTCTGGGCACTTCTGTATACAAGACTGTCCCTTCATATGGGGAGCAGGTAGCCAGGCATGGACAACAATACCTGACTTTCCACACACTTCTGTGCACAAGGCTTCCCTTCAGATAGGAGCAGGGAGCCAGGCATGGACACAACACTGAGCTCATTAAGGCACTGAAGCCCAGTAGCAGAAGCTGTGGAAAGGTGGAGGTCTCAGATTCACCTGTTACCCCTTCCCTGGAACATGGGACTGCTTGTCCCATGCTAATCCACTGGGCTCAGGAGCCTCTGTTGGTCTTGGCCACGAGAGGTGGCTTGTTCTTCTATAGCATCCCTTAGGGGTGGCTAAAGGAATCAGCTGTGTGTCTGTCCATGGATGGACCCTGGCTGTGGTCTAGGACCTCAGACTGATGGATTTGCTGGTACACCATGGACTTGATACCATAGTGTTAGCTTTATAATAGAACAACCTGAGAGAGGAAAACTGTCACCTTCCCAAGTAAGGCTTTAAAATCACTCAGCATCCGTCAGGTCATCTGGCTTGAGCAAGGTGTCTCTGAGAAGAAACTGTCTCCTGGATATAAAATCAGAGCCTCCTTTGGGCAAGGGAGTATCAGAATGCCACAATGACATTTTACTTAATTTGTGGCAGAGTCACTGTTGCAGCTTGTAAATTTTTAATGAGAAGAGGATATTGTAAGCAAATACCTAAGAAGTACATCAAACCATCCAGAATCAACATGTGTTTATTCTGAGGAACCTCAAATAATTAAGATGCATATTGATGGGAGTCAATGAAGTGGTGGAACCAATGAAATACAATGTAGATGAAACAGGCATGGTCCATATTGCAGCTGTCCCTGTTTAGGACCCATCCACATTGCTTCTTGGAAAGGGTGTCTGCCTGGGCTGGTCCTCTAGCCATCTTGATCCCTAGGGCTCCTCCTCCTACCTCAGCCTCCCCAGCACTGGGATTACAAGTGTGTGCCGCCATGCCTGGAGGTGTTTTAAAATGGAATCCCAGGGGTGGGACTCAGGCCCTCATGTTTACATGGCAAACACTTTCCAAACTGAGTCAGCCGCCTCAGCCCCAATTTTACAGTTACAGATAGAGATGTACGCCATCTGCTGAAAGGATAAATACACAGACCCTGTGTACGTCTGTGGTTGAATCTCACTGTGAAGACAATGTTTCTCTTCACTACTCTCTGCTCTGCGCACATTGTGACCTCTGCCTGCCTCTCACCTTTCTTTATCTGGCCAATTCAGACCTCGCCTGAAGGATGCTCAGAAGAAGACATCAGGTAGCATCCATGTGCCAGATGTCTGAGAAACCCACACAGGCAACATCCATGCCTTTTCACTGACTCAACCCACAGCAGATGCTGGCTGGACAGTGTGAATACAAGCTGGTGAAGGGTGGGATACAGGAAAAAGACTTGGAGGCGAGGTCCCAAAAGGGGTCTGGCATTCTGTGCTGCACCTGTCCTGTGTTTTGCCCAGCACAAGCTGCCTGTCTCTGGCTGGCAGGAATCCCCAGCATCTTCAGCCTGTGGCTCATGCTTCAGTTGTTGCTGACCCTTGTTCTCTGGTGCCCATCGCTCCTGCGTGGGATGTTTAGTGATCTAATTTGGTTTTCCTCCAGACGGTATATGGTAGGCTTCATTCAGAACCTCTTAAGCAGCATATCAGTTCTGCAGAGCACAAGATATGAGACAGATGCATTTTTGATGGATTTTAATACTGAATAAACTGAAGTGAGAAGGAGGTTTTGAAACCAGATCACCTTGAACAATGACTCTTGAAGGCTCTGTAAGACACAGCATTATAATTTGAACCCTAGCTTATATTTAAATTTTTAGTTAATAATAGTCCTACACGGCAAAGATTTACAAATAAACAAATGTATTTCCTTTGCTCACTCTACCTGGAAGATCATTCCAAGGGCCTGAAAGTTCATTACACACCCAATCTCCAAAATGAACATGTTAAAAGTGTGGATGGGAGGGTGGTGGGTAGAAGCAGGTAGATCCTTAGACTTCCTGGGGGCTCTGTCCATAGTGCAGCAGATGTGTTGAAGGCTAAAGGCTAGGGCTGCTACCAAGTGACCTGGCACTGGTAAAACGGGAATCCCAGACAACTGGCCCACACTTGCCTGGGCTAAGAGACATGCCTCCAACTAAAGACTACAACATGCAAGTATCATTTTATCTCTCTGGTATTGCATAAACTTACTGTGATAGTTAATCTTCATTGTGCTTGACACATCTGGGAAGAATCCCCATTAAGGAACTGCCTCCATCAGATTGGCCTGTGCTCCTATCTGTGGGCCATCTTCTTATTGTTAACTGATAGAGGAGGGCCCAGCCCACACTGGGTGATGCCATCCCTGAGTAGGTGTCTTGGGTCATGTAAAAAAGGTAGCCGAGGAAGCCAAAGGAAGCAAATCATTAAGCAGCATTTCCTAACTAAAGCAGCATGGTCTCTGCTTTAGTTCCTGCCTTCAGGTTTCTGCCCTGGCTTCCTTTGATGATGGACTGTGACTTGTAAGCTGAAACAAACCCTTTTCTCCCCACGTTGTTTTTGGTCACGCTTCAGAGCAACAGAGAGCCAACACACACACACACACACACACACACACACACACACACACACATACACATAGTTTCCTGAGCATAAATGTTGTTGGTGAAAATATCTCACATAATGTCAGGAGTTTGGACACACCTGATTGTAGTCTGTATGTTGGGAGTAAGTTGTCCACAAGAGTTCTGATAACTAATCAGGACACAGACATTTCAGTAAACTACCAACACCAGTAGCTTCCCTAAGAGAAGACGCTGGCTGCTTTTGGAGTCTGACGACTTTCTTCATATTTAAACAGCAGCTTCTTCCAGAAGACTGAAGATTAAGGCACTAGATGTGTATTTGAAGAGTTATTCATGACTACAAATCAGTTCCTGGGGGGTTATCAGCATTATAAGACCATACCAAAATGCAGCTTCCTATTTTTACCAAGACATGATTGGGTCTTGAATGCTTTCATGTATTATCTACTACAGCATTCAACAGGCAGAAGGACCACACTCAAGTTCAGGGCTTGAGAGTCTGGAAGGTGTGTGAATGTTCTTGTGACTCTAAAAATCTCTCTTTTTATCTTATGTATGTGTTGGGGGGAGGGGGATAAGGCTGTATGCCATGCCATGTATGTAGAAGTCAAGGGACAATGCTGGGTATTGATCCCACTTTCTACTTTGTTTGAAATGAGGTCTTTCTTGTTCACCATTGCATATAACAGGTTCACTGGACCAAAAGCTATTGATAACTCTTTTGTCCTTGCATCCTGTCTTCCAGAGGAGGGCTAGGACTACAGCTGTATATGCCATGCATTTGGCTTTACATGGGTAGTAGATTCAGAACTCAGGTCATGAGGCTTGAGAGACAATCACTACCCACTGAGCAATCTCAGTTGCCTGAGTCTGAAAATGTTAGCGGTGATTATGTCCAACATGCCGTCCTATCTGAGTAAATAGACGGAAGCTCCTTTGGATAAACATGCTTATTGCACATCATGATTTCTTTAATTATCTGTCAGTCATCAAACCAAGAAATAACAGCAGTTAATGAATTATATAAGCAAAAACGCTGTCAATTTCATTTTTTCAAAGACAGCACTCTGTTTCTGTTGAAACACACATTTCTAGATCTACTGGTGCTCCCCAGGCCTCCAGAAAGCCCAAGAAGGGCCCTCTGGCTGGGATTTAACCATCCTGTTGGAGCCCAGGTACACAGAGACCATCTCATCGGAAAGTGCCAGGCTCCTGATGCCAACACTCACATTTCTCTGACATTTAAATTACCTGCTTTCTTGCGGCTTTGTAGAGTCCTGTGGGGTCCCAACAACATGGGCCCTACCTGTCCTGTGGCCAAGCTGTGAGTAAGCTGTTCTCCAGTCTCTGCTTCATGCATTTCTTTTCTTCTGAAGGGGGCTCATCCTGGAAGCTAAGCTCCCCTCTCCACCTCACTCTCCATCTCCACCGATGCCATGCTGGGGATGGTGAATGCCATCTTGTCTCTGTTTCTGCATTTCCATTGAAACACAGTGTGGCTCTGGTTGTCATAGAGTTACCCACTTCTGGGCCTTTCTTCTCTCTCAGGCTGACTAAGGCGAGCATCCAATTTATCTTTAGCAGGCTTCTTCTGGTCTCCACCAGGGAGCTAAGAATGGCTTGGTACTGTTTTAGGGATAGCCGCTCCCATCTCAATTCAAATGGCTGTTTATTATTTTACCCGGAGCTATGCTAGTCCTTGTGACTTGGGTATCAGTTCTCCTGGCTGCTTTGCAGGTATCTTTCTGGCTTGCAAAGGTCAAGTCCATAGTGTAGAAGTATCCCAAAGCTGACTTACCAGAAACACAAGTTCAAATGAAAGCCACACAAGCTACATTTTTTTACACTGCTCCAGGTTCCACTTCAGTAAGCCATCCACAAGGACTTAACTTACAGGGGACAGACCTACAGTTATGCAGGACCCATGGAAAACAGGACTAAAGGAGGCCTAAGAGAAGAAGGATCCAGTATCTTAAGGATGTCATAATGCTGCCCTGGTTCAGCCTGGATCTGGGGTGTCAAATGATTCCCATTTGGATTAAATTTTAACCACTGGGAACTTTTAAATAGCAAAAGGAAAAAAAAAAACAGGACTTTATTATATGACAAAGTATGACCTAAGGATGGCTGTGGTTATTCAGCCAAGTTACACCTGTGATCTCACAGATAGGCTGGAAGAGCCTGTCTCCCCATGGTTAATTTCAAGGGGTGGTAGAATCCTATCTGTGACCTCTTAGGAAGGATTGCCTTTCTGGACTCAGTTAGCACAAGACTTTTGGTGAAAAGACCAGACCAGACAACTGGCTTCTGATGATAGAGGTTACCAGGGGCTGCTGAGACGTCCAAATGGAACATTTGGGTACTTGAAGGATAAAGACAGGGTGTTGGAATATTTTTAATTATTGTTGTTCTGCTGTTTTTTGGTGCGTAGAATGTACCCCAGGCCCTTGCACATTTACGTGAGTGTTCTCTCACCTAGCTAGATTCCTAACCACTAGGTTCATTTTTTTGACAGTCTCAGAAACATTGTGATTCTGAGACTCTATAAATTACAAAAGAGTAGGTAATAATTATAACTAATTAAGACATAAGTGGAAACTCAGGAAAATAACATTGCACGTAACTGCTTTTTTTCCAGAAAACACTAGTTAAGCCTCTTCATGGTTCTTTTTCTACAGGATAAATCTTGGAAACCATTTCAACATATTTTCTTAGCTGTCTCGGCCTATTTGTTAAGGGAGACTTGATATCATGTGAATACCCTTCCTGGGTAGTCGTTAGCTCACCAGTAGAAAGGAAGGGAGAAAAGTCTGTGGTGGGAACTTCAGGCTGATCACATATGTTGCAGTGAGATCAGAGGACAGGTTAAAGGATGGTTAAGAATTAATATTTTTAAAGACTGAAAAGAAAGAGCACAGAGCTGGGTGGGTGGGGAAGATCTAGGAGGAACTGAGGGAGGGGAAAAGCACGACCAGGATACATGAAATAAATCTTTTTCAATAGTAAAAGAAGAGTTAATGCAGCGGAGCCTGGAGAGATGGCTCAGAGGTAAAGAGCACCTGTGCTCTTGCATGAGACCCAGTTTGGGTTCCCAGCATCCCCATGGTGGCTCACACTGCCTGTAACTCAAGTTCCAGGGGATGCAATGCCCTCTTATTTTTTTTTTATGTCAGTCATGGTCAGGCGTGTACACGCTGCAAGTGCGTAGATGCAGTTGAAACACTCAAACACACCAATATGGAAGTCTACAAACAAGTGTTAATACAATGAAGTGTAGAAAACATGAGGGCTTATGGTTGGCTATATGATAATCAATCTCGATAGATAAGAGAAGGATAAGACTCTAGCTAGTGACAGCCAGGTGATCCCCAAGGCTCTTGAAGAACACATGAAGGCACCATGACCTCCTTTTGCTCATCCTTGCTTTTGATACAGCTCATTGTGGTGGAGTAAATTGTAAGGATGACTTCTGACAAGATGTCTCTACCTAGGAGACTACCCCAGACCACCCCAGAAACAAGGCGCCAAGTGTGAGGTCACCAAGAACAGCTCCAGCAATGTCTTGGCACATGTGGTAGTCAGACAGTCCTGACCAATAACCAACAAGGCTTGAGGCAGAGAAGGACAGAGGGAGGCTTTAGCTACCCTTCAATAGGCTGGCAGCCCATAAATGACACAGGATCATCTCTAGAGGGGGAGAAGGTGACATTTGTAGAGTATGTGGGCCCTCTAGATGATAGTGTCTGGCACTATAGTGTTTTACGTCTTTGGCTACACAACTGGGCTGCGAAAGGTTTGGCCACACTCCACCACTGTATCACCATGCTATCCAAAGGGGAGCAGCTTGGGGATTCCCACAGATACCAAAATCTGAAGATGCTTGAGTTCCTTAACTGAAGTGGCAAAGCTTTTGTATATGACCTGCATACTGCACACACGTTGCCATAGACTTTAAATCATCACCGCAGAAACCCACACTTTTCCCCCTTGGTGCGCACCCTACCCCAACAGCTGCACAGAAAGGCCAAAGCCTGCTTGATCTGTCCTTTCGTTATTCCTAACCCAGATTTTCCTTGTACTCTCACAGGAACAACAGCTGTGAGACCATTCACCCCTGGGGGTGCCAGGCTTATCGTACTTGTTCATTACAGAACAAGTTGGTGGCCTTGTCTCAGTTGACTGTGCTCTAAATGCTACATTAATATGACAAGGGGTATTGGGAAAATAAGTGTAACAGTAGCACATGCTCACTTGCACATGAATTTTGATGAGGATGCAGCCTTTGGGGGCAAGCCCGAGCATAACTGGGAATAAGAGCCAGAAGGAACAAGAGAGTTCCTGGTGACTAAGACACACCTCTCCTTTTACAACTTACAGCAAGACTGTCAAGGTCCTGCCCACTCAGAGTAACACAGAACCCTCCCAGGTGAAGTAAGAAGGGATGGTTGCAGCTTCCAGGTCTTCAAGGTTCTCTTCTAACTCCTCACACCCAAGCATGTACGGAGGTACAGAGCACCTGGAAATTATTATGCATTTCCCAATTTCCCAGAATTTAGATCAGCCATAATGTTTTCAAGGAGAAAATGCAAGGTCAAGTTTGATCTATGTGGCAATGTATCCTCCAGAAGCCCCAGGTGATCTTCAGAGTGCAAGAATTCCCACTTCCTGCAAATGACATAGCATCATACTTCTTTGTTACTCAAAACAAAACAAACAAACAAATGAAAAACTAATCCCACTGTTATGCATTTTCCTTATTCCTCCCTCTTTGTATTCCTAGAAAATGGCAGGAGCGACTCAGCAGTAACAGAATCTCCACTCTGCAGATAGTGAATTAAATCAGCCTCAGAAAGAAAAAAAAAAAAAAAAACAATGTCTTTGCTCATTTGTGCCCTCACTAAGTCCTAGACATTGTAGGTCATAAAATCATATATGTACAAATGAAAGGGGATGTGAAACTATCTAGAGAAATAAGGGGGCTAATGGTACAGGAGAGGGGTGAGAACGGGGGAGTATGGAGCATGGGCAAGATTATACAAAGTGTATTATATACTCACATGAAAAGGCCCTTTGTTCCACAGTATAATAAAAAAATTAAGAACATTTTAATTTGTGGATATGTGCTTGTGTGTGTATATGAGGTGTGTGTGTGTGTGTGTGTGTGTGTGTGTGTGTGTGTGTGTGTGTGTATACATAAACTCTGAATATAGGTACCCTTGGAGAGCAAAAGAGGGCTTCATATCCTCACAAACTGGAGTTAGACTGTTGTATTGCATGTGACAGTGTTGGGAACCAAACTTGGGTCCTCTGGAAGAATAGCAAGTGTTCTTAACCACTGAGACATGGCTTTAGCTCCTAGCATAATAAACTTTTTAAAAAGGCTTTAAAACTCTAAATTGTTCTCTGAAATCTCTTAATCCTAAACATTGGCAATGGATTGTTTGACAATACTGAGGCCTGCCTGGGGATCAGCACATTTATGATATGATTGCTTTTAAGCTCTTCTCAATTCTTTTAAAATAAATTAGGACATAGAACTCATTAGCATAACTCAACCAATTCCAGTTTCGACTACAAGTAACATGTGGAGCCTTTAGGAAATCTTGGTGATGAGCACAGATTCGTTCACTGTCAATACTTTTCTGGTGACAGTGGAGAGGACATGAGACAGCCAGTAGCTTGGCTGAACATCTCCTGGCCTCCTTCTTTGGCTGCTCTCTCTGCGCCCCTGGAGACCTTGGGGGTGTGAGCAGATAAACTATTTTGTGTGTGCATGTGAAAAGGGCATCATCTTTCCTGCAGGTGAACCACCTGTATGACATCAGAGGGTAGGAGCAGGGAACTCGGAGACCTCAAGGTTCTCACAGCTGCTCCCTGAGCTTTCCAAGTAGGAGACACAGACTTCTAGGCTCCCTGTCACAGCCATCCCACACCAACATAGCACTTCTTCCCCTAATGACATTCCTATAGACATGGGTCAGTTGGCACCTTGTCTCCAAGGCAATGAGTGATGAAGGTGAGGCTGCAGTCATGTTGAGAATTGTCTTAGAGTTGTTTGTAAGAACACCAGTGTGCGGCATCCTGTCAATCACCAGGCTTTAAATGGCTGATCAGATGAGGTAAGCCACCTGCATGCTGATGGATGGCAGTCCCTGGGTATCTGCCTGCACCAACAGGGAACTCTGAGTATGGAATCTACATGGAGTCGTGTTTCTGCAGCCATTGGAAAGGTTCAACTTCTCCAAATGCTCCAGAATCGAGATTTCTGGACTTACACTGAGAATACAAGGATCCTGGACTGCTGTTACCTCATTATTCAAAACACTGGAGAGAAGATACCCAAAGGAAGAACTAACTTCCTTCAGTATTTCTGACGCAACAAATACAAGAAAAATAGATTGAGTTGGAAATGGTTTTTAACCTTTATTCTTACATAAATCAAGAGGCTCATTTTTCAACCCAATCCTATAGAATTCAATTAAAGGTCAGATTTGTAATGGAGATCCTAATTATTAATGTGTTGCCATTTCAATTATTAATAAGTTGAAATATTTGCATAATGGATAGAGAAAATGCTGAAGAACAATGTTGGTAGCCTCTGAGGAGCCTCCCAGCACTCTGTCAGTGTCCTTTACATGGGACCAGGGGTCAGATTTCAAACACGTCCACCTTGTGTAAGGTACAGCTGCAGTTACGATTGGTTAGCAAGTGTGCTGGTCACATGATGGTCATTGTGGCTCTGTAATACCCTTGCAAAATGATTTGTGTGATATTATCAAAGAAAGCAATAGTAAAGCTTTTTATGTATATGTTTATCTTCGTATACATGTGTATGCAACACACACACACACACACACACACACACACACACACACACACACACGTGTAGGCCTCAGGTTGACATTGACTTTCTTCCTTAGTCTCTCCCCACCTTAGGTTGTAAGACAATGTCTCTCACTGGACCTGGAGTTTAAGCTGGCTGAATTTTCTGGATGGGCCATAAGTCCCAGGGATCCTCCTGTCTACCTGCTCAGCACTGCGGTATACACCACCATGCCTGGATTTTTTCACATGGGTTCTTGGGGTGGAGATGAAGTCCTCATGGCTGTGTGATCTTAAAAATAATATGTTGTATACAACCCTTACAATAAGTTAATGCAGCATGGCCATATCCAGTGTTCACTCCACAGAGACTGGAGGTCTGACTCTGCCCTCTTCTCAGAACAAACCTGAATCCATGGCAGGGTTTATGAACAGACACAAACCAGCCAAGCATATGGCCTCTGACCTGTATGCTGTGGAAAGAACTTCTACGTACATGCATGGACCCTCAACATTAAAGCTGCCAGAGACGGTGGTAAATGATTTCCTTTAATTCAATTTATTTTTGATGGCAGTGGGGATTGAACCTGAGACCTTCCAAACACTAGGCAAGTACTCTGTCACTGAACTACATTTGTAGCCAAGGACAGCAAGCAGATTATTAAAATAAATTGTCATTGATGAGATGATAGAGACCCCAGTTCCTAACCAATGCTCTCTCTCTCTGAGCTGTTATTCTAAAGTGGTTTTATGATCAAATACAAACCTTCCATCACATCAGGAGTGCCATTTTCATAAACTCATTTTAAGTCTCATTCATATGATTATGATGGAACTATGACCTCAAATGTCAAGAATAGTTTAAAATGTTACTTATACAAACATGCAAAAAAGTATTGCCCCTCATAGTCTATCAATCCCTCAATTTTAAAAGATCAGAGGGAGCAAGAATCTTCTAGTTCTAAAGAAATAATTTATCTGGAGGTGTTTGGGGGGAATCGGTCGCACTGACCACAGTGAACTTTTCCATAGCTAATGTGATATTTATTAGAGTCTCCTTTAACCAATGTTAGTAATTATAAGAGACACAAAATACACTATTAATTAGTTCTTCCTGAATTATTTAGGCCTGGCTCTTTAGAGGACAGCCATACTCAACCCTGCTGTGCGTATCTGGTGTGGATTTGGCCTTTCCTGCTCTTCTTCACCCCAATTCACTTGGTGAATAGAAAATCACCTTTATTGCTTACTCTATGAAAAATATGATGTTCCTCTGGAATTCATCTCAAAGGGGCTGTTAATTTTGAAGGAAATTGCATTTAAAAAAAATGTTATGTCTTTAAAGAAAAAAAAAACCCAGGAATTTGATAAGTTCCCAGTTTAAAATACCATCTTTTTCCTGAAGAACACAGAGCACGCATGGTCAGGAGAAGGCATTGTCTGCCAAGCCTTGTCTTACATTACAGAACACCCCTGGGTGCACAGTACCCTTGCCCTGCCTGTCACACCTACCTGTGCGCCCACATCCACCTGTGTGGCTTTACTCCTCATCTGAGTCTTTACAAAGAACAAATAGTAAGTGACAATCACAGGGTGACAGCATTGTCCCGAGTCTCCCAGGGAGGACACAGCAGGAGTGAGGTGGCTATGCCACACTTCCTAGGGAAACAACGACATTTCCTTAGAAACTTGTCTGGTCAACACACTCTGCTATGCCTGGCTGTATACTTACAAGAAGAGCTCCGCTGGGCTTTTTTAAATAGAGTTTTAAATGACAGCTGGCACTGGGACACTTGTGCCTAAGTGAATGATAGAAGACCTAAATCCTCTCAGTTAAAGTCCTGAGTTGATGTGTATTGTTTACATAGGCACAGCCATTATGAGGACCAGGGCCTCGGTCGGACTCGTGGGAAATTGTCAGAGCCTTTCCCCATAGGGGCCAGGCTTGAAACTGGCAAAGCTGTCTCCCTTCTTCCCCCCGAGACTTCCTGCCTAACCTGGGTAGCCTTGCTCCTGTGCTGCCCCACGACAAACACACTGAGGCTCTGGGTTGTGGTTCAGTAGGTGCAACTCCATCAGCTTTTCTGTACATGCGTCTGCCATTTTTTCACTTGCTTGGCACCCTAGTCAGGTCTCTAGGTCCAAACCATGTGGGTCCCATTGGAAAGCATCAGTGAAGTGACTGGGCACGCCCACTGTGGCCTTTCCTCTGGCTCGGGAGAACTTCTGCATCCACAGTCCAGGTTGGTGGTGTGTTTTTAGCAAAGTGTATTTCTTCCATGTTCATCATTTCTCAGGAGAGTGTTGCCCGCCATGTCTCCTCTGGCGAATGCTGCAGTTGCCTGGGCCTAGACACTTCCATGATGTAAACATACCATGTGTCTTTATTTCAGGCTACTCCATATGATTAGAAACAAAGCACAAGGTCGCCTACAGCGGCAGCCTGCCATTGTGCTGGTCTTCACTGTGCTGTAAAATGAATCTGCTCACACGTCACACAGAGGCGTCCTCTTCTGAAGCTGGGGACAGCACCACGAACCCCTTGGCCTCTGATTTTTGCAATGAGCCCTCCACCTTTTATGGCTCATTTCCATTTGCTCTACTTGCTTTCCAACTCACCATAGTAAGTGGGAAACGGAGTGGGTGCAAGGCAGCTCGATTGAAGGCAAACATGCCATTAGCCCACAGAAGCGCTGCCCAGAGCCACTCAAGAGATTGGGTTCTGTGGTTAGTGTCACCGCAGACCACAGCTGTCCTCAAACGCCAAGGTCTGTGGAGAGGTCAAGGTCAGGGTGGGAAGCTGGGTGAGGAAGCAGAGAGAGGCTTCTCCACAGATTGTGATTCTAGGGAGTGGCTCTTGCTGGATTTAGCTGCAGCCTTTAAACTTAACACAGCCAATTCAGTTTTGTCAGGAAAAAATGAAAAAAATGAGATATGTGGTGGTACTGTGTTCTCCAAAATATTGTGCATGCTAATAAACTTATCTGGGGTCACAGAACAGAACAGCCACAATATTAAACATAGAGGTTAGGCAGTGGTAGTACACGCCTTTAATCCTAACATTCCAGAGGCAGAAATCCCTCTGGATCTCTGTGAGTTCAAGGCCACATTGGAAACAGCCAGGCCTGGTGACTCACGCCTTTAATCCCAGAAAGTGAGCCTTTATCTCAGGGAGTGATGGCAGAAAGCAGAAAGGTATATAAGGCGTGAGGACCAGGAACTAGAAGCATTTTGTCTGGTTAAGCTTTTAGGTTTTGGAGCAGCAGTTCAGCTGCTCCAAATGAGATACATTCCGGATGAGGACACAGAGGTTTCCAGTCTGAGGAAATAGGATCAGCTGAGAAACCGGCAAGGTGAGGTGGCTATGGCTTGTTCTGCTTCTCTGATCTTTCAGCATTCACCCCAATACCTGGCTCAGGTTTGATCTTATTAATAAGACCTTCTAAGATTCTTGCTACAGAGACAGAAACAGAAAACCAGATACGTGGATTCTCCTTTGACAAGACAGTTTTACCAATTGTGTGTTCGATTTTAAATTGTTCACTTCAAATTTAAAACACATTTTCAGAAAAAGAAAGAAAAGAGAGACACTAACGCTCCCAAGATTTCACCCATTCTGAGGGTAAGCTGAAAGATGACTCTTAAGCCAAATGTCTGCCCGAGGATGTTAAGACACCCAAAATCCAATTTGTTCATAACCCAGGGCCACCTGTTACTAGTTCAATGACCTCCTCTACACTCAGTTGTTCTAAAATCTCTCCTTTCTGTCTCCTCCCTTTCTCTATTCTTTCCTTCTTTCCTTCTCTCCCTTCCTTCCTTCCTTCCTTCCTTCCTTCCTTCCTTCCTTCCTTCCTTCCTTCCTCCCTCCCTCCCTCCCTTCCTTCCTCCCTATTTCTTTGCCTCTCCTTCACCTCCCTCTCTGTTCTCCATACTTCCTCTCTTCTCCTCTCTTCTCTTCTCTTCTCTTCTCTTCTCTTCTCTTCTCTTCTCTTCTCTTCTCTTCTCTTCTCTTCTCTTCTCTTCTCTTCTCTTCCTCTCTTCCCTCTCTCTCCTCTTCTCACTTCTCACCATCTTCTCCATCTATCTCTCCTCTGCCTCTTGGCTCTGCCCTTCCTTTCTCTTGCTCAGTCTTCAAGTTGTATTAGGAAAATTTAAAACAGCTGGAGAGAGAAGCCCCTGAAGTCCTGTTGGTAGCCCATGAAGACACAGGATAGCCCAATGAGGACCTGTAGATAGCCCATGAAGACACAGGATAGCCCAATGAGGACCTCTGTATAGCCCATGAAGACATAGGACTCCAAACTCAGAGGAGCACATCCATTTCTAGACGACATCCTTTATCATGTAGCTAAAGATCCAGGAGCCAGTATCTGTCTCCTTGCTCACTGCTTGCTTCACTGACATGGCTCTCAGCCGGCCATCTTGTGAAGATTTAGCTAAAGATGAACAACAATGGAGAATTGAAATGCTTACTTTAGTGCGACTTCATGAGAGAATTTCCGGAGGGAAACAGTTCTGGATTAGAAGGTCTAAATTATAAATATGCCTAAACTACAGGTTGATTTTATACATCATTCAGTGTTTTCAAGTCCAAACAAAAGCAATGTTCGCTCTGTGCCATTGAATGGCTTTTCAGCATTCACCAGTGCTTGGGATGAATACATGTTTTATTCATACAACATTTGAGGTATCCAAAAATAATATGTACAACTTCCTCCTGAGTTGAAGTTCACACACAGGGTTTGGAATGTAAGTGGCTTTGTGTACAATGTACCATTTGTATAACCAAGGAAAAGACTGGAATGAGCATCTGTCAAATGAATTCTCTATTTTGATATTAAGACATACTTGGTATTCTAACACTGTCCTTTCATTAGATGCGAGATGAACAGAGCTGGGCTGGCCTCTGGGGGTCTCTGTGTGCAGATGATAACTTTGCTTGGATTTTCACACACACACACACACACACACACACACACACACACACACACACACACACATGCTCTTCAGTCACCCCAATGGAAAGTCTTAGCTCTACAACTGATTGGTAGAAGTGACCGAGCCTCTTAACCCCCAGCTTCCCACCTGAAATTCCCTGGCAACCCTGCTGGGTACATCAATGCCAGTTGACTTTCACAGCTGGAGATCCTTGGAAGATAAGTATTAATTCAAGATATTTTGTCTAGTGGGAAGCTTAATACCCATTTGTGACCCCCTGGGGAATAATTTTTAAAGCAAGAAGAAGAATGCAAATTCTTACATATTCCACAGAGAGCATGTGCAAGGAATAAAATAAAATTGAGGTTATGTTCCTATTTAGAAAAACATCAAAATATTCTAGAAAAACAAAACAAAACAAAACAAAAAATAGAAAAACAAAGGAAGAGCCTGTCACTGTCACAGAGGCGATGCACAGGACAGGGTATGACAGTCTCCTGTGTGCACAGGTCTGGGTCTTTGAGTAGGAGTATAACGGCTCAGGGTCCTTAAAACACCTACTCTGTGTGTGCAGTGTCATCTAAAGGCAGCTGACAAAACGTCTTAAATAAAACTGGGGAAATGAAAAGAAAAACAGAAACGTTACAAAGATGTATTCCTTATGAAGCAGACAGGCCAGGGTGGAGCCCTGAATTCACGTGAGTGAAGTCCAAGTGGATTTCAAACACTCATTTCCAGCTTGCACTTGTTTTTATTTATGTATGTGTGAGTGTGGGTGTGGATATTTGGGTAGGAGTGTCTGGGGAAGCTATAAGGCACCAAATTCCCCAGAGCTGGAATTACAGGTAGTTGTGTGTTGCCCAATATGGGTGTTTGTAACTAAACTTGGGTTCTCTGCAAGGGCAGCATGCTCTCTCAAATGCTGAGTCATCTCTCCAGCCCCAAATACTGATTTAAAAAAAAAAAAGATGGTTAATTCAATGTCATGTTTCAAAAGTAGACAGCTATGAAGAACATTAATACATACTTGAGAACCTCAGACAGCTTGCTGTGTTTTCAGATTTGACTGAGGTAAAGACATTGCTTCCTATAGTATAAAAGTTGTTTGTAAAGAGAAAAAGAAAACCTAAGATTTTTCTGTCTTGAGTCTTTCATTATTTAGTTTTCATTTTTTTTTGGTATGTCAGGAAATGTGCTTAGAATCTCAACTTTTAATAATTTTTAAAAGTATATTAGGCAAAGTAGTTAAAACACAACTCCTTTTGGATTTGTTTTATTTTAATTGATGTGTGTGTGTGTGTGTGTGTGTGTGTGTGTGTGTGTGTGTGTGTGTGAACACATGCCTGAGGGTGGCTGTGGAAGACAGAAAAAGGCCTAGGATGCCTTGGAGCTGGAGCTACAGGTACCTGTGAGCCAAAGGCCATGCGTGCTCAGAACTGAACTCAGGTCCTCTGCAAGATCAGGCAGTGCTCTCTAATGCCGACTTGTCTCTCCAGATCCACAACTCTTTCAAGTGTTTGTAAAATTAACCCCAGAGTATGTTATAAAATAGACTCTTAAAAATCTTTCACTCCTTAATATAGAGATGAGAATGCTTATGATATTGCCCTAAAACTGTGGAAGAGACAATAAAATTTCAAGCTATTTTTGGAAATGGGCTAATTTGAATATCACTAGCATTCAGTGAGGGAACATTTCCTCACACAGCAGCGACGGTTAGGAACCAAATGATAGTTAACTTTTTTCCCTCTGACTTTTACATGCAAGTTCCTGTTTAAAAACATAGTCTGAATTGAAAGAGGGAAAGGTGATATGTTACTTTAATCAAAATCTTTCTTCATCATGATTTATTTCTGGGAGAGGCAATAACTTCCAAATTACTGTTGAAATAAGGTAAAATAAAATATTAATTCAAAAGACCTTCAGAGAAGGCAGTGGCCTTCCTTGACTTTGCGGTTGGGGAATCACCAAGTAATTCAGTGACAGAAGGACAAATAACTTTGGAAATGTATTCCACCAGTGCCATATGAAGACAGGGGTCAGCACGAAAAACAATGAGAAGGTTGAAGCCTTTCCTTGCATAAAGGAGGAGGACTAAATTACTAGGTTCAAAGAGAAGTCACCCAAGTGTCCAGAAGGGACAGCCATGGAAGGAAGTGGATCTGTGCTTCCAGGAATAGAAACCGTTTCTCTCAAGATGGAAAGATACCAACATGGCCACAAGGGAAGACCTCCATAATTACAGATCTCCGAGCCAGGAAACTGACATAGTGTAATTAAGGACAGAATAATCTAACACTTGTCTAGAGCACAAATTAATAGGGCCATGTCCCTAAAACACAGCTAAGATTGAAAACCCCAGAGAAGGTCAGTGGAGACAGTTATGGCAATCCCAGTGGAAGAAGTTTCATCTAACTTGGAAACAAGTAGCCTCCAGAGAGGGGTAAAGTGACAGAC
Organism: Peromyscus maniculatus bairdii; assembly: GCF_049852395.1. Classification (NCBI taxonomy): domain Eukaryota; kingdom Metazoa; phylum Chordata; class Mammalia; order Rodentia; family Cricetidae; genus Peromyscus; species Peromyscus maniculatus. The sequence goes on along the minus strand of NC_134870.1, from coordinate 73,572,184 downwards.
TGAATAGTGACAATGAGTAAACGGGAACTGTCAATCATACCCCAGGCACGAACAGAACAGAATCAAAGATGGCAACTTTCTAATGTTAGCATTTCCCCCAATCAGTACTTCATGGTGTCTGGTAATTTCATCTTCCCATTGAGGATCACATGGACCTGCCATCATGATCCCTGTAACACCTTGGGAAGAATGAGAAAGGTTTATGCTATAAGAGCGGTATTATCAACTACTGTGTATACATGTGTGTCTTCCTGTGTGTGCATAGGTGCTCATGTGAGCACATATGAATGGTAAGTAGAAGACAAGCCCAGCTGTTGTTCACAGTCTTCCTTGGCTTTTGTAAGACAGGGTCTCTCCCAGGCCTGGAGCTCACCAAATAGGCTAGGCTGGGTAGCCAGTGAGTCCCAGGCACTTCTTATCTCTGCCTCTCAAGCACATGGCATCATGCCTGTCTTTGTTTTACCCGTGTTCTTGGGATGGAACTCAAGTTCTTGGGCTTTAAAGAGAATTGTTTTACGGACTGAGACAGCCAGCCCTCTGAAAAGTTTACAACTTTAACGACAAATGATTTGCGTAGATGTAGTCGATATATCATGCTTATTTGGCGGTTTGTGTTTTCACTCCATTTTCTGAATCTGTGAGCTAATCAGACTGGGAGCTGGACAGAGCACACTGATGTTCCTATATTTCCTAGACCTTTCTACCATGCAATTTAAAATGATGTTTATTTAGCCAGTCAAAGAATTCTTTTTGCTACATTTAGATAGTGCTGTATTTAAAATAGTATCTTAGTTCTGGAATTATTGATGTTGGCCTGCTAAAATACAGACTTTTTTCAGTTCATTAGTTCAAAAAAATAATTAAACAAACAAACCTGTGATTGTTTATCTTGACAGGTCAAAGGGCCTGATTAAAATACAGTTAAATTCATTTATTACAGGCCATGGGAATATGACCTCAAACTGATGAAAAACACTGAAGGAAATCTTGGCACAGTTCCAGGTTAACCTCTCATGATAAGGAGGTACCATCCCCACAGAGCTGACATTTGATCTTTCGAATATTTGGAGAAGGATGGATAAACTCTAGTAAACCTACCTGCTTTCCCATCACTGAGTTACAGAGAAGATAACACACATCTGGAGCAGGTGTGCTTGGGTCCCAGGGGACTTCCTATTGTAGAGAACATTCCTTACTGCATTTCTTGCATGGTTGCTCTGGAAGGATGACATGGAAATGATCAGAACCTCCATGTTGGAGGCTGTATCTCTCTGTAAACAGAGCTAAAATAGTTTAGAACAAATGAGAGGAGTCACACCATTTAAAAAAATGACCTAAAATTTGAAAATAACCTTTAACATTGTCTTAGGAAAAGTTATTGAAGAACACCAAAGTAAATGGAATATATTAAAACCAAAATAGTGATGATGTCATGGGCTTAGTTGAAAGCATCCTTCATGAGATGTGGAGAAATGGAAATGAAGAGATTCCTTTCCAGGTCTCTGGTCCTAGCACACTTGAGTAATAGCACACATATTCTTATTATACCTGTGTGAGAGCTCCCACGTGCCCTGAACACTGGAGAGATGCTCATGATTCCTCCCACATTTGTGAGAACGTGTTTAGGCATTCTAAATGATATTAACAACACAGAGTGTTGGGTGGTTTAGAATGATTAAGCTTTACTTCATCTTCAAAAAATCCACGCACAGGGACTGAAGAGGTGACTCGGTGGTTAAGAAAGCATGATACTCTTGCAGAGGACCCAAGTTCAATTCCCAGCATATATGTCAAGTAGCTCCCAGCTGACTACAACTCCAGCTCCAGAGGATACCAACTCCCTCTACAGGCCTCCATGAGCACCTGTGTTCATGTGCGTCCAGCCACACTTAGTCATACAAATAATTCAAAGTAAAAAGTTTTAAAAAGTTTTTAAAGGATCCACCCATAATTATACATTTTTGTGGGCTACCACATGATAATTCCATACATATACTCAACTTATAATGTTCAAATTGGTGGTTCAATTTTCTAGTTTCATGAACTCTTATCATTTCTCTGTGTTGAAGACCCTGGGACTCTTCCAGTTTGTTATGGAATGAATTGCTGTGAGCCCCGATGCATCCTTGTGCAATAAGACAGAATCACCATTCCCTGACTGCTTGCCCTTTTCACCTGCTAGAAATAACTAGTCTACTCTGTCTCTATAAAATCTAGTCCGCTGGATTCTACCTCTGTGTGAGAACATGCAATAGTTAGTTTTCTGTGCCTGGCTCGCCTCTCTTGATATAACGTCCTCCATTCCTGTCTATTATCTCAAAATGACAGGATTTCATTCCTTTATACAGGTGGATAATATTCCACTGTGTATATACATCACATTTCTTTTACCATCTATTCATTTGCCAGTACATTATCTCAGTTGAGGCCATTATAATGGCTAGAAAAAAATACCCACAAAAATCACAAAGCTGACAGAGATTTAGAGAAAGGGCAACTTCTACAGGCAGACATATAAGCTAGTCGAGCCATTAGGAAGAGCAGTAGGGGGGTTCCTCAAAGCTAAAGTCAGAGGTGCAGTCAGGTCCCGCAATCCTCCTCCTGGACAGGTATGTAAAGGGCATAAAACCAGCCTATGAGCGACAGCTGCAACCATGTTTATCCCTGCACTGTCCTAAGCAATTAAACTGCAAAAGCTCTAAACCAACTCGGCGATGGCAGAGAGACATCCATGCAAGGCATTGAGATTAGAATACGAAGAAAACGTCGAGTGCCAGATCTTTGACTGGCGTGTCGCCAGATGTTCCAGAATCTTCCTCGCGAGAGTTTTACATCCTATCACAGTGCTGAACTGTGGTGGGTCAGCTCTGAGAAGTTCGGGGATGAGCAGGGCTTTTGCTCCCCAGCTGTGCTGTTGGTATTCTACATGAACTGAGGTTCCCGTCAGCCTCAGGGGCCCTCCTGTCAGTCAGGCAGGGAGACCCCACATTCAACTGCTGTCTCATGTGCCACACTGACACTGAAGACCGCGGAGATATTTATTGCCATATATAATGGAACACTCATTGTTTCGTTGAAGGAACAACGTAACAATTATCTCGAAATCAGTGCCAACCTCCAATTCTGGGATCTTCAGTTGACTTTGGAGCAGTGAGTCACATTAACTCTCCTGCAGTCTCAGAAATTATTAAATGGGTGAATCAGGGCCACGCTGCTCCCATGCATGCAGGGTATTCTAAAATAAAACAACTCAAAATGACTCACAGTTAAGACCTAAAGTCATAATTAAGTTAACTAATAAGGCCACAGCATTATGATGATAGAGTAAATATAGAAACCCGACTAAAGAGCCCACGAAAATAATCAGCAGGAATTTATAAAAATGGTGGGGATTGAAAAGCCTTGTACAGCAGAGGCAATAGATGGCGAAGATAACGAGGCCGTGCGCGGTGGCTTTATCCCATGAGTGGTTCCGGAACTTCAGCAGGTGCTATTAAAGTGAACAAGGAAATTAGCATAAACAGAGCTAAGAAAAGATGAGCTAGCCCCAAATTACCAAATTGACCATAAATGAAGTATGGAGGCGGGAAGACGAGTCCTGAGAGAGAAACATTTCAACGCTGATGTTCAACTGTCAAAGAGTTTAAGTCACTTTCAATTGCACAGGGCTCAGCAGCTGCTTTGGGGAGCTAATTTTGCCGTTTGCTTCTGATACAAGAAATGACGCCACATCTCGGAGGAAGAGGGAGCCTGGTGGAGCAACGGCATGCCATGGCGTCTCATTCGTCTGCTCACCAGAGGGACGGGGGTAATTGCACAGACCCCAGTCATAGAAATTACGATAAAGGTTTTTCTATCGACTAATATGGAATCCATAAATGAAAAAAAATGCAACCAGCATCAACCATTCCACTAGAGCCACGTGATAATTATAGATAGTTGGAGGCCCAAGCCTTCAGGTCTGAGGTGACACAGGCTCACATGAGGAGCTGTCTTTGCTGAGGAGACTCTCCACGGCCAGAGGCCCTATCTTCACAGCAGCACCCTTCCCATAGTCCTCTGGGTCTGCAAGAAACAAGAGTGGGTGGAAGAAATGTTTGATGAGTTGCCTCTAAACAAATGAGTAGTTAAGAATTTAATTCTGAGTGTGCATTCAGAGGGAAACACAATCTCTTAATAAACACCCGATATTACAGAAGTGATCCCCTACAAGGGAGACTGCTAACTTAGACGTCCAGGTGAGCACGCATGCTTCTGGTATGTGAACTATTGATCAGCTCTTGGTGGAGCAAGGTGAAGCCATGTTTGATGGATGCAGTCAGGGCTAATGTAGCTACGGAGAACGCCGACCTCCTCAAATACATAGACAAATGCTTTGTAGCCTGCCGAGGGTCATCACCATTTTGAAGTCAAGTAGGCCAGTTAATTAATATAACATATTGTATATACAAATACCAATTATGGTATTTTATCCCAAATTTCACACAGAGATTCTTTAAATAAACAATAATAATAACAACAAAAGCAGCCTTCAGTATTTCTTTTCTTTCTTTCTTTTTTTTTTTTTTTTTTTTTTTTTGTTTTTCAAGACAGGGGTTCTTTGTGTAGTTTTGGTACCTGTCCTGGATCTCGCTCTGTAGACCAGGCTGGCCTCAAACTCACAGAGATCCACCTGGCTCTGCCTCCCAAGTGCTGGGATTAAAGGTGTGTACTACCGCTGCCCAGCACCTTCAGTATTTCTTATGAAACTCATGGACCCTTATCTTACTTGAAGAACCCTAAACTAATCTACTTCTTAGAAATGCAATCTCTTATCTGTAAGACAAGACAAAGTAGGTGTAACAATTCATACACACACCAACATGCGCACACATGTGCACACACACTCACACACTCTCTGTCTCACACATTCACATTCCCACACTCCCCACCCCACATGACACAGATCAGTTGCCCTTGTGTTGTACTGAAAATATATTTTGAGACCTATCTTGGTTCTCCCAAAGTATTTGTTCAACATATTATTATTCTGGGACTTTCAGGTATTGGCAAAGACATGATCTTCTGGAAGGTCGAGGTAGTCAGTGTGGGGAGAGACCTGAGGGAGACAGGGTGAGCTGTGAAGCGGAAGCAGTAAGGGAGGCATTCTTTCAGATAAACTGAAGTCCTGGTAGCTGGGAAAGAATGTGTTGTTACAGGAGGACTTCCGCAGGGAGCCGGAGGGCCAGTGGGTTCCTGTGACTGGAGCCCAAAGTGACCACGCCGGGCAAGACAGTGAGAACAGAAGGTGGAGGTCACAGAAGGAACACTAGCATGGGGAGTCTGGAGAGAGACAGTATGAAGACGTTACCTGGGAATCTAGGTTTCCTTTGGGGGCCTTAATATTTTTAATACAAGAATTTGGAAACAGAAGGAAGCCCAAAGACAAACAGCAGGGCAGATAAACTATAAATCATTTGGAACAAAAGATTCAGGAAGATGCAGAAGAAAAAGAGAAAGTCGTGCCTCTTGCTGTGGAAGGTGACAAGGAGCTACTTGGCGGAGGAGAGGGCCTTTGGAGAAAGAACGGATAAGCCCAGCCTGTTGTGGAAAGCATGCTCGGCCTTTGATCAGTGTCCGAGAACTGGGAGAGAGAGAAAAAGGAGACACACTTACTACTGAACCACAGGTCTGAGCGAGAAGGCCTATGAATCTATGCTCTTGTATTCCAGGACAAAGACTGCACCAGGGAGATGCAGGACTAGGAAAAGGAAAAGACACTCCTCGGGATCAAAGGGTCCAGGGAGCCGAGAAAGGAGCCTGGAAAGACACTTTGGGGCATAGACAGCAAGCACTCGCCTCTCCCATTTGTATGTGAACTCACCCCACTGGGAGCACAGCCGCACACACCATCGCACCGGGCATTTTACGTGGTTTCTGGAGCTGGAACTCACGTCTTCGTGCATGTGTAAGGGACTTCACTGGGTGACCTAGCTCCCAAACCCCACCTTGAATTAGAAAACCACACCTTTAGGACTTGTTTCTTCTGCTGTGTGTGAATGTTTTGCCTGCATGTATATATGTGTATCCACACATGTGCCTGGTGCCGATGGAGGCCAGAAAAGGATATTGAATCCCCTTGAGCTAAACTTGTGGTTGTGAGTTGCCGTCTAGGTAATGGAAACTGAGTCTGGATGCCCTGTAAGGGCATACCCACTCCTGTGCTCTCAGGCGCTGGATCATCTCTCCAGTCCTTAATTTTTTTAAGGATACATCCGTAAGTCAACACTGGGAGTAATGAGAGCAAAGCCAAAGGTCATTTCGTCCAAGAGAAGAGAGAAAAAGAGAAACACACACACACACACACACACACACACACACACCCAGATGTTGAAACAGAGAGATTAGAGACAGACTCCTGTCAACTTTTTAAGTATATCAGCTGTGAGCAGGTTCCATCAGACCAACCACAGTCTGACATCAAACAATAAAGCCAATAACTACATGTATAAAATGAAACTCACTATAAAGACCCAGTTCAGCTTGGCAGAAGTGCTGGACTGTTATTCATATCTGGCAAAGGACAGCCGTGAGCGAGGACTGATCCCAGGGGCAAGGGAGACATTGTGTCATGGAGAAGTCAGTTGTTTGACACAGAAGAGGAACATCCAGGTCAAGCAGCAGGCACGTGGGACCAGGAGCCCCTCCCTGCCTATGCCTCCCCCAAGCTGCTCCTTGCCCTTAGGGACAGCTTTTCTGCCTGTGTACTTGGCACTGGCTTCTGTAGCTCTGTGTCTGAAATTTTAATTTAGCTTGATCTGCTTCTTAACTTGAGTAGAATAATTATGTGTGTATTTTTGTGTGACTTCATTATTTTGCAAATTATACATACATTCTTATGGTTATTAGATGTAGCTCTGGGTAGGTCTTTCTAGAAGATTGACTCCATGCTTCTGTACTGTCCCATGGATTTTAACTTTTGCTTATAAACAAATATATCTCCACAGCAGATTTAAAACTAAGACTATCCAAGAATAAAAATGCAAGCATACATTTCTATGAATGGAAGTAGACAGACACGTGTGCTCATACACACTCACCCCTCCCCCATTTACACATGCATCTGTGCCCCCATCCCCACCCCCCATCACCAGGCCTCACCTCTGGCATTCTTAGAGCTCTCTTCTTATATGAACCAGCACACTGCCTGTCGCCAGCTACCACATTCTTTCTGTTCCAGGAGGGTATAATGAGAATCCTTGTGGCTCCAGTGTCCTCACGCGGTTGTGTGAGCCATGCTATGAAAATGAAAGCCGAGCATCCGCGAGGCCATCACACTGAGGCCATCACACTGGGGCCTGGTCTCATTTTCTGAGTCTCCCCCCAGTCATCACCTTTTTGAAATTATTTCCTCTTAAGCCTTTTGGGTTGGGCTATGTCCCTAGCATGGATTATTGGATTAAATGTATTCATGTAACATACAATAATAAGACTTTTTTTTTTATTTTGAACGTTTCGCCACTAAGAAATGATCATTGTTGGGAGAAATGAGTGTTTAGTTTGATTTGAACTGCACGGCATGTATCCTTGTATCAAAACACCACATGGCTCCCATTGTCATGGTCATGTTTCTGTAACATTTAAAGGAATAATCTTTTGTCAAAAGCAATGAATCCATACAGTGGAAGCATTTTTATTCATGAAGGCTTTCAGTGAAAAGGGAGCATTCTCTATATGTGACCCCAAAGCATTTATGGTATGTCATGAAAAAGGAATGCCTCAACGTGTCCATGTAGACGGGACTGGTACAAGGACAGATTAATAAGGGAGGCACCAGTTCTGCCTCCCCCTAGGTCTTTGAAAGGAGTGGCCACCAGAGGGCGCCAGACCCCAGGTTTGTGTGGAGGAGTCTTACAGGCTGGGGGTAATTGACACTTCTCATTATTACCAGTGAGGCAGATAGGCATGTATTAAAAGCCAGAAATCATCTGGATTCTGTAGCCCGTTTAAATTCTTGAATAGAGGCCATTAAACAGTAGCTTTAATTTTATTAGATGATATTAAATTTATAAGAGAAAAGTACATTTGTAGATGTAAGGTCTTTTGTGTGTATATGTATGTACTGTCTAGATACATATACTATTCTTTTATGAGAAAGAGCCTGAAAGCCTGATATTTCCCCAGAAACCAGGTGTGTGGGTTTGCGTGCATGTGTGTGTGTGTGTGTGTGTGTGTGTGTGTGTGTGTGTGTCTGTGTGTGTTTGTGTGTGTATGTTTGTGTGTGTGTGTGAGTGTGCCTGTCTGTATTTGTATTTGTATTTGGATGTGTGTGTGTGTGTGCTTGTGCGCTCATTTGTGTGTGTTGGAAGGTTTGAGAATGTTGTTTTCCCACCTTTGAATCCCCTAGATACAAATGGAGTTGGAAACAGGAGGTGCCAGCCTAATGCAGCGGGCAGGTCTACCTGGCAATCAGTGCACAAATAACTCTGCGAGAAGCCGCAGGCCGGACGGGCTGTGCATTCTAGTGCCCAGTGTGTGGCGGCTAACCACTCCACAGCAGGTCTGCAAGCAGGAAGCGGGAGGCTGCCGAATGCTCACTTCATTTTCTCAGTGGTGAGGTGCAGAGTTATTATTTACCATGTATTGCTGGTGTTCCTGCAATTATCAAGCTCTGTGAAAAAATGCACCGCACAGTGGCCCCACGACATCACCCTGAGTGTGGCCTAGAAAGCAAACTGCTGCCCAGATGTTCTCCGCACAGTGATGGCGTGCGGCATGCATCATCCATCTCTGAGCATCGGCAAGTGAACTGGCAGAAAGCACAGAAGGAACAGCCGTGGTGCCGAGGCCGCCCGCAGCCACACAGACCACAGCAAAACTCCAAGGTGCTGTGGGTAGGAAGCCAGACAGAGAAACGGGCAGGCACTTTTTTTAGTTTCAGTTTTCTTTTTGTTTTGCTGTATTTTGTTGTTTTGAGCCAAGGACTCAGGTTGCCCTAGAATTTAGTCCAGGAAGACCCTTGAACTCCTGATCTTTCGGCCTCCAATTCCAAAATGTTGGGAATACAGGCATGGGATCCACATACAACCTTCAAATTTTTATTTTATGTAATTTTCCTCCCAGGGATTGTAACCAGCACCTTATCTGTTGTTAAATGTCTATTATGTCACTTAGATGCACCCATGCCACCGAAAGGTATTTTAAAGAATATTGTTCATCCCTAAACGTATTTTAAAAGCACACTGTTGCTCTCACGCAAAGCTTTTATAAGTTATTGCAAAAGATTCAGAGAATAAGGCAAAAAAAAAAAAAAAAAAAAAAAAAAAGCAGACAGACACCCAGAGCTGGTGCAGCACTCACAGATAAAGCTGCTCATGTATAGACTGGATTTCACTGTGCTAGATTTTGATATTTTAAGTTGGCCTTTGATACTTAACTATACCGATGATGTTTTTCAGAGTGAAGGGACACCTTTAGGAAAAATGCTCACCCCTGAACCAGACACCATGGAGGCAAAGAAGTGTGAGGTGGAGGTATCTGAAGCCTGTCCAGTCATGTGAGCACCAGGCTCACCTGCTGGAAGATGCTGAGCCTAAACAGCTGCATTCCAGAGAGAGACATTACAAACACAGTATTTTCAAATGAACACAAACACAGCTTGTATGGAGTCCACACATGGCATGGCACCCAAGGGTGACTGTTCCCACCAGCATCCAGGCCCCTACTTCTTTTGGAAAACACGGGGTAAGTTGCAGACTTAACCTTACACAACTATCTCATAAATGAAATCTATGTCATAATTCTTTTCCTCAAAATTAGAGCCTGGGGACAAAGTCTCCCGATGAACTCCAGGCTGCGAGGCTGCCCATATGGCATCGCGGTGGCGAGAGACGATTTGTGGTTACAGGGTGCATTATTAATTATGCCAGGGGTTCCTCTGGGACATATTCCTTGTGATTTACATGGATCCAATAAAGAATTTCAAACAAGGTCATCCTACGAAAATGTGAACAGCTTGGTGGGATGGTGGCCTTAGTGGCTGGCTCCCTTTCCCCTCTGGAAATGGACCTTGGGTACACGAGAAAGACCTGTGAAAGCCAGGAGAAGGAGAAGAAGCAACGAGACTCTAGAAGAATGTACAAAGGGAGAGTTAAGGTCCACTCTGGGGCACAGAGTGTCCTCCAAGTCCTCGTCTACCTAGAAGCCCCAACCGTGATGTCCTTTGGTGTTACTATCCTCTCTAGGTTAACAAGAGGTCTTACTGGACAAGGGAAGACTCTAATTTTGATGGTTGGAGTCCTTATAAAGGGACACAAAGACACAGTCACCAAGAAAACCAATATGGCTCAGTGGGATACCCTGATGATATTTGGGTGGCCCTCATACCCACCATGCCCTGGTCTGTCCATCCCTGGTCAGGGACCCATGTGTACATGTGCACAGACTGAGCATTCAGCTTCATGGGGTTCATAACATGAGCATAGCCTGTGATACTCCCTTTAAACTGCCCTGGGACACCTATGTTGTGGGATACATTGTGTACCCTAATAAAGCTTGCCTGAGGATCAGAGGACAGAGCCAGACACTAGATTAGACATAGGGCCATGTAGCTAGAGTTTTCCTGCCTTGCCCACAGTCAGGACAAATCTCTGTCACCCGCCAGTCCCACAGCCGCTCAGACCCAACCAAGCAAACACAGAGACTTATATTGCTTACAAACTGTATGGCCGTGGCAGGCCTCCTGTTAACTGTTCCTATATCTTAAAGTAACGCATTTCTACAAATCTATACCTTGCCACGCGGCTCGTGGCTTACCAGCATCTTCACATGCTGCTTGTCCTGGCAGTGGCTGGCAGTGTCTCCTTCTGCCTTCCTGTTCTTTTATTTCTCCTCTCTGTTAGTCCCGCCTATACTTCCTGCCTAGCCACGACCAATCAGGTTTTATTTATTGACCAATCAGAGCAACTTGACATACAGACCATCCCCCAGTACAGCCAAGTGCAGACCATCTCAGACACCTGCACTCAGGCCCATGGTCCTAATCATCCTCTATGCAAACCTGCTGGGTAACGCCACAAGGAACCCAAGAAGGGCTCCCACAGGACATACATTAACATCCCACAGCAGGGCCAGGCAGTGGTAGCTCACTTGAGATCTCATGCCATTGCTTGGGAAGCACACATGCCTTTAATCCCAGGAAGTGATATGGCAGGGCAGAGAAAGGTCTATAAGGTGTGAGGAAACAGGAACTCACTCTGCTTAGGCAGAGCATTTTGTAGAGGTAAGAACTAGTGGCTGGCTGTTCTGCTTTTCTGATCTCTCAGCTTTCACCCTGATATCTGGCTCTGGATTTTTTATTAAAGACCATCTAAGGTTCGAACAACATAGGTGGACTTTCAGATTGGCTAGGCACTGGTGCTCAGGGGCACCGGGCACACTCTCCTGTTGGAGACACCTGCTAACTCTCACAGCATGTCTGTGTGATTCCTGGTTTTCCTATCTCAAGAGGGCTGCAAGTGGAGACAGACAAGTGTTCCTCTGCAGGTTCCTTAAGGGACCTTTGGGTTGAAGCTAAGTGAGAATCCAAACCAGAGTGTGAATGAGCGCCGAATGCCACCTTAGACAAGGCAGAGGAGCCCGTGACACCAGTGACAAGGACGGGGTGTGACCCGGACTCCCCTCCTTTGGCATTTACAGTGCCTTTTCAGAGAAACCAAGCACACAGGTAACCATTTTCCCTCTGTCACCTCTATTCTTAAACTCTGGGCTGGACATTTTTAAAATGCATGAAGCAGGGGCAGGCGGGTCTCGGTGCGTTCGAGGCCAGCCTGGGCTACAGAGCAAGATCCAGGACAGGCTCCAAAGCTACACAGAGGAATCCTGTCTTGAAAAACAAAACAAAACAAAACAAAACAAAAATAAAAAAACGAAAGGCAACATTAATCAAATTAATTAATTGTAAAAAGGTAAAACTCTCCTGACCAAGAAACGCACCCACCTCCACTCCAGTACTGGATGTCCTCTCCTCCAAAGCCTCTCCATCCATCTTGCTCCCAAACAGGCTATTTTGTCACTCTCTTCCATATGTAGTGTCGTGAACGTCAGTGCCATCTCCTTTACTTGGTCCAACCTTCTCCAATTGGAACAGGGGTGCAAGACTATCAAAGGGTGCAATGTGGAAGACGTCGGTAGGATGGAGCTGGATTCAAAATACGCTGAGGATGTTCACTGCACACATAAGACGTTCTCTGGTGTTGAGGCAATCTTCCCCAAAGCGTGATTGAAGCTCATGTCCTTTTTAGTTACAGGGGAAGCAGGCGGGTCTCTATGACAGCTGCCACGATAGGTGATGCGGGACCAATCAGAAAGCCCCTGACTGCACACGTGACATGAATACCTCCCATGCACTCACCCTACTGCAGACAAAGCCTGGGAGGTCTCCGAGGGAGCCCAACCTTAGCCTTCCAGGCTTTCCAGCACTCTGAACACTGCCCCAGGGTGTTAGCTCATTCCGGCAGCCTGGATGGTCAACGAGGTTGATCTGCCGTGAGCGTTGCATGGGCGGCTATTTCAAATCAGTCGTTGAACGTTTGTTTTTTTTTTAAAACAAAGATTTCTATTCATTGAGAATTTCATATTTATTCTACCTTCTCCCCATAAGTCTTCCCAGCTCCATCTCCACCTTCCTGTCCTCACAACTGTGTGTCTTTTTTTAAAAAAAATGCAGTAACTCATGAAGTTTAATTTGCACTGTCCAGACATAGGTGTGGGCAATCCACAGGAACATGGTCGACTTGCTAGTGAAAGGACTGGATGGCCAGGCCAGGGCCCTGAGAGGCTCCCCTAGCAGCCCTGGCATGGACCAGGCCTTAGTTTTGGTTCACTAGACCTGGCTGGAGCTGAGCAAGCAATCTCAGAAAAACCACAGCTTAGGGGCAACCAATCAACAGGTGCCCCCCAGCCTCCTGCCAGCTCAGCAGGCATCCCCAAGCCCCCTCTGCTGGCTCAGAAGCACCCCCTCCAAGCCCCTTCTGCTGGCTCAGCAGATGTCCCCTAGACTTCTGATAGCTAAAAATAGCTTTCCCTACCCTCTCCCACCACCACCACCACCACCACCACCACCACCACCACCACCACCACCATCACCACCATCAATGGGCCCCCAACCACTATAGCCTCCCACCAATCAACTCCCAGACTAATCTTTCCTCCACCAATCAGCACCAGATTAATCCCTCCTCTCTGGAATTCCCCTAACTCTGCTTAAAAGGAGCTTGCGACCCCCCTTTTGGGTTTGCTATTTGTCACCCCATTATGCTGCAAATAAACGCTCTTGCTAAATTGCATATGTGACTGTTGGTCTTTCTTAGGGGCTTCTCTCTCTTAGGGACCCTAACAACTAGAAACCACACTCATAAAGAAAAATGATTCTCCTTCCCCAGAAGCCATCAATTGCCCATAGTTCCTCAGTAGGGGTGGGGGCTCAGGAAACCCTCCCCACTTCTTCCTGGAATGTCCACTGGCTTGATCATGTGCAGGTCTTGTGCAGACAACCACAGGGGCTGTGAGTTCGTGGGTGCGGCCATGCAGCCTTCCTGTCATGCCCAGAAGACACTGTTTTGCTCTGGTCCTCTACCACCTCTGGCCCTTACAAGCTTTCCCTATCAAAGGTAAGAGCAGAGTGCAAATGCTTTATGGACAAAGCTCTTTGGAGGTGGTGTGGTGATATCAGAGGAAACCTTATCAGTGTTTGCAGATAGAGACCTTGACGCATTCACCCACCTGTCACTCAACTCAATCACCTATTATGGGAAGAAGCTGTTAGAGTTGTTGCCCATATTATCAAGGTATCCCAACACTAAGTAGATTGCTGGCTCCAGCCCACAGAAAATAATAAAGCTGCATTGCCTACATGGCCACAGGCAAGAAGGACCCCAGGCAGCCTGGCTCCCAGCTTTCTGGGAGCGGCCAGCACTTGATTTGCAGGCTAAGGCTTCAGTGGAACACGTTTTAATGAGCCCACATTGTAATACCATGTTTTAAGTGGTAGCTTTTAACTCTTCACAATTATGTCCACTAATTGGAAGCATATGATCAGGCTGGTTGTCTCCCAGCTATAAATCATAACACATATTCATAGTTGCATGAGTTTTACTTCTGTGAAGCAATCCTTATGCAAACAGTAATATTTGGTATGTCATTAGCGTATAGAGGCAATTAATTCTCAACATGATCAATGGCGAGAATGTCCTTTCCCTCCATATCTGGTTTATTTATGTGTTCCCATTAATTATGCCTAATTTTCTGTTGGCACTTCTCTTCCTAATGTAATTCAATTTAAGCATATCTTTCTGGAGACTTATTAATAGCTAGGGTCATTTATATTGTGTAGCACAAATATTTTATAATCCACTAATCTTGACAAAAAGGCAATGGCTTCCTAATAAAAAATGTATGAGGAGTAATGGTCCCCTATTAATAACTTATTAGGTCAGATCACACAGTTTGAAGTGTCTATTACACTTTAATTTTATCAGATTTCTTCCTTTGGAATTCACCATGCTCATCTTATCTTTTGATTGCGGTTAGTTTTAGCTGTACTCCTGCCCCAGCGACCCAGGTGATGATCCCTGACTCTGCCCATGCAGTGGAAGGTAAAGGTTTCAGACTTGGGCCCCAGAATTTCCTTAGAGAAAAGAGAAGCCTTCTGTTCGCTTTACAATGCTCATCTTCGCTTACCAGGAGGCTGGTCATTGATCGATGCAGCCTTTCAACAATGGACTCCTTCCCCAGAAAACACACACACACACACATACACACACACACACACACACACACACACACACACACACACACACACACACACGAGAGAGAGAGAGAGAGAGAGAGAGAGAGAGAGAGAGAGAGAGAGAGAGAGAGAGAGAGAGATTATTCCAAGAGATTTGTAGAAATCCCAGAATGGATCTGTGGAATTCACAGGAGTCTGAGCAACAGAATTTATGACCCGAGGTTAAAATCTACTGTCTGTGCGTTCTGCGTTCTGTCTGTGCATCCTGGTTAATAATGAGAGCCAGGGAAACTCCATTTTCTAAAATTGCTGTGCCATGGCCAGAGTTGAAGTAACCAAATCACTAGACTTACCTTTTCAAATTATTTAACCTAAGGCTATGGTGATGTCTTAGTGGTTAAGCACTTGTTGCGGTGTAGGGACTAGAGTTTGGAACCACAAAGTCCACATGAATGCTGAGTAGGCACTGTGGTCCACCTGTAATTCCATATAGGTTGAGCTAGGAAATTCCTATTATTCTAGAGAATAAGATGAGCCACATCTGTTAGCTTAGGGTTTGATTGAGAGACCCTGACTCTATGAATAAGGTGGAAGAGAGATTAAGGATGAGTTCCAACTTAGGCTTCCATATGCATGCACACCCATGTACATGTATGTGCAAAAGAATACACATGTGCCCATAAGCAAAACAGCATGCATACACTTACTCACACCACACATATATGCAAATAAAAATTAAAGAAGAAATAATTCTTTAATGTAGACATAATATATTTCCATCAGCTGATCTGGTGTGGATAAAGCAGAGCCCTTGCCTACTGGTGATATTAGATCTAGAGAAAGACAAGATGTATTCAGGGACAGTGATGGACATTTTAGATACATGTTAAAAGTTCTTCCTGTTGCCTGGCAGTGGTGGTACACACCTTTAATCCCAGCACTTGGGAGGCAGAGGCAGGCAGATCTCTGTGAGTTCGAGGCTAGCCTGGGCTATAGAGTGAGTTCCAGGAAAGGTGCAAGGCTACACAGAGAAACTCTGTCTGGAAAAACCAAAAAAAAAAAAATTGTTTCTGTATTTTGGTGAGGGAATTGAGTTGAGTTATTCCAAAGTCCCTTTCAAATGTAGTGTTGTGTGACTGTGAGTCTGATAGAAATGTGTGAATGTATACGTCTTAGTTAGAGTTTTTATTGCTGTGAAGAGACACCATGATCACGGCAACTCTTATAAAGAAAACGTTTAACTGGGGTGGCTCATTTACAGTTTCAGAAGTTCAGTCCCTCATCATCATGGTGCAGAGCATGGTGGCATGCAGGCAGACGTGGTGCTGGTGCCGAGAGTGCTACATCTTGCAGGCAAAAGGAAGTTGACTGACTGTCACATGGAGGGAAGCTTGAAAAAAAAAAAAGATCTCAAAATCCACCCCCACAGTGACACATTTCTTCCAACAGGAAGGCCACACCTAATAGTGACACTCCTTTTTGGGGGGTCATTTTCGTTCAAACCACAACAGTATAAAAGCAAAGCAAAACACTACAACTTTCCCATACCTGTCTGTAGGTCATAGAGACTGATTGTGAAGAATGGCTGGCGGAGTAACCCAAGGAGGATGGAGCCAGGGGAAATGAGATGAGTGACCTGTGCTGACCACCTTGATCCCTAACCACCTTGATCCCCACAATGTTTCCAGTTTTCCATGTAAGGACTGTTCAGACTGTGGCTAACAAGCCTAGAGGGCTACTTATTGCAGTGTGACGCCTACACCAACTTATTATCTGGTAGATAACATGTAGACTACATTACCTCTTTCACAGTGCAGTTCTTTCCTGCAGGCAAACTAAGAATTTCTGTTTTTATTTTTTTTCTAAATTTTTATTACATCTCATTATTTATTTATTTATTTATTTATTTAATTATTTCTTGTGTGCGTGTGTGTACACACAAGTACACACATACCATGTTGAACACTTAGAGACGAGAGGACAACTTGTGGGAGTCAGTCCTCTCCTTCACCATGCAGTCTCAGGGACTTGAGCTCAGGTCACCAGCCTTAGTGCCCAGAAGCTTTTCTCACTGAGATAACTCACTGGCCCCAAGAACAGACTTGAAGATAGGTGGACCGTATTCGTAGCAACTTACGCTGGCTTGGAAACTGTGTGAGAAAAGCTGAAAGAGAATGCTGTGACGGTTAGGCTTCACTGTCTACTCAGCTGGATTTAGAACCTCCTAGAAGACACCCCTCCAGACATGCTGGTTTCCAGAGAGGATTAGACATACTAGGGAGCCATTCCACATGCTGAGGCCTAAACTATAGGCCAGGGGGAAGAGGAGAACCAGCCAACAGCCTGCTTCCCAGTTCTCTGATTCCTGTTCCGCTGAGATGTGAGCATGCCTCTCCATGTCCCTCTCAAATTGGGAGCCAAAAATCATTCCATTCTCCTTTAAACTGCTTGTTGTCAGGTGTTTGGTTGTAAGAATAGGAAAGGGACAGAGTCAGGTCCAACATCACGTTCATCACCACATTTGTGCACACGATTAATATCTCTTTGCCAGGGCACTGCTAATTTGGAATATTACATGGGTCAAACTTCCATGAAAACAGACTCAGTTTATTCTACTATCACATTGGTTGGGTTTCAAAGAGAAGCCTTGGGCCAAACATTTACCCTAAAATTAATTTCTATATTCTTTAAAGATATTTTACTTTGGTTTATTTCTTTTGAAAATTTTAATATTCTATTTACTGTCTCCATTTTCATTATAAACATAGGCATCTGAGGCTGGAAATACAGTTCAGTGGTAGAATATTTGCCTACATGAGAAAGACCCTGGGTTCAATCTTTAGCATCACATTAAGTGAATTAGTGAGAAAACAAAAAGCAAGCATTGAATAATAAGTATTACGATGTCCTGAATAATTTATCGAGTTAAGTAAACTGGGTAGTATTCAGTAATATGATGGGAGTCTATTCAAGGCGTGTATATTACAATCAGTGTGCGTGTGTGTTTCTTTCCAGCATACTCAGGGAATCATCTTTCTAAGACTCTATCTCTTTAGATTTGGCCCACAGTTATCCACACTATTCATTCACTCAAAGAGTAAGAACTGTGGATCTAGGCCACACGATGGAGAGGAAGGGAAGCCAGGTAGGATCTCAGTCCCACGGAAGGGTTGGGACCCTACTCTGAGAGGCGCATCTGTCCCCTGTCGTCTTTCTGGTGACACCAACATGACTCAGATCAGTCCTTTTACCCTTGGAAATGGCTGTTTCTGTGCTCAACTTCAGATAGAGCACATCACATTCATAATTCATCTCAGGTCTGATCTCCTTGGTTGATATGATGACATCTTTTGTTGAATATAGAGCAATTAAGCAAAGGATAGCAACAATGCACACGTGAGAGCAGGCAGAGAGTCAGAAGATGAGCTACTGGCCATGGAGGGAGGGACAGGCTGATCAGCAGACTGCAGGATCTCCACACAGGGGGACAATTTACCAAGCAAAGGGACAGAGGACACGGAAGGACCAGCATACATGCTGGAGAAAGGGCAAGTAGGTTTGTTAACAGGAAGACAAGACAGAAGCATGAGATGCACAGAATTCTGACCTAAGAGATGATGTTCATTGTAACCTCTGAAGGTTTGTGGGGTGAGTTTTTGCCTGGCCATGCCTTGAAACAAAAGGGCATTTATCTCCACAATGCTCAAAAGATACTAGGACCAAGTGAAGTTGTTGATCCCATAACAAAGAGAGGGGTCTTTTTGTTGCTGTTTTTTTTTTTCTCTGTGTAGCTTTGGCACCTTTTCCTGGCACTCACTCTACAGAGTGCCCTGTAGGCACTCACTTGAACTCACAAAGATCCGCCTGCCTCTGCCTCAAGAGTGCGGGGATTAAAGGCGTGTACCAGCACCGCCCAGCCTGAGGGAGGGCCTTTTGAAAAGCTGAGTGTGGTTGGTCACAGTTCCATGGAAAGAAAATAGTGCTGGGAAAATACTATGAAGAAACAATTTGCTTGGAGGTCAGTAAGGGAGGAAGAGCATGGGAGAGAAACAATCCAATGGGGGTTCCAGAGTGGTGACGGAGGGAAAGTGAGAGACAGTGATGCCGGAAACGGGAGTCAGGATACTGCAAAAGAGAGGGAAAGGGGTGGGGAAAGACCATTGGAGGGGAGGGATAGAAAAGGAGGGGAGGAGAAGGGAGGAGAGGGAGGAGAGAGGGAGGGAGAAACCCCCCAGATCCAGTCACCAAGTCACCTAGTAGGTGTGCTCCACTGAGGAAGCATACCACATCCTGCACTGGAAAATGGTTGCAGTTGGGCCTCGATTGCTTCTCCTTCACTAGGAGGCTGGTTTAAATCTTCACAGTGAATAATTGACCCGAAAAGGGGGAGAGCTGTCAATAAACGAACTGTGAAGCATGCCATTGGTTGGAGAACTAAAGACAAAGAGCAGAAAGCAGGAGCAGTCAGTTAAGTAGACCCCAAGGGTCCTGGTTGGCTTTTGCCAGCTCAGCGCAAGCTCAAGTTATCCGGGAAGAGGAATCTCAACTGAGAAAATACCTGTGTCAGATTACCCGTTACCAAGTACGTGGAACATTTTTCTCGATTAAGATTGATGTGGAAGCCTAGGGCACTGTCAGCAGTACCACTCAAGGGCAGGTGGTCCTGGGGTGTATAAGAAAGCACACTGAGCAAGCCATGGAGAGCAAGCCATAGATGGCATTCCTCATGGACTTAGCTTCAGTTCCTGCCTCCAGTTTCTTGCCTTGAGTTCCTACCCTGACTTCCCTCAGCGATGGAGTATGACCTGAGAATCATCAGCTGAAATCAACCCTTCCCCCCCACCACACACACACACATTGCTTTTGGTCACAGTGTTTTATCACAGCAATAGAAACCCTAATTGAGACAGCAGGGAAAAAGAAGGGGCAAGTATAGAACCCAGTGTGGGGGGGGGAGGGGGAGGGACTGATGCTGATCTGCTGATCAGTTGAAAGCAGGAAGGCTGGGGACAAGGATGTTTAGCTGACCTTGTAGTTCCTGGGAATCTTTGGGAGGAAATTTTAGAAAAAGAACGAAAAGGCCAATCTAGATAGATAGAACTCAAGGGATCCTGGCTGGGAGTGTTAACAGAAATCCTCTGTTTTGTTTAAAAGAATAATGTGTTAGAAGAAGGAGTGTGATTGGCCAGTAGTAACAACCAGGAGGCAAGGAAATTTTTTTCTGTACTTTTCTCACAGCCTTGAAGATACGGAGCTTGAAAGTGGGTACCAAGTGAAACACGAAGAGCTGTGGATGGAGACGAGACTCTGACAGACAGCATAGGGAGCATGAGGAGAAGCCACACTAGGCTAGGTGTTGATGAACCTGTTCCCTGGGGAATAAAGGCAGTCATTATTGCAGTGTCCCATGGCAGTGCCTCTGAGAGCTGGCAGGAGGAGAAGGTGCTCCACTCCTTCCTGTGGAGTGAAGAGCTACTATGTACCAAGTGGAAGCCTTAGCTCTGGAAAGCTGGGCTTGCCTCTTGGCGTATTTTACAGAGGCAAATTGAAGGAGTGTAGTGCATGGTAACAGAGGCAGTGGACTGCGTGGCACACTGGGACTGGGGTCCGGAAAGAGGAGGAGGTAGTGTGTCTGGGACATTGATTGAGAATATGGGACAGAAGTCGAGTGGCCCCGAGTCTTGGACTTTATCTGTGATAACACTTGAGTAGTTGGTTACAGCATCTGATTGGTGAGGAATCTATTACTTGCATCAGGGACTTTTGGGCGTAGGGAGCACTTCTTTATCCTTTATCTCAGAAAGTCAAATGTAACTCTAAAGAGGCTAATGGGCTGGAGAAGTTGCTATGTTAGGTCATTTGAAACCCCAGTGAAAACAGTCCATTCATAAGAAGTCAATTAAAGGGGCACTGTTGGAGCCCAGTAGAGACTGGTGGATTCCATTAGGACCCCTCACATGGACCAGGCAAGATGGGGGTCTCGGGGCCTCACTGCCCAGGGTCTTTCTGACTACCAGCCTCCATGCATTCTGAACTGTGACTTGGGGTAGGCACAGACCAGTGTCACTGAGTCTCCTCAGAGCTCAGTGTGGCTGTGTGAAACCAGGAGGAAGGACCACCCCAGGTTCAGGCAGCATGGTTGAGCAAGCAGGTAAGGTAGCAGGGCCATTGCAAAGACCTCCCTACTTTTGGGATGTTCAGAGTGTAACAGCAGGACATAGCCCTCTGACAGCATTCATTGGTCACTGCAACCATAAGCTGTCCTCAACTCAGAGTCATGAAGGAGCAGGTGGGACATGAACCCGCTTTCCTGTCCGGATGGTGAAGTCAAGTCGCCAGGAGCATCTAATGCACAGGAAGGCTCTCGGCTGGCCGGCCTAGGAATTTGGTGAGAATTCACACAAGCATCTAAGAGTAGTTTGATTAACGTGAAAGGAATCGGAGTCCAAAA
Organism: Peromyscus maniculatus bairdii; assembly: GCF_049852395.1. NCBI lineage: Eukaryota > Metazoa > Chordata > Mammalia > Rodentia > Cricetidae > Peromyscus > Peromyscus maniculatus. Next base: position 73,550,966 of record NC_134870.1, on the reverse strand, counting down.
TAGCTAAGATGTCTAGCTCAGTCTCTCAGTTGTGGTCTGAAGAAAGAGGCATCTTCATCGTTTCAGACAGTAAGCATGCTGGAGGGGCAGCCAAGAACAGTCACGAAGGTTTTAGAACACCCACCGTTACTTCCAAAGGGAAACAGCTTGAATATGGAGAAACACATGCATCGGTTGTAGGGTCTTCCCAACAGACTTGGATCTGCTGACTGCATTATGGTACTTCAAGGATGAAGACATTTTTATTCAAACGCATAATCCTCAATCCTTGGCACTTGGTTCTTGTGTGCCCCCTGGTGCATTATCCCCACCCCCCACCCTACCCCACCCCACCCCACCCCACCCCACCCCACCCCACCCCCACCCCCGTCTAAGATCCAAATGCAGAAATATCTCCTCTCAGTTACTCTTCCTCTGGATTCTGGAGAGCAGGAATTTGGTCATTTTCCCATAATTTTCCATTAATGAAATTGTTTTATCAGATTAAGTTGTATGTGAAAATGTAATGGCTACTAAAGACTTTGGAGCTCACAACTATGCACATTTTATAATATAAAACAAAAGGTCAGAAAACAGACAGAAAACACATCTTTTCTTGACTGAGAGTTTTCCAAGGGGGCATGCCAGTCACCCACAGTGCATCCCTTGGGCATCCAGACTCCAGAGCCTAGGTCACTACACATTTTTTGTTTGTTTTGTTTGTTTTGTTTTAATGATTTTTTTTTAAACTAAATTTGAGCTTTTGTGAACATGTACAGGACTCCCACAAAACAGTTTTTACTATGACCTCTGCTCAGGCCTGGTGGAACCTACCCCTTTAAGGACATGACTCCTCCCCCTTGATCGCAGGAATATCAAATAGAATATACACCAATCTAGAGACCGCACAAGGCGGCACTCCCACGACACTGTAGGTGGAATAATAAATAACGGGTTTGGCTTTGGCGGCTTCAGCAGCTGTGGGGTGAGGCACTTGGCTTTCTGTTAAGTAGAGGCAGGGGTGTAAAAATAGACATCGGCATTTCTTGGAAGCTGAGGCATGTTGAAGTTTCACAAATTTAGAAGGTTCACTAAATGCTATCAATTAAAATCCCTGCCTCACTGTTGAATAAATTATTCACAATACTGCACAGGAGAGCAGGGCTTTACAAAATGTTTGTCGTGGGCAAATGTTGGAAATCGTAGTGTTCAAACTGATAAAGATTTTTAGAAAGAGTTTCACTTTGTGAGTGCTGAAGAAATAGTCACTCTGGTTCCATCACCAACCATCTTACGCAGAGAATGTCACTATTCTAAAAATGTATCCTTCCCTTGATGCACTTGCTAGCAATTTTTTACCACAGCCTCTTTTAGTATATACTCTAAAATAAAAAAAAAAATTAGCTAATTAAAAGGGACAGTGCCACACAGACACAATTATGCAAATAGCTACATATGCATGAGTAAATAAAACCATGGGCATCACTACATAAGTAAGTGAACATTCATCAACATTAATTACTTTTTAAAGCCCTCAAATTCTACTGAATATTAAAGTTGCTAATTTTTACTACTTCCAAACTCTCCTTATGAATCCAGGTGGCACTGTTTTATCTATCTATCTATCTATCTATCTATCTATCTATCTATCTATCTATCTATCTATCTATCTACCTACCTACCTACCTATCTATCTATGTATCTAAGGCTGTTGGCTGTGTTTGCTTGATGTGTGTGAATCTTGACTTAGACGGAGTCCCCTGGCCCTCTCTGTTCTGCCGTGAGCTCTGTCACACTCTCACACCTCTTCACCAACAGTAAGTTGTCTCTCAAGAATGTGATGTGCTTCTACCCCTTAAGCTGAAGGTATAAGGTATTTGTTGACTCCTGAAAGCCGAGTACTGTAATTCCCTTCCTCTCCCATCCCAGTGTCCCTACAGCTTCCGGAAAGCTTTCTGTTAGGGAGCTTGGGTGGCAGAGCACATTTCACAGTGGCACAGCTGTCCTTAGAGACTGATGAAGACTCCCTGTTGCAAAGCTTCTCCACCCTGGCCGCTTAAGATGGGTCTGAACATCATCCCTGAAGCCCCTCAGTGAAGACTCCTCAAGCTCACAAACGTCCCTCGCTCACTCACAGCAAGTTAATTTACCTGGCAGGGTCATTCCCCCACCCCACCCAGCTGCATGCATATCCCACCACCAAACCCCGAAATTAAAATAATATCATGGGTGACTCCAACCCACAGGAGAAGGGGTGTGCAGAATGCAGGTATACCATGCTGTTAACCCTTTTCTGTTGCAGAAAAATCCGCACTACACTGACATCCTGACTGGTGGGCAACCTCTGAGAGCAAGGATGCTTTCTAATGATTATGATATCCAATCGCCCACAGCAAAGTTAAACACACCGTAATTAAAAAGGCTCCAGGATGCTTAGGTTAAAATGAGCAGGGCCTGTAGTTGTGTGAACTCATGGTCAAATGCATTATTGGTATTCTGTAAATTTTAAGAACAGCTTCAAAGCTATGGTTACACAACCACATGCATGTCAGATAAAACAGTTTTAATACATTATCATTAGTTTAAAGTCTTAAAAACAGTATTTTTAAGAGAAAATTAAGTATACTTAGGTTGGGAAAAGTTGGTTACACATAATGTTTGTGATATTGCATTGGTATCATCTATAATTACATTTCTATTTTTCATAAGTAGCTACAATAAAATAAAATATATGTTAACAAATGTGCATATACATTTTTATTTTTCTAGTAGTAGTTTATTCATAAAAGTAATTAAAAAAAGATTTCCACTAATCCAAGTCATTGATGATTAATATATTAGCTTTTGGCTTTAAAAAAAAAACCATGCACTTCGTTTAAATTAAATATTCAACGAATAATGTCTTTAGCTGTAAAAATTTAATACTTCTTATCCTGAGACGAATTTAAAATGTGTTTCGGTATTTCAGACGGCCAGTGCAGGTTGCCTTTCCTTTGCGAATCTTTACTAAGCACCCTGTGGTAAGAAGGGGCTTGTTCAGCGCTGTGAGGGTGTGGGTGTGAGGAGCGCAATGGTTTCAGCCTCAGAAGGGGCCGTACCTCTGCTTCTGCTTCTGGAATTCTGGCTCGCGGCAGTGCGTGACTGGGGACCTGGAGGGAGAAGGGTTCCCGAGCGCGCCAGCATCCCTCGGTAGCTGCTTTCAGTGCTAATTAAGGATGCGGTTGCTATTGTTATCTTCACTCACAGCTTCCACACAGGTTTCTGCCTGAAGCGGCCAAGGGGTCGGGTTCTGAATGTTGAATTTTCCCCCAAATCGGTTTCAATGCCATTTTAGCAACAACCGTGCATTGGAGATTTTTTTTTCAGCCTACTGTGCTCGCTCAGGACAACGCTGGCGTGGTCCGGGCTCTCACAGCCAGGCCTGCGGAAGGTGATGCTCTCGGGCCCGCTCAGCACTCAGTCTGCATCCCCAGGATGCGCTGTGGTGGCCAAGGACGGTGGTGCACACACAAGCCCGCATGTGGTTTCTGCCTTTTAGAACCTCTGTGAGAAATCCGACCTGCCTGGAGGGCAGCCGGAACCGCCTGTTAGGATTTCTACCACGAGGTGGCAGCATTGCTCCGAAATGTGCAGCTAGCATGCGGGGAGTGTGGCCAGGTGTCCAAGTGTGTTTCTAGGGTGATGACTTCAGAATCCAAGCGCGGAAGGCGCGGCCCACTACAGAGCACGCACGATTTTAAGTATAATCCTCCTTAGGAGCCCTGTCGCTAGTTAACAATGTAGGTATGAATCACCAGCTACAAAAATCCACGAAAAATTACAGTTGTACAACATTCGCCAAAAATCCCATATTAACCTTGATGTTCCAGATAGCCCAGGAGCCGCCGGAACAGGGCAAAAAGGATGACACCGTCTTCATGATTTGGTTCACTGGTCTCCCAGGCAGTGTGAGTGTCGTGAGTTTCTGCAGCTGTGGTTTTGAAAACCCCAATCTGGATTTTGCTGTTTTACAGGAATAGTATGTATTGCTTGAAAAATAGTCGCAGGCAAAGAAAATAAAAAAGACAATTGAGGTTCATAAAAATCTAAGGATGTACCTTCTACAAATAAAAGAATTAGAGGTATGTTGGGGGGGGCGAGGTAAAACTCTTTCCTTACTGAAATACACATATTAGATGTTTGCTTTATTGAGGGGCATACATGGTTCAGACACCAGTGTGAGAACGATCATGTAGCCACCCTGTGCCTTATTAATCTAAGATATTTTGACTCTGAAAATTCACTTCCCAGTTTCAGTTTTCAATTGACACCGGGGGGGGGGGGCATTTATTTGAAACCCCAAAGTTGCTCAGTATCAATAGCAAAATCTAAGTGCCCGGAATTGTTTTTCTCACCTAGAGGAATTTCAGAAGACGATGAGGCAGTGGCCTAGGAGTCCTGCCAGCAGGGGACAAAGGACCTTTTGTCTCAAGACAGGGACCTGCTCTGCCCAGGTGCACGTGGGGAAGGTGGTGGCAGCTGGTGGGCAGCTCCGGGGACTCTACCTGGCACAGGTGCTTCACTCTTCCTGTCCTTTCTGCACACACAGGCATAGCTGCCAGCTGATTAATAAAAGGAGACCAAAGAGACAGAAAACATACCAACTAGTCTCTCAAGCAATGCCTTGCTTAGGGCCACCTGAAGCCTAGGCAAAGGCTCACGCCCGAGTTCTGCTCTCTTGAACATCTTTGTCACTGAGGCAGTGACCAGTGACCTCTTCTTAAATGATTCTCAGCATTGGGCTTGCTGTTGCATAAACAGCAGTGTTGGGCACCATTGTTTGATCAGATAAAATTGCAAGGGAATAAGGGTTGGAAAATTCACAATAAATTGTGGTTCTGTAGAGTATTTCCATGTTTTATATAGCAATGATCCACAGTATAAAGATGATCTGAAAAAAATTGTTAAATAATTTGTATCAGTTTCTGCTATTAAGAAATACTTTTAGAGCCATGGATGGAGTTCAGTTATAGAGCACTTGTCTAGAATGTATAAAGCCCTGGGTTTGAGACTCAGAACTAGCAACAGAGCAATCAAACACACACACACACACACACACACACACACACACACACACACAGAGAGAGAGAGAGAGAGAGAGAGAGAGAGAGAGGCTCAAATCATAGACCCATTTCCTGGGATTCAGTGGAGAACTGCAATATACTGATGGTAACTGAAGTTGGATTCTTCGGGTCTGCCTGACGAAGTTCACTGTAACACTGGGTCTGTAGCAGTGTGCCCAGGAGTCTGAGCGAAGGTGGGAGCCAGCTTGACTTTGTGTGTTTTCCTCTACCTGATCCAAGCCTGGTCCACACCAAAGCACTCATAAACACACTTGAAGTCTCAGCACTTGGGAGGGGGGAGACAGGAGGATCAAGAGTTCAAGGTCAGTCACCTAAGGCTGCAGAGCAACTTTGAGGCCAACCCCGGGTTACTGGAGACATTGTCATTAAAGACCAGGACAGAAAAGGAGGGGAAGGGGAGGGATAGGAAGGGAGAGGAAATAAAATTCCTGACCTTGTAAGCTGTGCATTTGGGCCAGAGGTGGCCCTGGGCTGAGCATTCTCGTGGAGCTTCAGGGTTCGCATACCTGGGCAGGATGCTTCTATACTGGGTGTTCTTATGGAGGAAAACATTGCTTGGAGTCCTCTTGTTCATATTTCAACTGCTCTCTGCTTCCCCATCTTTGATTGCCACATGAGTATTCATCAGTTTTTATACAAAGATAAAAAGGGCAAGAGATCATATTTATGTATTGAGAATATTACACTTAATATGCTGCAAGCAAAACCCATTACAGACACATGAATTCGATTAGAGCTATGAGAACTACCCCTCATAAACATACTGGTTCATAATTAAATGGGAGAAGTGGGCTTTTTGAGTTTATATTTGTACATATATACATATATATGTATATATACCCTTATGTGCAATATATCATGTACATACATTGCACACATTCGTGCAATATGCACACATCATATATATGGTGCACTGATAATATAAATAAGAAGAAGAACAGTAACCTGAGACATGGAGTATTTGGAGAAAGACCCTGGAAGTTAATTTGATTCATGTGTTCACTGAGCCTGTCTTGCACATCTATTTTTTGGGGGTCTTTTTGTAAGAAGTTAAGAATAAAATATAAAGTAAAAATGGTCCCTTGATGCTTGAAGCTCAGGCTTAGATAAACAATACCCAAATCATTATACAAATAATGCTTAGATTATGGTTTTGATCTGCACTAAACCTACCAAATCATAGCATATCGGAGATGAAAACAGCTAAAATTTCATTCTCTGCTATTGGATAGTTCTTTGTTGTTTGGTTGCTATTTTGTGTGTTTGCAGATTCTCACTCTTTAGCCTGTGCTGACCCGTGCGTGACTCACTGTGTGGCCCACATCGACCTGGAACACTAGAAATTCTCCTTCCTCGGTTTCTCTAGTTCTGGGAGTACAGGAGTGAGATGAATATCTGGCGGTCAATTGTCTTTCTGAATGGTTTCTTCTAAAATTTCATGAGGATGTCCCGCAATGAGCCCAGGGCAAAGGCAGCCGTACTTGAGAAGGTGTACCACTGTCTGATTCTGCAAACACAACCTGGAGTCAGGATTAGATTCAAATGCTCTAGTCTATAAAGCTAATATCTCAACTTACCAAATATTGGGGAGTAGAGACTAACAGGCAGTACTCTTTTATTTGGGTGTCTGACGTTTTCTTGTAAAGATCACTTATGTAGAGGCTGGCGAGGTGGCTCAGATGGTAAAGGTGCTTGCTGCCAAACTTGAGGACCTGAGTTCAATTCCTGGCACCTTCAATGTGGAAGTAACGAACCAACTCCAAAACTTGTTCCCTGACCTCTACATGTGCATTGTGGCACATACATATTCACACACATACGGACATCATGCACACCCAAAATAAATAAACATAATGATGATATTTTTAAAAGACTGTAAAAAAATGATCTCTTATATAGAAAATAAGCAATCGCATTTTATTGAGTCTACCCACACTCTTTCCTGTTGCCTGATTCAACCTTTTTCTTTCCATTTTGTCTTTTACTTTCTTCCTTTCCATCTCTGTTGACCAGAGTGATGATGCTGCACAGAGGTGGGGTACTCAGAGACACAATCTTACAGGGTACTTAGCATTAAAATCATGCTGTCCCAAGTTCTGAGTGATTTTCGTCTTCCTTGACATTCCAAGCTCTCTTTTGAGGGTGATTTTTTTGGTGCTGCATTGTTCCTCATGTCCAGTTCCTTAATTGCATGACCATCAGGAAGGTGATATACAGTATATTTAAAGATCTCGCCTTGCTGTAAATCTCAGCTCTAGTGACGTGGTTTATAAGGCAAATTACAATCTGATTGGACCCCTTTAAAGCAATTAAGATTGCTCTTTTTGTTGACTCTTTTGGCCACAGTAGGCAATTATTAAAAGAAAAAAAAACTATACAGACATTACTTTTGATTAGATAAAAATAAAGAATGATGAAATAAAGGATCTCTAAGATGAAGCAACCACATCTCTCTCTATGATGCAGCATGGGAACTAAAGAGCCCATCGGTGAGTCCTGTTCTGTGCATCTTGCACTCTACAAATAATATGGAGGAAAATTAAAGAGTGTCCTGCCCTTGACGGAGCGTGGTTTCCTGGGGCTGAGCAATCTCTCCTTGTCCACTCCAGTCAGCATGGCTATTTTACAGCCCACATCCATCTGTGTTTTCCCCCATTACCCAACCTCCCTGTTAATTCATGCTAGATAATACTGATTTTTCCTGAAGTCTTGCATCTCAAAAGCAACCTTTCTGCCCCTGCAACCTCTGGGATTTGTTCTTGTCCAGATTACACTCTGCGGGCGAGAGATCATCACAGAATGGGTGTGGCGCTTAGCGCTGCTGACAGCTGCTGCAGGTGATCCTTGCATTTAGCTGTTGGACTAATGCAAAGAACCCACCCATTTCTTCCAGCTGCAGGTGATCCTTGCATTTAGCTGTTGGACTAACGCAATGAACCTGCCCATTCCTCCCAGCTCTCTCTGTCACAGTTCCCCGAGCCAGCATGACTTTCCTGGTGTGTGGCCAACACAACCCCTCAAGTCCAGGCTCCTCTCAGATGCACCCTTGGTCCTGGCTGCATGCATTGTCCTGAACTCTCTTCCGACACTTTGGCCTTTCTGGGCTATGCATATTTTAAAGGCCCCTACAGTTCCATTGTTAGTTTATGTCATTTCGGGGTCGGGCGTGGGGCTGGTGCTTCCCTCTGTGCTGTTACCTACCTGGAAAAGCATCGGTTTTTATGAATTTCCCATTGCTCAATTTCAAGACAGGTAGATTAATTTCATTTAAAAAAATGTTTACTACTTCTTGAAAAATTATGAGTCATACACAATTTTTGTCAGTGGATCTTTTAAAGTCAGCTTATTCACTTTGGCAGACAGAATTTATCAAGGAGGTTTTGCAGTAGCTTTCAGTATTCTGGGAGTCATAACAGGAAAGTTGGTATTGTTCTTATTCTGCTGTATTCAGTAGGAAGAGGAAAGGAAGGGGACAGGACTCAGACAAACTGGGACAGTAATACTGGGATTCCTTCCTGTAAGGAGTCTGGGTAGAAAAGAAGCAAATAATGTGAACTAAGTCTGTGATGTAAAAGCTCCCGTCCTCTCTAATTCATTAGTAATAGGTTTTAAATTTTCTTGATTTTTGTTAATTTTCCATTTCAACTCAAAATGAAAAATTCAATGATAATTGACCAGCTCAGTAAACAATGGATGTGGGATTTCAGAGGGTTGATCAATACAGAGGGTCCTCTCCATCAGTTTTCCTGGAACCCAGGCAGAATAACTAATGCAATTAGATATTGACGGGGTGTCACATGCTTTTTATGATGGGCAAGGATGCCCAAGTGCCTACAGTTTTTTTTTTTTTGTTGTTTCAATGTGTGTGCGTGTGCTCATAGGACATGCTCAGGATCTGGGGAAGTGAGATCCAGTCCACTCTTCCTAGCTTAGAATCAACAGTTTTCTCAGTCCACTATTCATATTTCCTTTCCCTCTTTCTATTTGCCTTTTGTTTTTGTTTATTGAAGTAGGGTCTCACTATGAAGTTCAGTCTGACCTCAGTCTCAAAATCCTCCTGCCTCGGGGTCTCAGGGCTGAGATTATATAGGGCTCCATGACTGTACATCCCACCTTTCTAAGCATTTTGAATCGTGTGCCTATTTTTCATGAGGGCGTTTTGGCACCTGTTATGGGCACAGAGTCTGTGTGGCACCCCAAGAGGTACAGGTATATGGAAGCATGCTTGAGTCTGTACCATTAGCAGGCATGATCTCAAACCTACCTGATCTCCTGAGTAGCTCAGCCCTTTGTCACGTAACACAGACCTCACACCACAGACCCTAGAAGCTTCTTCAGCTGTACACCAGGTTCTGACAGCGGACATCAAAGCAATAATTGGGAATTTTGAGTTTTGCTGAAGGCACCTGTCAATACTCTGTGAATCTTGATTGAACGAGGCAGCGCAGCTCTGTGTTGCAGATGGGCCTCCCCTGCCCTGCGGTTGGAGGATGCCGTGAGGGAGAGGATGGCATCTCCACAGGGGCGGCCTCCCAGCCTGTGTGATGGCACTCAGGTTTAGGGCTTTCCAAACCATGAGCCAGTCCCTTGTCATAATCAGTGTGAGAATGCCGATCCTTATCAAGGTAAATTTGTGTCCACGAAAGAACATAAAGGGGTCTGGGAACCAGCAACGCTTTAACTAACTATAAAAAACGAACACGTGTATTTTCTATTTTAAAATTTTAGTATTCAGGAGCTGAAGATTCGGTTCAGTGCTAGAGTGTCAGCTTAGATGTGTAAGACCCTGTCTCGAAAACATCAGCATTGCGCAAAATAAATTAACTAGTAAGGTGCCTGGCCTTTTTAAATGTAGTGTTCAGAATGACTGCAGAAAGTTGTTTCAGTTGTCACAGACTGTGCTCACATGACACCCAGAGGGGTTTGTGATGATCCTGCCTTATCAGATGCTGCTCACTTCCATGCTGCTTTCCATGGCTGCATGAAGAAAGAACAACGTGGCTTTCGAGGATGCTCTGCACCGAGCAGATGCCCATGCACTTATCTTCAAAACCCGCCAAAGCCAAAATTTCGACACCAAGGTCACATTTCATGGCCTCCATAGTGTTCATCAAAGTGCGTAGTATTTTTTAACAACTTCTCACTCCGTCTTGGAAATAGGCCACATACAGGAGAGATTGACTGTGGGCAGGCGGGGCATCTCTGGATTCAAGGTCCCAAGAACAGAGAACCCTGTGAGCAGTGGCCGTCAGTGACCTTGGGGATGGGGAACACCTGATGAGCTGATATTAGGAAAGGTGACAGATGATCCTTCTGGGCCACACCCCCACATCCAGCAAAGTGTGCAGCAAGCAGGAGCCCCCGAGACAGCTGTCGTAGCAGCATGCGCAGTGCTTCATACCAGGGTGACACTGGCTGCCTTGCTAGAGAACCAGGAAGAAGGCACAGCTGGAGCGTTCTGGCCGGTCCGGTGCTTTTGGTCCTCTTTTGTTTGCTGTGTCCTTCTGTTCTCAGTGGCTTCAGTTCATTCAGGGTTTTCCTGTTGAATTCCTCATACTGTCAGCTCACCTACTGGAAAAGCATTCGGGACCCTCCTTGGCACTATGGCCCACTGCCTTTGAGCTAAGGGCTGGGTTCCGGGTGCTTGTGACTCCTGGAGGCTCACTGAACACGAGGGAGGGGTCTGCTCAGTAGGTGGAGCGACAGGCGGGCAAACCCCAGCTGTTCCCACTTCTTCAGTTAAGCTAACTTTGCACGTGCTCAAACGGTCTCCACTGCACTGTTACCTCGCTGTGGGCGCATCGTGTGGTGCCCATGGGCTTTCTCTACCGTAATAGTGCTCTCATCAACCCTCTCCTGCAGAGCCCACTGAAATGATGGGATGGCTTTACCTCACCTCCACTCAACACTGCTTGTGTCTAGACCAGTGGCTACTGTGGCACTCTACAGTAGTGTCCCAACTCCCCTCCAAAGGGCACTACAGTGGAAATAATTGGTGTAGACCCTGTGAACAGCCAGCATACAGAGACTGTCGTTGAGAGGAAATGCCAGCCCCATCATGTTACTTTTCCATGTGGATTTGAACCCAGGCATGTTGAACTTTGCATGATTGAACAGAAAGGACCCAGAACCTTAATTTATGATCATTCATTCATTAAAAAAAAAACTGTGCTGTCTGAGCCCTGATAATATGGATTTCAAAATTGGGCCATGCTTTATGTGTACATGCAAAGTTTCTATGCAGAGAACACGCTCATGAAGTCAATGTTTGTGGTTTGGGTGAGCTATCTCGTGCGGTCATTGATGCTCCATGGGGGAAGTATCTTGCTGGTTATGGCAGTGGAAAGATTTCTCCCCTCTTCAGAACAATGGGGAGAAGCCACTGTGGATGAGCAGACAGAATCAACATTATTTTTATCCCTTAGCCATGGAGATTTGGACAAGTATCATTTGTTCTTTTTCCTTTCTCTTTTTAAAATTTGGTTCTTAAAGACAGAGACTTTAGGTTTCAGTGAACTCTCGAGACTTCTTCTGCCTGCTTGTGCTCTGTGGCCAACAGTGGAGAATTCAACCCCACAGCAGCCATTCAGGTGCTCACAGATGGAAATCTCTTTAGGAACAAATAGTAAGAACGAGGAACCTGGGATCTTCTTAGGCAAACAGTGAGCACATTGCTGGCTATTCTCAGCTCAGTCCTCTCCTGAAGTGGAGTGGCAGAGCCCCACCCACTTCCCCATGGACCAACAGTTGCTGGCCTCCAGGCTCTGCAACACTGTGAAGGTGCTGACTGACGCCCATGGGCCACTTCAGGGCCACACACCCAGCTGCACCGCTCACCCAGGTCCTCACGAGTCACTCGGTGGCTCCTTTTCTGAGGCAATGGGTGCATTTTCTCAGTGTTTTTCTGTCTCTGGGTAGAAGCAGGAGTGAAAAACATGGTGACCCGTATTCTGGGACATTTATTCTGACAGAAACTTCTGGTGCTCTGCATGAAGAGGAGACAACGGCTCTGTGGCCAGTGTGGTACCTGAACCCAGCTAAGTCCATTTCCCCTTCTGCTAACATTTGTTTCCACTTGAAATTCTTTTCACTGGTGCCTTTGTAAAACAATTGCTCTGGACCATTTTATCTTCCTTTGATAGCTTGAGGTTTCCTAATATTTTAGTGATTTAAAATTAAATATAAATACTTGGGCCATCATTCAGTGCAAGATGCAGATACTTATATAGCATAAATAATCAAAAAAGTAATACAACCAATAGATATGTATACTCTGGTATTTATAGTGGAGAAAAGGTTCAGACAAAGTAAATGTTATGCATTCAGACAAATACACAGCCTTGCTGGTCCCTGTGCTCCAGGGTCAGCCTACAGTGCTGTTTTGGATAGTATTTCAAACTTCTTTTTGGAGCAGGATTTAGATGGCTTGCATATTGATTTGATTCAGCCCACGTCTAGACAGTACACCCCAGACAACCAAAACCTGGATTCTAGAACTCACTGGAGAAGGGCCGGAATGTGTTCATCCAAGCCTTCTGAGTCAGAAGGGAGTATTTCTCCTCCTAGAAAGCACAGCTCTGGGTAGCTGTGAGCTGCTGCTCAGGACTGGACAGTGCAGGTGGGCTCTGAAGGAGACTCCCGGAATCCGGAGCTCCATAAACTGAAGTCTGTGCCCCTGAGCATTGTGCCAGCTTGTATTCACGTCTCAGTGTGGCTGGACAAGCGTCCCTAACTGTGACCTGCTGGCACCGTCCTTCCATGGCTGTTCCCTTGTCTGTCCCTCCATGCTGCATGCATTTCATTCACTCTGACTTGCAGCGCTGCAGGCCTGTTTTAGGGACTCAGAGGAGACGATGACACAAAACTCAACAAGTTCAGGGACGTAATCAGAGAGAAGCCAAAGACAGACACCTTTCCCATCTCAAAACTGCATGAAAGACATGATTGTGTCTAAAAGGGAAAATTGGGAATATCTCACCTAAAGAAGGAGGTGCTGGGGGTGGGTTGGGGGATGGAAACTGGGATGTAGCCCTTCACACAACACAGGTCAAGTGTATGGAAGTGAATAAGAGCGTGGCCCCGTGGGAGTGGAGAGCGGGCACAGTGCCCTGACTCTGAAAGGAAGGCTGAGACCGGGAGAAGCAAGGCTGGTGTGAGGGAGTCTGGTGGCCTGTGGGTGTCCCTGGGATGTGGGTGCACACCTGGGAGAGCTGGCAACATTTCAGAACAACAGAGAAGAGGATGACCATGCTGTACCCAGGACAACTCACATGAGCAGAGGAGGTAAGAGGTCCGCAGGCTGGCTGGGGCTTGTTTTAGGAAATCCCTGTGGTGGTTACCAGTGTTGGCCAACTTGACTGAATTTAAGAAAGGCCTACAACATTAGTGAAACCAACTTCTGGGTGTAGCAGGAAGTTTCTCCAGTCCTGCCCAGCCTAGAAGTCGGGACAAATCTCTCCCACCCACGTCCTACAGCGCTTGGTTCCACGTAAACACACAGAAGCATATATTATTTACAAACCGTATGGCCTATTGGTAGACTTCTTGCTAGCTAGCTCTTATAACTTAACTCAACCCATTTCTATTAATCCATATGTTGCCGCGTGGCTGGTGGGTCTGCTGACATGTGGCTCCTTCGGTGGTGGCTGGCGTCTCCCTTCCTTTCCTCTCTCCTTTCACTATCTCTCTTGGATTTTCCCACCTGGCTCCATCCTGCCCTGTCATAGGTCAATGCAGCTTTATTTATCAAGCAATCAGAACAACACATATTAATAGCATACAGAAAGACATCCCACAGCATCTGGGCATGTTTATGAGGATGTTTCTAGTCAGGACTAACTGAGGAGGGAAAAGCCACTCTGAAGTAGATGGTATCATCCCATGTGTTCAGGTTACAAACCGAATAACGGGGACAAAGGGTGGGGGGAGAAACCAGATGCATGCCAGAATTCATCTCTCTCTGCTTCCTGCAAGCTGACTCATGCTCCGTCCCCGCGAAGCTTTCCCTGCAGCAATGGACTAACGCTCTCGAACTGTAAGCCCAAATAAACCCACCCAAAGTCTGTCCGTGTACGTTCACGGCAATGAGAAAAGTGTCCAGTGCAAGCCCCGAGTTGAGCATGGCTCAGACTGGTGAGGCGTCCTAGAGAGCGAGAGAAAAGGACAGATGGGTCAAGGGCTCAGGAATAGCAGCAGAAGCAGTTTGCTGTCCCTTGCATGTCGAGCGGAGAACCCCAGGGAATGTTCAAGTTTAAGGGCGCCAGCAGACTGTGGAAGGTAAACTTGGAAGAAAAGAAGCAGACATACTCAGAGGCTATAGAAATCATGTTAGATTTGAATGTGTCCAGCTTGGACTTGCACAGTGTGCAAGCGCTCACAGCCACCCTTGAGCATGGACAAGTGGCCTTCAGAGGGAGGGGGTCATGGGGAAAGGATGGAGCGTGAGGGGGACCAGGAGCCTAAGGTAGCCACACGGTGAAACATGAAGCTACAGTGAAAAACGGCTGATACCCTGAAGCCACGGGAAGAACAGAAAGGATATGAAATTAAAGTGGTTCTTCAGGGCTAGGTGCTGAGAGGCCACTGGCCTGCATGTTAGCAGTGCCTGGAGCTGTGTTGGGGGGTGGGACAGATGATGGAAGTGGAGCTAGGCGTAGGAAGAAGCCCACCCGGTGGGATTTGACTTCCTGGTGTTCAGGCGAACAGGAGTGGATGAGCAGGCTGCAGGAGAGGTGGGCAGAGTGAAGGAGACCGTGGAGGGTCAAAGACTTCCAGGGACAGAGAAGAGGGCGGGAGGGCAGTGCCCATAGTCCAGGAAAGCTCATGTGAATGAAGGCCCTGGATTAGGGAGAGAGGAGTAAGAATTTCAGCAGGGTGCAGTCCTGAGGGCCTCAAGACTCTCCCCCTGGATTGGGGTGTTACAACAACCAGGTTCAGGTGACTCGCCATTGAGTAGGAGGTGAATGGCTGACAACCTTCCCTTCAGTTAGGATTTGAATGTGAACGGTCCCCACGAGTCTTGATCCCCAGTTGTTTGGGGGAAGTTGTGGAACATTGAGGAGGTGGACCTAGGCCAGATGTGAGGGTTATGGTCAGGTTTGGCTTCTAGCCTGCGTGTTATCTGAACTACTGTGATATGAGCAAGCCGTACTAAAAACGCTCTTGGATTTGAGCCGACCCTCTCCAACTGCTATGCCTGTCACCATGGTGCACTGCACCCTCACCCCACAGCATCCTTACCCTGAATAAAGCCTTCCTCCTAAACCGCTCCTGCCAAATAGTTGGTCACAGCAATGAGAAAAAGTAACTTACACACCCTCTTTCCATTAAATAAAAGGCAAATTATGCCCCAAAATTTTCATGGGGCCTGCTGTGGAGTCTTGAGAATTTGGAGTGACACTGGGAGACCATGTACACCAACCAAAGAAGGGCCAGTGAGGCAGTTGAGAGTTGACTGATGAGGGTGGCGCCATGTCCGGGCACAGCGGCGAGCACCAGGCAGACATGCTCATGGGTGGTACGCTGCTGTGGGAATGGAATTATGCCCTTCCTTACCACCATAGTAATAAGAGACACACGTTCGAATACACTACCCTACAGGTAAAAGGGTAGTTGACTTTCAAATGGCAAGAGGCTGTCTTTGATTATCTGCATGGGACCAAAATTATCCTACCTGCCCTCCAAAGTAAGAACAGGAGAGGCAGCTGGAGAGATGCCTTGCAAGGAAACATCAGGTTTGAAGCAGGAGGTGGTTGGGATATGAGCTTAAAGACTGAGAAACCATAAGTACACAGAAGAAACCAGGTTTTGGAAGCTTCAAGTAAACCCAGCCACACAGAGACCTATGAAAGAAAATGGAAGAAAATTCTGAAAACAGCTTGAATGAGTCTGACTCCCTGATAGACTCCCTGTTTGCCTGCAGGTTCACAGTCACTGGTGTTGGGCCTTGTGAGACCCAGAATGAGGATCCAATCCATCCACATTGGACTTCTGCCCCGTGGCTATGCAGGGTGAGATTTTTGAGTGGATAAACTTGCAGAAATTTGTGGCACGTGACAGCCATAGGAAATGATTGCAGATTGTAACACCTTTGGTGCAGATTAGCCATTGATACACTGACTTTGTGTTGGAGTTCCCTGTGTCCAGGTGGGTTGAAGGCATTATTGTGTGTGATCAGGGTAATAGCTCTGCTGTGCAGGCTGCCAGGGGATAAGGGAGATGACATCTTAGGAAACTGGGAGTCTGCTAGGAGGGAGGCTGAAGATGTGTTCTAGAAAAACAGAGTATTTAAATGTTATTACTGTGTGTGTGTGTGTGTGTGTGTGTGTGTGTGTGTGTGTGTGTGTGTAGTCCATGGCACACATGTACTGATCAGAAGAATTGGTTACCTCTGTAGTGGGTAGCCATTCCAGCTTGGTTCTGGAAGTTCCAACCCCCATTGAGACTCTGGCAACTGTCACGCCTACGAGGTGGGGCGAGGGGAGGCGCCGGGGGACCCGAGAGCTGGATGGGTCAGCGCTCTCTCTGGGCGCGCTCTCGGTGCCGGAACGCTGACCGGTGCAGATTGACTGTGCAGAGCTCTGGAGAACACCGCTGGACTGCGTTACACCTTCCCCAGACCCTGTGACCTACCCATTACTTAATTTGTGAGTTACACCATTAAATAAATATCCTTTTAACTATGTGGAGTGGCCAAAATAATTTCTCCAATATACCTCCTTCCACAGTGGGTCTTGGGGGCAGAACTCAGTCTACCAGGCTTGGTGACAAACGCCTCTACCTGCAAAGCCATCTCCCAGCCCCAGGACCTAGAGTGTGTTCAAAGGTCTTGCTCTTGTTAGTCCATTCTCATAAAATCAACTCTTATTTTTATTATACAGCCACTGTGGAAGGCTGGAGACGTTGCTCACGTGACAGAGTGCTAGCCTAGCAGGCGTGAAGCCCTGGGTTCTGGCACCAGCACCCAATCCACAAGACGCCATGGTGCATGGCTGTAATTTCAGTACTTAGGAGGAGGATGAGGAGACAGGAGGATCAGAAGCCCAAGGTCGTCTGTGCCTTACATAGCAAATCTGAGATTGCCTTGGGAGGAGTTTCTGTTTCAATAAACAAACAACCTGGTCTTACTGATGAAATAAAGTCTTTATGAAGTGACTTTTTTTTATGAGTTATATGACATTTATTTAGTTCTCCACGGTATGATTTTAAACTGGCTAAGGCACAGTGTGTTAACTACATCCACCATCGCCTCCAGTGCCCTACCTGTGGTCCAAGAAAGAGCCATGGAGCCAGTCCTAAGCCTTTGCCTTTTCAGCCTCCATGATGGTCTTGGCCCCATTGTGGCTGGGGGTGTTTTAAAGTGGAGGTGGCCGATTGACTTCCCTTTGGGATACTGAGAGATGCACAGCTGCTGAGGTCTGAATCGCATTTCATTGTTTGCACTTACATTCTTGAACTTTCTGCTTTTTTTATTTTTTTATTTTATTTTTTTTTAATAAAAATGGAATACCACAGCTCGCACTCCAAACGTTGTCCCTCAGGTGGGACCCAAGGGCAGAGCCCCACTCGATCGTAACTGAGGCTTCCATGCTTATTTTGATATGGCATTGGGATGCAGCCTCCCGTTTACCTCCTTCCTCTCCTCCCTTCTCACGTTTACTCTTGCCTCCCTAAATATCACGCTCTCCCTGTTCCTCCTTCACCCATTGCTCATGTTGCAGGTTCCATCTCTTATCACCTTCCTGAGAGCCGTTTACCACCAGAATCCAAAGAAAATGCCTCCACCTGCATATTTTCTCCTCTAATAAAATGAATCCTCATGCATTATCTCATTTGGCCACGAGACTGATTCTGCTGGGATAAGCAAGATAGATAACATTAGCTCCACTTGATAAATAATGAGAGAATTAGTGCTCAGTGAAGTTCAGAAACCAAATCCCAGTGGCACAGACAGCAAGAGGTGTGGAAGAGCCCGGGTCCAGGATTCAGCCTCCTAGCTGTGAGAGCTCACTGAACCATGTGGCTTCTCCCTTGCTGGACTGCATACTTCTTCCAGGCTCATCCAGATGCTCTGACTTCTCATTGTGTGGACACTGGACTCTGCACAGAGCAGATGTTCACTGGGTGTTCGTTTCCTGAAATAATGTGAGTGGAAGTTAATATAATCAGATGCAAATGGCAGCCTGAATATTTTCATCATCTCGGCACGAGCTCCAGGACCCTTTCCCCTCCCGCTTGTCCAGACTGAGTTCCTGTTTTCTTCCTTACGATGAGTCTAGGGGGGCACTTTTCCTGGGAAAGAGATGCTTTCTGGTTTTCCATGATGTTGCTTTGCTACCATTAATACTACGGGCTGGAAAGGCTGGGGAGGTTTCTTATTCTTGCTCTCATACTACATTAACATTAGACATCAATCATAATCAGTCAGCATTACATGCTATCATTGCTTCCCTGTCTGGATTTGAGGCACTCAGTGGGATCTCAATGGATACAACCTGGTGGCTGACAGATGAGCCAGCTGGCATTTATTTATCTGGGAAACCTGAATTTGGGTGAATTATGGAATGTTCCTGTAATATTTGTGCTCTGACAGAAAAGTCACTAAGAAACCCCTCTATTTACCCTGTATGATATTTACACATGACATTCTACTTAATGTGTCATGAAAATGTCACTCTATCCTTGACTGCTTTGACTTACAGTCTGCCTGGTTCTAGTACATGTGCCACATTCTTGGCCCATTTATAGTGCATTATCATGTGGCTTGTAGTGTGTTTGTAAGCATTTAGGACATTCACAACTGCTGGGATTTGCATCAGAGCCACTGACTCCAGAACACTCCATGAAGAATGCACATCACTCCTTATCCATCAAGATCCATACCTCTTCCCTGCGGTCCTAGAAGTTACTAATCTCTACTCTGTTCCTTATGATTTGCCTGCTCTGGACTTTTCATGTAAATGGGGTCATACAGTGTGAAACCTTTGAGACTGGCTTCATTTAGCATATCTTCCAGGATTATACACTTGAGAGCATGAGTAGTTTTTTTGTTTGTTTGTTTGTTTTTACTGATATACTATATTGCAACCTGACACCCCCAACCTGTTTTTATCTACCTCCAGTAGATGGATATCTGTTTCCATATCTGCACTATTGTAGTTACGTTTGCCGGACCTTTTTCTGTATATGCCTTTGCATGGACATGTGTTTCTATTACTCCTGGGTAGATAGCAAGAAGTGGAATTTCTGAGACGTACGTCTCTTCAATATTTTGAGAAATACCAAGCTATTTCTCAAGGCAGCGATACCATTTCACATGCCCTCCAGCCATGCACAGAAGGGTCTAAGGCCCTTCTAGTTTTTTGTTTCATCATCTCTATTTGTTGAATATTCAAATAACGGAGGAATCTCTGTTCTAGCCCTGAAATGGCGCAAGGTCTTGTCTGTGTTGAGCTGCAATCACCTGTTCTATTTTCTGATATGTGGGATGGATGCCTGTGTAGGAGACAGCAAAAGGACCTGTCCTAACAGAGTTTCCTTCTTCCTTTGAGCTCTCCAGCTTCAGGGTGACTGACAGGACAGGTGGACAGTTCTGTTACATGAAGCAGCAGCCTCCCCTTTCCTCCGTGGTCCCTCTTCCTGAAAGGAAAGTCAGAAGAAAGGTCACCAGAACCTTTCCTGTGGGACTTTTGAGGTCACACACCTCCATTAAATTTCAAATAATTCTCCTGAGAATGTAGAGCAGAACTCTCCTGATAATATAGCATTATCAGGTATCATGCCCATTCCAAGTTCCTTACCACTTGCTGCTGAGAAATAAGCAGTGCTGGCAGCCAGGACTAATGGGTACAAAGAGAACAGGATTGCCAGAAGAGAGAGGAGGCTTCCCAGGCAAATATCCTGGAGAATACATAGTCTGTTAGCTTGCGTGCTGCGTTTCATGTGTAAATTACATTTTAAGCTAATCTTGCCTTCATATTCTTTGTGTGTATGTGTGTGTTCCTGTGTGTACATGTTTATATATGTGCATAAATGCATGCATACATATGTGTGTAAACCTGTGAAGGTCAGACAGCAACCTCAGGGTCATTCCTCAGGAGCTGGCCACATTATTTTTGAGGCAAAGTCTCTATCTGGCCTGAATATTAGCCTGGCTGTCCAGCGGTGAGTCCTAGGGATCGACCTCCACCCATATTCCCAGCACTGGAATTACGAGTGTACACTACTGTATCCAGATGTGTGTGTTCTAGGGATTGAATTTAAGACCTCATGCTTCCGAGACCAGTACTTTCCCAGCTAAGCCATGTCCCCAGTCCCTCCTCCATAGCCTTAATACTTAAGAGTTTCACGTCAGAGGAGAAATTTGACAATGGTGTCAATTTTATATCACTTTGATGAGATGAGATTTGGCCACTGAGGGGCAACAGAGAAGGGGGATTTATATATATAAAAAATAAGATTTTAGGGGCTGGAGAAAGATGAGTGGTTAAGAGCACATACTGCTCTTGCAGAGTGCCTGAGTTCAGTTGCCAGCACCTACATTCTGTGTCTCATAAGCACCTGTAACTGAAGCTCCAGGGGATCAGAAGCCCTTTTCTGGACTCTGCCAACAGCAGCACAAACAAAGTGTGCACACGTAAGCACACACACACACACACACACACACACACACACACACACACACACAATTAAAAAAAAATGAAATAAATCTAAAGAGAACATCTTATTACTGCAAAATACGGTGTTTAAACTCTATGACTGGCAGGCCATCAGTCATCTTTCGGCTGCTCCTCAGGTCTGACTTTTCAGTAGCTCCATTCATGAGTCACAGCGCTGAGGAATCTGAAGGTGTGGACCTCCCTGTTGGCTTCCTGCAGATTCTTAGAGACACTGTAATCTAGGGAAGGACACTGTCGTGTGAGTATTTCACTTGTGTGCTCTCAATGCCTGCCAAGCTCATCTCCTGTGAGGCTGTCCAGTCCTGCTGTTAGGTAAAGCAGATTTGCATGTGGGAGGGAGGATATTTGTGTGTATATGCTCATGTGTATGTCCACGTCTCTGAGGGCATATGTCCTCATGTGTACACATGTGTGCCTATGCACGTGGAAGCCAGAGGTCAACCTTGGCTGTCTTCCTCAATCACTTATCCACCTTGGTTTTTTGAGACTGAGTCTCTTACTGAACCGGAGCTCACTGACCTGTCAAGACTGGCTGGCCAGTAAGCCTTAGCAATCCTCCAGTCTCTGCACCCCATGCTGGAGTTACAGGTGTACATTGCCCCAACAAGCTTTCTTGTGGATTCTGTGGATCTGAACCCAGGTCCTCAGGTTTCATGACAAGAGCTTTACCCACTGACCCATCACCACAGGCCCTGACAGACAGCTTCTGCAATCAGCACGGAATTCCGTCCTTCGTGTCCTTGGTGTGGCAGTCATGTGAGAGGATTCTCGGATGGCTCACTCTGTGTCTCTCTTAGCAGACTACATCTCCCTCCCCGCTTCTTTCTACTCAGACACAGACTATGGAATAAACACATTCTGTAGCATCTGCATGCCCATGAAGCAACCATTTCTATGCCTCATGGCCGGCAGCACTTTCTGTTCAATTAAGGGGAGATGAGCAACTCACAGAGAAAGCAAAATGTCCCCCAGAACTTGGAGAGGAAGCTTAGGAAGGGCTCCGTGGAGCCGCAGCCAGTCTGAATGGACTCTTCTTCTCTCAGCAGGGCAGCAAGGTAAGATTTGATATAATACTTTCCTAAAAATCCTGTGTGGATAAAGTGGTCTTGGGAGAAAGTTCTAGATATAGATTACCTATGAAAAGAATAAAGAGAATGATCGTAGAAGATTTTTCATTGCCCTAAACAAATAATTTGTGATGAGGCTGCACAGGCTAAACCACAAACAGGGCCACGAATTAGAAGCGCCCCGAGCTGCAGCGTGTACATAGATCACGAGGCTGCCGTAATGAAGATTATCTGATAAAGATCACAATATGACGGCTTTCCTTTCGCACCGGCTGCTGAACAGCCAGAAACGGTTTTCTGCGGCCGGCCGGCTATTGATCCAGCCCTCTCCTGTCAGTGATGCAGTTAATGGAAATTCCGCAGGCAAATAAAAGCTACATTCCGTCTTCATTTTCATCTGAAATATGAGCTGGTCCTTTGTACTCCCGACAGTCATTTATAACTCATTTTCCTTTATTGATGTTTATGAGCTGGAGCATAAAATGATTCTCAAATGCAGTTTAATTGAGACAGCGGTTGA
Organism: Peromyscus maniculatus bairdii; assembly: GCF_049852395.1. Classification (NCBI taxonomy): domain Eukaryota; kingdom Metazoa; phylum Chordata; class Mammalia; order Rodentia; family Cricetidae; genus Peromyscus; species Peromyscus maniculatus. The sequence continues at coordinate 73,528,600 of NC_134870.1, read as the reverse complement.
CACTGTAACCGTGATTACTGATGGGCCATCGGTGGTGTGAGGACCATGAATCAAGGTTTACTTTCCACTGGTCTTGGAGGCAGCACACGATATCCTTAAAAAGCAACTGGGCTGGAGCGAAGAAATGCCTCCATTCATCTTCATAGGTGGCAGGCAGGGAGCGGCCGGTCCTTAACGGTCAGCTGCTGAGCATTACCCCCACTTCTGGGTACTTGGCATTCAAGGACTGACTCTCCCAGTGTGAGGAAGTTCTTCTCAAATAAAATCCCAATTATTATTTCCTTTAAAAATATTTAGTGCTAAATTATGAATCTAAACAGTTGAGAGAGAGAGAGAGAGAGAGAGAGAGAGAGAGAGAGAGAGAGAGAGAGAGAGAGAGAGAAGGCTGCCAGACCCAGCAGTACACAGCACGAGGGGCGGCCCAGCGCTCAATTCATTCGTAAAATGGTGAGAACAATCAATACTGTGGAGAAGTATTTTTTATATGCAGTTATTAACTCATAAGCTACAGTATATCTCATCTCATTTCGACAACAGCTGAGGTCTCCATCTCCCCCTGGAGACCCCTGCAGGTCCCATTATGAGAACTATAAATAATATGTGCTAATGAGATATGAATTGATTATGTTGGAAAAGCTGACATTTTCATCCATCATTCTAAATGATGTTTAACAATGGATTACCAGCCAGTAATTCCTCTGATATGAGATTAAATAAAATAGCCGGCTGTTTCAGCAGGCTAGCTCAAGGAGACGGCAATAAATCTGCTCAATTACTGTATTACCAATCCGTTTTTCACTGCTAAGGATATTATTATTTCATTTAGACTTGTTCATGCATCATAGATTATTTTATTTCAGGAAGTCAATGGGAGAACTGCGGCGCTTTCTTCGCCGAGCCACAGCGCAGAGGGCTTTGCGCAGAGTACAGTAACTGCCCCTCCGTGGGCCCGGAGAACCCCAGGAGAGGCTAGCCAGCTGCACCCCCGGGCTGAGTGGGCCACGTGTGAGTCGCGTCTGAGAAAGAAGCATTTTGCTTCCAACCTAATTTCCTTTACTTATCTGAAAAGTCTGAACCAAAGGATACTGCCTAAGAAACTGATCGATCAGAACGAGATTATCAGGTCCGCTAGGTCCTCATCTCGGTCCCGTGGTCCGCTGAGAATTGGATCCTGGGGCCTATCCTTTGGCCTGGTAAATTATGTTAGCGGCCACTGCGAGACAAAGGGTGGCCTTTCTCCTTGAGCTGAACAAACACACAGCATCCATGCGCTCCTGCTGAGAAACGAGTGCACAGGAAGTGTTCCACCAACACCCTGTAAGTGTTCCTCCTATTTTCCAGCATCCCCGTGACCTCTTGTGCTTAGCACGGTGGTCCTCAATGACAGAAAATATCAGAGGAGTGGGTGATCTTCAAAGACTCGGAAATCTATTCTGTGATTTATGAAAAAGCCCATTCGTTGCCCACTCTTTAGTGACAGGAAGAGCCCAAGGCCAGCACCTGCCACTCCATGAAGTTCCACCAACTGGGAGACCACTCTGACAATGTTTCTGGGGGTTACCATGGGCCCCTGCATCTGCCCTGGCTCCAAGGCCTTCCGTGGTCAGCTCAGGATGTCCAACATTGATCTCCATGCACTTCATAGGAACATAGACATCAGCCTCAGCCCTTTGCCTCCTGCTGTGGGATTCACAGTGGCACAAGGACAAGACAGCTCGCAGCTAACAGCATGCCTCTATTAGAAAGCGTGCTTCAGCCCAGGCTGCATGTGGAAACTGCTGCCCATTCCTCTCCCCTTCTTTTCCCATGAAGCTTTTAGATGCTTTTCCAGGACATGGCCCAACAGGACTCTTACTTAGTAACCACAAGAAGAGGGGCCATCTGAAGCATATTCATTGGCTTCCTCTTCTATTGCCTCTCTCTTCCTCTGGCATCCCGGAATCGTCACAGGAAGCAGTAACCAGTTTCGAGGAAGCCTGTGACCTGGGCCTGGAGACCTGAGACCCTGAAATGAATGACTGCCACAATGAGACCTCAGAGAGAATTAGACACCCACAGTGTCCCCTGAGAACCTATTGCTTGTGGTCATGTGGTACAGGAGAGATACAAGCTGAACAGAGGCAGGTGTGGGGACATGGAGTGGTTGTTTCTGCATAGATGACATCACTGGCAATCATCCCAATTAATTGTGATGTCTCTGGTTGTGTATTTAAAGAAGTTCAGGATTATTGGGGCAGATCAAATAGGGGGGTGATAAACTTCAAGGTTTCTCTGCAGCTTTTGAATTATCACAGGGGCGGTGTTCAGTCCTCATCTATTCAGGTGTGTACTAGCCTACCAACAGATGCTACCCTTGGCCATGGATTTCTGACCTACAGCAAAAAATCTTATCCCAGCTCAATCTATACCAGAAGGCACTGTCCCCATGCTGGGGGCAGTTGATCTGCTGAAGGGGCGCAGTGGTGGGGTGAGACACTCAGCCAAGGGCCCAGGAGCAGCCCCCGCTGGGTGAGCTCCACCCCTTTACACCTTTTGCAATGAGACCTGTCCTTTTCGCTTATTTGTTTTTATGGCTCACTCAGATATGCTTAGAGACAGAGACGTACATGGCATGGAATCTTAAGACGGGTGTGAGTATCAGTGTTAATTGTAAGTGTCCTTTATGTCCCCAGGTCACGGCACTTAGCTTTGGTTTAAACTTTAGTTCAGATGTTGCCTTGAAGGTATTTTTTTAAAGCGACACGCATTTAAGCAAGTCTTGGAATATAGACTATCCCTCCCAATGTGAATGACCTTTTCTCCATTAGATTGTCTCACTGAATTCTGTGTCCTGTGTCTGGCGACACAGTCCAAGGTTCAGTATAGTCCCAGGGAATCCTGTGTTAATATGCAGAAGCAGGCAGCTGGATGCAGGCACACTTTGGTCTCCTTCTCCTCGAATAAACTCAGGAAGAAGATGCTGTGCTCTAGCTATTTTCAGGCCACCATGGCCTCTCTTCCCACTGCTACCACAATGCACTCGGAGAAGAAAGTGATACCACCTCTACTCTAAAGGAAACTGGAGCAGAAGGCAAACCACATGTCACCCGCACACGCGACCTCCAGATGTGCAGCAACCGTGATTTTACTTTTAGGAAAAAATATAGGTGACGGTGGAAATGAGTTGAATACTTGTCAGTTTACACAGTCAAACGTCATGTGTGTGATCGGTAACTGAACAGGAAAGGGAACTATGTGATTGCATTGTTGCTGTGTGGTGTATGGGAGATTGCTTCTCATTCTGAGAAGTCTATGCTCTGTGGAATTAAAGGGGAAAAAGCACAGCCTTAGATCTCTATATGGGACTTTAGACTCATCTAAGCATCAGCCTTCTCTTATGCAATGCGAAGTTTCCTGGTGTGTATGGGGGGAGATGAAACAGTTTTCATTTACAGTGAGCATGAATGGGCCACATATCAATAATGCATCAAGTATTGAATTATCACATATATATTTTATTAGGAGGAGCAGAAGCTGTAATAAACATACCCCTTTAGCCCCTTTCAATATCTGCTTGAGGGTCAGAGTTCTCCAGTGAATTAATAGAAAGTAGCTCATCCCATGAAATCAGCAACGAAACCTCAAACCTAAAGCCCATAGAATTTCCAGATTCTATAAAAGTAGACTTCCTTAGTTCCTAACCCTGTGCTCAGTAGTGAAAACTGGCTGATCCAAGGGTGTCCTCTCCCTTTGGGAGTCTAACTCACCAGTACAGAAGAGTCCAGACATGATTCTAACCAGGACATTCCAACTGAAGAAGGCTGACTAGAATAGTTTGGTCTGAGAGGGGAAGTGGTGCAGATGTTGTCTAGAGAAAGAATGAATATGACAAGGAAATCTCCATACTGGAAGCATTATCTCTGGTGGTAGAGCACCAATGGTATAGTGTTTAACTGAGTGGACACTTCATTGTTTTAATAAAAGTTATTATTTGGGTAACTGCAAAGACTTGGTGTTAATCTAAAGTAAGAGCCAGTGTCAAATACTTAACAACAAGGAGAACATAATAGTCCTCAGAAACCTGGAATGTATTGGATACGATTTCATGAAGACCATACCTTTCATATTAACCTTTAGAGAGATGTCTGTGAAAATGAATATAGTCCACCTTACAAGCCAATGTATGTAGACTTCTTTATAAACCATATGAAACCCTGCATGTGACACACCTGTCTTTGAATTATATCTGAGAATGTTTAGACTGACATTAATTCATCACAATGATCAAATAGATCATTGTCTATTGTCACAGCATTTGAGGACATTAATCACTCAAATATTGAACCATGAATACAACATTAATTGAATATGGATGACTGAATTTAACTTAACATTACCCCATGGAGGAGAGGCTACTTACACCCCACTTTAAAGATAGAAACTATGAGTGTAAAGAAAACATTAGTATTCAGATTAAGGTTCCACGCATACTGTTTCCAGTCTAGCTACTACCATTCCTCAGCTTGGCTGTTTTATTTGGGGATCTCAGTCTTTAGTATAATTCCCTTGATCACAGAGTATAATTGATCAAGGCAAATGACACAGAGAACATTTAATCTCCATGTAAAGTGATGGTGTGGATCCTTATAACCATTGTGAGTGGACACATACTTGATGCTGGGTACTTGAAACACTGAAGGAGTGGATGAGGGTATGAGGATAAGAGGCCCATCTTTTTTTTTAAAACTTTCTTTTTATTTATTATTTGTATCATTCATATCATGCATCTTGATCCCATCCATCTCCCTGTGCCTTCGTATCCTTCCTCTGCCCTTGCAATGCCCCCTCCCCAAATAAAATAAATTTTAAGAGGGAAAAAAAAGAAGGAAACAGATCATCGTGGAAACTGAAGTGTGACACAGTGAGTCACACAGTAAACACTTGAGTCCATATATCTTTACATGCAGGTGTTCGTTGTAAAGAGTCATTGGTCCGGTTTGAGGCCTCTGGCTCCTGCTACACTATTGATGCTGGGCCCTCACTGGAACTCCTCTTGGTATCCCATTGTTGCCCTCTGTCATGGAGATCCTGCAACTTTGGGTCTGCAGGACTTTCTCCTGCACGTGCTCCCAGAGATCGCAGGTGGGGTGGATGTTGGGGTGGGCCAACTCATAGCCCTGGCTCTGGGCCTGGGTAATTAGTTGCAGGGTTGGTCAGCCTGCCAACTCTTCCCTGCCCTCACCACCAAGGTGATCTCTCCAGCATTGCTGCTTCACTCCTTGCAGCAGTGAGCAAGGGGCGGGCCCAGTTCTTCGTTCACGCCCCCAGAATCCCACACCTGGACCATCAGGGTCAGCTCTACTGTGTTGCTCAGGTGAGGTCCTGCAGCTGGCGAGGATCACCAGCTCCTGAGTGCTGCAGTCGGTGATGGGCAGGGACAGCTCCCTGCTTTAATGACCTCAGGGCCAGCTCTCCCACCTGGCCTGCCACAGGCGGTGAGAGGTGGGGGAAGGGCATCTATCTCCCGCCCACACCACCATAGGAGATGCCCATGCTTGAGGGAAGCAGCTGTGGCAGATTGTCACCCTGAGATCCAAGGAGAGAGGATGGCAGACCATGGCATATGGACTAGTGGTACCAGCTCCCCTCCTGCATGTAGTGAGGCCAGCAAGGCATAGAGGAGGTGAAAGGAGAATCATCTGTGAAGGAGATGAATGGGACATTCTGGAAGCGTAATCCTTTGCCTGCAAAGGAAACTTGCAAGGATGAGCATCATCCCTCTATGCCTTTTAGGTCAGCTAGTGAATCAGTCAAAATGAATAATAAATATATTTCCTCAATCCATGCTCCACGCTAAAGGACCTTTGTATTAAAGATGAGGCTTAGGTCAAAGTGCATATTTTTGCTAGGGAAGTCCAATCGCTACAACATCATTTATTTAAAAGCTGGCCTTCCTCCTTTCAATTGCTTTTTTATCTTTGTCAAAAATCAGCTGGGCATGTTTGGTGTGGGTCTGTTTCCGGCCTCTCTATTCTGTCTCATTGATCCATGCGTCTGTGCTGGGCTCCCGTTCTTGATGAATGCTGCCATGTGGGATGCTGAACATCAGGAGCATAATTCCTTGGAAAATTTATTTTGATTGTCTGGGGGGCTTTTTCTTTCCAGTAAGTGTTTGGATAAACCTGTGGCTATGTACACACACTGTGTATTGCTTGAATTTTGATATCAAGCACATTAAATTTCTAGGTCACTTTGGGAAAAATTGGCACCTTTATTTAGTAGACCATCACAGTCTCTGGACACAGTATATCTGTCCATTTATTCAGTTTTGTTTTTCTTTGAATCGGCATTTTGTAGTTTTGGGGAGACAGATGGCTGTCCATGCTTTGATAGACTCATGTCTATGTATTCACTTTCATCTGGAGTTCTTTTCAATAGAACTATGCTCCAACCTTTGCTTCCACATGTCCTCTGTTAGTGTAGAGAAATGCAGTGGATACTTTTGTGTTGAATTTGTATCTCCCAGTCTTGCTGAGCTCAGTCATTAGTTCTATGAAGTCTGTTATGAAGCCCTCCATAGTTTTTACATGTGCAATCTTATCTTCTATAAATGGTATTTTGTGTCTTTCTTGTTTATAGGCCATCACTTATTTTCTTTGTCTTTATACTGGCCAAAGCTTCTGGTTGGGATGAGTAGCAAAGGCAAGCACAGACTTCTTCCCTTCTTCCAGATCAAAAGTTGAAAGCATTCTGTTTCTCACTATTAAGTGTGATATTAGCAGTAGGGTTTTTTTTCATGCTAAAGAAATTCACATCTGTATCTAAGATACTGACTCCCCTCCCCCCATGAATGAGTGTTAGATTTTTTTTTGGTCAAGTATTTTTGATGATTGACTTGATCTGATGGTATTATGCTCCCTGTTAAGTTTTATGATGGATTGCATTGACTGACTTTTGAGTATTGAACCAGCCTTGCCTACCTGTGGATAGAGATACCTGTCTATTGTGTTTTAAACTTTGTGGACATTGCTACATTTAATCTGCTAATATTTTCTTGGGATTTCTTTGTTGCTTTCCCCATCACTGTGATATAATACATGAAAGAAGTAACTTAAGGAATGAAGGATTTGTTTTGATTTGCTGTTAGAGAGAGCACATTCCATTACGGCAAAGAAAGCATACTGGCTGGAACATCTCACAGCTATGGGAAGGCAGTGAGGGGCGATTGGTTAAAGGACATGGGAAGTCACAAGACAGAGACAGGGGATCCCCCAGGAGCAAGGCTTGACTATCACCTTCAAGACATGCCCCAGCTGCCCACTGTCTCTAGTGACTTCCCACCTCATAAAACTTGCACAAGTTCCCCAAAAGGCACCACAACCCCCTCCTTACCAAGCAACCAAACACATGAGCCTGTGAGGACATTTCACTCTCAGACTTTAACACATGTGTGTCTGCGTTCCTGTGGGGTACTTTCCTGTCCTTGCTGGGTCTCTCCTCCCTACATTCAGCAATAGTTAAACTTTACAGATGTGATGACAATCTCAACATAATTCTACAGCTGGAGATCTGTTTTCAGGAAGTCTTTAATGACAAGTCACTTTTGTTTATTCTCTTGGAATAAGTTTTGGCACTTTTGTGGATTGTCAGGGGTTGTGGCTTTCTTCAAAGTTGTTGCAAATGGGGTCATTGAGCTGTCAGCTCCCTTTAATGATGGCAGAGTCCGTTTGTTCCATGACTGATAGGTGTAACATGTACCTTTTCTCTCTCTAACCCTGTGAGTTCTGCTGAACTTTAAACGATCTCTATGACAGTTTTCCCAAAGAATAACTTGGTTTGTTTGTTTGTTTCAGTGATTTTTCTCTGGCAGCTCTGTTTTCAATTTCATTAATTTCTGATCTTAGTCTTATCAATACCTCTACCTTCTCCCTGCTCTGTCTTGTTTTCTTTTCCATTCTCTGAGGAGGAATTGGGACTCTATGGGAAACCTTTCTTCTTTGTTGATGCCAGCTGTGAGTTTTCCTCTTCACACTTTGAGCTTCCACACATTAGTAGGCTGCAGTTTTGTTTTCCTTAACTTGAATATTTGACATTTTGAATGCCTTGGAGATGTCCTCTTGGGTTTATGGATTATTTGGCAGTTATTATTTGTGTTTGAAGATGTTTCCACCCACTGACAATTCATAACTAGCTTGATTCCAAGGTGGTTACATATGTACACTGGATTATTCGGTTTTTGTAGATTTGCTAAGGTTTTCTGTCTTACAGGTATGCTCTGCCTTCGGGAATGTTTCCTGGCTGCTTGAGAAGAACGTTGATTGACCATTCTGTAAGTGTTAGCGAGGTTCAACTTTTCTTCATGGCGGCAAAATACTTGATGTGAAGAGCAAGTGGGAGGAACAGATTCATTTGCATTCATGTTTTCCGAGGTTCTCGTCTGCCACTGTGAGGAAGCTGGGAGAGTGGCATTGCTAAAAACATGGCGGCCATGAGGCTGAGAGCAAGAGCACACACTTGACCACCTTCTCCCCCTTCCCCGCATTCTCTCTATGAAATGAAGTCTCCGCACTCAGTCATCTTTCCCCCTTATGTTATCCCACTTACAGATGCCACCACAACGCCCGGTGCACGCCTTATTTTAAGTTTCCAAGAGGCGTCTTACTGACCTTTTGTCTACAGGTTCTGTCTGTTGGTGGTGAGGACGATTCACATGGATTTGTTTTCTTCTCCATCTTTATCAACTTCCTTTCATCCACTGTAGAGATTTGTTGGTTACTGCATCCACATTTAGAGTTGACCTTGATGTTATTACATAATGTCCTGGTTATCCCTAGCAATTTTCTTTGCTCTGAAGCCTTTTGTCTGATATTTGCATAATCTTACAATTTTTTTTTTTTGTGTGTAGGTAGCTTGAACTTTTTATTCCTCTATTTCCTATTTCTTTCATTTCCAGTAGACATTTGAGCATCTCATTTTGCACTTTTGGTTTGAGTCATTGATATGTGTAAGAATATTGCTTTACAGGTTTTTATCAGTTGTTTTTCTGAGTGTTGTGGTATATGCATCCACCTTATCCTGACATACTGCTGTCAAGTGCTCATCTCCTCAGCTGAAGAACTGAAACCAAACCTTCCTTCCAATTCAGCACCTTTGCCTCACAACTTTTTAAATTAAATTGTCTTCTGCATTCTCTGAAAATCCCTCTGCTGTTGACACAATCTCTTCCTGCTTCTTCAACTGGGGAGCTGGTGATGTCCCTGTCCTCCCAGAAGGTTCTACTTCTGGATACAGAGTTCTTTCTTCTAACTTGAGTGAAGCCATGGTAACATTGTGGACTCTATCATTTCAATGAGAAATTTGCTTTATCTGAATTCACTCCTTGCGGGATGAGGTGTCAACTCCCTCCTGCCATTTTATTGTTGTTTATCTTTATCTTTAGGTGGCAAAATTTTACTTCTTAAATTTTTTGTTTGGGATTTCTTTGGTTTCCTATTTGGGGTTCTATCTTTTGACATATTCGGGTAGTTTTTAGCCACAATATATAAACTGTTTAAACCACCAAAATATAAGGTTATTTTTTCTTTCTTTTTAAAAAATTACTTTATTTTTCTTCTCTCATGCATTCCACCCCAACAGCAGTTTCCCCACTCCCCTCTCCTCTCCCCCCAACCTCTTTTCTCTCCCACATCTGCTCTTCTTTCTTTCTTTACCTTCATAAAAGAGCAGGCCTCCCTATGATCTCAGCCAAACACAGCATAACACGTTACAATAAGACTGGGTACATCTCCTCATATTAAGGCTGGATGAGGCAACCCAGTAGGAGGAAAAGGGTCCCCAAAGCAGGCAAAAGAGTAAGACAGCCCCCACTCTCATTGTTAGGACTCCCACAGGAACACCAGGCTACACAACCATAACACATGTGCAGAGGTCCTAGGTCAGACCCATACAGGCTCCCTGATTGCCACTCCAAACTCTGTGAGCCCCTATGAGCCATGCTTAGTTGATTCTGTGGGCTGTGTTCTTGTGGTATCCTTGACCCCTCTGGCTCTTACAATCCTTCCTCCCCTTCTTCCTTGGGATTCCCCGAGCTCCACCTGATATTTGGCTGTGGGTCTCTGCATCTGCTCCTATCAGTTGCTGAATGAAGTCTCTCTAAAGATGATTATGCTAGGCTCCAGTCTATGAGTATAGCAGAATATCACTAGGAATCGTTTCATTGACTACTTCTTCTCTTTCTTCCTCTTCCCCTTTCTATTCCCCTTCCCCTTCCTCTCCTTCTCCTTCTCCTTCTCCTTCTCCTTCTCCTTCTCCTCGTCCTCATCCTGGTCCTTGTCCGCCTTCTCCTCCTTCTCCAGTTATGATATTAGCTGTAAAGGATAACCATGCTACAATCCACAGACCCAGACAGGCTAAGTGACAAGGAGAACTCAAGGGGGATGCATGGATCTCCCTGGGAAGAGGTAATAGAATAGACGTCATAGGTGGATTGGAGTGGGTAGAGATGGGAACAGGAGGGAAAGAGGTATGGGGGAGGGAAGGAGGAAGAGAGTATTGAGAGAGATGACTGGAACTGGGGAGCATCTCAGGGTCTAGGTAGAAAACCTAGTGCAGTGGACATTCCCTGGAATCTATGAGAGTGACCTCAGTGAAGACTCTTAGTAATGGGAGATACAGAGCCTGAAATGGACATCTTCTGTAACCAGGCAATACCTCCAGTAGAGGGACTGGGGCACCAACCCAGCCACAAAACCTTTGACCTGCAATTTGTCCTGCTTGCAAGATGTGCTGGGTTAAAGGTGGCGCAGAACTTGTGGGAGTGGTCAACCAAAATGACTGGTCCATCTTGAGACCCACACCACAAGAGGGAGCCCATGCTTGACACTGCCTGGATGTAGGCTGGACAGCCCAGAGACTTAGGATAGAATCAAACACGACTGGCCAAAAAAAAAAAAAAAAAGTTATTTTCAAATGTATCTATGTCTTCATAATTTCTCATTTCTTAGGAGTCTAATGGTGTAGGTGCAGGGCTCTCTGGTTCTGTCCCATGGACCTTTGTAACTCTCTTCTCTCTGTAATTGTAGTGTGTAAATGTCAGTGGTCTGTCCTCATGCTGACTGTCCCTTGACCCTTATCTTCCTACACCTTTCTAGATATATCAAACCTTTGATCCAAGGTCACATGTTCCCCACACAAAATCATCAACACATCTAAAACATTATGAGATTCTTTAAACTTTTTTAAAAAAGATTTTATCTCTATGGGCATTTTTCCTGCATGAATGTCCTGAATTTGTGCCTGTGGTATCCACAGAGGCCAAAAGAGAGTATTGGATTCTAAGGAACTGGGGTTACAAACAGTTGTTAACTGCCATGTGGGTGCTGAGAACTGAGCCAGGATTCTCTAGAAGAGCAACCAGCGCTCTTAACCACTGGGCCATCTTTTCAGACCATATTTTGCATTTTTTGTAAATAGATTGCACAGTTATTGACTGTATGAACTTTGTGCATGACAGTGTGGTGCTATAATGTTATAAAATTGGGCACAACCAGGAGACTCTTCATTGAGATTTCAATTCTGACCCATACATATTTCAGTTATATAATTATTTCCCCAAAGTGTAATTATTAGATTCAAGTTTCTGTTTTAAATTTACATGAGAATGTGTTAAGTGTCTATTCAGTTTTCTAACAGTTCCTTTAGAACTATTGGTGCTGACTAAACATGGGATTTGTCTCTATGTTTGGAAAGTCAGTTGAATTTCTTTGCTCCTTCAGGTTGAATTCTTTCCTGTCTACTATTTACCTGTATCATGAGAATGTTAGATGTCGTAAATACTTAAGGTATTCTATTAGCATACCCTTCTTTGATTTAAATCTGCCCCCCCCCCTTGCATGCACTGTCTTTGGGGCTAAGTGCAGATCCCAGCTTGTTTATGAGACTTGAATTGTACTGATGTGCAATCTCACCTCAGAGCCCTTCGGAGGAGAATCTCTGGGCTTTACTCTGGTTCTTCTGAGGCCTACCTGCACTGTTGGCCCTTTGGGTGTCAGTTAAGGCCACACTGACTCTGGTCACTTTCTGTCATTGGCTATGAGATCCTGAATCTGTCGCTACTGCTGGGACCAGTAGCTTGGGCCACAGACCCCCTTCACTGGGTAGGATGTGTCTTCCAGGCCTGACTTTGAGCATGTTTGGGACCTACTATTTTGTGGCTTGGTCTGTTAGCATTGTCCCCACCTCTGTACCCCCAGAGGCCCTTACTTCTGCTAGAGCCTAGAATGTAGTCTAGTATCACTAGAGAGTAGTACTGGTCTAGCAGCTAGTCTGTGGAAGACCAGGCTCATCGTAGCTCAGGTATTTTCTATCCACAGTCCCAAATAGAGGCTTCTCCTATTTGGAGTGAACACAGATTTGTTGTTTGGGATACTTATGGTCTCATGGGGGCCTTTCCAACACCCACTTCAGAGTACAAAGAGATCATGCCTAGTCATGCTCCTGCTGCTGCTCTCTCTCGTTTCCCAGAGTCCTTATGTGACTCTATACTGTCATTCCTTGGGTCTTAGGTTGAATTTAGAGAAAATAGTAAGGGGAGTGAGTCTGGACTTGCCCGTCTCAAAATCTGTTTTGTTTTTTCCCACGTGAGTGTGGACTACTCTCCTGCTCCTGGAAATATGTGTGGACGATGAGGTCAGAAACCTTTAGATACCTTGTAAATGGTTCCTAACCCAAGGGGAGGACAACAAATTGAAAACCACAGGCATTCTGGTGTTCTCCACTCCGAAGTGATGCATCTGATCAAGTAGTGAATCTTAGGGCCATGGACTAAGCTACATTGGTGAGCATCAGAAAAAGCAGACAGAAGTTCAGTGAAGTGACCCAGGGGAGAGATTGGGGGATCAAAGAGGAGATGGAGAGGTTGTGAGATTAGAGAGGAGATAGGAATGTTTTAGAGAGCCAGGGAGGAGGTGAGGGGCTTGAAAGGAGTCAGAAAGGTAGTGGAGAGGCTGAGGGAACCCCAGCTCTCCACAAGCCCTGGCATTTTCCCACTAGATAATAATCCTATTCTACTGGATATGAGAATGTGTGTGTGTGTGTGTGTGTGTGTGTGTGTGTGTGTGTGTGTGTGTGTGTGTGACATTTAAATATTTTAGTTTTAGAATCCTGGAGGCAACAGATTAAAAAATAATGATATGAAGTAATAAAACTGAAACCACTATGAAATTGTCTCTGCTGGATGCCCAAAGTCAACGTGTACAAGTAAGCAAAACTCAATCAGTGGCAGAGAGCTTGGGGATTAGATTAAAACCAGTGCTTCTGGGGCAGGTCTAATGGGCAGGAGCCCCCATAAACAATATTCAGATGACAGGGCCATTCAGCATTTTCTTCTGACTGCCCTAACAACTGCTATTTCATGATTTTGAGATAATTTTTCATGGCAAATTAAGTTTAATGACATCATTTTTACTTTATTTTGATAAGCACACAGCTTACTGTGAGTCCTGTGGTCTGGCAAGGACTTGATTGATGGTGTACAAATAGGCACACTCCCCTGCTGCCCCAGGGTTAAAACTTCTTCATTCTCTTTTCCTGAGGTCAAGCGACACATGACACAGGTTAAGGGTTTCCATGATGGCCTTCCTGTCTGGGGAATAGTCAGTTTTACCCCGAAATCTGTCAGACCTGGCCCAAACACAGTGATTTTTCTCAGCCATATTAATTCCTTAAGTTAGCAGAGACTTCTAGAGCCATTTCAGCTGAGAAAGTTAAAGAGATGTTAAAGAAAATTCGTGGTTACCCTTTGAAGAGGTAGTCAATTAGGACTTAAGCCTGATTTCAAAATTGAGTGATGTTGGTCTAGATTGGAGAATATGGAAACCATTGTGAATTTTAGATGTTTTCAGTTCGGTGGTGGAGAGACTAGCTGAGCCGTTCTAGACCCAAATCCACATAATGCACTTTGGTTTTGATGTAAGAAAACAACAGAAGGATGTATCAAATATTTACAGGGCTCACCGTGTTAGATGTCGATATCATAGATCATAGGTCACTCCAAGCCTCCAAATGTGTGGCTAGTAGATAACAAGGGAAAATAAGATACATGTAAATAAAAATAAGGAGTAGAAATCAAATAATAAATATTTTGATAAAGTCAAATTTTCTACAGGAATGATCATGTGTGTGGGGTGTGTGTGTTCATATATGCGAAGGCACAAATGTGTGTGTATGTGCAGGTCACAGGTTAACCTCCTGTGTCTTCCTTGGTCACTCTCCATCAGGTGTTGTGAGATGAGGTCCCCTCCTTGAACCCAGAGCTTGCCAGCTCCACTAGCATGGTGGCCAGGAGCTCCAGAGGTCTTCTTATCTGTTTCCTCAGGGTGACACCTCCATGCCTTGCTTTTTCACACAGGTTCTGGGATCCAGCTTGCTCGGTGGCAAATGCTTTGCCCATTAAGCCATCTCCTCAGCTAAGGGTGATTGAGTGAACGCAAAAGGAACGCTATTTATTTATTTATTTATCTATCTATCTATTTATTTATTTACTTATACATACACGCATACATACATAATTTAAGCTGTACATTTTTAACTTGTAGAGTGACAGATTTTTACGTAAGGCACACACAAGGACTCAATTACTACATTCAAGTGAATCAAAACACTACATTTATTTTCATACTGAGAACATTTTTGATCTCTGTGGGTCAAGTGTGTAATGTGGGGGCCGACTAATACCTGAAAAACTTTCTATGCTCTAAATCTCAGAAAACCAATATTCATGCTTTATAGCCAAATTCGCAAATGTTTTTATTCTCAATTGAAGCAGGCTTAAGGTCTGGAAACGGAGACTGCCCCTTTCTACACAGGGAACAGCAGTACCCTTCACGTCATGCTTCCCTTCTTGAAGCACTGGCTTCTGGGTAACTGCAGGAGTTTGAAAACCTGAACTTCACAACACATATTGTTCTCGCTCTGCAACTGCGGGACGAGCTGCCGAGAGTGGAAAGCAATCTCCACGTTTTCATTGCACTTGGCGAGTCAGGTCTCATCCCGACCTTGGGTAATTGAATAGGTGTCTGTTGCGGAATTGCTCAGGAGCCCCAGTCTAATTGGGACTCCGTGTATTTCCCCTGTCTATAAATTAATTTGGGTGAAACGAGACACGTTAAAGTGTTGCCAGCTGTAAGATTAGGCCGGCTAACGACTCCTAGGCCTGGAGAAGGCTGAAAAGAACACACAGGTCTGAGCAATTTAGCCCATTGTAAATTGTGAATTCTCAATCCTTCTACTGTATGGGTAGGGAAGCAGAAGTCATTGGGGGTTATCCCAAATACAGATTTGTTTACAACTTTTTAAAAGATCAGAATATATGGAAGAAACAGAAATGATGATAAATCAAATGGTTGTAGTTGTCCACGTATTAAAACTGGACTCTGGATACTCTGGACACTGAAGAGAGTGCTCAGCTCCAGCCCACAAAGGGACTCATGGCCTCTTCAGGGTATGTCTACAGGACAAAGAAAAACGAAAATAGAGCCAAGGACCTGATGGAAAGCACATGCCACATCAGAGCTGTTCTACTCCCTGTCTTCAAAAATAGTACGCATTTGCACAGGCTCCAGAAGTGAGTAACCCAGAGGGAATTCAAATGCGTACTAAGCTATGTAGCATGGTGACCCCCATCTTCAATCTACTTTTGACAGACAGACCTCACATTCTCATGGTTGTCAGATACATAACACATAGTACACATGAAACTCCCCCAAATTCATCATTCTCTGTTCTATTTTGATTTTCTGTGGTGTTTAAGGGCCCTCAGCTTACTCCTTCCTCTTTCTCCTGAGAATACTCATTTACATATCGGTTTCCTCAATTTTTTAAGTTGTGAAACAATTCTAGGCTAACAACAAGTTCTAAGGATAGCTCCAATAGTTCCTACAATGTCTTCACTATGTTTTTATTTTCCCTCACTGGTTACAGCTTGGGTATCTACTATAGAATGTCCACGCCAGGAATCCACATTGATAGTAGGCCTGCAGAGTTGTACACAATTCAGTGTGCATAGGTTTGTGGACAGAATGATACAGAAATGTTCTTCCTGCACTAAGATTTCCCTTCTGATACCATTATATAGTCTAAATTACCCAATTCTACCTCTCCCATCTCTACCTTGATATTCACTGACCTGTAGCCCTCTACTTAGATGCTTTTAAGAATGCTATTAATGAATCATATAGTATATGACCTTTGGAAGTTGAGCCTTTGCTCAACAAACTGCCACTGGGATTACGCAAAGCTTTTAAAATAGTAATAATTTACCCTTATTATTTCTGAATAATTTCATAGTGTGGATACAACATATATCACAACCTTTAAAACTATTTTAGGTTGGTTATAGATTTCAATCTAATGAATAAAGCCACATTGTGTGTGTGTAAGATCTTATGTGAATTTATACCTTTATTGCTCTGTGGTAAATGTCCAGAAGTGTCACTGCTAGATTCTACTATAGTTCCTTGTTTTTTTCTTTCACTTTCTTAGAAGTTGGTTATGACCCATCCATTTTCCCTATAGCTTCACCTGTGTTTTATGTTTTCTATCTATTTGAGTCACTCTGATAAGTGTGTGGTAGTTGTCCTGTGGTCTTGATTTGCAGTTCTCTAAAATCTAGTGATGTCTGTTAGGCATCTTCCCATGCACTTGCACTTACTGTTGTCTGAGTGGTGAAGCATCTCTGCGAGATTTTGTCTACATTCTGGTTTGGTTCTTTACTTCTTCCAACATTGAGTTTTGAGAAGTCTTTCTTTGTTCTAAATGCCAGTTTAATGATAGTTACTTACATGATACTTGGTAGAAATGAAATTTATATTCTGTGTTTACTTAGTATCCCTGTACTCTTCCGAGAGATGTTTGTATGACCTTTTAAATATTTCTACATAGATAGCCATGTGATCTGTACACTGGAATAGGTTTCTGTCTTCTTATCTGGTCCTTTACTTCATTTCTGACTTGCTTGTCTGGGTAGACTTGCCAGGGCTACTGGGAGAGTGGATATTTTTGCCTTGTTCACAGTTTTACAATAAGCAATAAGTGTCAACATTAGTCATAGGTTTGTGAAGATAGTTATCAAATTCATACAGTCCTTGCCTGTGTCTGTTTCTTTCTTAAAGTCTTGTTGTGAGTGGACTAGCAATGTCAACAGGCGTTCGCCTCACTGATTGTTATGTTGAATTGCTGAAGGGGTCATGGAGAGTAATGGAGGTTTGGCTCTGTGTAGAAAGTCCTGAATCCCTAAAGAGAGGCTGGGAGAAGCAACTGGTGAGTGTTCAGCCTTGATCATAGTGGAGGCCCCAGATTATTGGATGTACTAGTGCCATGTGATGACTGACAAAGATGCAACTGTTGTGAATGGAGCAGAACTGAGCCCATGAGAGCAGCAGCTTGTCCTGTGAACAGAAGAGCTGGGGAAGCGGAACTGTTCAAGTCCTCTGGAACCTGGAAGACCATGAGTCCCAGGCCTTACAATCCAGCTATTTATCTTTCTGAGAGGACTTGGGCTTTGCTTTGATTTCATTGTGACTGTACCCTGGTTCTTCCTTCTTGGAGTAAGAAACTGTGTCATTTCTTTGATTTTTGAAGAGCTCACAAGAGACCTTGAATATTTTAGAGAGACTGAAATTTTAAAGTTTTTTCAATTTTTTAAAGACAATAACTTTTTAATATAACCTTTTAAAGTTATATTATGTTTTATATTGTAATATTAATATTAACATGACATCTTGGGGAAAATGAGAAAAGAAAGAAATAATTGAGTTCCTATCCTGACTTCCATGCACAACGTATTACAACTGTAAGCTGAAGTAAACTCTTTCCTCCCCAGGTTGCTTTTGATTGTGAAGCTTGTCCCAGCAATAGAAGCCTAATTATGACACCAAGCTTCATTTATTTTCAGTTGACCAATAATAACGAAACATATTTATGGAGTACCACAGGGAGCTTTTCTAGACATTTACAATGTAGGATGATCAAATCAGGTTATTATCAAATTCACTGTCTCAGGCATTTGTCATTCATCATAGCAAGAAATTTCCAGTCTTCCCTTTGCTGTGTTGAAATACAGAACACAGTGTTATTGAGCACAGTCACCCCATTGCGCTGTAGAGGAGAACTTGTCCCTGCTCTAGACCGTGGTCTGCACACCCACTCCTCAGCCTCCCTCTTCGCCTGCTTCTGCTGTCCTCTCCCCCAGCTCCCGGTAACCACCACTATGCTCCCTACTTTTGTAGGTTAAAAACTCAGAAGTTTTATTGTTTTCCCATAACTTGGATGAACGTAGAGGACATTATATTCCTGGAAATGAGTGAGACACAAAGGCACAAATGCCGTGCCGTTCCACTTCTTGCAACACACATTTTAGTTCTGCGGACCTCTCCTTCAGTGCTGTTTCTCTGGGTTCCATCCAGTTTTCTACCAACCTGTCAGGGACACAGAAGGAAAGAGGAAAGCCCAGGAAGTCCCCTCTGTGCTGTTGCTGAAGGTCTACCTTCCAGCCCTTCTGTCCTTCTCCCTCCTTCCAGTCTCAGGATCCCTGACAAGCTGTGGTGAGTCGAATATAAGTTGAGCCTGGTGATGTATTCCAGCCACTCTGGAAGCTGAGGCAGGCAAGAGTCTGATTTCAAATCATGCCTGGACTACAGAGCAAGGGCAAGGGTACTGAAAACTAGTAAGTTCCTGTCTCAAAATAAAAAGTGAAATGAGGGATTATTTGAATGAAGTAGTTCTGTGGGGGAGTGTTTATTTATCATGTATGAACACGTGTGCAAAACAGAAGCTCGGTACCCAGGAACAGAATGAACACAATGAAGTGTGGGACATGCTGAACGGCAGAGCCTGCAGTGTAGACCTTATGGTCCTTGACTTCATTGTGTTTCTGATTCAGGGTTTATGCAGCTGACTTCAAGTTAGAATCCCAGAATCCTGGGAAGGTTGTCCCAGCATGACCTGTTCCTTTCCAGACCTATCAATCAGCACGTCTTGATGCTTAATACTGGGCCAAATACATGATTCCAACCATCAACAGAAGGAAATATTTCTGCACTTGCTAACAAAAATCTGAAAGTACACACAGCTTGGCTTTTAGAAGGATTTGACTTCATATTTCCAAATAACTGAATAGAAAATACCTCATATGTGTCTGAAGATCACTGAGAAGTTGTATGACTTTGTAATTATAGCCTATCAGGAAAATAATGAAAAGGCAGAGATTGTGTTTTCTTTCTTGTTGGAAAGTCAAGGAGACTGGTGTTTTGTTTAGTTCTGGGCTCCCTAGCACTGGGGATATTTGGCAATAACTTGAAACTCCACTCTTGTGGCAATGGGAGAGTCTCAAGTCACTTTTTCCCCTTGAATTTCCCCTTGAACTGTAATGGGATTGGTGTTGAGTGGGTGGGTGTGGCAGTCACTGGCCAACCCCACAGGAGTTAAGTCTTCCCAACCCTGGGAAGATTTCCCCACTGCGCCGATGCTCAGTCTCACTGCTTCAGAACCCAGAGAAGAAACGCCATGCTTGCTTTGATGGTTAAAAATGAAGAAGAGTTCTCAAAGACAGGAAGATGGCGAGGTAGGTAACAGCACCTGGCAGGAAGGCTCAGCAACCCGCAGTCACTCTTACGAGCTTACACAAATGTAGATGTAACCAATCGTATTATTAAAATAAGAAACACAGAGCCAAGGTAAAAGAGAAAAGCCGAGAGGTCAGAGCTCAGAGATAAAATCTTACCTCCTGCAGTGCTCCTAGCTTCCCCGAGAGAGGGAGGTACTTCCTGTGTCCCTGTTTAAATAATCTTTCTGTTCTGCCTTCTCATTGGTTGTAAACCCAACCACATGACTGCCTCATCACTGCCTGTAAGTACCGCCCTCCAGGTCTTAAAGGCGTATGTCTCCAATACTGGCTGTATCCCTGAACACACAGAAATCTACCTAGCTCTTCTAACCACCACGCTCTTACTATGGCTCTAATAGCTCTGACCCCAGGGCAACTTTATTTATTAACATAAAATTAAAATAACATTTCAGTACAAATAAAATATAACCACATTTCCCCTTTTCCATTTTAATAAAAAGAAAAAAGGCAAAAGGTTATAACTAACAAAAGAAAAACTATATACAAAAGTACAATAACTATATACAATATATACAAGTAACAAATACCTAAACGATGTCTAGTCCATTTGTATTTGACAAATCAGAGAAAATAATTCCCTTATCTATCCTATTTTAGTAAGTCCAAAATGTATCTAATTCACTTTTTATCCTAATTAATCTTCAACTATAACTAACTAATCTTCAACTCCCTCAGAGACCCAAGAAGGAAATAATATTAGCTAACAAAAATAAAAACAGGAAGTGCACAAAAGCAACTTCCAAAAATTTTGTGAGTTGACAGAAACAGCCAGCTGCCTGGACAGTCACCTGAGGTTTCTCCACAGTGTTGGGGCATCATCTTCAGCCTATAGGCTTATGGTATCTGACAGACTCATTTGTGAAGTAGGTTGTACACAAGGTCAACAGTTCAACCTCCATTTGGGTGAGAGCAGTCCATGTACCAGAAACACCTGAATTCCACTAGTGTCATGTCATGATTCAGGATTTTAAATTCTGGAAATTGTTGATGGTTTTTGAATTCAGCTGTCCATTCTTCTTGGCTGTGTATATATGGCTTCATCTAAGCATGCCCTTCTCCACATCCCTCTATTAAATGCCAGTCTACTATTGAGAGGCGTGAGCTTTCAGTTGCTGTTCCATTGCACAACAGAAGCCATCGGCCCACTGCCTGTTCAGCTGCCTTCAAAGAAAAGGGCACTGTACCTTTTCCAGATTGTGAAGGCCACTTCAGGGATGGTGCCATATTGTCCTGGCCTCAGAAGATGCCTTTTGATAAAGCCATAACCACACTTGTTTTGGCAGGAATTGGTAGTCCTTTGTTTCATGTTCTGTCTGTCCATTTTTTCTTGTTGATACGAGGATACTTTGTTGTCCAGTGGCTAACTTTTGCCACAATGAAAATTAACTCCATATGCAGTTTCTTCAATGCCCATATTTTCTCTGAAGTAGATTGGTACTGCCAGGAGCCGACATGTCTCAAAAAAGAAAAATTTCTAAGTTATTAAAACATTTTAAATGCCATATTCTGTAGATCTCTGAAGGGTTTGAAGATGACCTGTCTAAAATATATCTGCTCAATTTTTAAAACATATCTAATATGACTACAATTTCTATTGTAATATCTAACTACTAACTTTCATTTCTTTATATCCTAATAGTTGGTAATAATGTAAAGTATTTAAAACTAGTAATTGTCTTTTTCTTTTCTTTTTTTTTTTTTTTTTTTTTTTTTTTAAACAAAAACCTTAAATCTAATCTCCTTTGCTTAGCCTTTTTCCTAACCCTTGACAACAACTTGTAACCTACCCCCCTAAATAATGAAAATTATCCCAGACCCAAAACCCGTTAAAAAGAACCAAAAAAACTACCCGCCCCACACCACCTCTTTGGGAATGTGGGCGTCGTATTCTTAAAATTGCTTGCTGCTGGGTATGGGCGAAGTTATCTTTATCCTGAAAGAAAAATTTTAGGTTAATTGTCAAATTCTAGGAAAGGTAACTATATCCTTCATTATTATCCAGTCTGTGTATAAAGCCAAAGTTCAGGGTTTATCTCAAGTCCTTATTCAAGTAGTCTTTGAGACTGGATCATCTCAGCTAGTCATCTCAAAATTGCTCTGAGCACCTTGTAGTTCAAAGCTGATCTGTAGATGATGTTTGTCAGTTTAGTGATATTATTATTGTCCATGTGGAATTGTTGTTGTTGTTGTTGTTGTGGGGCCCCATCTTCTTCCTGGAGACTTCAGTTGATGTTAGGCCTGGCCGTGATTTCCTGCAGAAAACTGATAAGAGACTCGAACACAAAGACATATATATGCAGCTAATTGAAGCCTTTTTTCTAGAATTAGTACTCTATATGACCATTCATATCTTAACAAAGTTTAAAATGTATATATATATATATTAATCTTGTAAATTTTGATATAAAATTTATACTTTAAGAAAAGTTTAAAGAATCAGAATAGAATCAAAGAGTTGAGATTAGTAATAGAATAGTCCCTTAATTAATTTGGCTTTTGTCCTGTCCCATAGCAGAAAATGGCTCTTTTATTCTGTCATGATACAGGGAGTTTGTATTTTCATTTTAACAACATGCTTGAGTTTAAAGAAGGAGAGAGCCATTCTCCAACTCCAAAGTCAGCTTTAAATTTTAATTGAACTGGGACTATTAGAAAACCAATAGTGTTAAATCTTTAGAGAAAAGCAGAAACAAACATTTAAGAAGA
Source organism: Peromyscus maniculatus bairdii (assembly GCF_049852395.1). Classification (NCBI taxonomy): domain Eukaryota; kingdom Metazoa; phylum Chordata; class Mammalia; order Rodentia; family Cricetidae; genus Peromyscus; species Peromyscus maniculatus. The sequence goes on along the minus strand of NC_134870.1, from coordinate 73,506,234 downwards.
CATAAAATTTTTTAGATAATATATACCCATATGCCATATACTCCAATATACTCTGTTTCCTGGGATAGATGATTTGTCCCTTTTCTTCAGTTGTCTCATTTGTCTTGTGTCCTTCAGATTCCTTAACCTTCATTCTCCTAAAAGACAAAAACAAAAACCTTCCCCCAAGACTAATTTTGGGGATGTTCCTTTTTGGCAAGTTATTATCTGATTAAATGAAAAGACATGTGTTACAGGTACAAGTTAGTTTAAATTGGATGTTTATGCTGGTTGATGAACTATCACCTCCTCTAATTAAGAGGTTTTTCTTGTTCAAATCGAACCTTTATCAATTTTGATGGTATCCACAGCTATCTTCTCCTGTAGAAACAAAAGCAAAACCTCGTCCCCAACGTAATACATACCCTGGCTTCCATTCTGAGGTCAGCACATCCTTAAAGTATATAGGCTGATTTAATTCTGTAGTTTTTTCTATTACCCAATGTCTCTCTGAAGCTGTTGTTCCTTTCTCATTGGCATTCAGAAAATTCAAAGTTAATAGAGCATTATGCAGTCTATTTCTGGGGGTTTTTGTTACTCCTTTCTGTTTATTTAGCATATCCTTTAGAGTTCTGTTTGATCTTTCTATAACTGCTTGACCTGTAGGATTATGTGGTATGCCTGTAATATGCTTTATTTTGTAATAATCAAAAAACTGTTTCATTTTAACAGAGACATATGATGGAGCATTGTCAGTTTTAATTTGTGCAGGTATACCCATGATGGCCATAACTTCTAGCAAATGAGTGATTACAGAATCAGCTTTTTCAGAACTCAAAGCAGTTGCCCATTGAAATCCTGAATAAGTATCAATGGTGTGGTGTACATATTTCAGTTTTCCAAATTCTGCAAAGTGAAACACGTCCATCTGCCAGATTTCATTCCTCTGAGTACCCTTTGGGTTACATCCTGCTGGTAATGGTGTTTGATTATAGAAGGAACAAGTAGGACATTTCTTTACTATTTCTTTGGCTTGTTGCCAGGTTATGGAAAAATCCTTTTTTAAACCTTTACTATTGACATGATGTTTTTTATGAAATTCTGAGGCCTCCAGCACATTTCCTACCAATAATTTATCAATCTCATCATTGCCTTGTGCTAGAGGGCCTGGCAAACCAGTATGAGATCGGATGTGAGTTATATATAAAGGATGACTCCTTTTCCTGATTGTATCTTGTAATTGAATAAATAGTGAAGTTAATTCTGAAGCATCAGGGATAAATTCTGCAGTCTCAATATGTAATACCACTCTTTCAGCATACTGAGAGTCAGTTACTATGTTGAGAGGTTCTGAAAAATCCATTAATACCAACAGAATAGCATACAATTCTGATTTTTGCACTGAATTATAAGGACTTTGTACCACTTTACTTAAATTTTCTGATTTGTAACCTGCCTTTCCTTGTTTGTTGGCATCTGTATAAAATGTACGAACTCCAGATATGGGTTTTTGCCGTACAATTCGAGGCAAGATCCAATCAGCTCTCTTTATAAAATCAATTCTGTTGCTTTTGGGATATTTGCTGTTAATTTCTCCCAAAAAATTACTGCAAGCTCTTTGCCAAGGTTCACTTTCTGTCCATAATTTTTCAATGTCCTCCTTAGTTAAAGGTACGACAATTTCTGCTGGGTCTATTCCTGCTAATTGACGAAGTCTCAATTTTCCTTTCCAAATCAAGTCAGAGATTTTTTCCTCATAAGTTTTTAATTTTTTATTTGGTTTATTTGGTAAAAATATCCATTCCAATATAATATCTTCCCTCTGCATTAATATTCCAGTAGGGGAATGCCTAGAAGGTAAAATAACCAAAATGCAATCCAGCTTTGGATCAATACGATCCACGTGCCCTTCATGTACTTTCTTTTCTACCAAGGCCAATTCTTTCTCAGCTTCAGGTGATAATTCTCTTGGACTATTTAAGTCCTTGTCACCTTCTAAGGTTTTGAACAAATTAGTCAGTTCATCATTTTTTACCCCAACAATAGTTCGTAGATGAGAAATATCTCCAAATAATCTTTGAAAGTCATTAAGAGTCTGTAGTCTATCTCTCCTAATTTGCACCTTTTGGGGTCTAATTTTTTGTAGCTCTATTTTATATCCTAAATAATTAATAGAATCTCCTCTTTGTATTTTTTCAGGAGCAATTTGTAATCCCCAGCAAGGCAAAATTTTCTTTACTTCTTCAAACATTCTTTCTAAAGTATCTGCATTTGAGTCAGCTAGTAAAATATCATCCATATAATGATAAATTATAGATTTAGGAAATTTTTTACGTATCACTTCCAATGGCTGTTGTACAAAATATTGGCACAGAGTTGGGCTATTTAACATTCCCTGTGGGAGGACCCTCCATTGAAATCTTTTAACCGGTTGAGAATTATTATAAGTAGGCACTGTGAAAGCAAATCTTTCTTTGTCCTTTTCTTGTAAGGGTATTGAAAAGAAACAGTCTTTTAAATCAATAACTATGAGAGGCCATCCTTTTGGTAACAGAGTAGGCAAAGGAATTCCAGATTGTAGAGAGCCCATCGGCTGAATTACTTTGTTAATTGCTCTAAGGTCTGTTACCATTCTCCATTTACCAGATTTCTTTTTAATAACAAATACAGGAGAATTCCAAGGGCTGGTTGACTGTTCAATATGCTGAGCATTTAACTGTTCTTCTACCAGCTCTTCTAAAGCCTGGAGTTTCTCTGTTGTTAAAGGCCATTGCTGAACCCATACAGGCTTGTCTGTTAACCATTTTAAAGGTAGAGCTGTTGGTATTTTTGGAAGATTATCAGTTGTTGTGCCCTGTTCCTGTATAATATGGATGGCTGGTGACCACTCAAAATAATGCCTTCTAATATTTCTCTCAGAAACATGTGCTAGTTTATGATTTGTTTCTGAGATTGGAGGGATTTTAATCTGAGTATTCCATTGTTGCAACAAGTCTCGACCCCACAGGTTCATAGCTATGTTAGCGACATATGGTTTTAATTTTCCTCTCTGTCCTTCTGGACCTATACATTCCAGCCATCTTGCACTCTGTTTCACTCCAGATAATGTCCCAATTCCTAACAGTTGAACGTTTACCTCTTGAAGAGGCCAAGCTGGATGCCAAAATTCTGGTGCAATTATGGTAATGTCCGCACCTGTGTCTACCAGACCAGACAACAAAACACCATTTATTTTTATCGTTAATTTTGGTCTCTGTTCATTAATAGAAGTTTGCCAAAAAATTTTCTTTATGTTTTCTCCTGAATTTTCTATTCTCTCTTTTTCATCATCCTGACCAGCATGATTTATTCCAATAGTCATTTGGTTATTTAATCGCTCAGAGCAGGGATTTCCTCTACAGCTGCAGGAAAGGTTTGAACTGGTTTTGCTATGGGGGCCTGCATGAGGCCCCTCCGGGAGTTTCCCGAAAACTGAGGCAAAGGATTACCCTGTCTGTCCTTTGTTGATCTACATTCGTTGGTCCAGTGTTTTCCCTTACCACACCTTCTGCATACTCCAGAAGGAAGGGGCATTCTGTTGCCATTGTTCCTTGAAGAAATATTGCTTCTAGGAATGACCTGTTTACAGTCCCTTTTAAAATGTCCTTGCTTTCCACACCCAAAACATCTAACACTCCTCAAACCTTTTGAAATTACTTCTCCTACCCACGTATCATGCTCATCAACCTCAACATTAATTGTTTCTCTAATCCAATCTTCCAAAGGTGCAGATCTTGCCCTTAACGGCCTGATTATTCTTTTGCATGCTGCATTCGCATTCTCAAATGCCAAAGCTTCAATTATTGCCTTACTAGCTTCTGATCCTGAGACCATTCTGTTTACTGCTGAAGCCAGTCTTTCTAAAAAATCTGTGAAAGATTCTTTAGGGCCTTGCATAACCTTTGTGAATGACTCATGTTTTTTTCCTGGTTCATCAACTCTGTCCCATGCATTCAAGGCTGCCATTCGACATAAAATTACGGTTTGAACATCATATAAACATTGTGTTTGTATTGAAGCATATTGGCCTTCTCCAATAAGCTGATCCTGACAAACTTGTATTCCTTTATCCCTCCATTGTGTTTCTACGTTTCTAGCTTCCTCCTTAAACCAAGTCAGAAATTGAATTCTCTGGCTGGGTTCCAGAACAGCTTGTGCAAGGTCCCGCCAGTCCTGTGGTATAATCCTATTATATGTTGACCAAGAGTTTAACATTTGCTTTACATATGGGGAATGCATGCCATAAGATACTATTGCCTCCTTAAACCTTTTAAAATCCATCAGTTCAATTGGAGCCCAGATATTTTGTGTAGCCATTTGATCAGGCATCTGCTGTACGGTTACAGGATAAATTAAGGATGACTGTGTGAAAACAGGCTTTCTTTCTATAACCTTATGATCCAAACTTGAACCAACTTCACTGTTAAAATTAACAGGTTTTTCTAAAGCTGTTATCCTGGCACTTAAATCGACTATCTTTTTAAATAGTAAAATGAGAATAAGCATGGTGATTAACTGCATAATTCCCATAATACTAATCTTTTCATATAGTTGTTCCATTGTCAGACTGCCTAAAATTTCAAACAAAACCCAATTTTCTTCCAATGTACACAGGAAACCCATTTTTTTAAATGTGGAAAAAATTTGTCTTTTAAATAGTTTCCTTTATGACTTACCAAATCTGCGTAGAACAGTAGAAATCCGAGCGAATTTCAAAACAGCCACCTAGAGTCCTAGGTGTAAATCCAGAGAGAGAGAGAGAGAGAGAGAGAGAGAGAGAGAGAGAGAGAGAGACAGACAGAGAGACAGACAGAAACAGAGAGACAGAGAGAAAGCAAGAGAGAAAGCAAAAGCGAAAGCGAAAGTGAAAGTGAAAGTGAAAGCGAAGGGGTAGCCGGCTAAAGCTTAAAGCCAGCCACTTGTTCCCTCTTGAGCCGAGTCAAGGCTTGGCTTTACAGCCAGGGGCCCTGTTTAGCAGGGCAGGCCTGAGCTGTTTGTAGCACTGGCTTTAAGCAAGCAGCTCACAGTCCAGCCTGAGCCCAGACCTGGGCTGGGGCTAGGGAGCCGGCTGCTCCGGCTAGGGAGCCGGCCCCAAGCAGTTTTTAATGGATTCTTGTCACGTTGGGCGCCAGATGTAGATGTAACCAATCGTATTATTAAAATAAGAAACACAGAGCCAAGGTAAAAGAGAAAAGCCGAGAGGTCAGAGCTCAGAGATAAAATCTTACCTCCTGCAGTGCTCCTAGCTTCCCCGAGAGAGGGAGGTACTTCCTGTGTCCCTGTTTAAATAATCTTTCTGTTCTGCCTTCTCATTGGTTGTAAACCCAACCACATGACTGCCTCATCACTGCCTGTAAGTACCGCCCTCCAGGTCTTAAAGGCGTATGTCTCCAATACTGGCTGTATCCCTGAACACACAGAAATCTACCTAGCTCTTCTAACCACCACGCTCTTACTATGGCTCTAATAGCTCTGACCCCAGGGCAACTTTATTTATTAACATAAAATTAAAATAACATTTCAGTACAAATAAAATATAACCACACACAAAGGTGGATGGGGAGAATGGGCATGACAGAATGGCCATAGAAATGTACAAATAAATAAAAGGAAGAAAAATTCTTACATGATATGTACTTTTGAGGTTTGGATCTAAAATACTCCCCCATTGGCTCTTATGTTTGGGTCCCAACTGGTGGCACTTCTTGGCAAGCTTGATTATGCAAACATTGGTGGGAACTAAAGTACATCACTTGGGTCAGTTGGTCCTTGAGGTCTTATAGCCTGTCTCTACTTCCTGTTCGCTCTGCTTCCTGGCTTCCTGAGTGTGGATAGGATGTGACCTGCCAGCCTTCTGGTCTTAACCTCCTGCCTTCTCCATCTGCTCTCTAGTCTGTGAGTTCTTGGACTGGCTTCAGCTTCCAATGATATATGGACAGGGACATTGCAGATTGAGAGCATCGCTCCAGACATAGACTGAGTTTTCTTCATGTTGGTTGATCTGTTACCTCAATACAAGCTATAGGGTCTCTATTGCTGGACACAAATGATGTCAGGTGTGACACTTATTTAATTAAAAGTTTTTAGCTTTGCAAGTGTCCAGTCTATCAGAAAGTCCTTTGCCAACTGTTAGGGATCTGTACCTCCCCTCTTTTCCCATGAAGACCACTATTCTCAGTCATAAAATTGGGAGGCAGTCATTAAATTAAGGAAGAGAAGAATGAAGAAAGTCTGTTTGCTTACTCAGTGGGTGAATGACAGGTGGGACAAATTTTACGTCATCCAGAAGTATGCCTATTGCTGGCCTCTACTTCTTGGGGGTTTAGCTAAGACCCCCCCATACTCTTATTTATCTATTTAATTCAAAACAAAGGGACAATTGGGGGGTTTGATTTAAGACACATATACCTTCTCCCAGACAATCCATCATTCTACTCATTGTGGGAATGAATGGGATAGATTGAGGCACATAAATGCACAAATCATACAGGCATATAACCTGGATATTGACTTGGCTACTTTATTATTGCCATGTCAAAGCACCATGACCAAGGCAACTTACAAAACAAAGCATATCATGGTGGGAAGCATGATAGCAGGCAGACAGGACACTAGATCAGTAGCTGAGTACTCACATCTTAACCTACAAAAGACAGTAAGAGAGAGACAAACAGACAGAGACAGAGACAGAGAGAGACAGAGAGAGACAGAGACAGAGATACTGGGGATGGTGTAGGCTTTTGAAACCTTAAAACCCAATTCCGGTGACACACCTCTTTTAATAAGGCCCCACCTCCTAATCCTTCTCAAATATGAACTTATAAGGGACATTCTTACTCAAACTATCACATTCTACTCCCTGGTCCCCACAGTCTCCTGACTATAGCATAATGCAAAATACATTTATTACAACTTCAAAAGTTCCTCTGGTCTTTCACAGTCTTAGTACAGTTTAGAAGTCCAAAGTCTTTTTGGGGACTCAAGGCAATCTCTTAATTGTAACTCCCATATAATAAAAAAAAATCAAAACAAAACACGTGCCTCCAATATACAATGACACAGAATATACATTACCATCCCAAAAGGGAGGAGTGGCAACATGATGAGGAAATACTGGCTTGAAGCAAGACTGAAACCCAGCAGGGCAAACTCGAAATCCTATGTTCCATGTCTTGACTGTCCTTCGCCCTCTCGGACTGGTTCCTCCCCTCCCTCCATGCAGCTCTCCCTGGCGGTCACCCCACAGCTCTGGCACCTCTGGCATCATGCGGTCTCCACTGCAATCCAGGCTTCACTTTTATAGCTTCAAGCAATGGCCTCTCAGGGCCTCTAGGACTCCCCTGCCACATGCCTGGCCTCAGTGCCTTTCTGAAGCATGGAGGAAGGTTCCATAACTACTTTATGCCATTATCCTTCTGACTCTAAGCTGAAATTATGTGGCTGATGCTGTCAAATCCGGCTACCCAGTTGACATGGAGTCTACGCCCATCTTGAACTACATTTGCGTAAGTTTTGATCTGTTGTGGCTCTTTAGAAACAGAGAGTTCCTTACACGTTTTTTATACTCAGAAATTTCAGGGTCAACATAATTTACTAGTGTTCTTTCTCTCCTTAAATTGTCTATTTAATTTTTTTTGTCTCAAGTTGCTCTTTTTCACTATAGAATTACATAAAAGTGATTATTAGTATTCACTAGACAAAGTTAAGATTTGGAGGTCTTGAAATCTCCTTTGCTAATGAAAATTTTCCAAAATCTCTCGGTTTAGCCACAGGTAGATTCTTAGGACAAGGGCAGAAGGTAGGCACACTCTTGGCCAAAATACCACAAGCATGGTCTCTAAGCTTGTTACTAATATTGTTCCCCTTGGAAAGCTCTGTTACCTTCAAAGCTCTTACTAGGATGGTTTGACCAGCACATCTCAGCTCTCACAGTCCAACATCTTCCACCTATCTCTGAAAAACATCATGGTCTGGCCTGTCTCAGCAATAGCCCATTCCCTGGTACCAACTTCTGTCTTAGTTACTTTTCTGTTGCCATGACAAAACACTACAACTAAGCAGCGTAAAAGAAAGCCTTTAATTTTGGGCTCACTGTTCCAGAGGGTTAGTGTCCATGACCATCATAATAGAGAGCATGGCAGCAGGCAGGCAGGCAGGCATGGTGCTGTAGCAACAACTGAGGTCTCACATCTTGATCCCTAAGCATGAGTCGGAGTGGGGGTTAGGGAGGCAGAGGTTGCAAAGCCACACCTTCTAATCCTTTCCAAATAGTTTGACAAACTGGGGTCAAAATTTTCAAATATACAAGTCTATGGTAGCTATCATCATTCAAACCATCCCAGGCATGCACGCAAATGCACGTTCAAATGCCTACTCACAGAGAACAGAAACACCCAAAACTAAATTAAGTGTATAGTATCTGAGCCCTAAGCTTGAGTCCCTATTTCCAGCAAGGACAGCAGAGTGTCAGTCACCCAGGACAGCCCAGACATGTGCTGGCTGCCTGCTGCCAGCCCTTGTCCCCCTCCCCAGTTATGAAAATGCATAGGAATGATCGTTTTTTCTGTACCCAAGCTGAGTAAAAGGCACTCTGCCTGGAGTCTGGCCAACTGCTAATGGACACTCACTCATAAGCAGAGCTGCTCCCGACCCCCAGGCCTCAGTGTGGCCTGCAGCTCCATGCAGTGTTACACATGTCTCCCTGGGGGATGCATAGGGGTTAATGGCTTTCCTCATGAGAGACAAGTAGTTTGTTGGTGGGAAACAGAGAACAAGCCAGTGTTGAAACCGGGCCAGGTTTCTGTGTGCATCCAGTAATTACTGAGCACCTACCATGTAACAAAACAACTGTAGGGCGGAGGGGGAATGTGCAAGAATTAACCTGGAGATTCCAGAAGCCAGGGCAGACAGTCAGGACAGACAGACAACAACGACCATAAACATAATGCAGAAGCTTGACGTCATGAACAGGAGCAAATGGCCTCATGATAGGTGAGGTCAGGAGCAGGGCCAGGCTGTGGGTTCCATCCCAGGGCTCAGCCGGCAGCACCCTCACTGTGCTCGGTCCTTTCTCTGCCAGAGTGAGAACAAGGGCTGAGGGAGATTTTCTTCCTCTGTCTGGTTTATGCTAGGGGTTGTGGGTTCCCTGTTTTCTCACAACTTCCCCCTTGGAGAAGAGATGCTGTTCTTCAAAAGATTAATGTAAAGACAAATCTACCCAAACAAATTTTTTTAAAAAGATTTATCTATTTATTATGTATACAACATGTATGACTGCAGGCCAAAGAGAGCACCAGATCTCATTACAGATGGGTGTGAACCACCATGTGGGTGCTGGGATTTGAACCTAGGACCTCTGGAAGAGCAGTCAGTGCTCTTAACCTCTGTGCCACCTCTCCAGCCCCCCAAACAATTTTTTTTAAATAATTCTCCTTTTCAGACCAGGGACCCAGAGAATTGACACTGTGGCTGTGGGATAGACAGTTTCTGAAATGCTTCATTCTAGGAAAGATGTGTTCTTTGTGAGAATGACTGTCAGCTCTCAAGAACTGGAGGTTCACAGGGCTGTGTGTACATGGGTCGTCTGGATGGTCCAAGCTGAGCAGTAGTTACTAATCTCACAAATGGAGCATCCCTGGGACTCTGGATGCCCCACCTCCCATTGGAAGTAAGGTCCAAGACACAGAGTGATGGCATCTTCCTACAGATGAGGCTGGGCAGACTGGCCTCAGGCTGGCCTTAGATCCAAGTCATTCTTGAGAATTCCCATGGTCGAAGCCCAGGGTTCTCACCATCATCTTTCCATACCTGGTTGTATTATTGCCTTGTTGTTGTTGTTGTTGCCATGACAAACACCACACAAGAAGGAATTTGAGAAAGGAAGGATTGATTCTGACTCAGGTTGGAGGGCACAGTCAATCATGACCCGGGATGTGGGATGGTAACTGCAGCTCCAGGTGTGACAGCATGGATGGGGCAGCTGGTCACTGTCCCCACTGTCAGGAAGCATGGAGAGGTGAACATGGGCACTGACTCTAAGTTCTCCTTTCCCCCTTTCAGTCTGAGCCCAGCCTGTGGAATGGTGCCATGCACGTCCAGTGTGGGTCTTCCTTCTTGGATATTACAGTTAAGCCTTTCTGGAGATATCCCTATAGTAAGGCTCAGAACCATGTCTCCTGGGTGATTTTAAATCCAATCAAGTTCACAATGAAGATGGGCCATCACACTTGTTCATTTTATCTTTGTGTTTCCTTTTATTCAATCATTGTCTGCATTTTCTGCCATGAGCACCTGTTACCCTTTAAATATGGCATGCTCGCTATCTCCGATTCCTCTTGCCTATGATGCCTTTCCTTGTATGAGTTGTGATTGTCCCCATCCTTACAGAACCAAAGGATACCTGGCATGTCCCACCAAGTATTCTCTGACAGCTGCAGAACTTCCCAATTCATTAGTGAAACTGAAAATCACTACCACTGATACCAAGAGATGTTTAATTAGTAGGTATAGAGCAAATGTGAAAATATGTGCCCTCCCAGGTAGTGTGTAACTTAGAACAACAAACAATGATTCCCAAATGATACTATATTTTATTGTACAAGTTCTCAATAATGTTTAAATATATTTATTTATGCTTTTGCCTTAAGACCATAAGCATCGCTGGTGGGGTGATATTTCAACTTGAAAAGCATCAGGTTTACAGGCTGCAGGCTTCTAGGTACAAAGGCCAGCAGCTCCTTCTCTCTAGCAACAGAGAAGACGTTCCTTAGTCCCCGCCATGACATCAACTCTTAACTTGCTTGTAATGTAAAGTTACATCCCAAGAATTTCTAAAACTTCTTTAAATTTCTTAAGCTTTCAAATAGGCTTTGGACAAATATGACAAAATAAAAATGTGCCTATATCATATGCAGGAGTTTGTAAGACCCACATTTCAATAAAGGTGACTAGAATTTCACTGGAATTTCTGACCATGATGGTGAAGGCTAAAGACTGTGTATATAGCCTGAGACAGCATGGGAAAGTTACACTAACTGAGCAAGGACAATGTGTTGGCTCCTAATAATGGCAGTCAAAGAACTGCTCTGGGCCAGCGTCCATCCAACAACACTTTTGAGCATGCCCCTCACACTCTTCAGATAAGGATGATTTAGACTCCTTGAAAGGTGCATTTTCATTCTTTCCAGATACATTGGGTCTCTTCCTTCTTTTTCTTCATTGGTCTGTATAAGGAAAATATAAAAAACAGTGAAAAAGAATATGCCAGGCAGTGGCATCTGTTTATTATCTTTTGGTTTTAGGAGCTTAAATGTTAGCCTGTAACTCACTTCATCTTTAATTAAGGTATTTATTAGTCCTGTAATAATTCAAATATGTGAGTGTAGAGAAACACTCCTCATTGAGTGACGTTTCCTAATACTCATTTTGTGCGATGTATTATGTAGTAATATCCAGATCCTAACCTATTATCTGCTTCACCTATTAAACTGTCCTACATAGCTTCAACTGACAACTTGTCATGGCCTAGAGTTACCTGAAAAGGGAGTCTTAGATGAGGGACTGCCCTGATCAGATTGACCTGTAGGTGTGTCTGTGGGTGATTGTCTGGACTGTTAATTGATGTAGGAGGGCTGAAGTGGAAGATGCCATCCCTGGGGGTGGTCCTAGACTATATAAGAAAGCCAGATAGGCATGGGCTTGTAAGCAACCCAAAGAGCAAACCAGCACACCAGGTTCCTCCACAGTTTCTTCATCGAATTCTTCCTTGTGTCCCCGTTCTGAACTCCTCCAATGATGGACAATCCCTTGGATGTCATAATAAACCTAGTTGAACGCTTTTTCCCCTAAACTGCATTTGGACAGAGTCTTATTAGAACATCAGAAAGGAGATTAAAATAAATGTCCAGTGATGAGTAACAGAGTAAATAAATGGATGCTTGAGATGGTGTCACTGCACAGTCACAGAGGAGCGTCAACAGTTGTGTCCTCATGTTGATTAAGCAGGAAGTAATTTCCAGCTCATATGAAGTGCTGATTGACCTGCTCATGACAGCATAATTTGTGAACTGAAGTTACACAAATACATTGATGTATGCATAAGCTTTCAAAAATTTAGATCCCTTGGGGATGGAGAGAGGGCTCAGTGGTTAATAGCACTGGCTGCTTATCCCCAGGACCCAGGTTCCATTCTCAGAACTTACACAGTGGCTCACAACTATTTGTAAATCTAGTTTCACGGAATTCAGTACCTTCTTCTGCCTATCACTGGCACTGCATACACACGGTACATAGACGCACATTCAGGCAACATATTCATCCACGCCAAATGAAATAAAAAAAATAAATACTTTCTCACAGAACTTCCCTCCTAGGAATTCTCATTTGACGTAATTAGAACTACCTAAATAGTGAATAAGATACTTAATAGAACTGTGAGTCATATAAATATCTAATAAGAGAGGTATCATTATGAGAACCTCAGTCTGTCATGTGATTTAGGTTTAACCCCCCCAGGGTCATAAAATCTATAAAACAAAACACCTCCCCCCCCAGAGAACAAGTCCCGCCCCCCCCCAAAACAAACCTCTCACAAAAGTGATATGAAGTGGCAATGTCCCTGAGCCAGCGTTTGCCTTGGTGGTAAGAGACGCCTGCTTCTCCTTCCATCTGGGAAGCATGCGCAGGGCTGTGCACCTTAACTGGGCATGCTCAAGAGTGTGTGGGCCTGCCTGAGTGAGTACGTGTGGACACCTGAATCAAACCTTTAGAACACTGCTCTTCTTCAGGGCTCTGAAATAATTCCATGTGCCCTCCTTACCCGATGCTCAATCTTTCCCACTCGTCATTCTCCAGTCTTCCTTACCATCTCTGTCCCACTAAGATGCAAACCCAATTGCAATCTGTTACCCACCGGGTCCCACCCTCATTACTTAGTCTGCTTCCAAAGACTCCATCTCACAGTACCATCATACCGGCAGATAAGAGTTTTAAGATACGTATTTGGGGGAAATGCAAACAGGAAGTCCATATGCGCATTCCCCCCAGTTCAATTCAGTTGTGTCTTCATCTACTAGGGAGTTTCAGATCCTGTAATTTAAGAGCTCAGAAGGGAAAGTCTTACCACTCGTGTCTTGGGACCCTCCTCCTTCTGTGCAAATAGCCCTATCACGTGTCTCCCTAACACCGTGCTTGGATGACCTACTTTTCTGTAACTGTTCACAGATACTGGGAAAACATTTCACTCGTAATACTGATTTATCGCAAAAGATACAACTGAGAAACAACCGATGGAAAGGATTCAGGTGGTAAGTTTGAACATAGCGGGAAGGTATCCCACCCACCCCCACCCCCACCCCCCGCTTCAGGACATAGTGGGAAGGTATCCCCCCCTGCTTCAGGACATAGCGGGAAGGTATCCCCCCCACCCCCACCCCCGCTTCAGGCATTCTACCTGCCAGAATCTTGATGCTCCTGCCAAGCCAAGCTCTCTGAGACCGACCTATCCTTGGGAATGTTTAAAGAGATCCTTCTGGTCATGCATAATTAATTAAATAATTGTTTTTGGTGGCTTGTTTCCTCCTTTACCTCTATTCTCTATGCTGGGGTGACAAGTGAGGCTGAGAATTCCACTCTTCTAAGAAGCACTAGATTTTTCTTGTTACTAGTCCTACCATGACACTAGGCCCCCAGCCACCAATTGTCTCATTACGCCCTGGAGTTTCAAAGGCTTAGTAACTGTATGACAGGAACATAGGACAAAGAGCAAGTATAATAACAACTAATACTTATACCATGCAGAAATGTATTGGGGTTTTAGAAACTATATTTCAGTATACAGGGAGGAAGATTCAAAGATATATTTATTATACTGTCAATATATATACCTGGCTTGGATGCTGAAGGTTAAAAAATACATACATGAGAAGCACAGTAATCATGGATGGAAACGTACTACACAACAGGTATGTTGATAATCCCCACACACATTCATAGACAAATATAACATGATTCCTATCACAATCCAAGAAAGACAAATTGTACATATAGACAGGTAAGTTTTAAATTTTTTCAAGGGAATTTGAGCTGATAAACCAAATTTAAAAGAAAGAGAAGGGTTCAGAAGGTGGTTCAGTGGGTAAAACACTTGCCTCACAAATGTGAGAACCTGAGTTCAAATCCCCAGTACCCATGTATAGCCAGGTGAGGTCGTACTAATCAGTACTCTGAGCTCCTGTGGTCCAATGGGCGGCAGAGACAAGAGATTCTATGGAAGCATGCATGCTGACTATCCTGGTATCCACTGCAGCAAACAGCAGAGATTCTGTCTCAAAACAAGGCAGGCAGATAGTGATGGTGGATATCTGAGATCTGACCTCCACATGTGTGCCACAGCACACTCTCACGAGCACAAGTATCATAAACTTGTGGAGATAAGATGGGAAGGAGGAAGGTAAGATAATTGACATACCAGTTCCTAGATTTATTGCAATCACATCACTAAGAATTCATTGTTTGGGAGCCTGGAGAGATGGCTCAGTGGTTAAGAGCACTTGTAGGCCTTGCAGAGGACCGGGTTCTTTTTCATATGGTGGCTTAGAACCACCTGTGTCTCAATTTCCAGGGAATTCAATGCCCTTCTGACTTCCATGGGTACCAGGCATGAACATAGTACACATACATACATGCAGGCAAAATACTCATACATATAAAAAATAAGTTAAATCTATGCATATTTGCACTCACAGACTAAGGACAGAGTGTTTGATCAAACCCAGTTTGTAATGTGGTGGTATTGTGTTCCCCAAAATATTGTGCATGCTAATAAACTTATCTGGGGTCAGAGACAGAACAGCCACAATATTAAACATAGAAGTTAGGCAGTGGTAGCACACGCCTTTAATCCTAGCATTCCAGAGGCAGAAATCCATGTGTTCAAGGATACAGCCAAGCATGGTGACTCATGCCTTTAATCCCAGAAAGTGAGCCTTTAATGCTAGGGAGTGATGGTACAAAGCAGAAAGGTATATAAGACGTGAGGACCAGAAACTAGAAGCATTTTGGCCTGGTTAAGCATTTGGCTGGTTAAGCTTTTAGGTTTTGAGCAGCACAGTTCAGCTGAGAGCCGTTCAGATGTGATGACACAGAGGCTTCCAGTCTGAGGAAACAAGATCAGCTGAGAAGTTGGCCAGGTGAGGTTAGCTGTGGCTTGTTCTGTCTCTCTGATCTTCTAGTGTTCACCCCAATACGTGGGCAGGTTTGATTTTATTAATAAGAACTTTAAGATTCGTGCTACAGTTTGCACTCACAGACAAAGGACAGGGTGCTTGCTCAAGCCACACAGCTAAACGAAGTCTCCTGCAGCTGCAACCACAGCCTCCATTTCACTGGATTTTCCTGTTTAAACTTTTGACTCTGTATGTCCTGACGGCTGCAGAGTAAACAATCTTCAGGTTTACCTTTTTGACAGTCAGACCATCTCTGTATATCTCGGGTGTGTGATCGCCTTGTGGGCCACAGTCTCTATAGCTATCAAAGCTAGTTGGTAGAGCCCAAATATGCAATAGACCTAAACACCAAAGTCGAACCATTTGACCCTAAATCAGAGGTGCCTCTGCCATCACCCATGAACACAGCCCCTGTGGTGCATGTATTGGCTTTCCTGTCATTCTTTCCTCACACCCCACCAATCACTGTGTGTGTTCAGCTCTTCTCCTGTCTTTGAACCTTGAATTTCATGTTTCCAGTTAATGGAGCTAACAGGGCTCTTGCCTGTTTGCTGGGTAATGCTTACCACAGCCCTCCAATTGAAGCTACGTGCATGTCCGTTCCCTTTATCCTCTCCACTGGTCAGTTGCTCACAGCAACCTGAAGCATTCAGCTGAAATTGGGTGGTTCTATTATACTAAAAGTCAAATTAGTGAATAAAAATATATATGCAGACAGGGTATGATGGGGCATCCCTTTAAACCTAGCATTCAGGAGGTAGAGGCAAGTAGATCTCATATATATATATATATATATATATATATATATATATATATATATATATATATTCACCCAGAATACCCTCAAAGAGAAATTCTCATTCTATGGTACACACACACACACACACACACACACACACACACACACACAGGTTTTTCTTCTTTACTCTTTGCACAGGAACATTTGGCACAGTTATTTTTCTTGCTTCCTTCCCTCTCTGGAAGCTTCAGTTGACCTAGGTATGCTTTCTGATATTCTTGTGTACATCCTACTCTTCCTGTGACTCCCAAGTTTTCAGAAATGCATTGCTGATTGCTTTGTCCTAGGCACTTGTTGGAGACTGTGCATACAATGTACATCTGAGCACTGGCATTGTGGAGTATCCAGGTCAGCAGAACCAGAGGAAGAAAAACCACCATTCAAGTAAGTCACATTGAGTAAAAACAGGGATGGGGAAGGAGGCTTCCACAGCAAGTACAGAAACATGGCTGACCCTCTTATGAAGTGTCACGTGCGGAGGCTGTAACTAGAGAGCACCAAAGGAACCAGGTGACCCACAGCGTGGTGATTACAGTGGGCAAGTGGCAGCATTGAGGACCTGGATTCTGTCCTCTGTGTGTAAGTGGGCCATCCACGTAAGATGAGTTCTACTTGATGGCCTGTGTCAGGGTGACCAGGCTACTGTGTTAAATGGGTGGCAGGGAGGCCGTCAGAGCAGAGGGACCACATGTGGGAGGTTATTGGACGGGTCCAGGTGAGATATGGCATGGCAATCTAATGGGAAAACAATCTAATGGGTAATTACAATTGTCAAGAGGGTTCCTAGGAACAAGTGTCGGATGCTATAAGACCTTATATCAGGCTGATCTAAATTACATTGGAGATTAAGAAAAGGCTTTCCCGCAGAAGTGATGTTTAATCTGAGACCTGAATAATGAGCCGAAATTAGCTAGGCAAAGAGAGAAACAGCCATGGAACAGCCTGAAGCAGCAAGTGGGGCCTTTGAGAACTGAACAAAGGCTCGCCTGTGCTTGAGGTGTCTAAAATAAAGGGGGAGGCAGGCTCTAACTGCAGACGTCAGAGACTGTGGTAGACAGAGATCTTCTGACACATGGAGGCAGCTGGGTGTCAGTGTGGGGCAACGGGAAACCCAGAGATGGTTTAGACAGGCGGTGAGAGCCACTCCTGCACATGGGACCAATAATGGAAGAGCAGGTGGCGATGGAAAGACACCGACCTGGGGGGGGGGTTGACACTCAAGGGAGTGTGGCCCATGGTACTAAGTCTGTGTTGGGGATCGGAGGTCAGAGGCAGAGCTCAGATATTCAGGAGCAGTGTCAGGAAGAGCTGGCGAGTGTCCAGTACAGTGGGGGAAAGAGACTTTACAAACCAATCCGAGGAGTTAGGGAGGAGACACAATGGTTAGAGCATTTGTTGAACCATCAAGAGGACCAGAATTCATAGGCCCCAAATCTGTGTCAGTGAGGAGATAGGATCCCTGGGGCAAGATGGATAGGGAGCATGTCACATTCGTGAGCTTTGAGTTTGACTGAGAGAGATCTTGCCTCAAAAGAATAAGATGGAAGACAGTTAAAGGAAGATACACATGCGCTTGCACACACACACACACACACACACACACACACACACACGGGAGGGGGGCATTGGAAAGATTTATTTGCAATTTTCTATCTAATGGCATTATTTGTTAAGGAAGGAAAGCCTAAGGTGAGACAGCAGATGACAGTTAATAGATTTGTTAGCTTTCAAAGATAACACACTAGCCTTGCGATGGCGTACGCTCAGGACCAGAAACAGAACACAGCTGCTAGTGCCTCTGAAATCCCTGTGTCCTGGTTTTTTGCTCCTTCCTCTCCTGTCCTCTAAGGGCTGTATGTAACTTCTTGCTCAGACATTTACTCTTTGGGGGCTTTCCCATAAATATACAAAATATTTAATACTATAAATCACTGCATTGTTCTATTAGCCTCTTTATAGCCGGACTGGGCTTTTTCTCCTATTACCTTTTTCAGTTCAACGTTTTGCTCACTTGGGCTCATCCACATTGGTGTATAAACATCCAGCCATCCTTGTGTGATGCACCTAGCACTGAATTGTGGAAACTTCCCCTTTACCTACCGCCATGTTGTTGAGTGTTTGATAGTGTTGCAGATATTTGTGATTATGAAGAGAGAGCCTTGGCTTGATCGGTGGCATACACCACGATCCCAGAATTTGGGAGTTATGAGGCAGGAGGATCTCAAATTTTATATTGTTCTGGGCTACATAGTGAGAGCCTGTCTCAGAACAAACATAACAACAATAAAAACAACAGACAAAGCCACTCTGATGCAGACTTGTGGTAGACACTGTCTCTTGCTCCTCTGGTTCTCAGGGACAGCCTAACTCAAACACAACAGAAAGTAGGAATGATACCTACAAAGTGTCTGCTTGCAATTTATGATCCTGTCCTCGTTGTGTGGCTCCTGTTTTCAGATGCATTAATTTGGGAGATATGAAATATAGCTTCAAATTTCCCCATTTATTAGTTACAAGGGAGATTGGAGAACTTTCATAAGCTTAATGGCCATGAGTTTATTCTTCCACAAATTGCTTATTTGAATTTTTGCCCATTTGTCAACACAGATTTTTGAAAGTTTCCTTTGATCTATAGGAATTCTTTATAAATTCCAGAATCTGGTGATTCATCTCTCCCACGCATAATAAATAACATCTTCCCAGTGTCTTCTGTTTGCCTTTGCTCATTCTCCTAATGGTGCCTTGGGTTTGTCAGGCATCCTTCCATGTATGTGGGTGAATTTATCATTCTTTCCACTGGTGATTTGCATTTGAATCATCTTGATTGATAGATCTTTCCTTTTCATATGCTGGTAAAGTTGGGAGGTGTGTCTTTCATGACTGACCTCCTAACCTACCTTGAGTTGGTGTCTGTAGTGGGTGCAAAGTCTCTTTAGAGGAGGTGTGACTCTCCTCTAGGTTTAGCCATCTATGGTTTATAATCATCCTCCCTATGGTATGCCATGCCATAACTAATACAAAATTTAAGATCTTTAAAAATTTAATGAAAAAGGAATTTGAATACATGTATCCTGCATGGGTGGACAACATATTCTTCAGCAGGCATGGATTATTAAATGAAAATATCACTGCCAGGCTTGGGGTAGTTCCTTATGAGTTATTGGTCAGGAAGACCCCCCCTAAACAGTATATGATATTGCTATTGTTTTTGGTTTTCCACTATAATAAGTGTTTATATTATTCAGGATTCTCAAAGGAACAGAATTGATATAAATAATAAATCTACGTGAAGAGAATTTTGTAGACTAGTTTATAAGGTGTTGTTTGGGTAGTTCACTAATGGCTATCTTATGGTACAAAGCCTGAGAACCTAGTAGCTGTTCAATCTATAAGGCTAAATGTTTTAGCAGTCCCAATCTGGGACTGGATTTCTGGAAAATCCCTGAATGTCTTCTGATCTTCAGTCCATGTTGGAACCCTGAAGAAGTTGGTTCTAATGCCAGTGAAGGAATGTCTCAAAAACAGGGTAGAAGGACTTGCTAATGAGAGTGAGGGCAAACAGGCCACTAAACAAAGATTCCTTCTTCTCTTGTCCTTTTTTGTGGGATGCCATTAGGAGGCATGGCTTAGATTAGGTTGGGTCTTCTATCTTCAAACAATCTGTTAAGAAAATCCCTCATACCAGTGCCCAGCAGCTTAGGTCTTTAATAGATTAGAGATACAGTCAAGTTGACAACCAAGATTAGCTATCATAAGTTGACCCTTGTCAGCTTGGCACATAACATAACACTTTATAGCATGCTTAATTTCCAAATAAAGGTCATGACTGCAGCTAACATGATATAACTATTACATGTAAACCACAAACGCATTGTATATTTTAGAATACATGTCCCTTGAAGAATGCTTAGTCTTCGACTGTCTACCAAGTTGAATATAATAATATAGATTTTAAACACATAACAATTGATATTATCTTAATTGATGCTGTGTTACATAATAAAGAAAAGAAAATACAAATATCCTCTTAATATAAAGTGTGTTTATGGACAAACATTTTTAGTGAAATAGTATAGAAACACTCATGCCCATTACAATTCTCATTTCTGTAACTGATCACATGACCTAGCTGGTATTTCTAAATACCTTACTCTACTATCCATTCTGTATTTCCTCCATACTCAGTAAGTATCTTGGAAAGTTGAAGGCAGGCACAACAGAATTTGGTTATAGGATAGAAAAAAATAGCCTGGAACTAACCTGAAAACTTCCTTCCTGATGGCTCTGTAGCCTGCTGGAGGAGAAAAGTCATCTGCAGTAGTACCCATCAGTGATATCTGCATGCTACAATGACCTCACTCATATAGGCAAGTAAGAGTGTTTGCAATAGTGGCATGGCATTTAGGGGTTAACCAATCGATTTCTCACAGGATTTGACACTAATCCACAGGAGGAAGTTCATGATTGGTTCTGTAACCCCCATCAAAAACCAAAGGTTTATGAAGTCACAGGTCTGGGGTTGAGCCACCTACTGTTGGCTTGTTAAAAGGACAAGTTGTTAAAGTACCTTCTAAACATCCATGTTTATACCCACAGGACAATGCTGCCATCAACCTTGGCCAGGGAACCTTCTTTCTGCAGTTGGTAGCTGCTAACCCAATAACTGGTAACTGGTCAAAATGTTGAGAATTAGTGACTTTTGAGTGCTTAGTCCTAAGTGAGGCATCTGTGCCTTCACCTGCTGAGCAACCTTGCCAGCTCTGATTGGCTTGTTTAAAACAGATTTGCCGAGTTTCAATGCCCACAATTTTGGATTTTGATTTGAATTGCATTAATTATAGAAATAAGCATGAGAAAATGCAATTCTTTATGATGGTGATTCCCCTACAGTAACCCCCTTCATTTATCTATATATTTTTTAAAAGTTTTCCTTTGCAAACTGTAGTGTGCTATGTGTGGACGTTCTCTATTTTATACCACTTCTTAAGTACCTTAGTCTTTTCAATCACTTTGAACAGCAATTATGTTTTCTGTTTAGTTGTTTGATTTGGAAATTGATGATTGCATGTCAATGTTATTCTTCTAACATCTCTCAGATATTATTTTAAGCGACTTCATAGAAATTTTTGGCTTTATTAGGTTAAGTAACCACTAGTTTATTTCTCTTCTTAGCAATTATTATAATTTATTTATTTTATCTTATCTTATTGCATAAGAAAAAAATCTAAACACTTTAGATAAAAACCTGAAAGATCAGGCATCACTTTGTTATCCCAGAGTCTTTCATTGCCTATATAGTATTTAAAAAATACTATCAGTTCATGAAATTTTTAACATTTCTAGATCAAAAAATTTTAAAGACATGGTGTAATCATCACTGAATTTTTATTTCTGAAACTATTTCAGAATTTTTCTACTCAAATTCCCAGGTATCTGATGAATGAGTTTAGTATAGTTTCTCATTTATGAAATAAACATATCTTTTGGTTTTGCCATTTCAGTTTCCTGACTCTCCAGCCTACTGATTAGAAATCTTGTCTTTTGGGGAGATCAAATTTTTATAATTTTTCCTAGTGTGTTAATTAACTTTAGGTGTGTTCTGTATTTACCCTATTGATTTTTATTGCATTGCTAACTTAGATCATAAAAAATGAATTTGGGAGTGACCCCACATTTTCCATTCTCAGAAAGGCTGTAAGCTTGGAATCATGGATAAGATTGATAAAACTGACTTAAAGAGTTGATAAAACTGACCTGCAGAACTTTCTCAGTCAAGACTGTCTTGGCAGAAAGCATTTACAGCACCAATCCAGCTTCATTTATTATTTATACTACTATCTAAATTATTTTCTCTTGAGGCCATTTTTGCAAGGTAGTTGATACATGTTATATTGTTTTAGAAACATTTGGATCTGTACTGTGCATGCATGTATATGTGTCCAAATGTGTATTCTGTGGGCAAACATATGTGTGTATAGGTGTGTGTCTACTACATATGTGGAGAGCCAAAGTTGATGCTGGGTGTCTTCTTTGATTGCTCTATATTTTATAGATTGATGCAGAGTTGGTTTGTTGTCATTGAGCATATAGCTGGCCAGTTCTGCTTGCCTTTGCCTTCTGAGTGTTGAAATTACATAGTTAGGTTTCCATACCTGCCTGGTTTTGAAGATCCAAACTCAGGTACCCATGCTCGCCTGGCAAGCATTTTATTCACTGGGTGATCTCTGTATCCTGTAAACTATATATTTGGAAGAAATTTAGTTTTTATGGTCACTGTCTCACATTGTTGTAGTTCCATTTCTGTATGTTTTCGTTGTTTGTTTTGGGCTTTATTTAAAAGCTGCCTTACAGCCTCTTATGTTGGATACAAGTTTTGATGAGTGGTTCTTTAATTTCTATTCCATTCCACATACTTCGCAACTTCTGTTTAAATCTCATTTTGATCAGCATGGATTTCATTATATTTGCGTGTGTCTTGGCTGGGAATGTCAACATTCTTATGTGTTCTGTTTGGTCTACAGTGTTTGTCAGCAGCATGGTTGACTGTGTGGAGACCCCAAGTTCCCAGCAATGTGGTGGGTGTTACACCTATGAACACCTACGATGGTGTGTAGAGGTGAGAACTAAGTACAGGTCTAATGCACAAGACTTCGAGGCCAGAAAGTGTGCAAAAGTGAAGTGTCAAGGACTAGTCACTGTGAAGACACACCATGACAAGGCAGCTCTTACAAAAGAAAGCTAGCCACCAAAGTCTATTCATTTACTTGGCCACATCCTCCTCCTGAGGGTGAATACCAAGGCCCAGTAATTAAGGCCCCCTTTGGTTCATCTAATTAACATCCCCAATTAAAATTAAAGGCCCCCTACTGACATGGACTTTCCTCCTTTACCATTATAAACCATTTGCCTATGTGCCACATCTGTCTTCCTTCTATCCAGAGGCAATTCTTTGTCCCTGGGACAAATACACCTGTCCCCTTCCCCTTCTTCACCATCCTCTATCTCCTGTCCCACTGCATCCCAGCCCATTAGGGTCAGGGTCAGGGTTAGGTCAGGGGACTTAGGGTTAGGGTTAGGGAATTTGTCCTGTGAGCCAATTACACATACTTTTGATAGAAGGCGGAAACTGAGGCTCAGGGTCCGAGACGGCTCTGTGGCTAAGAGCACTTGTTGCTCCTGTAGAAGCCCTGAGTTTGGTTTCTAGCACCTACATGACAGATCACAGCTGCCTGTTACTCCAATGCCAGGGGCCCAATGCCTTCTTCTGGTCCCTGAGGGGACTTGCATGCATGGGGTGCAAATACACAGGCATAAACATACACATAAACTATATATATACATACATACATACATATGTACACATACACACATACACACGTACATACGTTTACACGTACACACACACACACACACACACACACACACACACACACACACAGCTTTAAGGGATATGCTGCAGTCATGCCATCTGTGACAGGAGCCTGATCCTGGACAAAGGAAGCTAATTTTCTCTTCTGTGCTTGGTCAAAATAGTGTAGGCCGGTTGACCTTTCATTTTATTCATAGACAAGCCTTTCTCAGTCCCCACAGAGACACATTACCTAATCAAAAAGCAGTCAGACATGGCTGGCCTTTGGAAATGCTGATTCAGACAGGGCAGTGACACTGTCCTCTCTGCCAGGGGGAGCAGGCAGGAGTGAGAGTGAGGGCCTCTGACTTGGTGGAGGGTGGATGGTCAAGGCCAGGGAGACCTGCACTGTGCCTTTTCCTCACTCTCACCGGGAGGGCGTGAGCCTCAGGTCAAGGTCAAGCAGGAGGTCAGAGGGGGCCCAGCCACCTCCCTCGCTGCCTTGCAATCTCCTGGCAGTGGATAGAGATCTTCTGTCCTTGGTCCCACTGCTCCTCATGTGCAATCCAGCGACCAGCACAAGCAATTTCCAGAGACGATGCCTTCCATGATATCCCGACAAGAGAAGGAAACCCAAAGAGAGGCAAACAGCAGCAAACAAAATCCTCCCCGGAGCTCACTGCCCAGGACCAGGAGCTTCAGTCAGCACGTGCCAAAGGCTTGCAGATACCAGTGCTTTCAACTTAGAAATTATTTATTTATTCTAGCTAGTTCTCTCAAGCACTCGCTCCCCTAAACTGAATGTGTGTGACTTATCTCCTCTATGATTTACATTTATTCCATGGAGCAAAATGAAAGAACCTATGCTTTCCCTCTCTTTCCAAGGGGGAGGTCTCTACCCATTTGATATGGATTGGTACATTGAGGCATAAAATGGAATAAATTAGTAAAAAAGGAGTCTCTGGTAGAGCTTTATTCTTCTTACTGTGCCCCAACCCTCTTCTCACATTAGATAAGCAGTCCTTGGGCTGGGACTCTGGGTATGACTGCTCAATCAGTAGCCGGCTACTGAGTTCCTTCCCAGGGTTATCCAGGCTAGATGGTGGGAAAAGGTTCTCTTAGTATTTAAGGTGAAGATTTTCACAGGAAGATCAAATCGGGCCACAGGAATTCTGGTTTGCCTTTGAGTCTCTCTGGCCTGATGACAGGGTCCATTCTAAGTGTCCCTGGCTCATTATCAAGAATGCACATAGGAGGCTGGTAGTAGTCCTCTTTCTACCTTGGGGAAGAGTTTGGCAAAATTACTCAGGAGCACACTACTTTTCCATTCTGTTCAGACCAGGTGTTTAATTCATACCAGATTTCATCATGTTCCACAGCTCCCAGATGGCCTGTGTCCTTGGCAGGTCGGTCACCACACTATGGCAGGAGCTATGACAAGGCTTAGACTAAGACAAGAGAGCCTTGACCTTCTTGTCGCTGTCTGTAAACACGGAGCTCTTGTCTCACAGGGAGTAAGAGGGCTGATTCTGGAACCAGGGACACAGGTTCAGGGTGTCCCAAATTCTAAACTAGTGGCTGTTTGATGGAGGTTTTATAGTTTTGTAACCAAGTCACAAATCAAGGCACTTTTGAAAATACATTGATGGAAACATTAGATAAACAAGTTACAGCAAATTCAGAAATTCTCTGCCAGAGGCCTCAGATGCTGCCTGGGGACTATTTTAGCCAAGGGTTTGTGGGTAGTAGGTACATTCCAAAAGAATTTACCAGAGAGTCACAAGGACGCTAAGTCAAACACAAAGGGTGATCAATCAGTGGCTGTTACGAGGGCTAAGGACAGCCAAAACAGTTTGACTCTGGCGGACTCAGTTTCTTTTCAGAAATTTTCATTCATACCGCCCAACCTCAAGGATGACAGCTATAATCTACAATGTGGGAGGTTCTTATCTGTCAATCAAGCTTGCAGAATGGTTAGCATAGATGTGGTGGGCTTGTTGTTATTTTTGTTTGTTTCTGGGAACTTTATATTCCAATTTGTATCACCCCAATATCAAAGCATGGACAAGAAGGAGGAATAGCATAAGGGATGTCCCTGGCTGTGACCAGGATGTAGGGATAACTGGGATCTGATCCTCCACAACAACTCACCCCAAAACAAGTAACAACAAATGAGAAAACAATTAAAAATTACCTTCTGAAAACTGTCTATTTGATGTTTTTCTTCTTTATTCAAAGTGGGATCTCCACGTGTTTTAAGTTTTCAACCTCTGTAGTCAAATTTTACATTCCATAGCAAGCTAAGGCATCTTAGGTAAAAACAGCACCCAAAGAAAATCCCTTCAGACCAGAAGAGATGAGCAGAGAGCTCTGTAGCGGAGAAGAAACAACCACAGGAGGACCAGAGAGGTGCATCCAAAACACTGTCCTCCTTTGAAAAACTACAGTTATGAAGAGGGATAAGAAATGTTTTGTAAAAATACCTTTATATTATCTCTTATAACCTAGATAGGAAGAACTATAAATCAAAACCTGTTTAGGCTGAGATATTTGAAGGGTTGCAATGGTGTCGTTAATTTACACAACAATGGCTTTACTTTGTTATCCTCTGATGTCGTGTGTTTCATATACAAGTTTTGAAGAGCCACAAGAAAGACACTAAATCCCTTAAGAATGTACACACCTCACACAGTCAGCCCTTGCTGCAGCGGGTGATCTTCTTTATCTGAGAAGTGCCTCAGTCTGCAACACAGAGCCGCCGGCAGGAAGTACTAGAGTGAGTGGTCTGGAGCCCCTGGAGGAAACCCGGGGTACAGTTAGAAAAATGAGAGCCCACGTCAGCCTTCTGTATTAGATAATGGGAATCTAGAAATTCAAGCAAGTTTCAGCCCAGAAGTTGCAGAGTGATTTTTTTTAATTAGAACATTGCGTTCAGTTTAATTAACTGGTCTATAGATATTAAGAGGTGGATGGGGTCTCAAAGGCATTTTTTCTGGAAACCAGTTTTGCACAGGTCTAGGCAGTGAGGTAGGGGCTACTTTACAAGGCCTTGAGGGCTGGTAGTGTAAGAGTGGGACTTGACCAGGGTTTCTGGCTGCCAGTTCAATGTAACCCCTACACACACATACACACAGACACACAGACACACACACACAGACGCACAGGCACACGCACAGGCACACACACCTACCCTCAATATGAACAGTTGCTTTGTGTATTACTGGCTTTCTCCACTGGCTTGTGTGGAGGCTGATACAGAGTCAAGGTTGAATATTGTTTGGGTGTTTGGCTAGTGTTATGCAGCAATTTTTTCTGAATCCAAGCTTTTTTTTTTTTTTTTAAACCCTGAAGGGAGGCTCATTTAGACTCCAGAAGAAAATACAACTTACAAGGCTCAGGAAATAAACAATTCAGTAGTCTCAGTCAATTCCTGAAACCTACAAGATTCACAAGCCCCTTCCACAAGGGGAGCTGTAACAATAGCTAGGGATAGGAGACACTCTCCAACCTACAGAAAGCTCTGGGGCTGCAGCATTGGTTAGCTCTCACCCATGCTGGGAAGGGGTTTCTATGACGTAGCTGCCTTTGAGTCATCCATGCTACTGTGGGTAACTTCTCATATACATTCTCCTGTAGATATCCCCAGTAAGTAAGCGCGATTACCAAGTTAGACTTGGACACAATGGTCGCTTTGGCCTGTCATCAATCTGTCATTGGTGCTGTGTCTAGGGTAAATAGATGTCTGTTCACATCTCCCTGGGAAAAGCCACACAGCGGCTGGGTAGGAGAATATTGCTAGATGATAAGGGATGTTCTGAGGAAGGGATAAGCTCAGCAAAGATGAAAAGGCAGTATACCAACCAACTCTTAAAACACAATATGTGCTTAGCATTGGTTTGCTCTCTTTGCTTTCTTTTCTAAGCCAGAACCCTGACTGGTAGTTCCCAGAGAACTTGAAGAGTCCCTTTGTTGGAACCACATGGAGGGATGGTGAACATGAATAAAGAAACCGCTCGTAAGTAAAAGTAGGGCCATTGATATTTCTCAGAAGGGCAGGTGGTATTTTGTCAATGGCCTCTGATTGGAGAACTTTATTGTTATACCTTCATTAACTCTGATGAAATCAATACATCCACCCAGACCTGAGGGATCTCAGATATTGTTCCTTGAAGCATTATTGTGTATCTATCAAGCCAGAATGGACTGTCTTCTGATGTCACATTCAGCTATGATGGATCAAATTACCTTTTATTCTAAAAAAAAAAATCAAAATTTCCCATTTGGACACTTGGTGAGTGACAGGCTTGGCCTTTCTGTGACCATTTTCTAGCTCATTGTCCTCAGGACCCTGCTGGCAATGAGAATGCGTTTCCCTTTCTCTCACACCCTAACCTCACCTCTGATGTGGGGACATGGAGACAATGCAAGTTCAAAGTTCTTTGTGTAATCAAATGAGAATCTCTCTCCAGCATGGCCTCTGAAGGCCTGGGTCTTAGCTGCTATCCTGAACCTCATCATTCACATGAAAATTATGAACAGGCAGAAGTTCCTCCTTAAGTCACTCTAAGTCCAGCTGTTAGACCACTGTAATTTGGGGACATCCTTGTTTTCTCGTGTTCACTGCTGGCTTTCTTCCTGTCTTCGTATTTTTAATGGGATTTGATCATGGTTGAAAAACAGCATCACACAAAGGTGTGGAAACCCTTGAACTGGTCTACAGTTCAGATTTAACCTGCATTTATTTTTCAAAGAACAGGGTATTTTTTTCTTTCATTTCATCAAGCTTTAGTACATTTTTCAAACTTAAACACACACACCAGGCATCTTTCCCCCCAACTCCTACCATTTATGATTGGGATATAAATTTATTATAGAGCTATTTTTGCATGGCATTTTGGTAGCTTGATTATAAAGAAATTCTTATTTTTAATATTTTCTTTTGAGGGACTAAAGACATGACTCACTTGTTCTTTAAAAAAAAAATGAGTTTGGTTCCTGGTATCCATGTCAGATGCCTCACAATTAGCTGTAACTCTATCTCCAGAATATCTGATGCCCTCTGGCTTCTTCAGGTACCCACACACAGGTGGTACACATACACACACACACACACACACACACACACACACACACACACACACACACACTCTGCTTAAAGGTATGGGCAGGTGAGATGGCTCATTAGATAAAGGTACAAATTGTTGACAAACCTGACAATTTGAGTTCAATTTCTAGGACCCACATGATGAAAAGAGAGAACTGATTCCTATGGACTATTTTTTCACCCCCATAAGCAGATGGATGTGCTTTCCTGTACACGTGCATACATCCAAACATAAATGTAACAAAAGTCAAGGTTGAACATAGCATTTCCTTGCAAGGCTCTAAACGGTAAAATCATGAATTTTGTGGCTACTGAAATCAATAGCATTGTGTTCTGGAGGTGCAGCAAATTACATTTTAGGATATAATTTTCCCCATCTTCAAAGTGGCGTTAGCTTTGGTTTAGTTCTCTTGCCACTTCTTTCAGATGCTTGGCTGCCATGTCAATGGGAAACCCAAGTTTCCTGAGGAGAGGCCTTCTGGGAAGCACTTGGAACCTTAGGAGATTCCTTCCGCCTCCACTGAGTCTCCTGGGAGCAGAGGGAACTGTCCTGCAGATCCAGCCTCTTGCTACCTGCAGAGACTTGGAGTCAGTGCTCTGTGCCCGATCTGGTTTCCACGGTATAATAAATTCTTTCCTTGATCTCTCTCCACCTGCGTTACTTGAGACATGGAACCTGATGCCCATCAATTAGACGAGGCTGGCTAGCCAATGACGTTCATCCCCAGCCTCTGCTTCCCCTAGGCTGAGCTTCCAAGCTCACATCCCCACGCTGGTTTTCATGCAGGCTTTAAAGACCTGAACTCAGGTCATCCTGACTGTGGAGCTGATACCTGCCCTACCAAGTCATCTCACCAGTCCACCAACTTACTTTTTGAGACAGAGTCTCTCGAGGAGCCTGGAACTCTGCTGATTTGACAAGACTAGCTGTCCAGGGAGCCCCCAGGATCCTGATGTTTGTTTTGCCAGTGTGTGGATTCTAGCTGCTCATGTCCAGCTGTTTATGCAGGTGTTGAGGTCTGAACTTGGGTTCCCTTGTTTGACTTTGCTAATCAAGCTGTTGGGGTCCTTATTTATTTATTTATTTATTTATTTATTTATTTATTTATTTATTTATTTATCTATTTAATAAAACCAATAGTTGTTCAATTTTTTTTCTGGCTTCACATCTTACTCCCTTCAATGTCCCTATGCAGGGAAGAAGCTGTGTCTCTTGTCACTTTTCCCAGTACCAGGTCAGACAGAATCCTAGGACCATGCCCTGTGTGTCTCCTGGTGCTGCACATCTCCTTGTTAATGTCACTCAGTTCCCAAGTGAGTTAGCTTGAGCCACTTAAAATGGCAGCCTGATACCGAAAATGTTCACAATTTGTGTGATGCAAATAAAGTTAAATTATGCACACAAGACTTCAAATTTTACCCACTTATGTGTTTCCTTAGTATTCAGTATGCGCTGACCTGATGAGGCATGCCTCTGACTATCAAGTGGATTATCTCCATCTGCTTCATTTTGCTGTCATAAGCTACATAATGTCGGGTACTTTACAAAGACAAAGTCATCCAACTTACTGTTTTAGAAACCAAATGTCCAACATCAGGCATGTCCATCTATGCAACCTCTGGTGAGAGCTTTCAGACTGCAGGGTAACACGGCCGATGATGTCCCACCCTGTGGGACGTGTGCGGGAGGGCAGGGCACTTGGTGACACTGGGGTGGATTAGGCTCTCTCTTTCGGTACAATTCGTCATTTCTAGAATTCATCCATTCCCAGGAGCCCCAACACCCCCAGAGAGACCAGCATGAACCCTGCCGTACTTATAACACGGCCACTAAACTGAGCTCCGTCTCCGTGGTACACACCACTCTCAAACCACAGGAGGCATTGTCCTGAATAACAAATTATATTTGTTTAAATTTTAATTGAATTATTAATTAAATAACTTACAACACAGGCAAGTATTTAGAAATAGATGCAACTTCCCATTTCACTTAGAATCTAGAGACTTTCTCTTTCAGAGGTTGTGTATAGCTTTGCTCTCTCAAAGCAATATGTGGTTTTAACATATTACCACTTTTGATTTTTTTCCTTTTAAATTGTATTTTTAATTTAATTTTTGACAACCTCACATGTTTATGCAATATGTTTTGATAATATCTACTACTTTCTTCCTCTGATCTTAGGGGTTGCCACCCTGTTTCTCTCTTGACTTCATGCTCTCTTTTTGAGGTCATTAATAACGCCCCGAGTCCAATTAGTGCTGCCCATACACCTGTGTATAGATGGCCACTGAGGACATGGCAAACTTACCATGGCCAGGTCCCCAAAGGAAAGAGAGTCTGTTGCTGGAGGGCTTCTCTCCAGGTTCCACCAAGCCCCGCAGTCCCACAATCCACATATAAAATAATCACTGAGACGCTTATATTAGTTATAAACTGTATGGCCGTGGCAGGCTTCTTACTAACTGTTCTCATAGCTTAAATTAATCCATTTCCACAAATCTATACCCTGCCACGTGGCTCGTGGCTTACTGGAATTTTCACATGCTGCTTTTCCTGGTGGCAGCTGACAGTGACTCCTTCTGCCTTCCTGTTCTTTTATTTCTCCTCCCTATTAGTCCCGCCTATACTTCCTGCCTAGCCATGGCCAATCAGGTTTTATTAATTGACCAATCAGAGCAACTTGACATACAGACTATCCCCGATCACAGCCAAGTGCAGACCATCTCAGACACCTGCACTCAGGCCCGTGGTCTTAATCATCCTCTATGCAGACCTGCTGGGTAAAGCCATGAGGAACCTGAGAACGGGCTCCCACAGGACATACAGAACATCCCACAGCAAGTCTCTGAAGCTCCCTCAGCAGCCATCATCTGCCAACTTCTCTTCAGCTAGGAGTTGGAGCCTCAAGAGTTTCTTCCCCATCCAAGATGGCATTTTGAGTGGGTTCATCTTAGGCAGGTTTTGTGCAGGTAATCAGAAGTGCTATGAGTTCAGGCACAACAGACATGTCATGTCTAGAGGATGGCATGTCACAGCTCTCCTCCCCATCGTACTGCTCTCCTACATCCAGCCTCACTTCTGCTGTGTTCTCGGAGCCTAGATGTGTGTTGGAGGAGGGAGCTTGAGAGAGATGATTCACCCACACCTGAGCGCTCCCAGTTACTTATACTCATAAGACTGTATGCTTGCATAGAAAAATGACACAATCATGTTGTCTAATTTGTGTGTGTGTGTGTGTGTGTGTGTGTGTGTGTAAGCATTACCTCTGAGGAATGTTTACTGTTAGGAAAACACCATTTCAATCTCTATAACCACTCCTAACTGTCTAGAGTGGTGTTCTCTTGGAGACCTGCTTAATTAGCCGGGGCTGACACCTCTGGTCTCTGGGCAAAACAGGTGAATGATGGGTTTGTGATGTTTTGGGTGGAGCCATCTAGGCCCATATGCAGCCTGAACTAACTACATTATAGTGTGGGTGCTCTGCCTCGATCATTAACCCTATCCCTTGACATTATTTAATGACATTGAACATGATTCAAGCTGAAATGTATTATCCAGGTTGTTCTGAAGAAAGATATGTGCAGAGAGACAGCTCAACAACTCATTGCATAAGATCTATTGTCCATTATCTATCCTTACCTTACCCCCTCATTGCCATAGACTGGGGGTAAAGGAAGAGTGAGATTCTCTGTAGGAAACTCAATGAGAGAGAAAGAGAGTGCGGATGGGAGGCAGGTATCATGCTTCATTAATCATTTCATGACTTTAGAAAGGAATAAAAGCTAGTGGTTAATGTGTTTTTCTTTTAAAAATTAAATTCTATATCTGAGCAAGAAGGAGTTGTGATTATTTTTAAGCCATCATTAACAACCAGAGGGATCGATAGGCTCAGCAGACAGCAAGCTTTGGTCTATAAATTAGATACATGCTTCTCTACAGTAGGCCTCAATTAGACATATCACCTTCCAGTAGGAGAAGCTCAGAAGATCGAGAAAACCAAATGGATTTCAATTTCCAGCCTGGCTCAGTTTCACCGTCTGTCTCATCAGACACACGCACAGGCAGAATGCTTTAGGACAGCACGCTTCTCTTGGGGAAAAAAAAAGAAGAATCCACTGTCTCTCTCCCAGGGAAACTGGGGTTTTATTTTGATGTTCGAAAGAATTGTGATGTGCAGCTCCTCATGAAGGATGGGGATGGGCAGTCTGAGGACATGCCAGGCTCCATGGGCAGCTGAATGGCTGGAAGCCAGGCTCCTTCAGTGATGAGATGTGTGTGCAGCTTTCAGGGTTTTTAGTGACTTCCAGTAAGCATGTGTGTACTTTTGATCCTGTCGTTACTGAAAATCGGGGAATAGAAAAGGGAAATCATACTCAAGCTATACCCAAATGCTCTTATAATATTTCCTATATACTCCATCTGACATGCCC